>NC_140560.1:8117730-8717730 GCF_057381845.1 Rhamphochromis longiceps
CGACCGAAACAAAGTATAAGTTTTCATTATGTGAATAACTTGGAAATCTTAGCTCAAACAGCTGCAAAACCTGTTTTCCCAGCACGTAGACCTTGAGTTCTATAAGATAAAGCCATAAACATGTTTGTCTGAGTCTTCTATCAAAAGTTACAGCTATTTCTATGAAGTTGTACAAAAACGCTTTCTTTCGCCAAGACAGTGCGTTTCTCACTGTTACATGCATTTGAATGGGGAACTCGACCGAAACAAAGTATAAGTTTTCATTATGTGAATAACTTGGAAATCTTAGCTCAAACAGCTGCAAAACCTGTTTTCCCAGCACGGAGACCTTGAGTTCTATAATATAAGGCCATAAACATGTTTGTCTGAGTCTTCTATCAAAAGTTACAGCTATTTCTATGAAGTTGTACAAAAACGCTTTCTTTCGCCAAGACAGTGCGTTTCTCACTGTTACATGCATTTGAATGGGGAACTCGACCGAAACAAAGTATAGGTTTTCATTATGTGAATAACTTGGAAATCTTAGCTTAAACAGCTGCAAAACCTGTTTGCCAAGCACGGAGACCTTGAGTTCTATAAGATAAAGCCATAAACATGTGTATCCGAGTCTTCTATCAAAAGTTACAGCTATTTCTATGAAGTTGTACAAAAACGCTTTCTTTCGCCAAGACAGTGCGTTTCTCACTGTTACATGCATTTGAATGGGGAACTCGACCGAAACAAAGTATAAGTTTTCATTATGTGAATAACTTGGAAATCTTAGCTCAAACAGCTGCAAAACCTGTTTTCCCAGCACGGAGACCTTGAGTTCTATAATATAAGGCCATAAACATGTTTGTCTGAGTCTTCTATCAAAAGTTACAGCTATTTCTATGAAGTTGTACAAAAACGCTTTCTTTCGCCAAGACAGTGCGTTTCTCACTGTTACATGCATTTGAATGGGGAACTCGACCGAAACAAAGTATAGGTTTTCATTATGTGAATAACTTGGAAATCTTAGCTCAAACAGCTGCAAAACCTGTTTTCCCAGCACGGAGACCTTGAGTTCTATAAGATAAAGCCATAAACATGTGTATCCGAGTCTTCTATCAAAAGTTACAGCTATTTATATGAAGTTGTACAAAAACGCTTTCTTTCGCCAAGACAGTGCGTTTCTCACTGTTACATGCATTTGAATGGGGAACTCGACCGAAACAAAGTATAAGTTTTCATTATGTGAATAACTTGGAAATCTTAGCTCAAACAGCTGCAAAACCTGTTTTCCCAGCACGTAGACCTTGAGTTCTATAAGATAAAGCCATAAACATGTTTGTCTGAGTCTTCTATCAAAAGTTACAGCTATTTCTATGAAGTTGTACAAAAACGCTTTCTTTCGCCAAGACAGTGCGTTTCTCACTGTTACATGCATTTGAATGGGGAACTCGACCGAAACAAAGTATAAGTTTTCATTATGTGAATAACTTGGAAATCTTAGCTCAAACAGCTGCAAAACCTGTTTTCCCAGCACGGAGACCTTGAGTTCTATAATATAAGGCCATAAACATGTTTGTCTGAGTCTTCTATCAAAAGTTACAGCTATTTCTATGAAGTTGTACAAAAACGCTTTCTTTCGCCAAGACAGTGCGTTTCTCACTGTTACATGCATTTGAATGGGGAACTCGACCGAAACAAAGTATAGGTTTTCATTATGTGAATAACTTGGAAATCTTAGCTCAAACAGCTGCAAAACCTGTTTTCCCAGCACGGAGACCTTGAGTTCTATAAGATAAAGCCATAAACATGTGTATCCGAGTCTTCTATCAAAAGTTACAGCTATTTATATGAAGTTGTACAAAAACGCTTTCTTTCGCCAAGACAGTGCGTTTCTCACTGTTACATGCATTTGAATGGGGAACTCGACCGAAACAAAGTATAAGTTTTCATTATGTGAATAACTTGGAAATCTTAGCTCAAACAGCTGCAAAACCTGTTTGCCCAGCACGGAGACCTTGAGTTCTATAAGATAAAGCCATAAACATGTGTATCCGAGTCTTCTATCAAAAGTTACAGCTATTTATATGAAGTTGTACAAAAACGCTTTCTTTCGCCAAGACAGTGCGTTTCTCACTGTTACATGCATTTGAATGGGGAACTCGACCGAAACAAAGTATAGGTTTTCATTATGTGAATAACTTGGAAATCTTAGCTCAAACAGCTGCAAAACCTGTTTTCCCAGCACGGAGACCTTGAGTTCTATAAGATAAAGCCATAAACATGTGTATCCGAGTCTTCTATCAAAAATTACAGCTATTTATATGAAGTTGTACAAAAACGCTTTCTTTCGCCAAGACAGTGCGTTTCTCACTGTTACATGCATTTGAATGGGGAACTCGACCGAAACAAAGTATAAGTTTTCATTATGTGAATAACTTGGAAATCTTAGCTCAAACAGCTGCAAAACCTGTTTGCCCAGCACGGAGACCTTGAGTTCTATAAGATAAAGCCATAAACATGTGTATCCGAGTCTTCTATCAAAAGTTACAGCTATTTCTATGAAGTTGTACAAAATAGCTTTCTTTCGCCAAGACAGTGCGTTTCTCACTGTTACATGCATTTGAATGGGGAACTCGACCGAAACAAAGTATAAGTTTTCATTATGTGAATAACTTGGAAATCTTAGCTCAAACAGCTGCAAAACCTGTTTTCCCAGCACGTAGACCTTGAGTTCTATAAGATAAAGCCATAAACATGTTTGTCTGAGTCTTCTATCAAAAGTTACAGCTATTTCTATGAAGTTGTACAAAAACGCTTTCTTTCGCCAAGACAGTGCGTTTCTCACTGTTACATGCATTTGAATGGGGAACTCGACCGAAACAAAGTATAAGTTTTCATTATGTGAATAACTTGGAAATCTTAGCTCAAACAGCTGCAAAACCTGTTTTCCCAGCACGGAGACCTTGAGTTCTATAATATAAGGCCATAAACATGTTTGTCTGAGTCTTCTATCAAAAGTTACAGCTATTTCTATGAAGTTGTACAAAAACGCTTTCTTTCGCCAAGACAGTGCGTTTCTCACTGTTACATGCATTTGAATGGGGAACTCGACCGAAACAAAGTATAGGTTTTCATTATGTGAATAACTTGGAAATCTTAGCTTAAACAGCTGCAAAACCTGTTTGCCAAGCACGGAGACCTTGAGTTCTATAAGATAAAGCCATAAACATGTGTATCCGAGTCTTCTATCAAAAGTTACAGCTATTTCTATGAAGTTGTACAAAAACGCTTTCTTTCGCCAAGACAGTGCGTTTCTCACTGTTACATGCATTTGAATGGGGAACTCGACCGAAACAAAGTATAAGTTTTCATTATGTGAATAACTTGGAAATCTTAGCTCAAACAGCTGCAAAACCTGTTTTCCCAGCACGGAGACCTTGAGTTCTATAATATAAGGCCATAAACATGTTTGTCTGAGTCTTCTATCAAAAGTTACAGCTATTTCTATGAAGTTGTACAAAAACGCTTTCTTTCGCCAAGACAGTGCGTTTCTCACTGTTACATGCATTTGAATGGGGAACTCGACCGAAACAAAGTATAGGTTTTCATTATGTGAATAACTTGGAAATCTTAGCTCAAACAGCTGCAAAACCTGTTTTCCCAGCACGGAGACCTTGAGTTCTATAAGATAAAGCCATAAACATGTGTATCCGAGTCTTCTATCAAAAGTTACAGCTATTTATATGAAGTTGTACAAAAACGCTTTCTTTCGCCAAGACAGTGCGTTTCTCACTGTTACATGCATTTGAATGGGGAACTCGACCGAAACAAAGTATAAGTTTTCATTATGTGAATAACTTGGAAATCTTAGCTCAAACAGCTGCAAAACCTGTTTGCCCAGCACGGAGACCTTGAGTTCTATAAGATAAAGCCATAAACATGTGTATCCGAGTCTTCTATCAAAAGTTACAGCTATTTCTATGAAGTTGTACAAAATAGCTTTCTTTCGCCAAGACAGTGCGTTTCTCACTGTTACATGCATTTGAATGGGGAACTCGACCGAAACAAAGTATAAGTTTTCATTATGTGAATAACTTGGAAATCTTAGCTCAAACAGCTGCAAAACCTGTTTTCCCAGCACGTAGACCTTGAGTTCTATAAGATAAAGCCATAAACATGTTTGTCTGAGTCTTCTATCAAAAGTTACAGCTATTTCTATGAAGTTGTACAAAAACGCTTTCTTTCGCCAAGACAGTGCGTTTCTCACTGTTACATGCATTTGAATGGGGAACTCGACCGAAACAAAGTATAAGTTTTCATTATGTGAATAACTGGGAAATCTTAGCTCAAACAGCTGCAAAACCTGTTTTCCCAGCACGGAGACCTTGAGTTCTATAATATAAGGCCATAAACATGTTTGTCTGAGTCTTCTATCAAAAGTTACAGCTATTTCTATGAAGTTGTACAAAAACGCTTTCTTTCGCCAAGACAGTGCGTTTCTCACTGTTACATGCATTTGAATGGGGAACTCGACCGAAACAAAGTATAGGTTTTCATTATGTGAATAACTTGGAAATCTTAGCTTAAACAGCTGCAAAACCTGTTTGCCAAGCACGGAGACCTTGAGTTCTATAAGATAAAGCCATAAACATGTGTATCCGAGTCTTCTATCAAAAGTTACAGCTATTTCTATGAAGTTGTACAAAAACGCTTTCTTTCGCCAAGACAGTGCGTTTCTCACTGTTACATGCATTTGAATGGGGAACTCGACCGAAACAAAGTATAAGTTTTCATTATGTGAATAACTTGGAAATCTTAGCTCAAACAGCTGCAAAACCTGTTTTCCCAGCACGGAGACCTTGAGTTCTATAATATAAGGCCATAAACATGTTTGTCTGAGTCTTCTATCAAAAGTTACAGCTATTTCTATGAAGTTGTACAAAAACGCTTTCTTTCGCCAAGACAGTGCGTTTCTCACTGTTACATGCATTTGAATGGGGAACTCGACCGAAACAAAGTATAGGTTTTCATTATGTGAATAACTTGGAAATCTTAGCTCAAACAGCTGCAAAACCTGTTTGCCAAGCACGGAGACCTTGAGTTCTATAAGATAAAGCCATAAACATGTGTATCCGAGTCTTCTATCAAAAGTTACAGCTATTTCTATGAAGTTGTACAAAAACGCTTTCTTTCGCCAAGACAGTGCGTTTCTCACTGTTACATGCATTTGAATGGGGAACTCGACTGAAACAAAGTATAAGTTTTCATTATGTGAATAACTTGGAAATCTTAGCTCAAACAGCTGCAAAACCTGTTTGCCCAGCACGGAGACCTTGAGTTCTATAAGATAAAGCCATAAACATGTGTATCCGAGTCTTCTATCAAAAGTTACAGCTATTTATATGAAGTTGTACAAAATAGCTTTCTTTCGCCAAGACAGTGCGTTTCTCACTGTTACATGCATTTGAATGGGGAACTCGACCGAAACAAAGTATAAGTTTTCATTATGTGAATAACTTGGAAATCTTAGCTCAAACAGCTGCAAAACCTGTTTTCCCAGCACGTAGACCTTGAGTTCTATAAGATAAAGCCATAAACATGTTTGTCTGAGTCTTCTATCAAAAGTTACAGCTATTTCTATGAAGTTGTACAAAAACGCTTTCTTTCGCCAAGACAGTGCGTTTCTCACTGTTACATGCATTTGAATGGGGAACTCGACCGAAACAAAGTATAAGTTTTCATTATGTGAATAACTTGGAAATCTTAGCTCAAACAGCTGCAAAACCTGTTTTCCCAGCACGGAGACCTTGAGTTCTATAATATAAGGCCATAAACATGTTTGTCTGAGTCTTCTATCAAAAGTTACAGCTATTTCTATGAAGTTGTACAAAAACGCTTTCTTTCGCCAAGACAGTGCGTTTCTCACTGTTACATGCATTTGAATGGGGAACTCGACCGAAACAAAGTATAGGTTTTCATTATGTGAATAACTTGGAAATCTTAGCTTAAACAGCTGCAAAACCTGTTTGCCAAGCACGGAGACCTTGAGTTCTATAAGATAAAGCCATAAACATGTGTATCCGAGTCTTCTATCAAAAGTTACAGCTATTTCTATGAAGTTGTACAAAAACGCTTTCTTTCGCCAAGACAGTGCGTTTCTCACTGTTACATGCATTTGAATGGGGAACTCGACCGAAACAAAGTATAAGTTTTCATTATGTGAATAACTTGGAAATCTTAGCTCAAACAGCTGCAAAACCTGTTTTCCCAGCACGGAGACCTTGAGTTCTATAATATAAGGCCATAAACATGTTTGTCTGAGTCTTCTATCAAAAGTTACAGCTATTTCTATGAAGTTGTACAAAAACGCTTTCTTTCGCCAAGACAGTGCGTTTCTCACTGTTACATGCATTTGAATGGGGAACTCGACCGAAACAAAGTATAGGTTTTCATTATGTGAATAACTTGGAAATCTTAGCTCAAACAGCTGCAAAACCTGTTTGCCAAGCACGGAGACCTTGAGTTCTATAAGATAAAGCCATAAACATGTGTATCCGAGTCTTCTATCAAAAGTTACAGCTATTTCTATGAAGTTGTACAAAAACGCTTTCTTTCGCCAAGACAGTGCGTTTCTCACTGTTACATGCATTTGAATGGGGAACTCGACTGAAACAAAGTATAAGTTTTCATTATGTGAATAACTTGGAAATCTTAGCTCAAACAGCTGCAAAACCTGTTTGCCCAGCACGGAGACCTTGAGTTCTATAAGATAAAGCCATAAACATGTGTATCCGAGTCTTCTATCAAAAGTTACAGCTATTTATATGAAGTTGTACAAAATAGCTTTCTTTCGCCAAGACAGTGCGTTTCTCACTGTTACATGCATTTGAATGGGGAACTCGACCGAAACAAAGTATAAGTTTTCATTATGTGAATAACTTGGAAATCTTAGCTCAAACAGCTGCAAAACCTGTTTTCCCAGCACGTAGACCTTGAGTTCTATAAGATAAAGCCATAAACATGTTTGTCTGAGTCTTCTATCAAAAGTTACAGCTATTTCTATGAAGTTGTACAAAAACGCTTTCTTTCGCCAAGACAGTGCGTTTCTCACTGTTACATGCATTTGAATGGGGAACTCGACCGAAACAAAGTATAAGTTTTCATTATGTGAATAACTTGGAAATCTTAGCTCAAACAGCTGCAAAACCTGTTTTCCCAGCACGGAGACCTTGAGTTCTATAATATAAGGCCATAAACATGTTTGTCTGAGTCTTCTATCAAAAGTTACAGCTATTTCTATGAAGTTGTACAAAAACACTTTCTTTCGCCAAGACAGTGCGTTTCTCACTGTTACATGCATTTGAATGGGGAACTCGACCGAAACAAAGTATAGGTTTTCATTATGTGAATAACTTGGAAATCTTAGCTCAAACAGCTGCAAAACCTGTTTTCCCAGCACGGAGACCTTGAGTTCTATAAGATAAAGCCATAAACATGTGTATCCGAGTCTTCTATCAAAAGTTACAGCTATTTATATGAAGTTGTACAAAAACGCTTTCTTTCGCCAAAACAGTGCGTTTCTCACTGTTACATGCATTTGAATGGGGAACTCGACCGAAACAAAGTATAAGTTTTCATTATGTGAATAACTTGGAAATCTTAGCTCAAACAGCTGCAAAACCTGTTTGCCCAGCACGGAGACCTTGAGTTCTATAAGATAAAGCCATAAACATGTGTATCCGAGTCTTCTATCAAAAGTTACAGCTATTTCTATGAAGTTGTACAAAAACGCTTTCTTTCGCCAAGACAGTGCGTTTCTCACTGTTACATGCATTTGAATGGGGAACTCGACCGAAACAAAGTATAAGTTTTCATTATGTGAATAACTTGGAAATCTTAGCTCAAACAGCTGCAAAACCTGTTTTCCCAGCACGGAGACCTTGAGTTCTATAATATAAGGCCATAAACATGTTTGTCTGAGTCTTCTATCAAAAGTTACAGCTATTTCTATGAAATTGTACAAAAACGCTTTCTTTCGCCAAGACAGTGCGTTTCTCACTGTTACATGCATTTGAATGGGGAACTCGACCGAAACAAAGTATAAGTTTTCATTATGTGAATAACTTGGAAATCTTAGCTCAAACAGCTGCAAAACCTGTATTCCCAGCACGTAGACCTTGAGTTCTATAAGATAAAGCCATAAACATGTTTGTCTGAGTCTTCTATCAAAAGTTACAGCTATTTCTATGAAGTTGTACAAAAACGCTTTCTTTCGCCAAGACAGTGCGTTTCTCACTGTTACATGCATTTGAATGGGGAACTCGACCGAAACAAAGTATAAGTTTTCATTATGTGAATAACTTGGAAATCTTAGCTCAAACAGCTGCAAAACCTGTTTTCCCAGCACGGAGACCTTGAGTTCTATAATATAAGGCCATAAACATGTTTGTCTGAGTCTTCTATCAAAAGTTACAGCTATTTCTATGAAGTTGTACAAAAACACTTTCTTTCGCCAAGACAGTGCGTTTCTCACTGTTACATGCATTTGAATGGGGAACTCGACCGAAACAAAGTATAGGTTTTCATTATGTGAATAACTTGGAAATCTTAGCTCAAACAGCTGCAAAACCTGTTTTCCCAGCACGGAGACCTTGAGTTCTATAAGATAAAGCCATAAACATGTGTATCCGAGTCTTCTATCAAAAGTTACAGCTATTTATATGAAGTTGTACAAAAACGCTTTCTTTCGCCAAAACAGTGCGTTTCTCACTGTTACATGCATTTGAATGGGGAACTCGACCGAAACAAAGTATAAGTTTTCATTATGTGAATAACTTGGAAATCTTAGCTCAAACAGCTGCAAAACCTGTTTGCCCAGCACGGAGACCTTGAGTTCTATAAGATAAAGCCATAAACATGTGTATCCGAGTCTTCTATCAAAAGTTACAGCTATTTCTATGAAGTTGTACAAAAACGCTTTCTTTCGCCAAGACAGTGCGTTTCTCACTGTTACATGCATTTGAATGGGGAACTCGACCGAAACAAAGTATAAGTTTTCATTATGTGAATAACTTGGAAATCTTAGCTCAAACAGCTGCAAAACCTGTTTTCCCAGCACGGAGACCTTGAGTTCTATAATATAAGGCCATAAACATGTTTGTCTGAGTCTTCTATCAAAAGTTACAGCTATTTCTATGAAATTGTACAAAAACGCTTTCTTTCGCCAAGACAGTGCGTTTCTCACTGTTACATGCATTTGAATGGGGAACTCGACCGAAACAAAGTATAAGTTTTCATTATGTGAATAACTTGGAAATCTTAGCTCAAACAGCTGCAAAACCTGTATTCCCAGCACGTAGACCTTGAGTTCTATAAGATAAAGCCATAAACATGTTTGTCTGAGTCTTCTATCAAAAGTTACAGCTATTTCTATGAAGTTGTACAAAAACGCTTTCTTTCGCCAAGACAGTGCGTTTCTCACTGTTACATGCATTTGAATGGGGAACTCGACCGAAACAAAGTATAAGTTTTCATTATGTGAATAACTTGGAAATCTTAGCTCAAACAGCTGCAAAACCTGTTTTCCCAGCACGGAGACCTTGAGTTCTATAATATAAGGCCATAAACATGTTTGTCTGAGTCTTCTATCAAAAGTTACAGCTATTTCTATGAAGTTGTACAAAAACACTTTCTTTCGCCAAGACAGTGCGTTTCTCACTGTTACATGCATTTGAATGGGGAACTCGACCGAAACAAAGTATAGGTTTTCATTATGTGAATAACTTGGAAATCTTAGCTCAAACAGCTGCAAAACCTGTTTTCCCAGCACGGAGACCTTGAGTTCTATAAGATAAAGCCATAAACATGTGTATCCGAGTCTTCTATCAAAAGTTACAGCTATTTATATGAAGTTGTACAAAAACGCTTTCTTTCGCCAAAACAGTGCGTTTCTCACTGTTACATGCATTTGAATGGGGAACTCGACCGAAACAAAGTATAAGTTTTCATTATGTGAATAACTTGGAAATCTTAGCTCAAACAGCTGCAAAACCTGTTTGCCCAGCACGGAGACCTTGAGTTCTATAAGATAAAGCCATAAACATGTGTATCCGAGTCTTCTATCAAAAGTTACAGCTATTTCTATGAAGTTGTACAAAAACGCTTTCTTTCGCCAAGACAGTGCGTTTCTCACTGTTACATGCATTTGAATGGGGAACTCGACCGAAACAAAGTATAAGTTTTCATTATGTGAATAACTTGGAAATCTTAGCTCAAACAGCTGCAAAACCTGTTTTCCCAGCACGGAGACCTTGAGTTCTATAATATAAGGCCATAAACATGTTTGTCTGAGTCTTCTATCAAAAGTTACAGCTATTTCTATGAAATTGTACAAAAACGCTTTCTTTCGCCAAGACAGTGCGTTTCTCACTGTTACATGCATTTGAATGGGGAACTCGACCGAAACAAAGTATAGGTTTTCATTATGTGAATAACTTGGAAATCTTAGCTCAAACAGCTGCAAAACCTGTTTTCCCAGCACGGAGACCTTGAGTTCTATAAGATAAAGCCATAAACATGTGTATCCGAGTCTTCTATCAAAAGTTACAGCTATTTATATGAAGTTGTACAAAAACGCTTTCTTTCGCCAAGACAGTGCGTTTCTCACTGTTACATGCATTTGAATGGGGAACTCGACCGAAACAAAGTATAAGTTTTCATTATGTGAATAACTTGGAAATCTTAGCTCAAACAGCTGCAAAACCTGTTTTCCCAGCACGTAGACCTTGAGTTCTATAAGCTAAAGCCATAAACATGTTTGTCCGAGTCTTCTATCAAAAGTTACAGCTATTTCTATGAAGTTGTACAAAAACGCTTTCTTTCGCCAAGACAGTGCGTTTCTCACTGTTACATGCATTTGAATGGGGAACTCGACCGAAACAAAGTATAAGTTTTCATTATGTGAATAACTTGGAAATCTTAGCTCAAACAGCTGCAAAACCTGTTTTCCCAGCACGGAGACCTTGAGTTCTATAATATAAGGCTATAAACATGTTTGTCTGAGTCTTCTATCAAAAGTTACAGCTATTTCTATGAAGTTGTACAAAAACGCTTTCTTTCGCCAAGACAGTGCGTTTCTCACTGTTACATGCATTTGAATGGGGAACTCGACCGAAACAAAGTATAGGTTTTCATTATGTGAATAACTTGGAAATCTTAGCTCAAACAGCTGCAAAACCTGTTTTCCCAGCACGGAGACCTTGAGTTCTATAAGATAAAGCCATAAACATGTGTATCCGAGTCTTCTATCAAAAGTTACAGCTATTTATATGAAGTTGTACAAAAACGCTTTCTTTCGCCAAGACAGTGCGTTTCTCACTGTTACATGCATTTGAATGGGGAACTCGACCGAAACAAAGTATAAGTTTTCATTATGTGAATAACTTGGAAATCTTAGCTCAAACAGCTGCAAAACCTGTTTGCCCAGCACGGAGACCTTGAGTTCTATAAGATAAAGCCATAAACATGTGTATCCGAGTCTTCTATCAAAAGTTACAGCTATTTATATGAAGTTGTACAAAAACGCTTTCTTTCGCCAAGACAGTGCGTTTCTCACTGTTACATGCATTTGAATGGGGAACTCGACCGAAACAAAGTATAGGTTTTCATTATGTGAATAACTTGGAAATCTTAGCTCAAACAGCTGCAAAACCTGTTTGCCCAGCACGGAGACCTTGAGTTCTATAAGATAAAGCCATAAACATGTGTATCCGAGTCTTCTATCAAAAGTTACAGCTATTTCTATGAAGTTGTACAAAAACGCTTTCTTTCGCCAAGACAGTGCGTTTCTCACTGTTACATGCATTTGAATGGGGAACTCGACCGAAACAAAGTATAAGTTTTCATTATGTGAATAACTTGGAAATCTTAGCTCAAACAGCTGCAAAACCTGTTTTCCCAGCACGGAGACCTTGAGTTCTATAATATAAGGCCATAAACATGTTTGTCTGAGTCTTCTATCAAAAGTTACAGCTATTTCTATGAAATTGTACAAAAACGCTTTCTTTCGCCAAGACAGTGCGTTTCTCACTGTTACATGCATTTGAATGGGGAACTCGACCGAAACAAAGTATAGGTTTTCATTATGTGAATAACTTGGAAATCTTAGCTCAAACAGCTGCAAAACCTGTTTTCCCAGCACGGAGACCTTGAGTTCTATAAGATAAAGCCATAAACATGTGTATCCGAGTCTTCTATCAAAAGTTACAGCTATTTATATGAAGTTGTACAAAAACGCTTTCTTTCGCCAAGACAGTGCGTTTCTCACTGTTACATGCATTTGAATGGGGAACTCGACCGAAACAAAGTATAAGTTTTCATTATGTGAATAACTTGGAAATCTTAGCTCAAACAGCTGCAAAACCTGTTTTCCCAGCACGTAGACCTTGAGTTCTATAAGATAAAGCCATAAACATGTTTGTCTGAGTCTTCTATCAAAAGTTACAGCTATTTCTATGAAGTTGTACAAAAACGCTTTCTTTCGCCAAGACAGTGCGTTTCTCACTGTTACATGCATTTGAATGGGGAACTCGACCGAAACAAAGTATAAGTTTTCATTATGTGAATAACTTGGAAATCTTAGCTCAAACAGCTGCAAAACCTGTTTTCCCAGCACGGAGACCTTGAGTTCTATAATATAAGGCTATAAACATGTTTGTCTGAGTCTTCTATCAAAAGTTACAGCTATTTCTATGAAGTTGTACAAAAACGCTTTCTTTCGCCAAGACAGTGCGTTTCTCACTGTTACATGCATTTGAATGGGGAACTCGACCGAAACAAAGTATAGGTTTTCATTATGTGAATAACTTGGAAATCTTAGCTCAAACAGCTGCAAAACCTGTTTTCCCAGCACGGAGACCTTGAGTTCTATAATATAAGGCTATAAACATGTTTGTCTGAGTCTTCTATCAAAAGTTACAGCTATTTCTATGAAGTTGTACAAAAACGCTTTCTTTCGCCAAGACAGTGCGTTTCTCACTGTTACATGCATTTGAATGGGGAACTCGACCGAAACAAAGTATAGGTTTTCATTATGTGAATAACTTGGAAATCTTAGCTCAAACAGCTGCAAAACCTGTTTTCCCAGCACGGAGACCTTGAGTTCTATAAGATAAAGCCATAAACATGTGTATCCGAGTCTTCTATCAAAAGTTACAGCTATTTATATGAAGTTGTACAAAAACGCTTTCTTTCGCCAAGACAGTGCGTTTCTCACTGTTACATGCATTTGAATGGGGAACTCGACCGAAACAAAGTATAAGTTTTCATTATGTGAATAACTTGGAAATCTTAGCTCAAACAGCTGCAAAACCTGTTTGCCCAGCACGGAGACCTTGAGTTCTATAAGATAAAGCCATAAACATGTGTATCCGAGTCTTCTATCAAAAGTTACAGCTATTTATATGAAGTTGTACAAAAACGCTTTCTTTCGCCAAGACAGTGCGTTTCTCACTGTTACATGCATTTGAATGGGGAACTCGACCGAAACAAAGTATAGGTTTTCATTATGTGAATAACTTGGAAATCTTAGCTCAAACAGCTGCAAAACCTGTTTGCCCAGCACGGAGACCTTGAGTTCTATAAGATAAAGCCATAAACATGTGTATCCGAGTCTTCTATCAAAAGTTACAGCTATTTCTATGAAGTTGTACAAAAACGCTTTCTTTCGCCAAGACAGTGCGTTTCTCACTGTTACATGCATTTGAATGGGGAACTCGACCGAAACAAAGTATAAGTTTTCATTATGTGAATAACTTGGAAATCTTAGCTCAAACAGCTGCAAAACCTGTTTTCCCAGCACGGAGACCTTGAGTTCTATAATATAAGGCCATAAACATGTTTGTCTGAGTCTTCTATCAAAAGTTACAGCTATTTCTATGAAATTGTACAAAAACGCTTTCTTTCGCCAAGACAGTGCGTTTCTCACTGTTACATGCATTTGAATGGGGAACTCGACCGAAACAAAGTATAGGTTTTCATTATGTGAATAACTTGGAAATCTTAGCTCAAACAGCTGCAAAACCTGTTTTCCCAGCACGGAGACCTTGAGTTCTATAAGATAAAGCCATAAACATGTGTATCCGAGTCTTCTATCAAAAGTTACAGCTATTTATATGAAGTTGTACAAAAACGCTTTCTTTCGCCAAGACAGTGCGTTTCTCACTGTTACATGCATTTGAATGGGGAACTCGACCGAAACAAAGTATAAGTTTTCATTATGTGAATAACTTGGAAATCTTAGCTCAAACAGCTGCAAAACCTGTTTTCCCAGCACGTAGACCTTGAGTTCTATAAGATAAAGCCATAAACATGTTTGTCTGAGTCTTCTATCAAAAGTTACAGCTATTTCTATGAAGTTGTACAAAAACGCTTTCTTTCGCCAAGACAGTGCGTTTCTCACTGTTACATGCATTTGAATGGGGAACTCGACCGAAACAAAGTATAAGTTTTCATTATGTGAATAACTTGGAAATCTTAGCTCAAACAGCTGCAAAACCTGTTTTCCCAGCACGGAGACCTTGAGTTCTATAATATAAGGCCATAAACATGTTTGTCTGAGTCTTCTATCAAAAGTTACAGCTATTTCTATGAAGTTGTACAAAAACGCTTTCTTTCGCCAAGACAGTGCGTTTCTCACTGTTACATGCATTTGAATGGGGAACTCGACCGAAACAAAGTATAGGTTTTCATTATGTGAATAACTTGGAAATCTTAGCTCAAACAGCTGCAAAACCTGTTTTCCCAGCACGGAGACCTTGAGTTCTATAAGATAAAGCCATAAACATGTGTATCCGAGTCTTCTATCAAAAGTTACAGCTATTTATATGAAGTTGTACAAAAACGCTTTCTTTCGCCAAGACAGTGCGTTTCTCACTGTTACATGCATTTGAATGGGGAACTCGACCGAAACAAAGTATAAGTTTTCATTATGTGAATAACTTGGAAATCTTAGCTCAAACAGCTGCAAAACCTGTTTGCCCAGCACGGAGACCTTGAGTTCTATAAGATAAAGCCATAAACATGTGTATCCGAGTCTTCTATCAAAAGTTACAGCTATTTATATGAAGTTGTACAAAAACGCTTTCTTTCGCCAAGACAGTGCGTTTCTCACTGTTACATGCATTTGAATGGGGAACTCGACCGAAACAAAGTATAGGTTTTCATTATGTGAATAACTTGGAAATCTTAGCTCAAACAGCTGCAAAACCTGTTTTCCCAGCACGGAGACCTTGAGTTCTATAAGATAAAGCCATAAACATGTGTATCCGAGTCTTCTATCAAAAGTTACAGCTATTTATATGAAGTTGTACAAAAACGCTTTCTTTCGCCAAGACAGTGCGTTTCTCACTGTTACATGCATTTGAATGGGGAACTCGACCGAAACAAAGTATAAGTTTTCATTATGTGAATAACTTGGAAATCTTAGCTCAAACAGCTGCAAAACCTGTTTGCCCAGCACGGAGACCTTGAGTTCTATAAGATAAAGCCATAAACATGTGTATCCGAGTCTTCTATCAAAAGTTACAGCTATTTCTATGAAGTTGTACAAAATAGCTTTCTTTCGCCAAGACAGTGCGTTTCTCACTGTTACATGCATTTGAATGGGGAACTCGACCGAAACAAAGTATAGGTTTTCATTATGTGAATAACTTGGAAATCTTAGCTCAAACAGCTGCAAAACCTGTTTTCCCAGCACGTAGACCTTGAGTTCTATAAGATAAAGCCATAAACATGTTTGTCTGAGTCTTCTATCAAAAGTTACAGCTATTTCTATGAAGTTGTACAAAAACGCTTTCGCCAAGACAGTGCGTTTCTCACTGTTACATGCATTTGAATGGGGAACTCGACCGAAACAAAGTATAAGTTTTCATTATGTGAATAACTTGGAAATCTTAGCTCAAACAGCTGCAAAACCTGTTTTCCCAGCACGTAGACCTTGAGTTCTATAAGATAAAGCCATAAACATGTTTGTCCGAGTCTTCTATCAAAAGTTACAGCTATTTCTATGAAGTTGTACAAAAACGCTTTCTTTCGCCAAGACAGTGCGTTTCTCACTGTTACATGCATTTGAATGGGGAACTCGACCGAAACAAAGTATAAGTTTTCATTATGTGAATAACTTGGAAATCTTAGCTCAAACAGCTGCAAAACCTGTTTTCCCAGCACGGAGACCTTGAGTTCTATAATATAAGGCTATAAACATGTTTGTCTGAGTCTTCTATCAAAAGTTACAGCTATTTCTATGAAGTTGTACAAAAACGCTTTCTTTCGCCAAGACAGTGCGTTTCTCACTGTTACATGCATTTGAATGGGGAACTCGACCGAAACAAAGTATAGGTTTTCATTATGTGAATAACTTGGAAATCTTAGCTCAAACAGCTGCAAAACCTGTTTTCCCAGCACGGAGACCTTGAGTTCTATAAGATAAAGCCATAAACATGTGTATCCGAGTCTTCTATCAAAAGTTACAGCTATTTATATGAAGTTGTACAAAAACGCTTTCTTTCGCCAAGACAGTGCGTTTCTCACTGTTACATGCATTTGAATGGGGAACTCGACCGAAACAAAGTATAAGTTTTCATTATGTGAATAACTTGGAAATCTTAGCTCAAACAGCTGCAAAACCTGTTTGCCCAGCACGGAGACCTTGAGTTCTATAAGATAAAGCCATAAACATGTGTATCCGAGTCTTCTATCAAAAGTTACAGCTATTTATATGAAGTTGTACAAAAACGCTTTCTTTCGCCAAGACAGTGCGTTTCTCACTGTTACATGCATTTGAATGGGGAACTCGACCGAAACAAAGTATAGGTTTTCATTATGTGAATAACTTGGAAATCTTAGCTCAAACAGCTGCAAAACCTGTTTGCCCAGCACGGAGACCTTGAGTTCTATAAGATAAAGCCATAAACATGTGTATCCGAGTCTTCTATCAAAAGTTACAGCTATTTCTATGAAGTTGTACAAAAACGCTTTCTTTCGCCAAGACAGTGCGTTTCTCACTGTTACATGCATTCGAATGGGGAACTCGACCGAAACAAAGTATAAGTTTTCATTATGTGAATAACTTGGAAATCTTAGCTCAAACAGCTGCAAAACCTGTTTTCCCAGCACGGAGACCTTGAGTTCTATAATATAAGGCCATAAACATGTTTGTCTGAGTCTTCTATCAAAAGTTACAGCTATTTCTATGAAATTGTACAAAAACGCTTTCTTTCGCCAAGACAGTGCGTTTCTCACTGTTACATGCATTTGAATGGGGAACTCGACCGAAACAAAGTATAGGTTTTCATTATGTGAATAACTTGGAAATCTTAGCTCAAACAGCTGCAAAACCTGTTTTCCCAGCACGGAGACCTTGAGTTCTATAAGATAAAGCCATAAACATGTGTATCCGAGTCTTCTATCAAAAGTTACAGCTATTTATATGAAGTTGTACAAAAACGCTTTCTTTCGCCAAGACAGTGCGTTTCTCACTGTTACATGCATTTGAATGGGGAACTCGACCGAAACAAAGTATAAGTTTTCATTATGTGAATAACTTGGAAATCTTAGCTCAAACAGCTGCAAAACCTGTTTTCCCAGCACGTAGACCTTGAGTTCTATAAGATAAAGCCATAAACATGTTTGTCTGAGTCTTCTATCAAAAGTTACAGCTATTTCTATGAAGTTGTACAAAAACGCTTTCTTTCGCCAAGACAGTGCGTTTCTCACTGTTACATGCATTTGAATGGGGAACTCGACCGAAACAAAGTATAAGTTTTCATTATGTGAATAACTTGGAAATCTTAGCTCAAACAGCTGCAAAACCTGTTTTCCCAGCACGGAGACCTTGAGTTCTATAATATAAGGCTATAAACATGTTTGTCTGAGTCTTCTATCAAAAGTTACAGCTATTTCTATGAAGTTGTACAAAAACGCTTTCTTTCGCCAAGACAGTGCGTTTCTCACTGTTACATGCATTTGAATGGGGAACTCGACCGAAACAAAGTATAGGTTTTCATTATGTGAATAACTTGGAAATCTTAGCTCAAACAGCTGCAAAACCTGTTTTCCCAGCACGGAGACCTTGAGTTCTATAATATAAGGCTATAAACATGTTTGTCTGAGTCTTCTATCAAAAGTTACAGCTATTTCTATGAAGTTGTACAAAAACGCTTTCTTTCGCCAAGACAGTGCGTTTCTCACTGTTACATGCATTTGAATGGGGAACTCGACCGAAACAAAGTATAGGTTTTCATTATGTGAATAACTTGGAAATCTTAGCTCAAACAGCTGCAAAACCTGTTTTCCCAGCACGGAGACCTTGAGTTCTATAAGATAAAGCCATAAACATGTGTATCCGAGTCTTCTATCAAAAGTTACAGCTATTTATATGAAGTTGTACAAAAACGCTTTCTTTCGCCAAGACAGTGCGTTTCTCACTGTTACATGCATTTGAATGGGGAACTCGACCGAAACAAAGTATAAGTTTTCATTATGTGAATAACTTGGAAATCTTAGCTCAAACAGCTGCAAAACCTGTTTGCCCAGCACGGAGACCTTGAGTTCTATAAGATAAAGCCATAAACATGTGTATCCGAGTCTTCTATCAAAAGTTACAGCTATTTATATGAAGTTGTACAAAAACGCTTTCTTTCGCCAAGACAGTGCGTTTCTCACTGTTACATGCATTTGAATGGGGAACTCGACCGAAACAAAGTATAGGTTTTCATTATGTGAATAACTTGGAAATCTTAGCTCAAACAGCTGCAAAACCTGTTTGCCCAGCACGGAGACCTTGAGTTCTATAAGATAAAGCCATAAACATGTGTATCCGAGTCTTCTATCAAAAGTTACAGCTATTTCTATGAAGTTGTACAAAAACGCTTTCTTTCGCCAAGACAGTGCGTTTCTCACTGTTACATGCATTTGAATGGGGAACTCGACCGAAACAAAGTATAAGTTTTCATTATGTGAATAACTTGGAAATCTTAGCTCAAACAGCTGCAAAACCTGTTTTCCCAGCACGGAGACCTTGAGTTCTATAATATAAGGCCATAAACATGTTTGTCTGAGTCTTCTATCAAAAGTTACAGCTATTTCTATGAAATTGTACAAAAACGCTTTCTTTCGCCAAGACAGTGCGTTTCTCACTGTTACATGCATTTGAATGGGGAACTCGACCGAAACAAAGTATAGGTTTTCATTATGTGAATAACTTGGAAATCTTAGCTCAAACAGCTGCAAAACCTGTTTTCCCAGCACGTAGACCTTGAGTTCTATAAGATAAAGCCATAAACATGTTTGTCTGAGTCTTCTATCAAAAGTTACAGCTATTTCTATGAAGTTGTACAAAAACGCTTTCTTTCGCCAAGACAGTGCGTTTCTCACTGTTACATGCATTTGAATGGGGAACTCGACCGAAACAAAGTATAAGTTTTCATTATGTGAATAACTTGGAAATCTTAGCTCAAACAGCTGCAAAACCTGTTTTCCCAGCACGGAGACCTTGAGTTCTATAATATAAGGCCATAAACATGTTTGTCTGAGTCTTCTATCAAAAGTTACAGCTATTTCTATGAAGTTGTACAAAAACGCTTTCTTTCGCCAAGACAGTGCGTTTCTCACTGTTACATGCATTTGAATGGGGAACTCGACCGAAACAAAGTATAGGTTTTCATTATGTGAATAACTTGGAAATCTTAGCTCAAACAGCTGCAAAACCTGTTTTCCCAGCACGGAGACCTTGAGTTCTATAAGATAAAGCCATAAACATGTGTATCCGAGTCTTCTATCAAAAGTTACAGCTATTTATATGAAGTTGTACAAAAACGCTTTCTTTCGCCAAGACAGTGCGTTTCTCACTGTTACATGCATTTGAATGGGGAACTCGACCGAAACAAAGTATAAGTTTTCATTATGTGAATAACTTGGAAATCTTAGCTCAAACAGCTGCAAAACCTGTTTGCCCAGCACGGAGACCTTGAGTTCTATAAGATAAAGCCATAAACATGTGTATCCGAGTCTTCTATCAAAAGTTACAGCTATTTATATGAAGTTGTACAAAAACGCTTTCTTTCGCCAAGACAGTGCGTTTCTCACTGTTACATGCATTTGAATGGGGAACTCGACCGAAACAAAGTATAGGTTTTCATTATGTGAATAACTTGGAAATCTTAGCTCAAACAGCTGCAAAACCTGTTTTCCCAGCACGGAGACCTTGAGTTCTATAAGATAAAGCCATAAACATGTGTATCCGAGTCTTCTATCAAAAGTTACAGCTATTTATATGAAGTTGTACAAAAACGCTTTCTTTCGCCAAGACAGTGCGTTTCTCACTGTTACATGCATTTGAATGGGGAACTCGACCGAAACAAAGTATAAGTTTTCATTATGTGAATAACTTGGAAATCTTAGCTCAAACAGCTGCAAAACCTGTTTGCCCAGCACGGAGACCTTGAGTTCTATAAGATAAAGCCATAAACATGTGTATCCGAGTCTTCTATCAAAAGTTACAGCTATTTCTATGAAGTTGTACAAAATAGCTTTCTTTCGCCAAGACAGTGCGTTTCTCACTGTTACATGCATTTGAATGGGGAACTCGACCGAAACAAAGTATAAGTTTTCATTATGTGAATAACTTGGAAATCTTAGCTCAAACAGCTGCAAAACCTGTTTTCCCAGCACGGAGACCTTGAGTTCTATAAGATAAAGCCATAAACATGTTTGTCTGAGTCTTCTATCAAAAGTTACAGCTATTTCTATGAAGTTGTACAAAAACGCTTTCTTTCGCCAAGACAGTGCGTTTCTCACTGTTACATGCATTTGAATGGGGAACTCGACCGAAACAAAGTATAAGTTTTCATTATGTGAATAACTTGGAAATCTTAGCTCAAACAGCTGCAAAACCTGTTTTCCCAGCACGGAGACCTTGAGTTCTATAATATAAGGCCATAAACATGTTTGTCTGAGTCTTCTATCAAAAGTTACAGCTATTTCTATGAAGTTGTACAAAAACGCTTTCTTTCGCCAAGACAGTGCGTTTCTCACTGTTACATGCATTTGAATGGGGAACTCGACCGAAACAAAGTATAGGTTTTCATTATGTGAATAACTTGGAAATCTTAGCTCAAACAGCTGCAAAACCTGATTTCCCAGCACGGAGACCTTGAGTTCTATAATATAAGGCCATAAACATGTTTGTCTGAGTCTTCTATCAAAAGTTACAGCTATTTCTATGAAGTTGTACAAAAACGCTTTCTTTCGCCAAGACAGTGCGTTTCTCACTGTTACATGCATTTGAATGGGGAACTCGACCGAAACAAAGTATAGGTTTTCATTATGTGAATAACTTGGAAATCTTAGCTTAAACAGCTGCAAAACCTGTTTGCCAAGCACGGAGACCTTGAGTTCTATAAGATAAAGCCATAAACATGTGTATCCGAGTCTTCTATCAAAAGTTACAGCTATTTCTATGAAGTTGTACAAAAACGCTTTCTTTCGCCAAGACAGTGCGTTTCTCACTGTTACATGCATTTGAATGGGGAACTCGACCGAAACAAAGTATAGGTTTTCATTATGTGAATAACTTGGAAATCTTAGCTCAAACAGCTGCAAAACCTGTTTGCCAAGCACGGAGACCTTGAGTTCTATAAGATAAAGCCATAAACATGTGTATCCGAGTCTTCTATCAAAAGTTACAGCTATTTCTATGAAGTTGTACAAAAACGCTTTCTTTCGCCAAGACAGTGCGTTTCTCACTGTTACATGCATTTGAATGGGGAACTCGACCGAAACAAAGTATAGGTTTTCATTATGTGAATAACTTGGAAATCTTAGCTCAAACAGCTGCAAAACCTGTTTTCCCAGCACGGAAACCTTGAGTTCTATAATATAAGGCCATAAACATGTTTGTCTGAGTCTTCTATCAAAAGTTACAGCTATTTCTATGAAGTTGTACAAAAACGCTTTCTTTCGCCAAGACAGTGCGTTTCTCACTGTTACATGCATTTGAATGGGGAACTCGACCGAAACAAAGTATAGGTTTTCATTATGTGAATAACTTGGAAATCTTAGCTTAAACAGCTGCAAAACCTGTTTGCCAAGCACGGAGACCTTGAGTTCTATAAGATAAAGCCATAAACATGTGTATCCGAGTCTTCTATCAAAAGTTACAGCTATTTCTATGAAGTTGTACAAAAACGCTTTCTTTCGCCAAGACAGTGCGTTTCTCACTGTTACATGCATTTGAATGGGGAACTCGACCGAAACAAAGTATAGGTTTTCATTATGTGAATAACTTGGAAATCTTAGCTCAAACAGCTGCAAAACCTGTTTTCCCAGCACGGAGACCTTGAGTTCTATAAGATAAAGCCATAAACATGTGTATCCGAGTCTTCTATCAAAAGTTACAGCTATTTATATGAAGTTGTACAAAAACGCTTTCTTTCGCCAAGACAGTGCGTTTCTCACTGTTACATGCATTTGAATGGGGAACTCGACCGAAACAAAGTATAAGTTTTCATTATGTGAATAACTTGGAAATCTTAGCTCAAACAGCTGCAAAACCTGTTTGCCCAGCACGGAGACCTTGAGTTCTATAAGATAAAGCCATAAACATGTGTATCCGAGTCTTCTATCAAAAGTTACAGCTATTTATATGAAGTTGTACAAAAACGCTTTCTTTCGCCAAGACAGTGCGTTTCTCACTGTTACATGCATTTGAATGGGGAACTCGACCGAAACAAAGTATAGGTTTTCATTATGTGAATAACTTGGAAATCTTAGCTCAAACAGCTGCAAAACCTGTTTTCCCAGCACGGAGACCTTGAGTTCTATAAGATAAAGCCATAAACATGTGTATCCGAGTCTTCTATCAAAAGTTACAGCTATTTATATGAAGTTGTACAAAAACGCTTTCTTTCGCCAAGACAGTGCGTTTCTCACTGTTACATGCATTTGAATGGGGAACTCGACCGAAACAAAGTATAAGTTTTCATTATGTGAATAACTTGGAAATCTTAGCTCAAACAGCTGCAAAACCTGTTTGCCCAGCACGGAGACCTTGAGTTCTATAAGATAAAGCCATAAACATGTGTATCCGAGTCTTCTATCAAAAGTTACAGCTATTTCTATGAAGTTGTACAAAATAGCTTTCTTTCGCCAAGACAGTGCGTTTCTCACTGTTACATGCATTTGAATGGGGAACTCGACCGAAACAAAGTATAAGTTTTCATTATGTGAATAACTTGGAAATCTTAGCTCAAACAGCTGCAAAACCTGTTTTCCCAGCACGTAGACCTTGAGTTCTATAAGATAAAGCCATAAACATGTTTGTCTGAGTCTTCTATCAAAAGTTACAGCTATTTCTATGAAGTTGTACAAAAACGCTTTCTTTCGCCAAGACAGTGCGTTTCTCACTGGTACATGCATTTGAATGGGGAACTCGACCGAAACAAAGTATAAGTTTTCATTATGTGAATAACTTGGAAATCTTAGCTCAAACAGCTGCAAAACCTGTTTTCCCAGCACGGAGACCTTGAGTTCTATAATATAAGGCCATAAACATGTTTGTCTGAGTCTTCTATCAAAAGTTACAGCTATTTCTATGAAGTTGTACAAAAACGCTTTCTTTCGCCAAGACAGTGCGTTTCTCATTGTTACATGCATTTGAATGGGGAACTCGACCGAAACAAAGTATAGGTTTTCATTATGTGAATAACTTGGAAATCTTAGCTCAAACAGCTGCAAAACCTGTTTTCCCAGCACGGAGACCTTGAGTTCTATAAGATAAAGCCATAAACATGTGTATCCGAGTCTTCTATCAAAAGTTACAGCTATTTATATGAAGTTGTACAAAAATGCTTTCTTTCGCCAAGACAGTGCGTTTCTCACTGTTACATGCATTTGAATGGGGAACTCGACCGAAACAAAGTATACGTTTTCATTATGTGAATAACTTGGAAATCCTAGCTCAAACAGCTGCAAAACCTGTTTGCCCAGCACGGAGACCTTGAGTTCTATAAGATAAAGCCATAAACATGTGTATCCGAGTCTTCTATCAAAAGTTACAGCTATTTCTATGAAGTTGTACAAAATAGCTTTCTTTCGCCAAGACAGTGCGTTTCTCACTGTTACATGCATTTGAATGGGGAACTCGACCGAAACAAAGTATAGGTTTTCATTATGTGAATAACTTGGAAATCTTAGCTTAAACAGCTGCAAAACCTGTTTGCCCAGCACGGAGACCTTGAGTTCTATAAGATAAAGCCATAAACATGTGTATCCGAGTCTTCTATCAAAAGTTACAGCTATTTATATGAAGTTGTACAAAAACGCTTTCTTTCGCCAAGACAGTGCGTTTCTCACTGTTACATGCATTTGAATGGGGAACTCGACCGAAACAAAGTATAGGTTTTCATTATGTGAATAACTTGGAAATCTTAGCTCAAACAGCTGCAAAACCTGTTTTCCCAGCACGGAGACCTTGAGTTCTATAAGATAAAGCCATAAACATGTGTATCCGAGTCTTCTATCAAAAGTTACAGCTATTTATATGAAGTTGTACAAAAACGCTTTCTTTCGCCAAGACAGTGCGTTTCTCACTGTTACATGCATTTGAATGGGGAACTCGACCGAAACAAAGTATAAGTTTTCATTATGTGAATAACTTGGAAATCTTAGCTCAAACAGCTGCAAAACCTGTTTGCCCAGCACGGAGACCTTGAGTTCTATAAGATAAAGCCATAAACATGTGTATCCGAGTCTTCTATCAAAAGTTACAGCTATTTCTATGAAGTTGTACAAAATAGCTTTCTTTCGCCAAGACAGTGCGTTTCTCACTGTTACATGCATTTGAATGGGGAACTCGACCGAAACAAAGTATAAGTTTTCATTATGTGAATAACTTGGAAATCTTAGCTCAAACAGCTGCAAAACCTGTTTTCCCAGCACGTAGACCTTGAGTTCTATAAGATAAAGCCATAAACATGTTTGTCTGAGTCTTCTATCAAAAGTTACAGCTATTTCTATGAAGTTGTACAAAAACGCTTTCTTTCGCCAAGACAGTGCGTTTCTCACTGTTACATGCATTTGAATGGGGAACTCGACCGAAACAAAGTATAAGTTTTCATTATGTGAATAACTTGGAAATCTTAGCTCAAACAGCTGCAAAACCTGTTTTCCCAGCACGGAGACCTTGAGTTCTATAATATAAGGCCATAAACATGTTTGTCTGAGTCTTCTATCAAAAGTTACAGCTATTTCTATGAAGTTGTACAAAAACGCTTTCTTTCGCCAAGACAGTGCGTTTCTCACTGTTACATGCATTTGAATGGGGAACTCGACCGAAACAAAGTATAGGTTTTCATTATGTGAATAACTTGGAAATCTTAGCTCAAACAGCTGCAAAACCTGTTTTCCCAGCACGGAGACCTTGAGTTCTATAAGATAAAGCCATAAACATGTGTATCCGAGTCTTCTATCAAAAGTTACAGCTATTTATATGAAGTTGTACAAAAACGCTTTCTTTCGCCAAGACAGTGCGTTTCTCACTGTTACATGCATTTGAATGGGGAACTCGACCGAAACAAAGTATAAGTTTTCATTATGTGAATAACTTGGAAATCTTAGCTCAAACAGCTGCAAAACCTGTTTGCCCAGCACGGAGACCTTGAGTTCTATAAGATAAAGCCATAAACATGTGTATCCGAGTCTTCTATCAAAAGTTACAGCTATTTCTATGAAGTTGTACAAAATAGCTTTCTTTCGCCAAGACAGTGCGTTTCTCACTGTTACATGCATTTGAATGGGGAACTCGACCGAAACAAAGTATAAGTTTTCATTATGTGAATAACTTGGAAATCTTAGCTCAAACAGCTGCAAAACCTGATTTCCCAGCACGGAGACCTTGAGTTCTATAATATAAGGCCATAAACATGTTTGTCTGAGTCTTCTATCAAAAGTTACAGCTATTTCTATGAAGTTGTACAAAAACGCTTTCTTTCGCCAAGACAGTGCGTTTCTCACTGTTACATGCATTTGAATGGGGAACTCGACCGAAACAAAGTATAGGTTTTCATTATGTGAATAACTTGGAAATCTTAGCTTAAACAGCTGCAAAACCTGTTTGCCAAGCACGGAGACCTTGAGTTCTATAAGATAAAGCCATAAACATGTGTATCCGAGTCTTCTATCAAAAGTTACAGCTATTTCTATGAAGTTGTACAAAAACGCTTTCTTTCGCCAAGACAGTGCGTTTCTCACTGTTACATGCATTTGAATGGGGAACTCGACTGAAACAAAGTATAGGTTTTCATTATGTGAATAACTTGGAAATCTTAGCTCAAACAGCTGCAAAACCTGTTTGCCCAGCACGGAGACCTTGAGTTCTATAAGATAAAGCCATAAACATGTGTATCCGAGTCTTCTATCAAAAGTTACAGCTATTTCTATGAAGTTGTACAAAAACGCTTTCTTTCGCCAAGACAGTGCGTTTCTCACTGTTACATGCATTTGAATGGGGAACTCGACCGAAACAAAGTATAGGTTTTCATTATGTGAATAACTTGGAAATCTTAGCTCAAACAGCTGCAAAACCTGTTTTCCCAGCACGGGGACCTTGAGTTCTATAAGATAAAGCCATAAACATGTTTGTCTGAGTCTTCTATCAAAAGTTACAGCTATTTCTATGAAGTTGTACAAAAACGCTTTCTTTCGCCAAGACAGTGCGTTTCTCACTGTTACATGCATTTGAATGGGGAACTCGACTGAAACAAAGTATAAGTTTTCATTATGTGAATAACTTGGAAATCTTAGCTCAAACAGCTGCAAAACCTGTTTTCCCAGCACGGAGACCTTGAGTTCTATAATATAAGGCCATAAACATGTTTGTCTGAGTCTTCTATCAAAAGTTACAGCTATTTCTATGAAGTTGTACAAAAACGCTTTCTTTCGCCAAGACAGTGCGTTTCTCACTGTTACATGCATTTGAATGGGGAACTCGACCGAAACAAAGTATAGGTTTTCATTATGTGAATAACTTGGAAATCTTAGCTCAAACAGCTGCAAAACCTGTTTTCCCAGCACGGAAACCTTGAGTTCTATAAGATAAAGCCATAAACATGTTTGTCTGAGTCTTCTATCAAAAGTTACAGCTATTTCTATGAAGTTGTACAAAAACGCTTTCTTTCGCCAAGACAGTGCGTTTCTCACTGTTACATGCATTTGAATGGGGAACTCGACCGAAACAAAGTATAAGTTTTCATTATGTGAATAACTTGGAAATCTTAGCTCAAACAGCTGCAAAACCTGTTTGCCCAGCACGGAGACCTTGAGTTCTATAAGATAAAGCCATAAACATGTGTATCCGAGTCTTCTATCAAAAGTTACAGCTATTTCTATGAAGTTGTACAAAATAGCTTTCTTTCGCCAAGACAGTGCGTTTCTCACTGTTACATGCATTTGAATGGGGAACTCGACCGAAACAAAGTATAAGTTTTCATTATGTGAATAACTTGGAAATCTTAGCTCAAACAGCTGCAAAACCTGTTTTCCCAGCACGGAGACCTTGAGTTCTATAATATAAGGCCATAAACATGTTTGTCAAAGTCTTCTATCAAAAGTTACAGCTATTTCTATGAAGTTGTACAAAAACGCTTTCTTTCGCCAAGACAGCGCGTTTCTCACTGGTACATGCATTTGAATGGGGAACTCGACCGAAACAAAGTATAGGTTTTCATTATGTGAATAACTTGGAAATCTTAGCTTAAACAGCTGCAAAACCTGTTTTCCCAGCACGGAGACCTTGAGTTCTATAAGATAAAGCCATAAACATGTGTATCCGAGTCTTCTATCAAAAGTTACAGCTATTTCTATGAAGTTGTACAAAAACGCTTTCTTTCGCCAAGACAGTGCATTTCTCACTGTTACATGCATTTGAATGGGGAACTCGACTGAAACAAAGTATAAGTTTTCATTATGTGAATAACTTGGAAATCTTAGCTCAAACAGCTGCAAAACCTGTTTGCCCAGCACGGAGACCTTGAGTTCTATAAGATAAAGCCATAAACATGTGTATCCGAGTCTTCTATCAAAAGTTACAGCTATTTCTATGAAGTTGTACAAAAACGCTTTCTTTCGCCAAGACAGTGCGTTTCTCACTGTTACATGCATTTGAATGGGGAACTCGACCGAAACAAAGTATAAGTTTTCATTATGTGAATAACTTGGAAATCTTAGCTCAAACAGCTGCAAAACCTGTTTTCCCAGCACGTAGACCTTGAGTTCTATAAGATAAAGCCATAAACATGTTTGTCTGAGTCTTCTATCAAAAGTTACAGCTATTTCTATGAAGTTGTACAAAAACGCTTTCTTTCGCCAAGACAGTGCGTTTCTCACTGTTACATGCATTTGAATGGGGAACTCGACCGAAACAAAGTATAGGTTTTCATTATGTGAATAACTTGGAAATCTTAGCTCAAACAGCTGCAAAACCTGTTTTCCCAGCACGGAAACCTTGAGTTCTATAAGATAAAGCCATAAACATGTTTGTCTGAGTCTTCTATCAAAAGTTACAGCTATTTCTATGAAGTTGTACAAAAACGCTTTCTTTCGCCAAGACAGTGCGTTTCTCACTGTTACATGCATTTGAATGGGGAACTCGACCGAAACAAAGTATAGGTTTTCATTATGTGAATAACTTGGAAATCTTAGCTCAAACAGCTGCAAAACCTGTTTGCCAAGCACGGAGACCTTGAGTTCTATAAGATAAAGCCATAAACATGTGTATCCGAGTCTTCTATCAAAAGTTACAGCTATTTCTATGAAGTTGTACAAAAACGCTTTCTTTCGCCAAGACAGTGCGTTTCTCACTGTTACATGCATTTGAATGGGGAACTCGACCGAAACAAAGTATAGGTTTTCATTATGTGAATAACTTGGAAATCTTAGCTCAAACAGCTGCAAAACCTGTTTTCCCAGCACGGAGACCTTGAGTTCTATAAGATAAAGCCATAAACATGTGTATCCGAGTCTTCTATCAAAAGTTACAGCTATTTCTATGAAGTTGTACAAAAACGCTTTCTTTCGCCAAGACAGTGCGTTTCTCACTGGTACATGCATTTGAATGGGGAACTCGACCGAAACAAAGTATAAGTTTTCATTATGTGAATAACTTGGAAATCTTAGCTCAAACAGCTGCAAAACCTGTTTTCCCAGCACGGAGACCTTGAGTTCTATAATATAAGGCCATAAACATGTTTGTCTGAGTCTTCTATCAAAAGTTACAGCTATTTCTATGAAGTTGTACAAAAACGCTTTCTTTCGCCAAGACAGTGCGTTTCTCACTGGTACATGCATTTGAATGGGGAACTCGACCGAAACAAAGTATAAGTTTTCATTATGTGAATAACTTGGAAATCTTAGCTCAAACAGCTGCAAAACCTGATTTCCCAGCACGGAGACCTTGAGTTCTATAATATAAGGCCATAAACATGTTTGTCTGAGTCTTCTATCAAAAGTTACAGCTATTTCTATGAAGTTGTACAAAACCGCTTTCTTTCGCCAAGACAGTGCGTTTCTCACTGTTACATGCATTTGAATGGGGAACTCGACCGAAACAAAGTATAGGTTTTCATTATGTGAATAACTTGGAAATCTTAGCTTAAACAGCTGCAAAACCTGTTTGCCAAGCACGGAGACCTTGAGTTCTATAAGATAAAGCCATAAACATGTGTATCCGAGTCTTCTATCAAAAGTTACAGCTATTTATATGAAGTTGTACAAAAACGCTTTCTTTCGCCAAGACAGTGCGTTTCTCACTGTTACATGCATTTGAATGGGGAACTCGACCGAAACAAAGTATAAGTTTTCATTATGTGAATAACTTGGAAATCTTAGCTCAAACAGCTGCAAAACCTGTTTTCCCAGCACGTAGACCTTGAGTTCTATAAGATAAAGCCATAAACATGTTTGTCTGAGTCTTCTATCAAAAGTTACAGCTATTTCTATGAAGTTGTACAAAAACGCTTTCTTTCGCCAAGACAGTGCGTTTCTCACTGTTACATGCATTTGAATGGGGAACTCGACCGAAACAAAGTATAGGTTTTCATTATGTGAATAACTTGGAAATCTTAGCTCAAACAGCTGCAAAACCTGTTTTCCCAGCACGGAAACCTTGAGTTCTATAAGATAAAGCCATAAACATGTTTGTCTGAGTCTTCTATCAAATGTTACAGCTATTTCTATGAAGTTGTACAAAAACGCTTTCTTTCGCCAAGACAGTGCGTTTCTCACTGTTACATGCATTTGAATGGGGAACTCGACCGAAACAAAGTATAGGTTTTCATTATGTGAATAACTTGGAAATCTTAGCTCAAACAGCTGCAAAACCTGTTTTCCCAGCACGGAGACCTTGAGTTCTATAAGATAAAGCCATAAACATGTGTATCCGAGTCTTCTATCAAAAGTTACAGCTATTTCTATGAAGTTGTACAAAAACGCTTTCTTTCGCCAAGACAGTGCGTTTCTCACTGGTACATGCATTTGAATGGGGAACTCGACCGAAACAAAGTATAAGTTTTCATTATGTGAATAACTTGGAAATCTTAGCTCAAACAGCTGCAAAACCTGTTTTCCCAGCACGGAGACCTTGAGTTCTATAATATAAGGCCATAAACATGTTTGTCTGAGTCTTCTATCAAAAGTTACAGCTATTTCTATGAAGTTGTACAAAAACGCTTTCTTTCGCCAAGACAGTGCGTTTCTCACTGGTACATGCATTTGAATGGGGAACTCGACCGAAACAAAGTATAAGTTTTCATTATGTGAATAACTTGGAAATCTTAGCTCAAACAGCTGCAAAACCTGATTTCCCAGCACGGAGACCTTGAGTTCTATAATATAAGGCCATAAACATGTTTGTCTGAGTCTTCTATCAAAAGTTACAGCTATTTCTATGAAGTTGTACAAAAACGCTTTCTTTCGCCAAGACAGTGCGTTTCTCACTGTTACATGCATTTGAATGGGGAACTCGACCGAAACAAAGTATAGGTTTTCATTATGTGAATAACTTGGAAATCTTAGCTTAAACAGCTGCAAAACCTGTTTGCCAAGCACGGAGACCTTGAGTTCTATAAGATAAAGCCATAAACATGTGTATCCGAGTCTTCTATCAAAAGTTACAGCTATTTATATGAAGTTGTACAAAAACGCTTTCTTTCGCCAAGACAGTGCGTTTCTCACTGTTACATGCATTTGAAGGGGGAACTCGACCGAAACAAAGTATAAGTTTTCATTATGTGAATAACTTGGAAATCTTAGCTCAAACAGCTGCAAAACCTGTTTTCCCAGCACGTAGACCTTGAGTTCTATAAGATAAAGCCATAAACATGTTTGTCTGAGTCTTCTATCAAAAGTTACAGCTATTTCTATGAAGTTGTACAAAAACGCTTTCTTTCGCCAAGACAGTGCGTTTCTCACTGTTACATGCATTTGAATGGGGAACTCGACCGAAACAAAGTATAGGTTTTCATTATGTGAATAACTTGGAAATCTTAGCTCAAACAGCTGCAAAACCTGTTTGCCAAGCACGGAGACCTTGAGTTCTATAAGATAAAGCCATAAACATGTGTATCCGAGTCTTCTATCAAAAGTTACAGCTATTTCTATGAAGTTGTACAAAAACGCTTTCTTTCGCCAAGACAGTGCGTTTCTCACTGTTACATGCATTTGAATGGGGAACTCGACTGAAACAAAGTATAAGTTTTCATTATGTGAATAACTTGGAAATCTTAGCTCAAACAGCTGCAAAACCTGTTTGCCCAGCACGGAGACCTTGAGTTCTATAAGATAAAGCCATAAACATGTGTATCCGAGTCTTCTATCAAAAGTTACAGCTATTTCTATGAAGTTGTACAAAAACGCTTTCTTTCGCCAAGACAGTGCGTTTCTCACTGTTACATGCATTTGAATGGGGAACTCGACCGAAACAAAGTATAGGTTTTCATTATGTGAATAACTTGGAAATCTTAGCTCAAACAGCTGCAAAACCTGTTTTCCCAGCACGGAGACCTTGAGTTCTATAAGATAAAGCCATAAACATGTGTATCCGAGTCTTCTATCAAAAGTTACAGCTATTTCTATGAAGTTGTACAAAAACGCTTTCTTTCGCCAAGACAGTGCGTTTCTCACTGGTACATGCATTTGAATGGGGAACTCGACCGAAACAAAGTATAAGTTTTCATTATGTGAATAACTTGGAAATCTTAGCTCAAACAGCTGCAAAACCTGTTTTCCCAGCACGGAGACCTTGAGTTCTATAAGATAAAGCCATAAACATGTTTGTCTGAGTCTTCTATCAAAAGTTACAGCTATTTCTATGAAGTTGTACAAAAACGCTTTCTTTCGCCAAGACAGTGCGTTTCTCACTGTTACATGCATTTGAATGGGGAACTCGACCGAAACAAAGTATAGGTTTTCATTATGTGAATAACTTGGAAATCTTAGCTCAAACAGCTGCAAAACCTGTTTTCCCAGCACGGGGACCTTGAGTTCTATAAGATAAAGCCATAAACATGTTTGTCTGAGTCTTCTATCAAAAGTTACAGCTATTTCTATGAAGTTGTACAAAAACGCTTTCTTTCGCCAAGACAGTGCGTTTCTCACTGTTACATGCATTTGAATGGGGAACTCGACCGAAACAAAGTATAGGTTTTCATTATGTGAATAACTTGGAAATCTTAGCTCAAACAGCTGCAAAACCTGTTTTCCCAGCACGGAGACCTTGAGTTCTATAAGATAAAGCCATAAACATGTGTATCCGAGTCTTCTATCAAAAGTTACAGCTATTTATATGAAGTTGTACAAAAACGCTTTCTTTCGCCAAGACAGTGCGTTTCTCACTGTTACATGCATTTGAATGGGGAACTCGACCGAAACAAAGTATAAGTTTTCATTATGTGAATAACTTGGAAATCTTAGCTCAAACAGCTGCAAAACCTGTTTGCCCAGCACGGAGACCTTGAGTTCTATAAGATAAAGCCATAAACATGTGTATCCGAGTCTTCTATCAAAAGTTACAGCTATTTCTATGAAGTTGTACAAAATAGCTTTCTTTCGCCAAGACAGTGCGTTTCTCACTGTTACATGCATTTGAATGGGGAACTCGACCGAAACAAAGTATAAGTTTTCATTATGTGAATAACTTGGAAATCTTAGCTCAAACAGCTGCAAAACCTGTTTTCCCAGCACGGAAACCTTGAGTTCTATAAGATAAAGCCATAAACATGTTTGTCTGAGTCTTCTATCAAAAGTTACAGCTATTTCTATGAAGTTGTACAAAAACGCTTTCTTTCGCCAAGACAGTGCGTTTCTCACTGTTACATGCATTTGAATGGGGAACTCGACCGAAACAAAGTATAGGTTTTCATTATGTGAATAACTTGGAAATCTTAGCTCAAACAGCTGCAAAACCTGTTTTCCCAGCACGGAGACCTTGAGTTCTATAATATAAGGCCATAAACATGTGTATCCGAGTCTTCTATCAAAAGTTACAGCTATTTATATGAAGTTGTACAAAAACGCTTTCTTTCGCCAAGACAGTGCGTTTCTCACTGTTACATGCATTTGAATGGGGAACTCGACTGAAACAAAGTATAAGTTTTCATTATGTGAATAACTTGGAAATCTTAGCTCAAACAGCTGCAAAACCTGTTTGCCCAGCACGGAGACCTTGAGTTCTATAAGATAAAGCCATAAACATGTGTATCCGAGTCTTCTATCAAAAGTTACAGCTATTTCTATGAAGTTGTACAAAAACGCTTTCTTTCGCCAAGACAGTGCGTTTCTCACTGTTACATGCATTTGAATGGGGAACTCGACCGAAACAAAGTATAGGTTTTCATTATGTGAATAACTTGGAAATCTTAGCTCAAACAGCTGCAAAACCTGTTTTCCCAGCACCGAGACCTTGAGTTCTATAAGATAAAGCCATAAACATGTGTATCCGAGTCTTCTATCAAAAGTTACAGCTATTTCTATGAAGTTGTACAAAAACGCTTTCTTTCGCCAAGACAGTGCGTTTCTCACTGGTACATGCATTTGAATGGGGAACTCGACCGAAACAAAGTATAAGTTTTCATTATGTGAATAACTTGGAAATCTTAGCTCAAACAGCTGCAAAACCTGTTTTCCCAGCACGGAGACCTTGAGTTCTATAAGATAAAGCCATAAACATGTTTGTCTGAGTCTTCTATCAAAAGTTACAGCTATTTCTATGAAGTTGTACAAAAACGCTTTCTTTCGCCAAGACAGTGCGTTTCTCACTGTTACATGCATTTGAATGGGGAACTCGACCGAAACAAAGTATAGGTTTTCATTATGTGAATAACTTGGAAATCTTAGCTCAAACAGCTGCAAAACCTGTTTTCCCAGCACGGGGACCTTGAGTTCTATAAGATAAAGCCATAAACATGTTTGTCTGAGTCTTCTATCAAAAGTTACAGCTATTTCTATGAAGTTGTACAAAAACGCTTTCTTTCGCCAAGACAGTGCGTTTCTCACTGTTACATGCATTTGAATGGGGAACTCGACCGAAACAAAGTATAGGTTTTCATTATGTGAATAACTTGGAAATCTTAGCTCAAACAGCTGCAAAACCTGTTTTCCCAGCACGGAGACCTTGAGTTCTATAAGATAAAGCCATAAACATGTGTATCCGAGTCTTCTATCAAAAGTTACAGCTATTTATATGAAGTTGTACAAAAACGCTTTCTTTCGCCAAGACAGTGCGTTTCTCACTGTTACATGCATTTGAATGGGGAACTCGACCGAAACAAAGTATAAGTTTTCATTATGTGAATAACTTGGAAATCTTAGCTCAAACAGCTGCAAAACCTGTTTGCCCAGCACGGAGACCTTGAGTTCTATAAGATAAAGCCATAAACATGTGTATCCGAGTCTTCTATCAAAAGTTACAGCTATTTCTATGAAGTTGTACAAAATAGCTTTCTTTCGCCAAGACAGTGCGTTTCTCACTGTTACATGCATTTGAATGGGGAACTCGACCGAAACAAAGTATAAGTTTTCATTATGTGAATAACTTGGAAATCTTAGCTCAAACAGCTGCAAAACCTGTTTTCCCAGCACGGAAACCTTGAGTTCTATAAGATAAAGCCATAAACATGTTTGTCTGAGTCTTCTATCAAAAGTTACAGCTATTTCTATGAAGTTGTACAAAAACGCTTTCTTTCGCCAAGACAGTGCGTTTCTCACTGTTACATGCATTTGAATGGGGAACTCGACCGAAACAAAGTATAGGTTTTCATTATGTGAATAACTTGGAAATCTTAGCTCAAACAGCTGCAAAACCTGTTTGCCAAGCACGGAGACCTTGAGTTCTATAAGATAAAGCCATAAACATGTGTATCCGAGTCTTCTATCAAAAGTTACAGCTATTTCTATGAAGTTGTACAAAAACGCTTTCTTTCGCCAAGACAGTGCGTTTCTCACTGTTACATGCATTTGAATGGGGAACTCGACCGAAACAAAGTATAGGTTTTCATTATGTGAATAACTTGGAAATCTTAGCTCAAACAGCTGCAAAACCTGTTTTCCCAGCACGGAGACCTTGAGTTCTATAAGATAAAGCCATAAACATGTGTATCCGAGTCTTCTATCAAAAGTTACAGCTATTTATATGAAGTTGTACAAAAACGCTTTCTTTCGCCAAGACAGTGCGTTTCTCACTGTTACATGCATTTGAATGGGGAACTCGACCGAAACAAAGTATAAGTTTTCATTATGTGAATAACTTGGAAATCTTAGCTCAAACAGCTGCAAAACCTGTTTGCCCAGCACGGAGACCTTGAGTTCTATAAGATAAAGCCATAAACATGTGTATCCGAGTCTTCTATCAAAAGTTACAGCTATTTCTATGAAGTTGTACAAAATAGCTTTCTTTCGCCAAGACAGTGCGTTTCTCACTGTTACATGCATTTGAATGGGGAACTCGACCGAAACAAAGTATAAGTTTTCATTATGTGAATAACTTGGAAATCTTAGCTCAAACAGCTGCAAAACCTGTTTGCCCAGCACGGAGACCTTGAGTTCTATAAGATAAAGCCATAAACATGTGTATCCGAGTCTTCTATCAAAAGTTACAGCTATTTATATGAAGTTGTACAAAAACGCTTTCTTTCGCCAAGACAGTGCGTTTCTCACTGTTACATGCATTTGAATGGGGAACTCGACCGAAACAAAGTATAGGTTTTCATTATGTGAATAACTTGGAAATCTTAGCTCAAACAGCTGTAAAACCTGTTTTCCCAGCACGGAGACCTTGAGTTCTATAAGATAAAGCCATAAACATGTGTATCCGAGTCTTCTATCAAAAGTTACAGCTATTTATATGAAGTTGTACAAAACCGCTTTCTTTCGCCAAGACAGTGCGTTTCTCACTGTTACATGCATTTGAATGGGGAACTCGACCGAAACAAAGTATAAGTTTTCATTATGTGAATAACTTGGAAATCTTAGCTCAAACAGCTGCAAAACCTGTTTGCCCAGCACGGAGACCTTGAGTTCTATAAGATAAAGCCATAAACATGTGTATCCGAGTCTTCTATCAAAAGTTACAGCTATTTCTATGAAGTTGTACAAAATAGCTTTCTTTCGCCAAGACAGTGCGTTTCTCACTGTTACATGCATTTGAATGGGGAACTCGACCGAAACAAAGTATAAGTTTTCATTATGTGAATAACTTGGAAATCTTAGCTCAAACAGCTGCAAAACCTGTTTTCCCAGCACGGAGACCTTGAGTTCTATAATATAAGGCCATAAACATGTTTGTCTGAGTCTTCTATCAAAAGTTACAGCTATTTCTATGAAGTTGTACAAAAACGCTTTCTTTCGCCAAGACAGTGCGTTTCTCACTGTTACATGCATTTGAATGGGGAACTCGACCGAAACAAAGTATAGGTTTTCATTATGTGAATAACTTGGAAATCTTAGCTCAAACAGCTGCAAAACCTGTTTTCCCAGCACGGAGACCTTGAGTTCTATAAGATAAAGCCATAAACATGTGTATCCGAGTCTTCTATCAAAAGTTACAGCTATTTCTATGAAGTTGTACAAAAACGCTTTCTTTCGCCAAGACAGTGCGTTTCTCACTGTTACATGCATTTGAATGGGGAACTCGACCGAAACAAAGTATAAGTTTTCATTATGTGAATAACTTGGAAATCTTAGCTCAAACAGCTGCAAAACCTGTTTGCCCAGCACGGAGACCTTGAGTTCTATAAGATAAAGCCATAAACATGTGTATCCGAGTCTTCTATCAAAAGTTACAGCTATTTCTATGAAGTTGTACAAAATAGCTTTCTTTCGCCAAGACAGTGCGTTTCTCACTGTTACATGCATTTGAATGGGGAACTCGACCGAAACAAAGTATAAGTTTTCATTATGTGAATAACTTGGAAATCTTAGCTCAAACAGCTGCAAAACCTGTTTTCCCAGCACGGAGACCTTGAGTTCTATAATATAAGGCCATAAACATGTTTGTCTGAGTCTTCTATCAAAAGTTACAGCTATTTCTATGAAGTTGTACAAAAACGCTTTCTTTCGCCAAGACAGTGCGTTTCTCACTGTTACATGCATTTGAATGGGGAACTCGACCGAAACAAAGTATAGGTTTTCATTATGTGAATAACTTGGAAATCTTAGCTCAAACAGCTGCAAAACCTGTTTTCCCAGCACGGAGACCTTGAGTTCTATAAGATAAAGCCATAAACATGTGTATCCGAGTCTTCTATCAAAAGTTACAGCTATTTATATGAAGTTGTACAAAAACGCTTTCTTTCGCCAAGACAGTGCGTTTCTCACTGTTACATGCATTTGAATGGGGAACTCGACCGAAACAAAGTATAGGTTTTCATTATGTGAATAACTTGGAAATCTTAGCTCAAACAGCTGCAAAACCTGTTTGCCCAGCACGGAGACCTTGAGTTCTATAAGATAAAGCCATAAACATGTGTATCCGAGTCTTCTATCAAAAGTTACAGCTATTTCTATGAAGTTGTACAAAAACGCTTTCTTTCGCCAAGACAGTGCGTTTCTCACTGTTACATGCATTTGAATGGGGAACTCGACCGAAACAAAGTATAAGTTTTCATTATGTGAATAACTTGGAAATCTTAGCTCAAACAGCTGCAAAACCTGTTTGCCCAGCACGGAGACCTTGAGTTCTATAAGATAAAGCCATAAACATGTGTATCCGAGTCTTCTATCAAAAGTTACAGCTATTTCTATGAAGTTGTACAAAATAGCTTTCTTTCGCCAAGACAGTGCGTTTCTCACTGGTACATGCATTTGAATGGGGAACTCGACCGAAACAAAGTATAAGTTTTCATTATGTGAATAACTTGGAAATCTTAGCTCAAACAGCTGCAAAACCTGTTTGCCCAGCACGGAGACCTTGAGTTCTATAAGATAAAGCCATAAACATGTGTATCCGAGTCTTCTATCAAAAGTTACAGCTATTTCTATGAAGTTGTACAAAATAGCTTTCTTTCGCCAAGACAGTGCGTTTCTCACTGTTACATGCATTTGAATGGGGAACTCGACCGAAACAAAGTATAAGTTTTCATTATGTGAATAACTTGGAAATCTTAGCTCAAACAGCTGCAAAACCTGTTTTCCCAGCACGGAGACCTTGAGTTCTATAATATAAGGCCATAAACATGTTTGTCTGAGTCTTCTATCAAAAGTTACAGCTATTTCTATGAAGTTGTACAAAAACGCTTTCTTTCGCCAAGACAGTGCGTTTCTCACTGTTACATGCATTTGAATGGGGAACTCGACCGAAACAAAGTATAGGTTTTCATTATGTGAATAACTTGGAAATCTTAGCTCAAACAGCTGCAAAACCTGTTTTCCCAGCACGGAGACCTTGAGTTCTATAAGATAAAGCCATAAACATGTGTATCCGAGTCTTCTATCAAAAGTTACAGCTATTTATATGAAGTTGTACAAAAACGCTTTCTTTCGCCAAGACAGTGCGTTTCTCACTGTTACATGCATTTGAATGGGGAACTCGACCGAAACAAAGTATAAGTTTTCATTATGTGAATAACTTGGAAATCTTAGCTCAAACAGCTGCAAAACCTGTTTGCCCAGCACGGAGACCTTGAGTTCTATAAGATAAAGCCATAAACATGTGTATCCGAGTCTTCTATCAAAAGTTACAGCTATTTCTATGAAGTTGTACAAAATAGCTTTCTTTCGCCAAGACAGTGCGTTTCTCACTGTTACATGCATTTGAATGGGGAACTCGACCGAAACAAAGTATAAGTTTTCATTATGTGAATAACTTGGAAATCTTAGCTCAAACAGCTGCAAAACCTGTTTTCCCAGCACGTAGACCTTGAGTTCTATAAGATAAAGCCATAAACATGTTTGTCTGAGTCTTCTATCAAAAGTTACAGCTATTTCTATGAAGTTGTACAAAAACGCTTTCTTTCGCCAAGACAGTGCGTTTCTCACTGTTACATGCATTTGAATGGGGAACTCGACCGAAACAAAGTATAAGTTTTCATTATGTGAATAACTTGGAAATCTTAGCTCAAACAGCTGCAAAACCTGTTTTCCCAGCACGGAGACCTTGAGTTCTATAATATAAGGCCATAAACATGTTTGTCTGAGTCTTCTATCAAAAGTTACAGCTATTTCTATGAAGTTGTACAAAAACGCTTTCTTTCGCCAAGACAGTGCGTTTCTCACTGTTACATGCATTTGAATGGGGAACTCGACCGAAACAAAGTATAAGTTTTCATTATGTGAATAACTTGGAAATCTTAGCTCAAACAGCTGCAAAACCTGTTTTCCCAGCACGGAGACCTTGAGTTCTATAATATAAGGCCATAAACATGTTTGTCTGAGTCTTCTATCAAAAGTTACAGCTATTTCTATGAAGTTGTACAAAAACGCTTTCTTTCGCCAAGACAGTGCGTTTCTCACTGGTACATGCATTTGAATGGGGAACTCGACCGAAACAAAGTATAGGTTTTCATTATGTGAATAACTTGGAAATCTTAGCTTAAACAGCTGCAAAACCTGTTTGCCAAGCACGGAGACCTTGAGTTCTATAAGATAAAGCCATAAACATGTGTATCCGAGTCTTCTATCAAAAGTTACAGCTATTTCTATGAAGTTGTACAAAAACGCTTTCTTTCGCCAAGACAGTGCGTTTCTCACTGTTACATGCATTTGAATGGGGAACTCGACTGAAACAAAGTATAAGTTTTCATTATGTGAATAACTTGGAAATCTTAGCTCAAACAGCTGCAAAACCTGTTTGCCCAGCACGGAGACCTTGAGTTCTATAAGATAAAGCCATAAACATGTGTATCCGAGTCTTCTATCAAAAGTTACAGCTATTTCTATGAAGTTGTACAAAAACGCTTTCTTTCGCCAAGACAGTGCGTTTCTCACTGTTACATGCATTTGAATGGGGAACTCGACCGAAACAAAGTATAGGTTTTCATTATGTGAATAACTTGGAAATCTTAGCTCAAACAGCTGCAAAACCTGTTTTCCCAGCACGGAAACCTTGAGTTCTATAATATAAGGCCATAAACATGTTTGTCTGAGTCTTCTATCAAAAGTTACAGCTATTTCTATGAAGTTGTACAAAAACGCTTTCTTTCGCCAAGACAGTGCGTTTCTCACTGTTACATGCATTTGAATGGGGAACTCGACCGAAACAAAGTATAAGTTTTCATTATGTGAATAACTTGGAAATCTTAGCTCAAACAGCTGCAAAACCTGATTTCCCAGCACGGAGACCTTGAGTTCTATAATATAAGGCCATAAACATGTTTGTCTGAGTCTTCTATCAAAAGTTACAGCTATTTCTATGAAGTTGTACAAAAACGCTTTCTTTCGCCAAGACAGTGCGTTTCTCACTGTTACATGCATTTGAATGGGGAACTCGACTGAAACAAAGTATAAGTTTTCATTATGTGAATAACTTGGAAATCTTAGCTCAAACAGCTGCAAAACCTGTTTGCCCAGCACGGAGACCTTGAGTTCTATAAGATAAAGCCATAAACATGTGTATCCGAGTCTTCTATCAAAAGTTACAGCTATTTATATGAAGTTGTACAAAAACGCTTTCTTTCGCCAAGACAGTGCGTTTCTCACTGTTACATGCATTTGAATGGGGAACTCGACCGAAACAAAGTATAGGTTTTCATTATGTGAATAACTTGGAAATCTTAGCTCAAACAGCTGCAAAACCTGTTTTCCCAGCACGGAAACCTTGAGTTCTATAATATAAGGCCATAAACATGTTTGTCTGAGTCTTCTATCAAAAGTTACAGCTATTTCTATGAAGTTGTACAAAAACGCTTTCTTTCGCCAAGACAGTGCGTTTCTCACTGTTACATGCATTTGAATGGGGAACTCGACCGAAACAAAGTATAAGTTTTCATTATGTGAATAACTTGGAAATCTTAGCTCAAACAGCTGCAAAACCTGATTTCCCAGCACGGAGACCTTGAGTTCTATAATATAAGGCCATAAACATGTTTGTCTGAGTCTTCTATCAAAAGTTACAGCTATTTCTATGAAGTTGTACAAAAACGCTTTCTTTCGCCAAGACAGTGCGTTTCTCACTGTTACATGCATTTGAATGGGGAACTCGACTGAAACAAAGTATAAGTTTTCATTATGTGAATAACTTGGAAATCTTAGCTCAAACAGCTGCAAAACCTGTTTGCCCAGCACGGAGACCTTGAGTTCTATAAGATAAAGCCATAAACATGTGTATCCGAGTCTTCTATCAAAAGTTACAGCTATTTATATGAAGTTGTACAAAAACGCTTTCTTTCGCCAAGACAGTGCGTTTCTCACTGTTACATGCATTTGAATGGGGAACTCGACCGAAACAAAGTATAGGTTTTCATTATGTGAATAACTTGGAAATCTTAGCTTAAACAGCTGCAAAACCTGTTTGCCAAGCACGGAGACCTTGAGTTCTATAAGATAAAGCCATAAACATGTGTATCCGAGTCTTCTATCAAAAGTTACAGCTATTTCTATGAAGTTGTACAAAAACGCTTTCTTTCGCCAAGACAGTGCGTTTCTCACTGTTACATGCATTTGAATGGGGAACTCGACCGAAACAAAGTATAGGTTTTCATTATGTGAATAACTTGGAAATCTTAGCTCAAACAGCTGCAAAACCTGTTTTCCCAGCACGGAAACCTTGAGTTCTATAAGATAAAGCCATAAACATGTTTGTCTGAGTCTTCTATCAAAAGTTACAGCTATTTCTATGAAGTTGTACAAAAACGCTTTCTTTCGCCAAGACAGTGCGTTTCTCACTGTTACATGCATTTGAATGGGGAACTCGACCGAAACAAAGTATAGGTTTTCATTATGTGAATAACTTGGAAATCTTAGCTCAAACAGCTGCAAAACCTGTTTTCCCAGCACGGGGACCTTGAGTTCTATAAGATAAAGCCATAAACATGTTTGTCTGAGTCTTCTATCAAAAGTTACAGCTATTTCTATGAAGTTGTACAAAAACGCTTTCTTTCGCCAAGACAGTGCGTTTCTCACTGTTACATGCATTTGAATGGGGAACTCGACCGAAACAAAGTATAAGTTTTCATTATGTGAATAACTTGGAAATCTTAGCTCAAACAGCTGCAAAACCTGTTTTCCCAGCACGGAGACCTTGAGTTCTATAATATAAGGCCATAAACATGTTTGTCTGAGTCTTCTATCAAAAGTTACAGCTATTTCTATGAAGTTGTACAAAAACGCTTTCTTTCGCCAAGACAGTGCGTTTCTCACTGTTACATGCATTTGAATGGGGAACTCGACTGAAACAAAGTATAAGTTTTCATTATGTGAATAACTTGGAAATCTTAGCTCAAACAGCTGCAAAACCTGTTTTCCCAGCACGTAGACCTTGAGTTCTATAAGATAAAGCCATAAACATGTTTGTCTGAGTCTTCTATCAAAAGTTACAGCTATTTCTATGAAGTTGTACAAAAACGCTTTCTTTCGCCAAGACAGTGCGTTTCTCACTGTTACATGCATTTGAATGGGGAACTCGACCGAAACAAAGTATAGGTTTTCATTATGTGAATAACTTGGAAATCTTAGCTCAAACAGCTGCAAAACCTGTTTTCCCAGCACGGGGACCTTGAGTTCTATAAGATAAAGCCATAAACATGTTTGTCTGAGTCTTCTATCAAAAGTTACAGCTATTTCTATGAAGTTGTACAAAAACGCTTTCTTTCGCCAAGACAGTGCGTTTCTCACTGTTACATGCATTTGAATGGGGAACTCGACCGAAACAAAGTATAAGTTTTCATTATGTGAATAACTTGGAAATCTTAGCTCAAACAGCTGCAAAACCTGTTTTCCCAGCACGGAGACCTTGAGTTCTATAATATAAGGCCATAAACATGTTTGTCTGAGTCTTCTATCAAAAGTTACAGCTATTTCTATGAAGTTGTACAAAAACGCTTTCTTTCGCCAAGACAGTGCGTTTCTCACTGGTACATGCATTTGAATGGGGAACTCGACCGAAACAAAGTATAAGTTTTCATTATGTGAATAACTTGGAAATCTTAGCTCAAACAGCTGCAAAACCTGATTTCCCAGCACGGAGACCTTGAGTTCTATAATATAAGGCCATAAACATGTTTGTCTGAGTCTTCTATCAAAAGTTACAGCTATTTCTATGAAGTTGTACAAAAACGCTTTCTTTCGCCAAGACAGTGCGTTTCTCACTGTTACATGCATTTGAATGGGGAACTCGACCGAAACAAAGTATAGGTTTTCATTATGTGAATAACTTGGAAATCTTAGCTTAAACAGCTGCAAAACCTGTTTGCCCAGCACGGAGACCTTGAGTTCTATAAGATAAAGCCATAAACATGTGTATCCGAGTCTTCTATCAAAAGTTACAGCTATTTCTATGAAGTTGTACAAAAACGCTTTCTTTCGCCAAGACAGTGCGTTTCTCACTGTTACATGCATTTGAATGGGGAACTCGACCGAAACAAAGTATAGGTTTTCATTATGTGAATAACTTGGAAATCTTAGCTCAAACAGCTGCAAAACCTGTTTTCCCAGCACGGGGACCTTGAGTTCTATAAGATAAAGCCATAAACATGTTTGTCTGAGTCTTCTATCAAAAGTTACAGCTATTTCTATGAAGTTGTACAAAAACGCTTTCTTTCGCCAAGACAGTGCGTTTCTCACTGTTACATGCATTTGAATGGGGAACTCGACCGAAACAAAGTATAGGTTTTCATTATGTGAATAACTTGGAAATCTTAGCTCAAACAGCTGCAAAACCTGTTTTCCCAGCACGGGGACCTTGAGTTCTATAAGATAAAGCCATAAACATGTTTGTCTGAGTCTTCTATCAAAAGTTACAGCTATTTCTATGAAGTTGTACAAAAACGCTTTCTTTCGCCAAGACAGTGCGTTTCTCACTGTTACATGCATTTGAATGGGGAACTCGACCGAAACAAAGTATAAGTTTTCATTATGTGAATAACTTGGAAATCTTAGCTCAAACAGCTGCAAAACCTGTTTTCCCAGCACGGAGACCTTGAGTTCTATAATATAAGGCCATAAACATGTTTGTCTGAGTCTTCTATCAAAAGTTACAGCTATTTCTATGAAGTTGTACAAAAACGCTTTCTTTCGCCAAGACAGTGCGTTTCTCACTGGTACATGCATTTGAATGGGGAACTCGACCGAAACAAAGTATAAGTTTTCATTATGTGAATAACTTGGAAATCTTAGCTCAAACAGCTGCAAAACCTGATTTCCCAGCACGGAGACCTTGAGTTCTATAATATAAGGCCATAAACATGTTTGTCTGAGTCTTCTATCAAAAGTTACAGCTATTTCTATGAAGTTGTACAAAAACGCTTTCTTTCGCCAAGACAGTGCGTTTCTCACTGTTACATGCATTTGAATGGGGAACTCGACTGAAACAAAGTATAAGTTTTCATTATGTGAATAACTTGGAAATCTTAGCTCAAACAGCTGCAAAACCTGTTTTCCCAGCACGTAGACCTTGAGTTCTATAAGATAAAGCCATAAACATGTTTGTCTGAGTCTTCTATCAAAAGTTACAGCTATTTCTATGAAGTTGTACAAAAACGCTTTCTTTCGCCAAGACAGTGCGTTTCTCACTGTTACATGCATTTGAATGGGGAACTCGACCGAAACAAAGTATAGGTTTTCATTATGTGAATAACTTGGAAATCTTAGCTCAAACAGCTGCAAAACCTGTTTTCCCAGCACGGAAACCTTGAGTTCTATAAGATAAAGCCATAAACATGTTTGTCTGAGTCTTCTATCAAAAGTTACAGCTATTTCTATGAAGTTGTACAAAAACGCTTTCTTTCGCCAAGACAGTGCGTTTCTCACTGTTACATGCATTTGAATGGGGAACTCGACCGAAACAAAGTATAGGTTTTCATTATGTGAATAACTTGGAAATCTTAGCTTAAACAGCTGCAAAACCTGTTTTCCCAGCACGGAGACCTTGAGTTCTATAATATAAGGCCATAAACATGTTTGTCTGAGTCTTCTATCAAAAGTTACAGCTATTTCTATGAAGTTGTACAAAAACGCTTTCTTTCGCCAAGACAGTGCGTTTCTCACTGTTACATGCATTTGAATGGGGAACTCGACCGAAACAAAGTATAGGTTTTCATTATGTGAATAACTTGGAAATCTTAGCTTAAACAGCTGCAAAACCTGTTTGCCCAGCACGGAGACCTTGAGTTCTATAAGATAAAGCCATAAACATGTGTATCCGAGTCTTCTATCAAAAGTTACAGCTATTTCTATGAAGTTGTACAAAAACGCTTTCTTTCGCCAAGACAGTGCGTTTCTCACTGTTACATGCATTTGAATGGGGAACTCGACCGAAACAAAGTATAGGTTTTCATTATGTGAATAACTTGGAAATCTTAGCTCAAACAGCTGCAAAACCTGTTTTCCCAGCACGGGGACCTTGAGTTCTATAAGATAAAGCCATAAACATGTTTGTCTGAGTCTTCTATCAAAAGTTACAGCTATTTCTATGAAGTTGTACAAAAACGCTTTCTTTCGCCAAGACAGTGCGTTTCTCACTGTTACATGCATTTGAATGGGGAACTCGACCGAAACAAAGTATAAGTTTTCATTATGTGAATAACTTGGAAATCTTAGCTCAAACAGCTGCAAAACCTGTTTTCCCAGCACGGAGACCTTGAGTTCTATAATATAAGGCCATAAACATGTTTGTCTGAGTCTTCTATCAAAAGTTACAGCTATTTCTATGAAGTTGTACAAAAACGCTTTCTTTCGCCAAGACAGTGCGTTTCTCACTGTTACATGCATTTGAATGGGGAACTCGACCGAAACAAAGTATAGGTTTTCATTATGTGAATAACTTGGAAATCTTAGCTTAAACAGCTGCAAAACCTGTTTGCCAAGCACGGAGACCTTGAGTTCTATAAGATAAAGCCATAAACATGTGTATCCGAGTCTTCTATCAAAAGTTACAGCTATTTCTATGAAGTTGTACAAAAACGCTTTCTTTCGCCAAGACAGTGCGTTTCTCACTGTTACATGCATTTGAATGGGGAACTCGACTGAAACAAAGTATAAGTTTTCATTATGTGAATAACTTGGAAATCTTAGCTCAAACAGCTGCAAAACCTGTTTTCCCAGCACGTAGACCTTGAGTTCTATAAGATAAAGCCATAAACATGTTTGTCTGAGTCTTCTATCAAAAGTTACAGCTATTTCTATGAAGTTGTACAAAAACGCTTTCTTTCGCCAAGACAGTGCGTTTCTCACTGTTACATGCATTTGAATGGGGAACTCGACCGAAACAAAGTATAGGTTTTCATTATGTGAATAACTTGGAAATCTTAGCTCAAACAGCTGCAAAACCTGTTTTCCCAGCACGGAGACCTTGAGTTCTATAAGATAAAGCCATAAACATGTTTGTCTGAGTCTTCTATCAAAAGTTACAGCTATTTCTATGAAGTTGTACAAAAACGCTTTCTTTCGCCAAGACAGTGCGTTTCTCACTGTTACATGCATTTGAATGGGGAACTCGACCGAAACAAAGTATAGGTTTTCATTATGTGAATAACTTGGAAATCTTAGCTCAAACAGCTGCAAAACCTGTTTTCCCAGCACGGAAACCTTGAGTTCTATAAGATAAAGCCATAAACATGTTTGTCTGAGTCTTCTATCAAAAGTTACAGCTATTTCTATGAAGTTGTACAAAAACGCTTTCTTTCGCCAAGACAGTGCGTTTCTCACTGTTACATGCATTTGAATGGGGAACTCGACCGAAACAAAGTATAGGTTTTCATTATGTGAATAACTTGGAAATCTTAGCTCAAACAGCTGCAAAACCTGTTTGCCAAGCACGGAGACCTTGAGTTCTATAAGATAAAGCCATAAACATGTGTATCCGAGTCTTCTATCAAAAGTTACAGCTATTTCTATGAAGTTGTACAAAAACGCTTTCTTTCGCCAAGACAGTGCGTTTCTCACTGTTACATGCATTTGAATGGGGAACTCGACTGAAACAAAGTATAAGTTTTCATTATGTGAATAACTTGGAAATCTTAGCTCAAACAGCTGCAAAACCTGTTTTCCCAGCACGGAGACCTTGAGTTCTATAATATAAGGCCATAAACATGTTTGTCTGAGTCTTCTATCAAAAGTTACAGCTATTTCTATGAAGTTGTACAAAAACGCTTTCTTTCGCCAAGACAGTGCGTTTCTCACTGGTACATGCATTTGAATGGGGAACTCGACCGAAACAAAGTATAGGTTTTCATTATGTGAATAACTTGGAAATCTTAGCTCAAACAGCTGCAAAACCTGTTTGCCAAGCACGGAGACCTTGAGTTCTATAAGATAAAGCCATAAACATGTGTATCCGAGTCTTCTATCAAAAGTTACAGCTATTTCTATGAAGTTGTACAAAAACGCTTTCTTTCGCCAAGACAGTGCGTTTCTCACTGTTACATGCATTTGAATGGGGAACTCGACTGAAACAAAGTATAAGTTTTCATTATGTGAATAACTTGGAAATCTTAGCTCAAACAGCTGCAAAACCTGTTTTCCCAGCACGTAGACCTTGAGTTCTATAAGATAAAGCCATAAACATGTTTGTCTGAGTCTTCTATCAAAAGTTACAGCTATTTCTATGAAGTTGTACAAAAACGCTTTCTTTCGCCAAGACAGTGCGTTTCTCACTGTTACATGCATTTGAATGGGGAACTCGACCGAAACAAAGTATAGGTTTTCATTATGTGAATAACTTGGAAATCTTAGCTCAAACAGCTGCAAAACCTGTTTTCCCAGCACGGAGACCTTGAGTTCTATAAGATAAAGCCATAAACATGTTTGTCTGAGTCTTCTATCAAAAGTTACAGCTATTTCTATGAAGTTGTACAAAAACGCTTTCTTTCGCCAAGACAGTGCGTTTCTCACTGTTACATGCATTTGAATGGGGAACTCGACCGAAACAAAGTATAGGTTTTCATTATGTGAATAACTTGGAAATCTTAGCTCAAACAGCTGCAAAACCTGTTTTCCCAGCACGGAAACCTTGAGTTCTATAAGATAAAGCCATAAACATGTTTGTCTGAGTCTTCTATCAAAAGTTACAGCTATTTCTATGAAGTTGTACAAAAACGCTTTCTTTCGCCAAGACAGTGCGTTTCTCACTGTTACATGCATTTGAATGGGGAACTCGACCGAAACAAAGTATAGGTTTTCATTATGTGAATAACTTGGAAATCTTAGCTCAAACAGCTGCAAAACCTGTTTGCCAAGCACGGAGACCTTGAGTTCTATAAGATAAAGCCATAAACATGTGTATCCGAGTCTTCTATCAAAAGTTACAGCTATTTCTATGAAGTTGTACAAAAACGCTTTCTTTCGCCAAGACAGTGCGTTTCTCACTGTTACATGCATTTGAATGGGGAACTCGACTGAAACAAAGTATAAGTTTTCATTATGTGAATAACTTGGAAATCTTAGCTCAAACAGCTGCAAAACCTGTTTTCCCAGCACGGAGACCTTGAGTTCTATAATATAAGGCCATAAACATGTTTGTCTGAGTCTTCTATCAAAAGTTACAGCTATTTCTATGAAGTTGTACAAAAACGCTTTCTTTCGCCAAGACAGTGCGTTTCTCACTGGTACATGCATTTGAATGGGGAACTCGACCGAAACAAAGTATAGGTTTTCATTATGTGAATAACTTGGAAATCTTAGCTCAAACAGCTGCAAAACCTGTTTGCCAAGCACGGAGACCTTGAGTTCTATAAGATAAAGCCATAAACATGTGTATCCGAGTCTTCTATCAAAAGTTACAGCTATTTCTATGAAGTTGTACAAAAACGCTTTCTTTCGCCAAGACAGTGCGTTTCTCACTGTTACATGCATTTGAATGGGGAACTCGACTGAAACAAAGTATAAGTTTTCATTATGTGAATAACTTGGAAATCTTAGCTCAAACAGCTGCAAAACCTGTTTGCCCAGCACGGAGACCTTGAGTTCTATAAGATAAAGCCATAAACATGTGTATCCGAGTCTTCTATCAAAAGTTACAGCTATTTCTATGAAGTTGTACAAAAACGCTTTCTTTCGCCAAGACAGTGCGTTTCTCACTGTTACATGCATTTGAATGGGGAACTCGACCGAAACAAAGTATAAGTTTTCATTATGTGAATAACTTGGAAATCTTAGCTCAAACAGCTGCAAAACCTGTTTTCCCAGCACGTAGACCTTGAGTTCTATAAGATAAAGCCATAAACATGTTTGTCTGAGTCTTCTATCAAAAGTTACAGCTATTTCTATGAAGTTGTACAAAAACGCTTTCTTTCGCCAAGACAGTGCGTTTCTCACTGTTACATGCATTTGAATGGGGAACTCGACCGAAACAAAGTATAGGTTTTCATTATGTGAATAACTTGGAAATCTTAGCTCAAACAGCTGCAAAACCTGTTTTCCCAGCACGGAAACCTTGAGTTCTATAAGATAAAGCCATAAACATGTTTGTCTGAGTCTTCTATCAAAAGTTACAGCTATTTCTATGAAGTTGTACAAAAACGCTTTCTTTCGCCAAGACAGTGCGTTTCTCACTGTTACATGCATTTGAATGGGGAACTCGACCGAAACAAAGTATAGGTTTTCATTATGTGAATAACTTGGAAATCTTAGCTCAAACAGCTGCAAAACCTGTTTTCCCAGCACGGAGACCTTGAGTTCTATAATATAAGGCCATAAACATGTTTGTCTGAGTCTTCTATCAAAAGTTACAGCTATTTATATGAAGTTGTACAAAAACGCTTTCTTTCGCCAAGACAGTGCGTTTCTCACTGTTACATGCATTTGAATGGGGAACTCGACCGAAACAAAGTATAAGTTTTCATTATGTGAATAACTTGGAAATCTTAGCTCAAACAGCTGCAAAACCTGTTTGCCCAGCACGGAGACCTTGAGTTCTATAATATAAGGCCATAAACATGTGTATCCGAGTCTTCTATCAAAAGTTACAGCTATTTCTATGAAGTTGTACAAAATAGCTTTCTTTCGCCAAGACAGTGCGTTTCTCACTGTTACATGCATTTGAATGGGGAACTCGACCGAAACAAAGTATAAGTTTTCATTATGTGAATAACTTGGAAATCTTAGCTCAAACAGCTGCAAAACCTGTTTTCCCAGCACGGAGACCTTGAGTTCTATAATATAAGGCCATAAACATGTTTGTCTGAGTCTTCTATCAAAAGTTACAGCTATTTCTATGAAGTTGTACAAAAACGCTTTCTTTCGCCAAGACAGTGCGTTTCTCACTGTTACATGCATTTGAATGGGGAACTCGACCGAAACAAAGTATAGGTTTTCATTATGTGAATAACTTGGAAATCTTAGCTTAAACAGCTGCAAAACCTGTTTGCCAAGCACGGAGACCTTGAGTTCTATAAGATAAAGCCATAAACATGTGTATCCGAGTCTTCTATCAAAAGTTACAGCTATTTCTATGAAGTTGTACAAAAACGCTTTCTTTCGCCAAGACAGTGCGTTTCTCACTGTTACATGCATTTGAATGGGGAACTCGACTGAAACAAAGTATAAGTTTTCATTATGTGAATAACTTGGAAATCTTAGCTCAAACAGCTGCAAAACCTGTTTTCCCAGCACGTAGACCTTGAGTTCTATAAGATAAAGCCATAAACATGTTTGTCTGAGTCTTCTATCAAAAGTTACAGCTATTTCTATGAAGTTGTACAAAAACGCTTTCTTTCGCCAAGACAGTGCGTTTCTCACTGTTACATGCATTTGAATGGGGAACTCGACCGAAACAAAGTATAGGTTTTCATTATGTGAATAACTTGGAAATCTTAGCTCAAACAGCTGCAAAACCTGTTTTCCCAGCACGGAGACCTTGAGTTCTATAATATAAGGCCATAAACATGTTTGTCTGAGTCTTCTATCAAAAGTTACAGCTATTTATATGAAGTTGTACAAAAACGCTTTCTTTCGCCAAGACAGTGCGTTTCTCACTGTTACATGCATTTGAATGGGGAACTCGACCGAAACAAAGTATAGGTTTTCATTATGTGAATAACTTGGAAATCTTAGCTCAAACAGCTGCAAAACCTGTTTGCCCAGCACGGAGACCTTGAGTTCTATAAGATAAAGCCATAAACATGTGTATCCGAGTCTTCTATCAAAAGTTACAGCTATTTCTATGAAGTTGTACAAAAACGCTTTCTTTCGCCAAGACAGTGCGTTTCTCACTGTTACATGCATTTGAATGGGGAACTCGACCGAAACAAAGTATAAGTTTTCATTATGTGAATAACTTGGAAATCTTAGCTCAAACAGCTGCAAAACCTGTTTTCCCAGCACGGAGACCTTGAGTTCTATAATATAAGGCCATAAACATGTTTGTCTGAGTCTTCTATCAAAAGTTACAGCTATTTCTATGAAGTTGTACAAAAACGCTTTCTTTCGCCAAGACAGTGCGTTTCTCACTGGTACATGCATTTGAATGGGGAACTCGACCGAAACAAAGTATAGGTTTTCATTATGTGAATAACTTGGAAATCTTAGCTCAAACAGCTGCAAAACCTGTTTGCCCAGCACGGAGACCTTGAGTTCTATAAGATAAAGCCATAAACATGTGTATCCGAGTCTTCTATCAAAAGTTACAGCTATTTATATGAAGTTGTACAAAATAGCTTTCTTTCGCCAAGACAGTGCGTTTCTCACTGTTACATGCATTTGAATGGGGAACTCGACCGAAACAAAGTATAAGTTTTCATTATGTGAATAACTTGGAAATCTTAGCTCAAACAGCTGCAAAACCTGTTTTCCCAGCACGTAGACCTTGAGTTCTATAAGATAAAGCCATAAACATGTTTGTCTGAGTCTTCTATCAAAAGTTACAGCTATTTCTATGAAGTTGTACAAAAACGCTTTCTTTCGCCAAGACAGTGCGTTTCTCACTGTTACATGCATTTGAATGGGGAACTCGACCGAAACAAAGTATAGGTTTTCATTATGTGAATAACTTGGAAATCTTAGCTCAAACAGCTGCAAAACCTGTTTTCCCAGCACGGAAACCTTGAGTTCTATAAGATAAAGCCATAAACATGTTTGTCTGAGTCTTCTATCAAAAGTTACAGCTATTTCTATGAAGTTGTACAAAAACGCTTTCTTTCGCCAAGACAGTGCGTTTCTCACTGTTACATGCATTTGAATGGGGAACTCGACCGAAACAAAGTATAGGTTTTCATTATGTGAATAACTTGGAAATCTTAGCTCAAACAGCTGCAAAACCTGTTTTCCCAGCACGGAAACCTTGAGTTCTATAAGATAAAGCCATAAACATGTTTGTCTGAGTCTTCTATCAAAAGTTACAGCTATTTCTATGAAGTTGTACAAAAACGCTTTCTTTCGCCAAGACAGTGCGTTTCTCACTGTTACATGCATTTGAATGGGGAACTCGACCGAAACAAAGTATAGGTTTTCATTATGTGAATAACTTGGAAATCTTAGCTCAAACAGCTGCAAAACCTGTTTTCCCAGCACGGGGACCTTGAGTTCTATAAGATAAAGCCATAAACATGTTTGTCTGAGTCTTCTATCAAAAGTTACAGCTATTTCTATGAAGTTGTACAAAAACGCTTTCTTTCGCCAAGACAGTGCGTTTCTCACTGTTACATGCATTTGAATGGGGAACTCGACCGAAACAAAGTATAGGTTTTCATTATGTGAATAACTTGGAAATCTTAGCTCAAACAGCTGCAAAACCTGTTTTCCCAGCACGGGGACCTTGAGTTCTATAAGATAAAGCCATAAACATGTTTGTCTGAGTCTTCTATCAAAAGTTACAGCTATTTCTATGAAGTTGTACAAAAACGCTTTCTTTCGCCAAGACAGTGCGTTTCTCACTGTTACATGCATTTGAATGGGGAACTCGACCGAAACAAAGTATAAGTTTTCATTATGTGAATAACTTGGAAATCTTAGCTCAAACAGCTGCAAAACCTGTTTTCCCAGCACGGAAACCTTGAGTTCTATAAGATAAAGCCATAAACATGTTTGTCTGAGTCTTCTATCAAAAGTTACAGCTATTTCTATGAAGTTGTACAAAAACGCTTTCTTTCGCCAAGACAGTGCGTTTCTCACTGTTACATGCATTTGAATGGGGAACTCGACCGAAACAAAGTATAGGTTTTCATTATGTGAATAACTTGGAAATCTTAGCTCAAACAGCTGCAAAACCTGTTTTCCCAGCACGGGGACCTTGAGTTCTATAAGATAAAGCCATAAACATGTTTGTCTGAGTCTTCTATCAAAAGTTACAGCTATTTCTATGAAGTTGTACAAAAACGCTTTCTTTCGCCAAGACAGTGCGTTTCTCACTGTTACATGCATTTGAATGGGGAACTCGACCGAAACAAAGTATAAGTTTTCATTATGTGAATAACTTGGAAATCTTAGCTCAAACAGCTGCAAAACCTGTTTTCCCAGCACGGAAACCTTGAGTTCTATAAGATAAAGCCATAAACATGTTTGTCTGAGTCTTCTATCAAAAGTTACAGCTATTTCTATGAAGTTGTACAAAAACGCTTTCTTTCGCCAAGACAGTGCGTTTCTCACTGTTACATGCATTTGAATGGGGAACTCGACCGAAACAAAGTATAAGTTTTCATTATGTGAATAACTTGGAAATCTTAGCTCAAACAGCTGCAAAACCTGTTTTCCCAGCACGGAAACCTTGAGTTCTATAAGATAAAGCCATAAACATGTTTGTCTGAGTCTTCTATCAAAAGTTACAGCTATTTCTATGAAGTTGTACAAAAACGCTTTCTTTCGCCAAGACAGTGCGTTTCTCACTGTTACATGCATTTGAATGGGGAACTCGACCGAAACAAAGTATAGGTTTTCATTATGTGAATAACTTGGAAATCTTAGCTCAAACAGCTGCAAAACCTGTTTTCCCAGCACGGAGACCTTGAGTTCTATAAGATAAAGCCATAAACATGTGTATCCGAGTCTTCTATCAAAAGTTACAGCTATTTCTATGAAGTTGTACAAAAACGCTTTCTTTCGCCAAGACAGTGCGTTTCTCACTGGTACATGCATTTGAATGGGGAACTCGACCGAAACAAAGTATAAGTTTTCATTATGTGAATAACTTGGAAATCTTAGCTCAAACAGCTGCAAAACCTGTTTTCCCAGCACGGAGACCTTGAGTTCTATAATATAAGGCCATAAACATGTTTGTCTGAGTCTTCTATCAAAAGTTACAGCTATTTCTATGAAGTTGTACAAAAACGCTTTCTTTCGCCAAGACAGTGCGTTTCTCACTGTTACATGCATTTGAATGGGGAACTCGACCGAAACAAAGTATAGGTTTTCATTATGTGAATAACTTGGAAATCTTAGCTTAAACAGCTGCAAAACCTGTTTGCCAAGCACGGAGACCTTGAGTTCTATAAGATAAAGCCATAAACATGTGTATCCGAGTCTTCTATCAAAAGTTACAGCTATTTCTATGAAGTTGTACAAAAACGCTTTCTTTCGCCAAGACAGTGCGTTTCTCACTGTTACATGCATTTGAATGGGGAACTCGACTGAAACAAAGTATAAGTTTTCATTATGTGAATAACTTGGAAATCTTAGCTCAAACAGCTGCAAAACCTGTTTGCCCAGCACGGAGACCTTGAGTTCTATAAGATAAAGCCATAAACATGTGTATCCGAGTCTTCTATCAAAAGTTACAGCTATTTATATGAAGTTGTACAAAAACGCTTTCTTTCGCCAAGACAGTGCGTTTCTCACTGTTACATGCATTTGAATGGGGAACTCGACCGAAACAAAGTATAAGTTTTCATTATGTGAATAACTTGGAAATCTTAGCTCAAACAGCTGCAAAACCTGTTTGCCCAGCACGGAGACCTTGAGTTCTATAAGATAAAGCCATAAACATGTGTATCCGAGTCTTCTATCAAAAGTTACAGCTATTTATATGAAGTTGTACAAAATAGCTTTCTTTCGCCAAGACAGTGCGTTTCTCACTGTTACATGCATTTGAATGGGGAACTCGACCGAAACAAAGTATAAGTTTTCATTATGTGAATAACTTGGAAATCTTAGCTCAAACAGCTGCAAAACCTGTTTTCCCAGCACGTAGACCTTGAGTTCTATAAGATAAAGCCATAAACATGTTTGTCTGAGTCTTCTATCAAAAGTTACAGCTATTTATATGAAGTTGTACAAAAACGCTTTCTTTCGCCAAGACAGTGCGTTTCTCACTGTTACATGCATTTGAATGGGGAACTCGACCGAAACAAAGTATAGGTTTTCATTATGTGAATAACTTGGAAATCTTAGCTCAAACAGCTGCAAAACCTGTTTTCCCAGCACGGAAACCTTGAGTTCTATAAGATAAAGCCATAAACATGTTTGTCTGAGTCTTCTATCAAAAGTTACAGCTATTTCTATGAAGTTGTACAAAAACGCTTTCTTTCGCCAAGACAGTGCGTTTCTCACTGTTACATGCATTTGAATGGGGAACTCGACCGAAACAAAGTATAGGTTTTCATTATGTGAATAACTTGGAAATCTTAGCTCAAACAGCTGCAAAACCTGTTTTCCCAGCACGGAAACCTTGAGTTCTATAAGATAAAGCCATAAACATGTTTGTCTGAGTCTTCTATCAAAAGTTACAGCTATTTCTATGAAGTTGTACAAAAACGCTTTCTTTCGCCAAGACAGTGCGTTTCTCACTGTTACATGCATTTGAATGGGGAACTCGACCGAAACAAAGTATAGGTTTTCATTATGTGAATAACTTGGAAATCTTAGCTCAAACAGCTGCAAAACCTGTTTTCCCAGCACGGAGACCTTGAGTTCTATAATATAAGGCCATAAACATATTTGTCTGAGTCTTCTATCAAAAGTTACAGCTATTTATATGAAGTTGTACAAAAACGCTTTCTTTCGCCAAGACAGTGCGTTTCTCACTGTTACATGCATTTGAATGGGGAACTCGACCGAAACAAAGTATAGGTTTTCATTATGTGAATAACTTGGAAATCTTAGCTCAAACAGCTGCAAAACCTGTTTTCCCAGCACGGAGACCTTGAGTTCTATAATATAAGGCCATAAACATGTTTGTCTGAGTCTTCTATCAAAAGTTACAGCTATTTCTATGAAGTTGTACAAAAACGCTTTCTTTCGCCAAGACAGTGCGTTTCTCACTGTTACATGCATTTGAATGGGGAACTCGACCGAAACAAAGTATAAGTTTTCATTATGTGAATAACTTGGAAATCTTAGCTCAAACAGCTGCAAAACCTGTTTTCCCAGCACGGAGACCTTGAGTTCTATAATATAAGGCCATAAACATGTTTGTCTGAGTCTTCTATCAAAAGTTACAGCTATTTCTATGAAGTTGTACAAAAACGCTTTCTTTCGCCAAGACAGTGCGTTTCTCACTGTTACATGCATTTGAATGGGGAACTCGACCGAAACAAAGTATAGGTTTTCATTATGTGAATAACTTGGAAATCTTAGCTCAAACAGCTGCAAAACCTGTTTTCCCAGCACGGAAACCTTGAGTTCTATAAGATAAAGCCATAAACATGTTTGTCTGAGTCTTCTATCAAAAGTTACAGCTATTTCTATGAAGTTGTACAAAAACGTTTTCTTTCGCCAAGACAGTGCGTTTCTCACTGTTACATGCATTTGAATGGGGAACTCGACCGAAACAAAGTATAGGTTTTCATTATGTGAATAACTTGGAAATCTTAGCTCAAACAGCTGCAAAACCTGTTTTCCCAGCACGGAAACCTTGAGTTCTATAAGATAAAGCCATAAACATGTTTGTCTGAGTCTTCTATCAAAAGTTACAGCTATTTCTATGAAGTTGTACAAAAACGCTTTCTTTCGCCAAGACAGTGCGTTTCTCACTGTTACATGCATTTGAATGGGGAACTCGACCGAAACAAAGTATAGGTTTTCATTATGTGAATAACTTGGAAATCTTAGCTCAAACAGCTGCAAAACCTGTTTTCCCAGCACGGAGACCTTGAGTTCTATAATATAAGGCCATAAACATGTTTGTCTGAGTCTTCTATCAAATGTTACAGCTATTTCTATGAAGTTGTACAAAAACGCTTTCTTTCGCCAAGACAGTGCGTTTCTCACTGTTACATGCATTTGAATGGGGAACTCGACCGAAACAAAGTATAGGTTTTCATTATGTGAATAACTTGGAAATCTTAGCTCAAACAGCTGCAAAACCTGTTTTCCCAGCACGGAAACCTTGAGTTCTATAAGATAAAGCCATAAACATGTTTGTCTGAGTCTTCTATCAAAAGTTACAGCTATTTCTATGAAGTTGTACAAAAACGCTTTCTTTCGCCAAGACAGTGCGTTTCTCACTGTTACATGCATTTGAATGGGGAACTCGACCGAAACAAAGTATAGGTTTTCATTATGTGAATAACTTGGAAATCTTAGCTCAAACAGCTGCAAAACCTGTTTTCCCAGCACGGAGACCTTGAGTTCTATAATATAAGGCCATAAACATATTTGTCTGAGTCTTCTATCAAAAGTTACAGCTATTTATATGAAGTTGTACAAAAACGCTTTCTTTCGCCAAGACAGTGCGTTTCTCACTGTTACATGCATTTGAATGGGGAACTCGACCGAAACAAAGTATAGGTTTTCATTATGTGAATAACTTGGAAATCTTAGCTCAAACAGCTGCAAAACCTGTTTTCCCAGCACGGAGACCTTGAGTTCTATAATATAAGGCCATAAACATGTTTGTCTGAGTCTTCTATCAAAAGTTACAGCTATTTCTATGAAGTTGTACAAAAACGCTTTCTTTCGCCAAGACAGTGCGTTTCTCACTGTTACATGCATTTGAATGGGGAACTCGACCGAAACAAAGTATAAGTTTTCATTATGTGAATAACTTGGAAATCTTAGCTCAAACAGCTGCAAAACCTGTTTTCCCAGCACGGAGACCTTGAGTTCTATAATATAAGGCCATAAACATGTTTGTCTGAGTCTTCTATCAAAAGTTACAGCTATTTCTATGAAGTTGTACAAAAACGCTTTCTTTCGCCAAGACAGTGCGTTTCTCACTGTTACATGCATTTGAATGGGGAACTCGACCGAAACAAAGTATAGGTTTTCATTATGTGAATAACTTGGAAATCTTAGCTCAAACAGCTGCAAAACCTGTTTTCCCAGCACGGAAACCTTGAGTTCTATAAGATAAAGCCATAAACATGTTTGTCTGAGTCTTCTATCAAAAGTTACAGCTATTTCTATGAAGTTGTACAAAAACGCTTTCTTTCGCCAAGACAGTGCGTTTCTCACTGTTACATGCATTTGAATGGGGAACTCGACCGAAACAAAGTATAGGTTTTCATTATGTGAATAACTTGGAAATCTTAGCTCAAACAGCTGCAAAACCTGTTTTCCCAGCACGGAAACCTTGAGTTCTATAAGATAAAGCCATAAACATGTTTGTCTGAGTCTTCTATCAAAAGTTACAGCTATTTCTATGAAGTTGTACAAAAACGCTTTCTTTCGCCAAGACAGTGCGTTTCTCACTGTTACATGCATTTGAATGGGGAACTCGACCGAAACAAAGTATAGGTTTTCATTATGTGAATAACTTGGAAATCTTAGCTCAAACAGCTGCAAAACCTGTTTTCCCAGCACGGAGACCTTGAGTTCTATAATATAAGGCCATAAACATGTTTGTCTGAGTCTTCTATCAAAAGTTACAGCTATTTATATGAAGTTGTACAAAAACGCTTTCTTTCGCCAAGACAGTGCGTTTCTCACTGTTACATGCATTTGAATGGGGAACTCGACCGAAACAAAGTATAGGTTTTCATTATGTGAATAACTTGGAAATCTTAGCTCAAACAGCTGCAAAACCTGTTTTCCCAGCACGGAGACCTTGAGTTCTATAATATAAGGCCATAAACATGTTTGTCTGAGTCTTCTATCAAAAGTTACAGCTATTTCTATGAAGTTGTACAAAATAGCTTTCTTTCGCCAAGACAGTGCGTTTCTCACTGTTACATGCATTTGAATGGGGAACTCGACCGAAACAAAGTATAAGTTTTCATTATGTGAATAACTTGGAAATCTTAGCTCAAACAGCTGCAAAACCTGTTTTCCCAGCACGGAGACCTTGAGTTCTATAATATAAGGCCATAAACATGTTTGTCTGAGTCTTCTATCAAAAGTTACAGCTATTTCTATGAAGTTGTACAAAAACGCTTTCTTTCGCCAAGACAGTGCGTTTCTCACTGGTACATGCATTTGAATGGGGAACTCGACCGAAACAAAGTATAGGTTTTCATTATGTGAATAACTTGGAAATCTTAGCTTAAACAGCTGCAAAACCTGTTTGCCAAGCACGGAGACCTTGAGTTCTATAAGATAAAGCCATAAACATGTGTATCCGAGTCTTCTATCAAAAGTTACAGCTATTTCTATGAAGTTGTACAAAAACGCTTTCTTTCGCCAAGACAGTGCGTTTCTCACTGTTACATGCATTTGAATGGGGAACTCGACTGAAACAAAGTATAAGTTTTCATTATGTGAATAACTTGGAAATCTTAGCTCAAACAGCTGCAAAACCTGTTTGCCCAGCACGGAGACCTTGAGTTCTATAAGATAAAGCCATAAACATGTGTATCCGAGTCTTCTATCAAAAGTTACAGCTATTTCTATGAAGTTGTACAAAAACGCTTTCTTTCGCCAAGACAGTGCGTTTCTCACTGTTACATGCATTTGAATGGGGAACTCGACCGAAACAAAGTATAAGTTTTCATTATGTGAATAACTTGGAAATCTTAGCTCAAACAGCTGCAAAACCTGTTTGCCCAGCACGGAGACCTTGAGTTCTATAAGATAAAGCCATAAACATGTGTATCCGAGTCTTCTATCAAAAGTTACAGCTATTTATATGAAGTTGTACAAAATAGCTTTCTTTCGCCAAGACAGTGCGTTTCTCACTGTTACATGCATTTGAATGGGGAACTCGACCGAAACAAAGTATAAGTTTTCATTATGTGAATAACTTGGAAATCTTAGCTCAAACAGCTGCAAAACCTGTTTTCCCAGCACGTAGACCTTGAGTTCTATAAGATAAAGCCATAAACATGTTTGTCTGAGTCTTCTATCAAAAGTTACAGCTATTTCTATGAAGTTGTACAAAAACGCTTTCTTTCGCCAAGACAGTGCGTTTCTCACTGTTACATGCATTTGAATGGGGAACTCGACCGAAACAAAGTATAAGTTTTCATTATGTGAATAACTTGGAAATCTTAGCTCAAACAGCTGCAAAACCTGTTTTCCCAGCACGGGGACCTTGAGTTCTATAAGATAAAGCCATAAACATGTTTGTCTGAGTCTTCTATCAAAAGTTACAGCTATTTCTATGAAGTTGTACAAAAACGCTTTCTTTCGCCAAGACAGTGCGTTTCTCACTGTTACATGCATTTGAATGGGGAACTCGACCGAAACAAAGTATAAGTTTTCATTATGTGAATAACTTGGAAATCTTAGCTCAAACAGCTGCAAAACCTGTTTTCCCAGCACGGGGACCTTGAGTTCTATAAGATAAAGCCATAAACATGTTTGTCTGAGTCTTCTATCAAAAGTTACAGCTATTTCTATGAAGTTGTACAAAAACGCTTTCTTTCGCCAAGACAGTGCGTTTCTCACTGTTACATGCATTTGAATGGGGAACTCGACCGAAACAAAGTATAAGTTTTCATTATGTGAATAACTTGGAAATCTTAGCTCAAACAGCTGCATAACCTGTTTGCCCAGCACGGAGACCTTGAGTTCTATAAGATAAAGCCATAAACATGTGTATCCGAGTCTTCTATCAAAAGTTACAGCTATTTCTATGAAGTTGTACAAAAACGCTTTCTTTCGCCAAGACAGTGCGTTTCTCACTGGTACATGCATTTGAATGGGGAACTCGACCGAAACAAAGTATAAGTTTTCATTATGTGAATAACTTGGAAATCTTAGCTCAAACAGCTGCAAAACCTGTTTTCCCAGCACGGAGACCTTGAGTTCTATAATATAAGGCCATAAACATGTTTGTCTGAGTCTTCTATCAAAAGTTACAGCTATTTCTATGAAGTTGTACAAAAACGCTTTCTTTCGCCAAGACAGTGCGTTTCTCACTGGTACATGCATTTGAATGGGGAACTCGACCGAAACAAAGTATAGGTTTTCATTATGTGAATAACTTGGAAATCTTAGCTTAAACAGCTGCAAAACCTGTTTGCCAAGCACGGAGACCTTGAGTTCTATAAGATAAAGCCATAAACATGTGTATCCGAGTCTTCTATCAAAAGTTACAGCTATTTCTATGAAGTTGTACAAAAACGCTTTCTTTCGCCAAGACAGTGCGTTTCTCACTGTTACATGCCTTTGAATGGGGAACTCGACCGAAACAAAGTATAGGTTTTCATTATGTGAATAACTTGGAAATCTTAGCTCAAACAGCTGCAAAACCTGTTTTCCCAGCACGGAAACCTTGAGTTCTATAAGATAAAGCCATAAACATGTTTGTTTGAGTCTTCTATCAAAAGTTACAGCTATTTCTATGAAGTTGTACAAAAACGCTTTCTTTCGCCAAGACAGTGCGTTTCTCACTGTTACATGCATTTGAATGGGGAACTCGACCGAAACAAAGTATAGGTTTTCATTATGTGAATAACTTGGAAATCTTAGCTCAAACAGCTGCAAAACCTGTTTGCCAAGCACGGAGACCTTGAGTTCTATAAGATAAAGCCATAAACATGTGTATCCGAGTCTTCTATCAAAAGTTACAGCTATTTCTATGAAGTTGTACAAAAACGCTTTCTTTCGCCAAGACAGTGCGTTTCTCACTGTTACATGCATTTGAATGGGGAACTCGACCGAAACAAAGTATAGGTTTTCATTATGTGAATAACTTGGAAATCTTAGCTCAAACAGCTGCAAAACCTGTTTTCCCAGCACGGGGACCTTGAGTTCTATAAGATAAAGCCATAAACATGTTTGTCTGAGTCTTCTATCAAAAGTTACAGCTATTTCTATGAAGTTGTACAAAAACGCTTTCTTTCGCCAAGACAGTGCGTTTCTCACTGTTACATGCATTTGAATGGGGAACTCGACCGAAACAAAGTATAGGTTTTCATTATGTGAATAACTTGGAAATCTTAGCTCAAACAGCTGCAAAACCTGTTTTCCCAGCACGGGGACCTTGAGTTCTATAAGATAAAGCCATAAACATGTGTATCCGAGTCTTCTATCAAAAGTTACAGCTATTTCTATGAAGTTGTACAAAAACGCTTTCTTTCGCCAAGACAGTGCGTTTCTCACTGTTACATGCATTTGAATGGGGAACTCGACCGAAACAAAGTATAAGTTTTCATTATGTGAATAACTTGGAAATCTTAGCTCAAACAGCTGCAAAACCTGTTTTCCCAGCACGGAGACCTTGAGTTCTATAAGATAAAGCCATAAACATGTTTGTCTGAGTCTTCTATCAAAAGTTACAGCTATTTCTATGAAGTTGTACAAAAACGCTTTCTTTCGCCAAGACAGTGCGTTTCTCACTGTTACATGCATTTGAATGGGGAACTCGACCGAAACAAAGTATAAGTTTTCATTATGTGAATAACTTGGAAATCTTAGCTCAAACAGCTGCAAAACCTGTTTTCCCAGCACGTAGACCTTGAGTTCTATAAGATAAAGCCATAAACATGTTTGTCTGAGTCTTCTATCAAAAGTTACAGCTATTTCTATGAAGTTGTACAAAAACGCTTTCTTTCGCCAAGACAGTGCGTTTCTCACTGTTACATGCATTTGAATGGGGAACTCGACCGAAACAAAGTATAGGTTTTCATTATGTGAATAACTTGGAAATCTTAGCTCAAACAGCTGCAAAACCTGTTTTCCCAGCACGGAAACCTTGAGTTCTATAAGATAAAGCCATAAACATGTTTGTCTGAGTCTTCTATCAAAAGTTACAGCTATTTCTATGAAGTTGTACAAAAACGCTTTCTTTCGCCAAGACAGTGCGTTTCTCACTGTTACATGCATTTGAATGGGGAACTCGACCGAAACAAAGTATAGGTTTTCATTATGTGAATAACTTGGAAATCTTAGCTCAAACAGCTGCAAAACCTGTTTTCCCAGCACGGAGACCTTGAGTTCTATAATATAAGGCCATAAACATATTTGTCTGAGTCTTCTATCAAAAGTTACAGCTATTTATATGAAGTTGTACAAAAACGCTTTCTTTCGCCAAGACAGTGCGTTTCTCACTGTTACATGCATTTGAATGGGGAACTCGACCGAAACAAAGTATAGGTTTTCATTATGTGAATAACTTGGAAATCTTAGCTCAAACAGCTGCAAAACCTGTTTTCCCAGCACGGAGACCTTGAGTTCTATAATATAAGGCCATAAACATGTTTGTCTGAGTCTTCTATCAAAAGTTACAGCTATTTCTATGAAGTTGTACAAAAACGCTTTCTTTCGCCAAGACAGTGCGTTTCTCACTGTTACATGCATTTGAATGGGGAACTCGACCGAAACAAAGTATAAGTTTTCATTATGTGAATAACTTGGAAATCTTAGCTCAAACAGCTGCAAAACCTGTTTTCCCAGCACGGAGACCTTGAGTTCTATAATATAAGGCCATAAACATGTTTGTCTGAGTCTTCTATCAAAAGTTACAGCTATTTCTATGAAGTTGTACAAAAACGCTTTCTTTCGCCAAGACAGTGCGTTTCTCACTGTTACATGCATTTGAATGGGGAACTCGACCGAAACAAAGTATAGGTTTTCATTATGTGAATAACTTGGAAATCTTAGCTCAAACAGCTGCAAAACCTGTTTTCCCAGCACGGAAACCTTGAGTTCTATAAGATAAAGCCATAAACATGTTTGTCTGAGTCTTCTATCAAAAGTTACAGCTATTTCTATGAAGTTGTACAAAAACGCTTTCTTTCGCCAAGACAGTGCGTTTCTCACTGTTACATGCATTTGAATGGGGAACTCGACCGAAACAAAGTATAGGTTTTCATTATGTGAATAACTTGGAAATCTTAGCTCAAACAGCTGCAAAACCTGTTTTCCCAGCACGGAAACCTTGAGTTCTATAAGATAAAGCCATAAACATGTTTGTCTGAGTCTTCTATCAAAAGTTACAGCTATTTCTATGAAGTTGTACAAAAACGCTTTCTTTCGCCAAGACAGTGCGTTTCTCACTGTTACATGCATTTGAATGGGGAACTCGACCGAAACAAAGTATAGGTTTTCATTATGTGAATAACTTGGAAATCTTAGCTCAAACAGCTGCAAAACCTGTTTTCCCAGCACGGAGACCTTGAGTTCTATAATATAAGGCCATAAACATGTTTGTCTGAGTCTTCTATCAAATGTTACAGCTATTTCTATGAAGTTGTACAAAAACGCTTTCTTTCGCCAAGACAGTGCGTTTCTCACTGTTACATGCATTTGAATGGGGAACTCGACCGAAACAAAGTATAGGTTTTCATTATGTGAATAACTTGGAAATCTTAGCTCAAACAGCTGCAAAACCTGTTTTCCCAGCACGGAAACCTTGAGTTCTATAAGATAAAGCCATAAACATGTTTGTCTGAGTCTTCTATCAAAAGTTACAGCTATTTCTATGAAGTTGTACAAAAACGCTTTCTTTCGCCAAGACAGTGCGTTTCTCACTGTTACATGCATTTGAATGGGGAACTCGACCGAAACAAAGTATAGGTTTTCATTATGTGAATAACTTGGAAATCTTAGCTCAAACAGCTGCAAAACCTGTTTTCCCAGCACGGAGACCTTGAGTTCTATAATATAAGGCCATAAACATATTTGTCTGAGTCTTCTATCAAAAGTTACAGCTATTTATATGAAGTTGTACAAAAACGCTTTCTTTCGCCAAGACAGTGCGTTTCTCACTGTTACATGCATTTGAATGGGGAACTCGACCGAAACAAAGTATAGGTTTTCATTATGTGAATAACTTGGAAATCTTAGCTCAAACAGCTGCAAAACCTGTTTTCCCAGCACGGAGACCTTGAGTTCTATAATATAAGGCCATAAACATGTTTGTCTGAGTCTTCTATCAAAAGTTACAGCTATTTCTATGAAGTTGTACAAAAACGCTTTCTTTCGCCAAGACAGTGCGTTTCTCACTGTTACATGCATTTGAATGGGGAACTCGACCGAAACAAAGTATAAGTTTTCATTATGTGAATAACTTGGAAATCTTAGCTCAAACAGCTGCAAAACCTGTTTTCCCAGCACGGAGACCTTGAGTTCTATAATATAAGGCCATAAACATGTTTGTCTGAGTCTTCTATCAAAAGTTACAGCTATTTCTATGAAGTTGTACAAAAACGCTTTCTTTCGCCAAGACAGTGCGTTTCTCACTGTTACATGCATTTGAATGGGGAACTCGACCGAAACAAAGTATAGGTTTTCATTATGTGAATAACTTGGAAATCTTAGCTCAAACAGCTGCAAAACCTGTTTTCCCAGCACGGAAACCTTGAGTTCTATAAGATAAAGCCATAAACATGTTTGTCTGAGTCTTCTATCAAAAGTTACAGCTATTTCTATGAAGTTGTACAAAAACGCTTTCTTTCGCCAAGACAGTGCGTTTCTCACTGTTACATGCATTTGAATGGGGAACTCGACCGAAACAAAGTATAGGTTTTCATTATGTGAATAACTTGGAAATCTTAGCTCAAACAGCTGCAAAACCTGTTTTCCCAGCACGGAAACCTTGAGTTCTATAAGATAAAGCCATAAACATGTTTGTCTGAGTCTTCTATCAAAAGTTACAGCTATTTCTATGAAGTTGTACAAAAACGCTTTCTTTCGCCAAGACAGTGCGTTTCTCACTGTTACATGCATTTGAATGGGGAACTCGACCGAAACAAAGTATAGGTTTTCATTATGTGAATAACTTGGAAATCTTAGCTCAAACAGCTGCAAAACCTGTTTTCCCAGCACGGAGACCTTGAGTTCTATAATATAAGGCCATAAACATGTTTGTCTGAGTCTTCTATCAAAAGTTACAGCTATTTATATGAAGTTGTACAAAAACGCTTTCTTTCGCCAAGACAGTGCGTTTCTCACTGTTACATGCATTTGAATGGGGAACTCGACCGAAACAAAGTATAGGTTTTCATTATGTGAATAACTTGGAAATCTTAGCTCAAACAGCTGCAAAACCTGTTTTCCCAGCACGGAGACCTTGAGTTCTATAATATAAGGCCATAAACATGTTTGTCTGAGTCTTCTATCAAAAGTTACAGCTATTTCTATGAAGTTGTACAAAATAGCTTTCTTTCGCCAAGACAGTGCGTTTCTCACTGTTACATGCATTTGAATGGGGAACTCGACCGAAACAAAGTATAAGTTTTCATTATGTGAATAACTTGGAAATCTTAGCTCAAACAGCTGCAAAACCTGTTTTCCCAGCACGGAGACCTTGAGTTCTATAATATAAGGCCATAAACATGTTTGTCTGAGTCTTCTATCAAAAGTTACAGCTATTTCTATGAAGTTGTACAAAAACGCTTTCTTTCGCCAAGACAGTGCGTTTCTCACTGGTACATGCATTTGAATGGGGAACTCGACCGAAACAAAGTATAGGTTTTCATTATGTGAATAACTTGGAAATCTTAGCTTAAACAGCTGCAAAACCTGTTTGCCAAGCACGGAGACCTTGAGTTCTATAAGATAAAGCCATAAACATGTGTATCCGAGTCTTCTATCAAAAGTTACAGCTATTTCTATGAAGTTGTACAAAAACGCTTTCTTTCGCCAAGACAGTGCGTTTCTCACTGTTACATGCATTTGAATGGGGAACTCGACCGAAACAAAGTATAAGTTTTCATTATGTGAATAACTTGGAAATCTTAGCTCAAACAGCTGCAAAACCTGTTTGCCCAGCACGGAGACCTTGAGTTCTATAAGATAAAGCCATAAACATGTGTATCCGAGTCTTCTATCAAAAGTTACAGCTATTTCTATGAAGTTGTACAAAAACGCTTTCTTTCGCCAAGACAGTGCGTTTCTCACTGTTACATGCATTTGAATGGGGAACTCGACCGAAACAAAGTATAAGTTTTCATTATGTGAATAACTTGGAAATCTTAGCTCAAACAGCTGCAAAACCTGTTTGCCCAGCACGGAGACCTTGAGTTCTATAAGATAAAGCCATAAACATGTGTATCCGAGTCTTCTATCAAAAGTTACAGCTATTTCTATGAAGTTGTACAAAAACGCTTTCTTTCGCCAAGACAGTGCGTTTCTCACTGTTACATGCATTTGAATGGGGAACTCGACCGAAACAAAGTATAGGTTTTCATTATGTGAATAACTTGGAAATCTTAGCTCAAACAGCTGCAAAACCTGTTTTCCCAGCACGGGGACCTTGAGTTCTATAAGATAAAGCCATAAACATGTTTGTCTGAGTCTTCTATCAAAAGTTACAGCTATTTCTATGAAGTTGTACAAAAACGCTTTCTTTCGCCAAGACAGTGCGTTTCTCACTGGTACATGCATTTGAATGGGGAACTCGACCGAAACAAAGTATAAGTTTTCATTATGTGAATAACTTGGAAATCTTAGCTCAAACAGCTGCAAAACCTGTTTTCCCAGCACGGAGACCTTGAGTTCTATAATATAAGGCCATAAACATGTTTGTCTGAGTCTTCTATCAAAAGTTACAGCTATTTCTATGAAGTTGTACAAAAACGCTTTCTTTCGCCAAGACAGTGCGTTTCTCACTGTTACATGCATTTGAATGGGGAACTCGACCGAAACAAAGTATAGGTTTTCATTATGTGAATAACTTGGAAATCTTAGCTTAAACAGCTGCAAAACCTGTTTGCCAAGCACGGAGACCTTGAGTTCTATAAGATAAAGCCATAAACATGTGTATCCGAGTCTTCTATCAAAAGTTACAGCTATTTATATGAAGTTGTACAAAAACGCTTTCTTTCGCCAAGACAGTGCGTTTCTCACTGTTACATGCATTTGAATGGGGAACTCGACTGAAACAAAGTATAAGTTTTCATTATGTGAATAACTTGGAAATCTTAGCTCAAACAGCTGCAAAACCTGTTTGCCCAGCACGGAGACCTTGAGTTCTATAAGATAAAGCCATAAACATGTGTATCCGAGTCTTCTATCAAAAGTTACAGCTATTTCTATGAAGTTGTACAAAAACGCTTTCTTTCGCCAAGACAGTGCGTTTCTCACTGTTACATGCATTTGAATGGGGAACTCGACCGAAACAAAGTATAAGTTTTCATTATGTGAATAACTTGGAAATCTTAGCTCAAACAGCTGCATAACCTGTTTGCCCAGCACGGAGACCTTGAGTTCTATAAGATAAAGCCATAAACATGTGTATCCGAGTCTTCTATCAAAAGTTACAGCTATTTCTATGAAGTTGTACAAAAACGCTTTCTTTCGCCAAGACAGTGCGTTTCTCACTGGTACATGCATTTGAATGGGGAACTCGACCGAAACAAAGTATAAGTTTTCATTATGTGAATAACTTGGAAATCTTAGCTCAAACAGCTGCAAAACCTGTTTTCCCAGCACGGAGACCTTGAGTTCTATAATATAAGGCCATAAACATGTTTGTCTGAGTCTTCTATCAAAAGTTACAGCTATTTCTATGAAGTTGTACAAAAACGCTTTCTTTCGCCAAGACAGTGCGTTTCTCACTGGTACATGCATTTGAATGGGGAACTCGACCGAAACAAAGTATAGGTTTTCATTATGTGAATAACTTGGAAATCTTAGCTTAAACAGCTGCAAAACCTGTTTGCCAAGCACGGAGACCTTGAGTTCTATAAGATAAAGCCATAAACATGTGTATCCGAGTCTTCTATCAAAAGTTACAGCTATTTCTATGAAGTTGTACAAAAACGCTTTCTTTCGCCAAGACAGTGCGTTTCTCACTGTTACATGCCTTTGAATGGGGAACTCGACCGAAACAAAGTATAGGTTTTCATTATGTGAATAACTTGGAAATCTTAGCTCAAACAGCTGCAAAACCTGTTTTCCCAGCACGGAAACCTTGAGTTCTATAAGATAAAGCCATAAACATGTTTGTTTGAGTCTTCTATCAAAAGTTACAGCTATTTCTATGAAGTTGTACAAAAACGCTTTCTTTCGCCAAGACAGTGCGTTTCTCACTGTTACATGCATTTGAATGGGGAACTCGACCGAAACAAAGTATAGGTTTTCATTATGTGAATAACTTGGAAATCTTAGCTCAAACAGCTGCAAAACCTGTTTGCCAAGCACGGAGACCTTGAGTTCTATAAGATAAAGCCATAAACATGTGTATCCGAGTCTTCTATCAAAAGTTACAGCTATTTCTATGAAGTTGTACAAAAACGCTTTCTTTCGCCAAGACAGTGCGTTTCTCACTGTTACATGCATTTGAATGGGGAACTCGACCGAAACAAAGTATAGGTTTTCATTATGTGAATAACTTGGAAATCTTAGCTCAAACAGCTGCAAAACCTGTTTTCCCAGCACGGGGACCTTGAGTTCTATAAGATAAAGCCATAAACATGTGTATCCGAGTCTTCTATCAAAAGTTACAGCTATTTCTATGAAGTTGTACAAAAACGCTTTCTTTCGCCAAGACAGTGCGTTTCTCACTGTTACATGCATTTGAATGGGGAACTCGACCGAAACAAAGTATAAGTTTTCATTATGTGAATAACTTGGAAATCTTAGCTCAAACAGCTGCAAAACCTGTTTGCCCAGCACGGAGACCTTGAGTTCTATAAGATAAAGCCATAAACATGTGTATCCGAGTCTTCTATCAAAAGTTACAGCTATTTCTATGAAGTTGTACAAAATAGCTTTCTTTCGCCAAGACAGTGCGTTTCTCACTGTTACATGCATTTGAATGGGGAACTCGACCGAAACAAAGTATAAGTTTTCATTATGTGAATAACTTGGAAATCTTAGCTCAAACAGCTGCAAAACCTGTTTTCCCAGCACGTAGACCTTGAGTTCTATAAGATAAAGCCATAAACATGTTTGTCTGAGTCTTCTATCAAAAGTTACAGCTATTTCTATGAAGTTGTACAAAAACGCTTTCTTTCGCCAAGACAGTGCGTTTCTCACTGTTACATGCATTTGAATGGGGAACTCGACCGAAACAAAGTATAGGTTTTCATTATGTGAATAACTTGGAAATCTTAGCTCAAACAGCTGCAAAACCTGTTTTCCCAGCACGGAAACCTTGAGTTCTATAAGATAAAGCCATAAACATGTTTGTCTGAGTCTTCTATCAAAAGTTACAGCTATTTCTATGAAGTTGTACAAAAACGCTTTCTTTCGCCAAGACAGTGCGTTTCTCACTGTTACATGCATTTGAATGGGGAACTCGACCGAAACAAAGTATAGGTTTTCATTATGTGAATAACTTGGAAATCTTAGCTCAAACAGCTGCAAAACCTGTTTTCCCAGCACGGAGACCTTGAGTTCTATAATATAAGGCCATAAACATATTTGTCTGAGTCTTCTATCAAAAGTTACAGCTATTTATATGAAGTTGTACAAAAACGCTTTCTTTCGCCAAGACAGTGCGTTTCTCACTGTTACATGCATTTGAATGGGGAACTCGACCGAAACAAAGTATAGGTTTTCATTATGTGAATAACTTGGAAATCTTAGCTCAAACAGCTGCAAAACCTGTTTTCCCAGCACGGAGACCTTGAGTTCTATAATATAAGGCCATAAACATGTTTGTCTGAGTCTTCTATCAAAAGTTACAGCTATTTCTATGAAGTTGTACAAAAACGCTTTCTTTCGCCAAGACAGTGCGTTTCTCACTGTTACATGCATTTGAATGGGGAACTCGACCGAAACAAAGTATAAGTTTTCATTATGTGAATAACTTGGAAATCTTAGCTCAAACAGCTGCAAAACCTGTTTTCCCAGCACGGAGACCTTGAGTTCTATAATATAAGGCCATAAACATGTTTGTCTGAGTCTTCTATCAAAAGTTACAGCTATTTCTATGAAGTTGTACAAAAACGCTTTCTTTCGCCAAGACAGTGCGTTTCTCACTGTTACATGCATTTGAATGGGGAACTCGACCGAAACAAAGTATAGGTTTTCATTATGTGAATAACTTGGAAATCTTAGCTCAAACAGCTGCAAAACCTGTTTTCCCAGCACGGAAACCTTGAGTTCTATAAGATAAAGCCATAAACATGTTTGTCTGAGTCTTCTATCAAAAGTTACAGCTATTTCTATGAAGTTGTACAAAAACGCTTTCTTTCGCCAAGACAGTGCGTTTCTCACTGTTACATGCATTTGAATGGGGAACTCGACCGAAACAAAGTATAGGTTTTCATTATGTGAATAACTTGGAAATCTTAGCTCAAACAGCTGCAAAACCTGTTTTCCCAGCACGGAAACCTTGAGTTCTATAAGATAAAGCCATAAACATGTTTGTCTGAGTCTTCTATCAAAAGTTACAGCTATTTCTATGAAGTTGTACAAAAACGCTTTCTTTCGCCAAGACAGTGCGTTTCTCACTGTTACATGCATTTGAATGGGGAACTCGACCGAAACAAAGTATAGGTTTTCATTATGTGAATAACTTGGAAATCTTAGCTCAAACAGCTGCAAAACCTGTTTTCCCAGCACGGAGACCTTGAGTTCTATAATATAAGGCCATAAACATGTTTGTCTGAGTCTTCTATCAAATGTTACAGCTATTTCTATGAAGTTGTACAAAAACGCTTTCTTTCGCCAAGACAGTGCGTTTCTCACTGTTACATGCATTTGAATGGGGAACTCGACCGAAACAAAGTATAGGTTTTCATTATGTGAATAACTTGGAAATCTTAGCTCAAACAGCTGCAAAACCTGTTTTCCCAGCACGGAAACCTTGAGTTCTATAAGATAAAGCCATAAACATGTTTGTCTGAGTCTTCTATCAAAAGTTACAGCTATTTCTATGAAGTTGTACAAAAACGCTTTCTTTCGCCAAGACAGTGCGTTTCTCACTGTTACATGCATTTGAATGGGGAACTCGACCGAAACAAAGTATAGGTTTTCATTATGTGAATAACTTGGAAATCTTAGCTCAAACAGCTGCAAAACCTGTTTTCCCAGCACGGAGACCTTGAGTTCTATAATATAAGGCCATAAACATATTTGTCTGAGTCTTCTATCAAAAGTTACAGCTATTTATATGAAGTTGTACAAAAACGCTTTCTTTCGCCAAGACAGTGCGTTTCTCACTGTTACATGCATTTGAATGGGGAACTCGACCGAAACAAAGTATAGGTTTTCATTATGTGAATAACTTGGAAATCTTAGCTCAAACAGCTGCAAAACCTGTTTTCCCAGCACGGAGACCTTGAGTTCTATAATATAAGGCCATAAACATGTTTGTCTGAGTCTTCTATCAAAAGTTACAGCTATTTCTATGAAGTTGTACAAAAACGCTTTCTTTCGCCAAGACAGTGCGTTTCTCACTGTTACATGCATTTGAATGGGGAACTCGACCGAAACAAAGTATAAGTTTTCATTATGTGAATAACTTGGAAATCTTAGCTCAAACAGCTGCAAAACCTGTTTTCCCAGCACGGAGACCTTGAGTTCTATAATATAAGGCCATAAACATGTTTGTCTGAGTCTTCTATCAAAAGTTACAGCTATTTCTATGAAGTTGTACAAAAACGCTTTCTTTCGCCAAGACAGTGCGTTTCTCACTGTTACATGCATTTGAATGGGGAACTCGACCGAAACAAAGTATAGGTTTTCATTATGTGAATAACTTGGAAATCTTAGCTCAAACAGCTGCAAAACCTGTTTTCCCAGCACGGAAACCTTGAGTTCTATAAGATAAAGCCATAAACATGTTTGTCTGAGTCTTCTATCAAAAGTTACAGCTATTTCTATGAAGTTGTACAAAAACGCTTTCTTTCGCCAAGACAGTGCGTTTCTCACTGTTACATGCATTTGAATGGGGAACTCGACCGAAACAAAGTATAGGTTTTCATTATGTGAATAACTTGGAAATCTTAGCTCAAACAGCTGCAAAACCTGTTTTCCCAGCACGGAAACCTTGAGTTCTATAAGATAAAGCCATAAACATGTTTGTCTGAGTCTTCTATCAAAAGTTACAGCTATTTCTATGAAGTTGTACAAAAACGCTTTCTTTCGCCAAGACAGTGCGTTTCTCACTGTTACATGCATTTGAATGGGGAACTCGACCGAAACAAAGTATAGGTTTTCATTATGTGAATAACTTGGAAATCTTAGCTCAAACAGCTGCAAAACCTGTTTTCCCAGCACGGAGACCTTGAGTTCTATAATATAAGGCCATAAACATGTTTGTCTGAGTCTTCTATCAAAAGTTACAGCTATTTATATGAAGTTGTACAAAAACGCTTTCTTTCGCCAAGACAGTGCGTTTCTCACTGTTACATGCATTTGAATGGGGAACTCGACCGAAACAAAGTATAGGTTTTCATTATGTGAATAACTTGGAAATCTTAGCTCAAACAGCTGCAAAACCTGTTTTCCCAGCACGGAGACCTTGAGTTCTATAATATAAGGCCATAAACATGTTTGTCTGAGTCTTCTATCAAAAGTTACAGCTATTTATATGAAGTTGTACAAAAACGCTTTCTTTCGCCAAGACAGTGCGTTTCTCACTGTTACATGCATTTGAATGGGGAACTCGACCGAAACAAAGTATAGGTTTTCATTATGTGAATAACTTGGAAATCTTAGCTCAAACAGCTGCAAAACCTGTTTTCCCAGCACGGAGACCTTGAGTTCTATAATATAAGGCCATAAACATGTTTGTCTGAGTCTTCTATCAAAAGTTACAGCTATTTCTATGAAGTTGTACAAAAACGCTTTCTTTCGCCAAGACAGTGCGTTTCTCACTGTTACATGCATTTGAATGGGGAACTCGACTGAAACAAAGTATAAGTTTTCATTATGAGAATAACTTGGAAATCTTAGCTCAAACAGCTGCAAAACCTGTTTGCCCAGCACGGAGACCTTGAGTTCTATAAGATAAAGCCATAAACATGTGTATCCGAGTCTTCTATCAAAAGTTACAGCTATTTCTATGAAGTTGTACAAAAACGCTTTCTTTCGCCAAGACAGTGCGTTTCTCACTGTTACATGCATTTGAATGGGGAACTCGACCGAAACAAAGTATAGGTTTTCATTATGTGAATAACTTGGAAATCTTAGCTCAAACAGCTGCAAAACCTGTTTTCCCAGCACGGGGACCTTGAGTTCTATAAGATAAAGCCATAAACATGTTTGTCTGAGTCTTCTATCAAAAGTTACAGCTATTTCTATGAAGTTGTACAAAAACGCTTTCTTTCGCCAAGACAGTGCGTTTCTCACTGTTACATGCATTTGAATGGGGAACTCGACCGAAACAAAGTATAAGTTTTCATTATGAGAATAACTTGGAAATCTTAGCTCAAACAGCTGCAAAACCTGTTTGCCCAGCACGGAGACCTTGAGTTCTATAAGATAAAGCCATAAACATGTGTATCCGAGTCTTCTATCAAAAGTTACAGCTATTTCTATGAAGTTGTACAAAAACGCTTTCTTTCGCCAAGACAGTGCGTTTCTCACTGTTACATGCATTTGAATGGGGAACTCGACCGAAACAAAGTATAGGTTTTCATTATGTGAATAACTTGGAAATCTTAGCTCAAACAGCTGCAAAACCTGTTTTCCCAGCACGGAAACCTTGAGTTCTATAAGATAAAGCCATAAACATGTTTGTCTGAGTCTTCTATCAAAAGTTACAGCTATTTCTATGAAGTTGTACAAAAACGCTTTCTTTCGCCAAGACAGTGCGTTTCTCACTGTTACATGCATTTGAATGGGGAACTCGACCGAAACAAAGTATAGGTTTTCATTATGTGAATAACTTGGAAATCTTAGCTCAAACAGCTGCAAAACCTGTTTTCCCAGCACGGAAACCTTGAGTTCTATAAGATAAAGCCATAAACATGTTTGTCTGAGTCTTCTATCAAAAGTTACAGCTATTTCTATGAAGTTGTACAAAAACGCTTTCTTTCGCCAAGACAGTGCGTTTCTCACTGTTACATGCATTTGAATGGGGAACTCGACCGAAACAAAGTATAGGTTTTCATTATGTGAATAACTTGGAAATCTTAGCTCAAACAGCTGCAAAACCTGTTTTCCCAGCACGGAGACCTTGAGTTCTATAATATAAGGCCATAAACATGTTTGTCTGAGTCTTCTATCAAAAGTTACAGCTATTTATATGAAGTTGTACAAAAACGCTTTCTTTCGCCAAGACAGTGCGTTTCTCACTGTTACATGCATTTGAATGGGGAACTCGACCGAAACAAAGTATAGGTTTTCATTATGTGAATAACTTGGAAATCTTAGCTCAAACAGCTGCAAAACCTGTTTTCCCAGCACGGAGACCTTGAGTTCTATAATATAAGGCCATAAACATGTTTGTCTGAGTCTTCTATCAAAAGTTACAGCTATTTCTATGAAGTTGTACAAAATAGCTTTCTTTCGCCAAGACAGTGCGTTTCTCACTGTTACATGCATTTGAATGGGGAACTCGACCGAAACAAAGTATAAGTTTTCATTATGTGAATAACTTGGAAATCTTAGCTCAAACAGCTGCAAAACCTGTTTGCCCAGCACGGAGACCTTGAGTTCTATAAGATAAAGCCATAAACATGTGTATCCGAGTCTTCTATCAAAAGTTACAGCTATTTATATGAAGTTGTACAAAATAGCTTTCTTTCGCCAAGACAGTGCGTTTCTCACTGTTACATGCATTTGAATGGGGAACTCGACCGAAACAAAGTATAAGTTTTCATTATGTGAATAACTTGGAAATCTTAGCTCAAACAGCTGCAAAACCTGTTTTCCCAGCACGTAGACCTTGAGTTCTATAAGATAAAGCCATAAACATGTTTGTCTGAGTCTTCTATCAAAAGTTACAGCTATTTCTATGAAGTTGTACAAAAACGCTTTCTTTCGCCAAGACAGTGCGTTTCTCACTGTTACATGCATTTGAATGGGGAACTCGACCGAAACAAAGTATAGGTTTTCATTATGTGAATAACTTGGAAATCTTAGCTCAAACAGCTGCAAAACCTGTTTTCCCAGCACGGAAACCTTGAGTTCTATAAGATAAAGCCATAAACATGTTTGTCTGAGTCTTCTATCAAAAGTTACAGCTATTTCTATGAAGTTGTACAAAAACGCTTTCTTTCGCCAAGACAGTGCGTTTCTCACTGTTACATGCATTTGAATGGGGAACTCGACCGAAACAAAGTATAGGTTTTCATTATGTGAATAACTTGGAAATCTTAGCTCAAACAGCTGCAAAACCTGTTTTCCCAGCACGGAGACCTTGAGTTCTATAATATAAGGCCATAAACATGTTTGTCTGAGTCTTCTATCAAAAGTTACAGCTATTTCTATGAAGTTGTACAAAAACGCTTTCTTTCGCCAAGACAGTGCGTTTCTCACTGTTACATGCATTTGAATGGGGAACTCGACCGAAACAAAGTATAAGTTTTCATTATGTGAATAACTTGGAAATCTTAGCTCAAACAGCTGCAAAACCTGTTTTCCCAGCACGGAGACCTTGAGTTCTATAATATAAGGCCATAAACATGTTTGTCTGAGTCTTCTATCAAAAGTTACAGCTATTTCTATGAAGTTGTACAAAAACGCTTTCTTTCGCCAAGACAGTGCGTTTCTCACTGTTACATGCATTTGAATGGGGAACTCGACCGAAACAAAGTATAGGTTTTCATTATGTGAATAACTTGGAAATCTTAGCTCAAACAGCTGCAAAACCTGTTTTCCCAGCACGGAAACCTTGAGTTCTATAAGATAAAGCCATAAACATGTTTGTCTGAGTCTTCTATCAAAAGTTACAGCTATTTCTATGAAGTTGTACAAAAACGCTTTCTTTCGCCAAGACAGTGCGTTTCTCACTGTTACATGCATTTGAATGGGGAACTCGACCGAAACAAAGTATAGGTTTTCATTATGTGAATAACTTGGAAATCTTAGCTCAAACAGCTGCAAAACCTGTTTTCCCAGCACGGAAACCTTGAGTTCTATAAGATAAAGCCATAAACATGTTTGTCTGAGTCTTCTATCAAAAGTTACAGCTATTTCTATGAAGTTGTACAAAAACGCTTTCTTTCGCCAAGACAGTGCGTTTCTCACTGTTACATGCATTTGAATGGGGAACTCGACCGAAACAAAGTATAAGTTTTCATTATGTGAATAACTTGGAAATCTTAGCTCAAACAGCTGCAAAACCTGTTTTCCCAGCACGTAGACCTTGAGTTCTATAAGATAAAGCCATAAACATGTTTGTCTGAGTCTTCTATCAAAAGTTACAGCTATTTCTATGAAGTTGTACAAAAACGCTTTCTTTCGCCAAGACAGTGCGTTTCTCACTGTTACATGCATTTGAATGGGGAACTCGACCGAAACAAAGTATAGGTTTTCATTATGTGAATAACTTGGAAATCTTAGCTCAAACAGCTGCAAAACCTGTTTTCCCAGCACGGAAACCTTGAGTTCTATAAGATAAAGCCATAAACATGTTTGTCTGAGTCTTCTATCAAAAGTTACAGCTATTTCTATGAAGTTGTACAAAAACGCTTTCTTTCGCCAAGACAGTGCGTTTCTCACTGTTACATGCATTTGAATGGGGAACTCGACCGAAACAAAGTATAGGTTTTCATTATGTGAATAACTTGGAAATCTTAGCTCAAACAGCTGCAAAACCTGTTTTCCCAGCACGGAGACCTTGAGTTCTATAATATAAGGCCATAAACATATTTGTCTGAGTCTTCTATCAAAAGTTACAGCTATTTATATGAAGTTGTACAAAAACGCTTTCTTTCGCCAAGACAGTGCGTTTCTCACTGTTACATGCATTTGAATGGGGAACTCGACCGAAACAAAGTATAGGTTTTCATTATGTGAATAACTTGGAAATCTTAGCTCAAACAGCTGCAAAACCTGTTTTCCCAGCACGGAGACCTTGAGTTCTATAATATAAGGCCATAAACATGTTTGTCTGAGTCTTCTATCAAAAGTTACAGCTATTTCTATGAAGTTGTACAAAAACGCTTTCTTTCGCCAAGACAGTGCGTTTCTCACTGTTACATGCATTTGAATGGGGAACTCGACCGAAACAAAGTATAAGTTTTCATTATGTGAATAACTTGGAAATCTTAGCTCAAACAGCTGCAAAACCTGTTTTCCCAGCACGGAGACCTTGAGTTCTATAATATAAGGCCATAAACATGTTTGTCTGAGTCTTCTATCAAAAGTTACAGCTATTTCTATGAAGTTGTACAAAAACGCTTTCTTTCGCCAAGACAGTGCGTTTCTCACTGTTACATGCATTTGAATGGGGAACTCGACCGAAACAAAGTATAGGTTTTCATTATGTGAATAACTTGGAAATCTTAGCTCAAACAGCTGCAAAACCTGTTTTCCCAGCACGGAAACCTTGAGTTCTATAAGATAAAGCCATAAACATGTTTGTCTGAGTCTTCTATCAAAAGTTACAGCTATTTCTATGAAGTTGTACAAAAACGCTTTCTTTCGCCAAGACAGTGCGTTTCTCACTGTTACATGCATTTGAATGGGGAACTCGACCGAAACAAAGTATAGGTTTTCATTATGTGAATAACTTGGAAATCTTAGCTCAAACAGCTGCAAAACCTGTTTTCCCAGCACGGAAACCTTGAGTTCTATAAGATAAAGCCATAAACATGTTTGTCTGAGTCTTCTATCAAAAGTTACAGCTATTTCTATGAAGTTGTACAAAAACGCTTTCTTTCGCCAAGACAGTGCGTTTCTCACTGTTACATGCATTTGAATGGGGAACTCGACCGAAACAAAGTATAGGTTTTCATTATGTGAATAACTTGGAAATCTTAGCTCAAACAGCTGCAAAACCTGTTTTCCCAGCACGGAGACCTTGAGTTCTATAATATAAGGCCATAAACATATTTGTCTGAGTCTTCTATCAAAAGTTACAGCTATTTCTATGAAGTTGTACAAAAACGCTTTCTTTCGCCAAGACAGTGCGTTTCTCACTGTTACATGCATTTGAATGGGGAACTCGACCGAAACAAAGTATAGGTTTTCATTATGTGAATAACTTGGAAATCTTAGCTCAAACAGCTGCAAAACCTGTTTTCCCAGCACGGAGACCTTGAGTTCTATAATATAAGGCCATAAACATGTTTGTCTGAGTCTTCTATCAAAAGTTACAGCTATTTCTATGAAGTTGTACAAAAACGCTTTCTTTCGCCAAGACAGTGCGTTTCTCACTGTTACATGCATTTGAATGGGGAACTCGACCGAAACAAAGTATAAGTTTTCATTATGTGAATAACTTGGAAATCTTAGCTCAAACAGCTGCAAAACCTGTTTTCCCAGCACGGAGACCTTGAGTTCTATAATATAAGGCCATAAACATGTTTGTCTGAGTCTTCTATCAAAAGTTACAGCTATTTCTATGAAGTTGTACAAAAACGCTTTCTTTCGCCAAGACAGTGCGTTTCTCACTGTTACATGCATTTGAATGGGGAACTCGACCGAAACAAAGTATAGGTTTTCATTATGTGAATAACTTGGAAATCTTAGCTCAAACAGCTGCAAAACCTGTTTTCCCAGCACGGAAACCTTGAGTTCTATAAGATAAAGCCATAAACATGTTTGTCTGAGTCTTCTATCAAAAGTTACAGCTATTTCTATGAAGTTGTACAAAAACGCTTTCTTTCGCCAAGACAGTGCGTTTCTCACTGTTACATGCATTTGAATGGGGAACTCGACCGAAACAAAGTATAGGTTTTCATTATGTGAATAACTTGGAAATCTTAGCTCAAACAGCTGCAAAACCTGTTTTCCCAGCACGGAAACCTTGAGTTCTATAAGATAAAGCCATAAACATGTTTGTCTGAGTCTTCTATCAAAAGTTACAGCTATTTCTATGAAGTTGTACAAAAACGCTTTCTTTCGCCAAGACAGTGCGTTTCTCACTGTTACATGCATTTGAATGGGGAACTCGACCGAAACAAAGTATAGGTTTTCATTATGTGAATAACTTGGAAATCTTAGCTCAAACAGCTGCAAAACCTGTTTTCCCAGCACGGAGACCTTGAGTTCTATAATATAAGGCCATAAACATGTTTGTCTGAGTCTTCTATCAAAAGTTACAGCTATTTATATGAAGTTGTACAAAAACGCTTTCTTTCGCCAAGACAGTGCGTTTCTCACTGTTACATGCATTTGAATGGGGAACTCGACCGAAACAAAGTATAGGTTTTCATTATGTGAATAACTTGGAAATCTTAGCTCAAACAGCTGCAAAACCTGTTTTCCCAGCACGGAGACCTTGAGTTCTATAATATAAGGCCATAAACATGTTTGTCTGAGTCTTCTATCAAAAGTTACAGCTATTTCTATGAAGTTGTACAAAAACGCTTTCTTTCGCCAAGACAGTGCGTTTCTCACTGTTACATGCATTTGAATGGGGAACTCGACTGAAACAAAGTATAAGTTTTCATTATGAGAATAACTTGGAAATCTTAGCTCAAACAGCTGCAAAACCTGTTTGCCCAGCACGGAGACCTTGAGTTCTATAAGATAAAGCCATAAACATGTGTATCCGAGTCTTCTATCAAAAGTTACAGCTATTTCTATGAAGTTGTACAAAAACGCTTTCTTTCGCCAAGACAGTGCGTTTCTCACTGTTACATGCATTTGAATGGGGAACTCGACCGAAACAAAGTATAGGTTTTCATTATGTGAATAACTTGGAAATCTTAGCTCAAACAGCTGCAAAACCTGTTTTCCCAGCACGGGGACCTTGAGTTCTATAAGATAAAGCCATAAACATGTTTGTCTGAGTCTTCTATCAAAAGTTACAGCTATTTCTATGAAGTTGTACAAAAACGCTTTCTTTCGCCAAGACAGTGCGTTTCTCACTGTTACATGCATTTGAATGGGGAACTCGACCGAAACAAAGTATAAGTTTTCATTATGAGAATAACTTGGAAATCTTAGCTCAAACAGCTGCAAAACCTGTTTGCCCAGCACGGAGACCTTGAGTTCTATAAGATAAAGCCATAAACATGTGTATCCGAGTCTTCTATCAAAAGTTACAGCTATTTCTATGAAGTTGTACAAAAACGCTTTCTTTCGCCAAGACAGTGCGTTTCTCACTGTTACATGCATTTGAATGGGGAACTCGACCGAAACAAAGTATAGGTTTTCATTATGTGAATAACTTGGAAATCTTAGCTCAAACAGCTGCAAAACCTGTTTTCCCAGCACGGAAACCTTGAGTTCTATAAGATAAAGCCATAAACATGTTTGTCTGAGTCTTCTATCAAAAGTTACAGCTATTTCTATGAAGTTGTACAAAAACGCTTTCTTTCGCCAAGACAGTGCGTTTCTCACTGTTACATGCATTTGAATGGGGAACTCGACCGAAACAAAGTATAGGTTTTCATTATGTGAATAACTTGGAAATCTTAGCTCAAACAGCTGCAAAACCTGTTTTCCCAGCACGGAAACCTTGAGTTCTATAAGATAAAGCCATAAACATGTTTGTCTGAGTCTTCTATCAAAAGTTACAGCTATTTCTATGAAGTTGTACAAAAACGCTTTCTTTCGCCAAGACAGTGCGTTTCTCACTGTTACATGCATTTGAATGGGGAACTCGACCGAAACAAAGTATAGGTTTTCATTATGTGAATAACTTGGAAATCTTAGCTCAAACAGCTGCAAAACCTGTTTTCCCAGCACGGAGACCTTGAGTTCTATAATATAAGGCCATAAACATGTTTGTCTGAGTCTTCTATCAAAAGTTACAGCTATTTATATGAAGTTGTACAAAAACGCTTTCTTTCGCCAAGACAGTGCGTTTCTCACTGTTACATGCATTTGAATGGGGAACTCGACCGAAACAAAGTATAGGTTTTCATTATGTGAATAACTTGGAAATCTTAGCTCAAACAGCTGCAAAACCTGTTTTCCCAGCACGGAGACCTTGAGTTCTATAATATAAGGCCATAAACATGTTTGTCTGAGTCTTCTATCAAAAGTTACAGCTATTTCTATGAAGTTGTACAAAATAGCTTTCTTTCGCCAAGACAGTGCGTTTCTCACTGTTACATGCATTTGAATGGGGAACTCGACCGAAACAAAGTATAAGTTTTCATTATGTGAATAACTTGGAAATCTTAGCTCAAACAGCTGCAAAACCTGTTTGCCCAGCACGGAGACCTTGAGTTCTATAAGATAAAGCCATAAACATGTGTATCCGAGTCTTCTATCAAAAGTTACAGCTATTTATATGAAGTTGTACAAAATAGCTTTCTTTCGCCAAGACAGTGCGTTTCTCACTGTTACATGCATTTGAATGGGGAACTCGACCGAAACAAAGTATAAGTTTTCATTATGTGAATAACTTGGAAATCTTAGCTCAAACAGCTGCAAAACCTGTTTTCCCAGCACGTAGACCTTGAGTTCTATAAGATAAAGCCATAAACATGTTTGTCTGAGTCTTCTATCAAAAGTTACAGCTATTTCTATGAAGTTGTACAAAAACGCTTTCTTTCGCCAAGACAGTGCGTTTCTCACTGTTACATGCATTTGAATGGGGAACTCGACCGAAACAAAGTATAGGTTTTCATTATGTGAATAACTTGGAAATCTTAGCTCAAACAGCTGCAAAACCTGTTTTCCCAGCACGGAAACCTTGAGTTCTATAAGATAAAGCCATAAACATGTTTGTCTGAGTCTTCTATCAAAAGTTACAGCTATTTCTATGAAGTTGTACAAAAACGCTTTCTTTCGCCAAGACAGTGCGTTTCTCACTGTTACATGCATTTGAATGGGGAACTCGACCGAAACAAAGTATAGGTTTTCATTATGTGAATAACTTGGAAATCTTAGCTCAAACAGCTGCAAAACCTGTTTTCCCAGCACGGAAACCTTGAGTTCTATAAGATAAAGCCATAAACATGTTTGTCTGAGTCTTCTATCAAAAGTTACAGCTATTTCTATGAAGTTGTACAAAAACGCTTTCTTTCGCCAAGACAGTGCGTTTCTCACTGTTACATGCATTTGAATGGGGAACTCGACCGAAACAAAGTATAGGTTTTCATTATGTGAATAACTTGGAAATCTTAGCTCAAACAGCTGCAAAACCTGTTTTCCCAGCACGGGGACCTTGAGTTCTATAAGATAAAGCCATAAACATGTTTGTCTGAGTCTTCTATCAAAAGTTACAGCTATTTCTATGAAGTTGTACAAAAACGCTTTCTTTCGCCAAGACAGTGCGTTTCTCACTGTTACATGCATTTGAATGGGGAACTCGACCGAAACAAAGTATAAGTTTTCATTATGTGAATAACTTGGAAATCTTAGCTCAAACAGCTGCAAAACCTGTTTGCCCAGCACGGAGACCTTGAGTTCTATAAGATAAAGCCATAAACATGTGTATCCGAGTCTTCTATCAAAAGTTACAGCTATTTATATGAAGTTGTACAAAATAGCTTTCTTTCGCCAAGACAGTGCGTTTCTCACTGTTACATGCATTTGAATGGGGAACTCGACCGAAACAAAGTATAAGTTTTCATTATGTGAATAACTTGGAAATCTTAGCTCAAACAGCTGCAAAACCTGTTTTCCCAGCACGTAGACCTTGAGTTCTATAAGATAAAGCCATAAACATGTTTGTCTGAGTCTTCTATCAAAAGTTACAGCTATTTCTATGAAGTTGTACAAAAACGCTTTCTTTCGCCAAGACAGTGCGTTTCTCACTGTTACATGCATTTGAATGGGGAACTCGACCGAAACAAAGTATAGGTTTTCATTATGTGAATAACTTGGAAATCTTAGCTCAAACAGCTGCAAAACCTGTTTTCCCAGCACGGAAACCTTGAGTTCTATAAGATAAAGCCATAAACATGTTTGTCTGAGTCTTCTATCAAAAGTTACAGCTATTTCTATGAAGTTGTACAAAAACGCTTTCTTTCGCCAAGACAGTGCGTTTCTCACTGTTACATGCATTTGAATGGGGAACTCGACCGAAACAAAGTATAGGTTTTCATTATGTGAATAACTTGGAAATCTTAGCTCAAACAGCTGCAAAACCTGTTTTCCCAGCACGGGGACCTTGAGTTCTATAAGATAAAGCCATAAACATGTTTGTCTGAGTCTTCTATCAAAAGTTACAGCTATTTCTATGAAGTTGTACAAAAACGCTTTCTTTCGCCAAGACAGTGCGTTTCTCACTGTTACATGCATTTGAATGGGGAACTCGACCGAAACAAAGTATAGGTTTTCATTATGTGAATAACTTGGAAATCTTAGCTCAAACAGCTGCAAAACCTGTTTTCCCAGCACGGGGACCTTGAGTTCTATAAGATAAAGCCATAAACATGTTTGTCTGAGTCTTCTATCAAAAGTTACAGCTATTTCTATGAAGTTGTACAAAAACGCTTTCTTTCGCCAAGACAGTGCGTTTCTCACTGTTACATGCATTTGAATGGGGAACTCGACCGAAACAAAGTATAAGTTTTCATTATGTGAATAACTTGGAAATCTTAGCTCAAACAGCTGCAAAACCTGTTTTCCCAGCACGGAAACCTTGAGTTCTATAAGATAAAGCCATAAACATGTTTGTCTGAGTCTTCTATCAAAAGTTACAGCTATTTCTATGAAGTTGTACAAAAACGCTTTCTTTCGCCAAGACAGTGCGTTTCTCACTGTTACATGCATTTGAATGGGGAACTCGACCGAAACAAAGTATAGGTTTTCATTATGTGAATAACTTGGAAATCTTAGCTCAAACAGCTGCAAAACCTGTTTTCCCAGCACGGGGACCTTGAGTTCTATAAGATAAAGCCATAAACATGTTTGTCTGAGTCTTCTATCAAAAGTTACAGCTATTTCTATGAAGTTGTACAAAAACGCTTTCTTTCGCCAAGACAGTGCGTTTCTCACTGTTACATGCATTTGAATGGGGAACTCGACCGAAACAAAGTATAAGTTTTCATTATGTGAATAACTTGGAAATCTTAGCTCAAACAGCTGCAAAACCTGTTTTCCCAGCACGGGGACCTTGAGTTCTATAAGATAAAGCCATAAACATGTTTGTCTGAGTCTTCTATCAAAAGTTACAGCTATTTCTATGAAGTTGTACAAAAACGCTTTCTTTCGCCAAGACAGTGCGTTTCTCACTGTTACATGCATTTGAATGGGGAACTCGACCGAAACAAAGTATAAGTTTTCATTATGTGAATAACTTGGAAATCTTAGCTCAAACAGCTGCAAAACCTGTTTTCCCAGCACGGAAACCTTGAGTTCTATAAGATAAAGCCATAAACATGTTTGTCTGAGTCTTCTATCAAAAGTTACAGCTATTTCTATGAAGTTGTACAAAAACGCTTTCTTTCGCCAAGACAGTGCGTTTCTCACTGTTACATGCATTTGAATGGGGAACTCGACCGAAACAAAGTATAGGTTTTCATTATGTGAATAACTTGGAAATCTTAGCTCAAACAGCTGCAAAACCTGTTTTCCCAGCACGGGGACCTTGAGTTCTATAAGATAAAGCCATAAACATGTTTGTCTGAGTCTTCTATCAAAAGTTACAGCTATTTCTATGAAGTTGTACAAAAACGCTTTCTTTCGCCAAGACAGTGCGTTTCTCACTGTTACATGCATTTGAATGGGGAACTCGACCGAAACAAAGTATAAGTTTTCATTATGTGAATAACTTGGAAATCTTAGCTCAAACAGCTGCAAAACCTGTTTTCCCAGCACGGGGACCTTGAGTTCTATAAGATAAAGCCATAAACATGTTTGTCTGAGTCTTCTATCAAAAGTTACAGCTATTTCTATGAAGTTGTACAAAAACGCTTTCTTTCGCCAAGACAGTGCGTTTCTCACTGTTACATGCATTTGAATGGGGAACTCGACCGAAACAAAGTATAAGTTTTCATTATGTGAATAACTTGGAAATCTTAGCTCAAACAGCTGCAAAACCTGTTTTCCCAGCACGGAAACCTTGAGTTCTATAAGATAAAGCCATAAACATGTTTGTCTGAGTCTTCTATCAAAAGTTACAGCTATTTCTATGAAGTTGTACAAAAACGCTTTCTTTCGCCAAGACAGTGCGTTTCTCACTGTTACATGCATTTGAATGGGGAACTCGACCGAAACAAAGTATAGGTTTTCATTATGTGAATAACTTGGAAATCTTAGCTCAAACAGCTGCAAAACCTGTTTTCCCAGCACGGAGACCTTGAGTTCTATAAGATAAAGCCATAAACATGTGTATCCGAGTCTTCTATCAAAAGTTACAGCTATTTCTATGAAGTTGTACAAAAACGCTTTCTTTCGCCAAGACAGTGCGTTTCTCACTGTTACATGCATTTGAATGGGGAACTCGACCGAAACAAAGTATAAGTTTTCATTATGTGAATAACTTGGAAATCTTAGCTCAAACAGCTGCAAAACCTGTTTTCCCAGCACGGAAACCTTGAGTTCTATAAGATAAAGCCATAAACATGTTTGTCTGAGTCTTCTATCAAAAGTTACAGCTATTTCTATGAAGTTGTACAAAAACGCTTTCTTTCGCCAAGACAGTGCGTTTCTCACTGTTACATGCATTTGAATGGGGAACTCGACCGAAACAAAGTATAGGTTTTCATTATGTGAATAACTTGGAAATCTTAGCTCAAACAGCTGCAAAACCTGTTTTCCCAGCACGGAGACCTTGAGTTCTATAAGATAAAGCCATAAACATGTGTATCCGAGTCTTCTATCAAAAGTTACAGCTATTTCTATGAAGTTGTACAAAAACGCTTTCTTTCGCCAAGACAGTGCGTTTCTCACTGTTACATGCATTTGAATGGGGAACTCGACCGAAACAAAGTATAAGTTTTCATTATGTGAATAACTTGGAAATCTTAGCTCAAACAGCTGCAAAACCTGTTTTCCCAGCACGGAGACCTTGAGTTCTATAATATAAGGCCATAAACATGTTTGTCTGAGTCTTCTATCAAAAGTTACAGCTATTTCTATGAAGTTGTACAAAAACGCTTTCTTTCGCCAAGACAGTGCGTTTCTCACTGTTACATGCATTTGAATGGGGAACTCGACCGAAACAAAGTATAGGTTTTCATTATGTGAATAACTTGGAAATCTTAGCTTAAACAGCTGCAAAACCTGTTTGCCAAGCACGGAGACCTTGAGTTCTATAAGATAAAGCCATAAACATGTGTATCCGAGTCTTCTATCAAAAGTTACAGCTATTTATATGAAGTTGTACAAAAACGCTTTCTTTCGCCAAGACAGTGCGTTTCTCACTGTTACATGCATTTGAATGGGGAACTCGACTGAAACAAAGTATAAGTTTTCATTATGTGAATAACTTGGAAATCTTAGCTCAAACAGCTGCAAAACCTGTTTGCCCAGCACGGAGACCTTGAGTTCTATAAGATAAAGCCATAAACATGTGTATCCGAGTCTTCTATCAAAAGTTACAGCTATTTCTATGAAGTTGTACAAAAACGCTTTCTTTCGCCAAGACAGTGCGTTTCTCACTGTTACATGCATTTGAATGGGGAACTCGACCGAAACAAAGTATAAGTTTTCATTATGTGAATAACTTGGAAATCTTAGCTCAAACAGCTGCAAAACCTGTTTGCCCAGCACGGAGACCTTGAGTTCTATAAGATAAAGCCATAAACATGTGTATCCGAGTCTTCTATCAAAAGTTACAGCTATTTATATGAAGTTGTACAAAATAGCTTTCTTTCGCCAAGACAGTGCGTTTCTCACTGTTACATGCATTTGAATGGGGAACTCGACCGAAACAAAGTATAGGTTTTCATTATGTGAATAACTTGGAAATCTTAGCTCAAACAGCTGCAAAACCTGTTTTCCCAGCACGGAAACCTTGAGTTCTATAAGATAAAGCCATAAACATGTTTGTCTGAGTCTTCTATCAAAAGTTACAGCTATTTCTATGAAGTTGTACAAAAACGCTTTCTTTCGCCAAGACAGTGCGTTTCTCACTGTTACATGCATTTGAATGGGGAACTCGACCGAAACAAAGTATAAGTTTTCATTATGTGAATAACTTGGAAATCTTAGCTCAAACAGCTGCAAAACCTGTTTTCCCAGCACGGGGACCTTGAGTTCTATAAGATAAAGCCATAAACATGTTTGTCTGAGTCTTCTATCAAAAGTTACAGCTATTTCTATGAAGTTGTACAAAAACGCTTTCTTTCGCCAAGACAGTGCGTTTCTCACTGTTACATGCATTTGAATGGGGAACTCGACCGAAACAAAGTATAGGTTTTCATTATGTGAATAACTTGGAAATCTTAGCTCAAACAGCTGCAAAACCTGTTTTCCCAGCACGGGGACCTTGAGTTCTATAAGATAAAGCCATAAACATGTTTGTCTGAGTCTTCTATCAAAAGTTACAGCTATTTCTATGAAGTTGTACAAAAACGCTTTCTTTCGCCAAGACAGTGCGTTTCTCACTGGTACATGCATTTGAATGGGGAACTCGACCGAAACAAAGTATAAGTTTTCATTATGTGAATAACTTGGAAATCTTAGCTCAAACAGCTGCAAAACCTGTTTTCCCAGCACGGAGACCTTGAGTTCTATAATATAAGGCCATAAACATGTTTGTCTGAGTCTTCTATCAAAAGTTACAGCTATTTCTATGAAGTTGTACAAAAACGCTTTCTTTCGCCAAGACAGTGCGTTTCTCACTGTTACATGCATTTGAATGGGGAACTCGACCGAAACAAAGTATAGGTTTTCATTATGTGAATAACTTGGAAATCTTAGCTTAAACAGCTGCAAAACCTGTTTGCCAAGCACGGAGACCTTGAGTTCTATAAGATAAAGCCATAAACATGTGTATCCGAGTCTTCTATCAAAAGTTACAGCTATTTATATGAAGTTGTACAAAAACGCTTTCTTTCGCCAAGACAGTGCGTTTCTCACTGTTACATGCATTTGAATGGGGAACTCGACTGAAACAAAGTATAAGTTTTCATTATGTGAATAACTTGGAAATCTTAGCTCAAACAGCTGCAAAACCTGTTTGCCCAGCACGGAGACCTTGAGTTCTATAAGATAAAGCCATAAACATGTGTATCCGAGTCTTCTATCAAAAGTTACAGCTATTTCTATGAAGTTGTACAAAAACGCTTTCTTTCGCCAAGACAGTGCGTTTCTCACTGTTACATGCATTTGAATGGGGAACTCGACCGAAACAAAGTATAAGTTTTCATTATGTGAATAACTTGGAAATCTTAGCTCAAACAGCTGCATAACCTGTTTGCCCAGCACGGAGACCTTGAGTTCTATAAGATAAAGCCATAAACATGTGTATCCGAGTCTTCTATCAAAAGTTACAGCTATTTCTATGAAGTTGTACAAAAACGCTTTCTTTCGCCAAGACAGTGCGTTTCTCACTGGTACATGCATTTGAATGGGGAACTCGACCGAAACAAAGTATAAGTTTTCATTATGTGAATAACTTGGAAATCTTAGCTCAAACAGCTGCAAAACCTGTTTTCCCAGCACGGAGACCTTGAGTTCTATAATATAAGGCCATAAACATGTTTGTCTGAGTCTTCTATCAAAAGTTACAGCTATTTCTATGAAGTTGTACAAAAACGCTTTCTTTCGCCAAGACAGTGCGTTTCTCACTGGTACATGCATTTGAATGGGGAACTCGACCGAAACAAAGTATAGGTTTTCATTATGTGAATAACTTGGAAATCTTAGCTTAAACAGCTGCAAAACCTGTTTGCCAAGCACGGAGACCTTGAGTTCTATAAGATAAAGCCATAAACATGTGTATCCGAGTCTTCTATCAAAAGTTACAGCTATTTCTATGAAGTTGTACAAAAACGCTTTCTTTCGCCAAGACAGTGCGTTTCTCACTGTTACATGCCTTTGAATGGGGAACTCGACCGAAACAAAGTATAGGTTTTCATTATGTGAATAACTTGGAAATCTTAGCTCAAACAGCTGCAAAACCTGTTTTCCCAGCACGGAAACCTTGAGTTCTATAAGATAAAGCCATAAACATGTTTGTTTGAGTCTTCTATCAAAAGTTACAGCTATTTCTATGAAGTTGTACAAAAACGCTTTCTTTCGCCAAGACAGTGCGTTTCTCACTGTTACATGCATTTGAATGGGGAACTCGACCGAAACAAAGTATAGGTTTTCATTATGTGAATAACTTGGAAATCTTAGCTCAAACAGCTGCAAAACCTGTTTGCCAAGCACGGAGACCTTGAGTTCTATAAGATAAAGCCATAAACATGTGTATCCGAGTCTTCTATCAAAAGTTACAGCTATTTCTATGAAGTTGTACAAAAACGCTTTCTTTCGCCAAGACAGTGCGTTTCTCACTGTTACATGCATTTGAATGGGGAACTCGACCGAAACAAAGTATAGGTTTTCATTATGTGAATAACTTGGAAATCTTAGCTCAAACAGCTGCAAAACCTGTTTTCCCAGCACGGGGACCTTGAGTTCTATAAGATAAAGCCATAAACATGTTTGTCTGAGTCTTCTATCAAAAGTTACAGCTATTTCTATGAAGTTGTACAAAAACGCTTTCTTTCGCCAAGACAGTGCGTTTCTCACTGTTACATGCATTTGAATGGGGAACTCGACCGAAACAAAGTATAGGTTTTCATTATGTGAATAACTTGGAAATCTTAGCTCAAACAGCTGCAAAACCTGTTTTCCCAGCACGGGGACCTTGAGTTCTATAAGATAAAGCCATAAACATGTGTATCCGAGTCTTCTATCAAAAGTTACAGCTATTTCTATGAAGTTGTACAAAAACGCTTTCTTTCGCCAAGACAGTGCGTTTCTCACTGTTACATGCATTTGAATGGGGAACTCGACCGAAACAAAGTATAAGTTTTCATTATGTGAATAACTTGGAAATCTTAGCTCAAACAGCTGCAAAACCTGTTTTCCCAGCACGGAGACCTTGAGTTCTATAAGATAAAGCCATAAACATGTTTGTCTGAGTCTTCTATCAAAAGTTACAGCTATTTCTATGAAGTTGTACAAAAACGCTTTCTTTCGCCAAGACAGTGCGTTTCTCACTGTTACATGCATTTGAATGGGGAACTCGACCGAAACAAAGTATAAGTTTTCATTATGTGAATAACTTGGAAATCTTAGCTCAAACAGCTGCAAAACCTGTTTTCCCAGCACGTAGACCTTGAGTTCTATAAGATAAAGCCATAAACATGTTTGTCTGAGTCTTCTATCAAAAGTTACAGCTATTTCTATGAAGTTGTACAAAAACGCTTTCTTTCGCCAAGACAGTGCGTTTCTCACTGTTACATGCCTTTGAATGGGGAACTCGACCGAAACAAAGTATAGGTTTTCATTATGTGAATAACTTGGAAATCTTAGCTCAAACAGCTGCAAAACCTGTTTTCCCAGCACGGAAACCTTGAGTTCTATAAGATAAAGCCATAAACATGTTTGTCTGAGTCTTCTATCAAAAGTTACAGCTATTTCTATGAAGTTGTACAAAAACGCTTTCTTTCGCCAAGACAGTGCGTTTCTCACTGTTACATGCATTTGAATGGGGAACTCGACCGAAACAAAGTATAGGTTTTCATTATGTGAATAACTTGGAAATCTTAGCTCAAACAGCTGCAAAACCTGTTTGCCAAGCACGGAGACCTTGAGTTCTATAAGATAAAGCCATAAACATGTGTATCCGAGTCTTCTATCAAAAGTTACAGCTATTTCTATGAAGTTGTACAAAAACGCTTTCTTTCGCCAAGACAGTGCGTTTCTCACTGTTACATGCATTTGAATGGGGAACTCGACTGAAACAAAGTATAAGTTTTCATTATGTGAATAACTTGGAAATCTTAGCTCAAACAGCTGCAAAACCTGTTTGCCCAGCACGGAGACCTTGAGTTCTATAAGATAAAGCCATAAACATGTGTATCCGAGTCTTCTATCAAAAGTTACAGCTATTTCTATGAAGTTGTACAAAAACGCTTTCTTTCGCCAAGACAGTGCGTTTCTCACTGTTACATGCATTTGAATGGGGAACTCGACCGAAACAAAGTATAAGTTTTCATTATGTGAATAACTTGGAAATCTTAGCTCAAACAGCTGCAAAACCTGTTTTCCCAGCACGGAGACCTTGAGTTCTATAAGATAAAGCCATAAACATGTTTGTCTGAGTCTTCTATCAAAAGTTACAGCTATTTCTATGAAGTTGTACAAAAACGCTTTCTTTCGCCAAGACAGTGCGTTTCTCACTGTTACATGCATTTGAATGGGGAACTCGACCGAAACAAAGTATAAGTTTTCATTATGTGAATAACTTGGAAATCTTAGCTCAAACAGCTGCAAAACCTGTTTTCCCAGCACGTAGACCTTGAGTTCTATAAGATAAAGCCATAAACATGTTTGTCTGAGTCTTCTATCAAAAGTTACAGCTATTTCTATGAAGTTGTACAAAAACGCTTTCTTTCGCCAAGACAGTGCGTTTCTCACTGTTACATGCCTTTGAATGGGGAACTCGACCGAAACAAAGTATAGGTTTTCATTATGTGAATAACTTGGAAATCTTAGCTCAAACAGCTGCAAAACCTGTTTTCCCAGCACGGAAACCTTGAGTTCTATAAGATAAAGCCATAAACATGTTTGTCTGAGTCTTCTATCAAAAGTTACAGCTATTTCTATGAAGTTGTACAAAAACGCTTTCTTTCGCCAAGACAGTGCGTTTCTCACTGTTACATGCATTTGAATGGGGAACTCGACCGAAACAAAGTATAGGTTTTCATTATGTGAATAACTTGGAAATCTTAGCTCAAACAGCTGCAAAACCTGTTTGCCAAGCACGGAGACCTTGAGTTCTATAAGATAAAGCCATAAACATGTGTATCCGAGTCTTCTATCAAAAGTTACAGCTATTTCTATGAAGTTGTACAAAAACGCTTTCTTTCGCCAAGACAGTGCGTTTCTCACTGTTACATGCATTTGAATGGGGAACTCGACTGAAACAAAGTATAAGTTTTCATTATGTGAATAACTTGGAAATCTTAGCTCAAACAGCTGCAAAACCTGTTTGCCCAGCACGGAGACCTTGAGTTCTATAAGATAAAGCCATAAACATGTGTATCCGAGTCTTCTATCAAAAGTTACAGCTATTTCTATGAAGTTGTACAAAAACGCTTTCTTTCGCCAAGACAGTGCGTTTCTCACTGTTACATGCATTTGAATGGGGAACTCGACCGAAACAAAGTATAGGTTTTCATTATGTGAATAACTTGGAAATCTTAGCTCAAACAGCTGCAAAACCTGTTTTCCCAGCACGGAGACCTTGAGTTCTATAAGATAAAGCCATAAACATGTTTGTCTGAGTCTTCTATCAAAAGTTACAGCTATTTCTATGAAGTTGTACAAAAACGCTTTCTTTCGCCAAGACAGTGCGTTTCTCACTGTTACATGCATTTGAATGGGGAACTCGACCGAAACAAAGTATAGGTTTTCATTATGTGAATAACTTGGAAATCTTAGCTTAAACAGCTGCAAAACCTGTTTGCCAAGCACGGAGACCTTGAGTTCTATAAGATAAAGCCATAAACATGTGTATCCGAGTCTTCTATCAAAAGTTACAGCTATTTCTATGAAGTTGTACAAAAACGCTTTCTTTCGCCAAGACAGTGCGTTTCTCACTGTTACATGCATTTGAATGGGGAACTCGACTGAAACAAAGTATAAGTTTTCATTATGTGAATAACTTGGAAATCTTAGCTCAAACAGCTGCAAAACCTGTTTTCCCAGCACGGAAACCTTGAGTTCTATAAGATAAAGCCATAAACATGTGTATCCGAGTCTTCTATCAAAAGTTACAGCTATTTCTATGAAGTTGTACAAAAACGCTTTCTTTCGCCAAGACAGTGCGTTTCTCACTGTTACATGCATTTGAATGGGGAACTCGACCGAAACAAAGTATAAGTTTTCATTATGTGAATAACTTGGAAATCTTAGCTCAAACAGCTGCAAAACCTGTTTTCCCAGCACGGAGACCTTGAGTTCTATAAGATAAAGCCATAAACATGTGTATCCGAGTCTTCTATCAAAAGTTACAGCTATTTATATGAAGTTGTACAAAAACGCTTTCTTTCGCCAAGACAGTGCGTTTCTCACTGTTACATGCATTTGAATGGGGAACTCGACCGAAACAAAGTATAGGTTTTCATTATGTGAATAACTTGGAAATCTTAGCTCAAACAGCTGCAAAACCTGTTTTCCCAGCACGGGGACCTTGAGTTCTATAAGATAAAGCCATAAACATGTTTGTCTGAGTCTTCTATCAAAAGTTACAGCTATTTCTATGAAGTTGTACAAAAACGCTTTCTTTCGCCAAGACAGTGCGTTTCTCACTGTTACATGCATTTGAATGGGGAACTCGACCGAAACAAAGTATAAGTTTTCATTATGTGAATAACTTGGAAATCTTAGCTCAAACAGCTGCAAAACCTGTTTTCCCAGCACGGAAACCTTGAGTTCTATAAGATAAAGCCATAAACATGTTTGTCTGAGTCTTCTATCAAAAGTTACAGCTATTTCTATGAAGTTGTACAAAAACGCTTTCTTTCGCCAAGACAGTGCGTTTCTCACTGTTACATGCATTTGAATGGGGAACTCGACCGAAACAAAGTATAAGTTTTCATTATGTGAATAACTTGGAAATCTTAGCTCAAACAGCTGCAAAACCTGTTTTCCCAGCACGGAAACCTTGAGTTCTATAAGATAAAGCCATAAACATGTTTGTCTGAGTCTTCTATCAAAAGTTACAGCTATTTCTATGAAGTTGTACAAAAACGCTTTCTTTCGCCAAGACAGTGCGTTTCTCACTGTTACATGCATTTGAATGGGGAACTCGACCGAAACAAAGTATAGGTTTTCATTATGTGAATAACTTGGAAATCTTAGCTCAAACAGCTGCAAAACCTGTTTTCCCAGCACGGAGACCTTGAGTTCTATAAGATAAAGCCATAAACATGTGTATCCGAGTCTTCTATCAAAAGTTACAGCTATTTCTATGAAGTTGTACAAAAACGCTTTCTTTCGCCAAGACAGTGCGTTTCTCACTGTTACATGCATTTGAATGGGGAACTCGACCGAAACAAAGTATAAGTTTTCATTATGTGAATAACTTGGAAATCTTAGCTCAAACAGCTGCAAAACCTGTTTTCCCAGCACGGAAACCTTGAGTTCTATAAGATAAAGCCATAAACATGTTTGTCTGAGTCTTCTATCAAAAGTTACAGCTATTTCTATGAAGTTGTACAAAAACGCTTTCTTTCGCCAAGACAGTGCGTTTCTCACTGTTACATGCATTTGAATGGGGAACTCGACCGAAACAAAGTATAGGTTTTCATTATGTGAATAACTTGGAAATCTTAGCTCAAACAGCTGCAAAACCTGTTTTCCCAGCACGGAGACCTTGAGTTCTATAAGATAAAGCCATAAACATGTGTATCCGAGTCTTCTATCAAAAGTTACAGCTATTTCTATGAAGTTGTACAAAAACGCTTTCTTTCGCCAAGACAGTGCGTTTCTCACTGTTACATGCATTTGAATGGGGAACTCGACCGAAACAAAGTATAAGTTTTCATTATGTGAATAACTTGGAAATCTTAGCTCAAACAGCTGCAAAACCTGTTTTCCCAGCACGAAGACCTTGAGTTCTATAATATAAGGCCATAAACATGTTTGTCTGAGTCTTCTATCAAAAGTTACAGCTATTTCTATGAAGTTGTACAAAAACGCTTTCTTTCGCCAAGACAGTGCGTTTCTCACTGTTACATGCATTTGAATGGGGAACTCGACCGAAACAAAGTATAGGTTTTCATTATGTGAATAACTTGGAAATCTTAGCTTAAACAGCTGCAAAACCTGTTTGCCAAGCACGGAGACCTTGAGTTCTATAAGATAAAGCCATAAACATGTGTATCCGAGTCTTCTATCAAAAGTTACAGCTATTTATATGAAGTTGTACAAAAACGCTTTCTTTCGCCAAGACAGTGCGTTTCTCACTGTTACATGCATTTGAATGGGGAACTCGACTGAAACAAAGTATAAGTTTTCATTATGTGAATAACTTGGAAATCTTAGCTCAAACAGCTGCAAAACCTGTTTGCCCAGCACGGAGACCTTGAGTTCTATAAGATAAAGCCATAAACATGTGTATCCGAGTCTTCTATCAAAAGTTACAGCTATTTATATGAAGTTGTACAAAAACGCTTTCTTTCGCCAAGACAGTGCGTTTCTCACTGTTACATGCATTTGAATGGGGAACTCGACCGAAACAAAGTATAAGTTTTCATTATGTGAATAACTTGGAAATCTTAGCTCAAACAGCTGCAAAACCTGTTTGCCCAGCACGGAGACCTTGAGTTCTATAAGATAAAGCCATAAACATGTGTATCCGAGTCTTCTATCAAAAGTTACAGCTATTTATATGAAGTTGTACAAAATAGCTTTCTTTCGCCAAGACAGTGCGTTTCTCACTGTTACATGCATTTGAATGGGGAACTCGACCGAAACAAAGTATAAGTTTTCATTATGTGAATAACTTGGAAATCTTAGCTCAAACAGCTGCAAAACCTGTTTTCCCAGCACGTAGACCTTGAGTTCTATAAGATAAAGCCATAAACATGTTTGTCTGAGTCTTCTATCAAAAGTTACAGCTATTTCTATGAAGTTGTACAAAAACGCTTTCTTTCGCCAAGACAGTGCGTTTCTCACTGTTACATGCATTTGAATGGGGAACTCGACCGAAACAAAGTATAGGTTTTCATTATGTGAATAACTTGGAAATCTTAGCTCAAACAGCTGCAAAACCTGTTTTCCCAGCACGGCAACCTTGAGTTCTATAAGATAAAGCCATAAACATGTTTGTCTGAGTCTTCTATCAAAAGTTACAGCTATTTCTATGAAGTTGTACAAAAACGCTTTCTTTCGCCAAGACAGTGCGTTTCTCACTGTTACATGCATTTGAATGGGGAACTCGACCGAAACAAAGTATAGGTTTTCATTATGTGAATAACTTGGAAATCTTAGCTCAAACAGCTGAAAAACCTGTTTTCCCAGCACGGAAACCTTGAGTTCTATAAGATAAAGCCATAAACATGTTTGTCTGAGTCTTCTATCAAAAGTTACAGCTATTTCTATGAAGTTGTACAAAAACGCTTTCTTTCGCCAAGACAGTGCGTTTCTCACTGTTACATGCATTTGAATGGGGAACTCGACCGAAACAAAGTATAGGTTTTCATTATGTGAATAACTTGGAAATCTTAGCTCAAACAGCTGCAAAACCTGTTTTCCCAGCACGGGGACCTTGAGTTCTATAAGATAAAGCCATAAACATGTTTGTCTGAGTCTTCTATCAAAAGTTACAGCTATTTCTATGAAGTTGTACAAAAACGCTTTCTTTCGCCAAGACAGTGCGTTTCTCACTGTTACATGCATTTGAATGGGGAACTCGACCGAAACAAAGTATAAGTTTTCATTATGTGAATAACTTGGAAATCTTAGCTCAAACAGCTGCAAAACCTGTTTGCCCAGCACGGAGACCTTGAGTTCTATAAGATAAAGCCATAAACATGTGTATCCGAGTCTTCTATCAAAAGTTACAGCTATTTATATGAAGTTGTACAAAATAGCTTTCTTTCGCCAAGACAGTGCGTTTCTCACTGTTACATGCATTTGAATGGGGAACTCGACCGAAACAAAGTATAAGTTTTCATTATGTGAATAACTTGGAAATCTTAGCTCAAACAGCTGCAAAACCTGTTTTCCCAGCACGTAGACGTTGAGTTCTATAAGATAAAGCCATAAACATGTTTGTCTGAGTCTTCTATCAAAAGTTACAGCTATTTCTATGAAGTTGTACAAAAACGCTTTCTTTCGCCAAGACAGTGCGTTTCTCACTGTTACATGCATTTGAATGGGGAACTCGACCGAAACAAAGTATAGGTTTTCATTATGTGAATAACTTGGAAATCTTAGCTCAAACAGCTGCAAAACCTGTTTTCCCAGCACGGAAACCTTGAGTTCTATAAGATAAAGCCATAAACATGTTTGTCTGAGTCTTCTATCAAAAGTTACAGCTATTTCTATGAAGTTGTACAAAAACGCTTTCTTTCGCCAAGACAGTGCGTTTCTCACTGTTACATGCATTTGAATGGGGAACTCGACCGAAACAAAGTATAGGTTTTCATTATGTGAATAACTTGGAAATCTTAGCTCAAACAGCTGCAAAACCTGTTTTCCCAGCACGGAAACCTTGAGTTCTATAAGATAAAGCCATAAACATGTTTGTCTGAGTCTTCTATCAAAAGTTACAGCTATTTCTATGAAGTTGTACAAAAACGCTTTCTTTCGCCAAGACAGTGCGTTTCTCACTGTTACATGCATTTGAATGGGGAACTCGACCGAAACAAAGTATAGGTTTTCATTATGTGAATAACTTGGAAATCTTAGCTCAAACAGCTGCAAAACCTGTTTTCCCAGCACGGGGACCTTGAGTTCTATAAGATAAAGCCATAAACATGTTTGTCTGAGTCTTCTATCAAAAGTTACAGCTATTTCTATGAAGTTGTACAAAAACGCTTTCTTTCGCCAAGACAGTGCGTTTCTCACTGTTACATGCATTTGAATGGGGAACTCGACCGAAACAAAGTATAAGTTTTCATTATGTGAATAACTTGGAAATCTTAGCTCAAACAGCTGCAAAACCTGTTTTCCCAGCACGGGGACCTTGAGTTCTATAAGATAAAGCCATAAACATGTTTGTCTGAGTCTTCTATCAAAAGTTACAGCTATTTCTATGAAGTTGTACAAAAACGCTTTCTTTCGCCAAGACAGTGCGTTTCTCACTGTTACATGCATTTGAATGGGGAACTCGACCGAAACAAAGTATAGGTTTTCATTATGTGAATAACTTGGAAATCTTAGCTCAAACAGCTGCAAAACCTGTTTTCCCAGCACGGAAACCTTGAGTTCTATAAGATAAAGCCATAAACATGTTTGTCTGAGTCTTCTATCAAAAGTTACAGCTATTTCTATGAAGTTGTACAAAAACGCTTTCTTTCGCCAAGACAGTGCGTTTCTCACTGTTACATGCATTTGAATGGGGAACTCGACCGAAACAAAGTATAAGTTTTCATTATGTGAATAACTTGGAAATCTTAGCTCAAACAGCTGCAAAACCTGTTTTCCCAGCACGGGGACCTTGAGTTCTATAAGATAAAGCCATAAACATGTTTGTCTGAGTCTTCTATCAAAAGTTACAGCTATTTCTATGAAGTTGTACAAAAACGCTTTCTTTCGCCAAGACAGTGCGTTTCTCACTGTTACATGCATTTGAATGGGGAACTCGACCGAAACAAAGTATAAGTTTTCATTATGTGAATAACTTGGAAATCTTAGCTCAAACAGCTGCAAAACCTGTTTTCCCAGCACGGGGACCTTGAGTTCTATAAGATAAAGCCATAAACATGTTTGTCTGAGTCTTCTATCAAAAGTTACAGCTATTTCTATGAAGTTGTACAAAAACGCTTTCTTTCGCCAAGACAGTGCGTTTCTCACTGGTACATGCATTTGAATGGGGAACTCGACCGAAACAAAGTATAAGTTTTCATTATGTGAATAACTTGGAAATCTTAGCTCAAACAGCTGCAAAACCTGTTTTCCCAGCACGGAGACCTTGAGTTCTATAATATAAGGCCATAAACATGTTTGTCTGAGTCTTCTATCAAAAGTTACAGCTATTTCTATGAAGTTGTACAAAAACGCTTTCTTTCGCCAAGACAGTGCGTTTCTCACTGTTACATGCATTTGAATGGGGAACTCGACCGAAACAAAGTATAGGTTTTCATTATGTGAATAACTTGGAAATCTTAGCTTAAACAGCTGCAAAACCTGTTTGCCAAGCACGGAGACCTTGAGTTCTATAAGATAAAGCCATAAACATGTGTATCCGAGTCTTCTATCAAAAGTTACAGCTATTTATATGAAGTTGTACAAAAACGCTTTCTTTCGCCAAGACAGTGCGTTTCTCACTGTTACATGCATTTGAATGGGGAACTCGACTGAAACAAAGTATAAGTTTTCATTATGTGAATAACTTGGAAATCTTAGCTCAAACAGCTGCAAAACCTGTTTGCCCAGCACGGAGACCTTGAGTTCTATAAGATAAAGCCATAAACATGTGTATCCGAGTCTTCTATCAAAAGTTACAGCTATTTCTATGAAGTTGTACAAAAACGCTTTCTTTCGCCAAGACAGTGCGTTTCTCACTGTTACATGCATTTGAATGGGGAACTCGACCGAAACAAAGTATAAGTTTTCATTATGTGAATAACTTGGAAATCTTAGCTCAAACAGCTGCATAACCTGTTTGCCCAGCACGGAGACCTTGAGTTCTATAATATAAGGCCATAAACATGTTTGTCTGAGTCTTCTATCAAAAGTTACAGCTATTTCTATGAAGTTGTACAAAAACGCTTTCTTTCGCCAAGACAGTGCGTTTCTCACTGGTACATGCATTTGAATGGGGAACTCGACCGAAACAAAGTATAGGTTTTCATTATGTGAATAACTTGGAAATCTTAGCTTAAACAGCTGCAAAACCTGTTTGCCAAGCACGGAGACCTTGAGTTCTATAAGATAAAGCCATAAACATGTGTATCCGAGTCTTCTATCAAAAGTTACAGCTATTTCTATGAAGTTGTACAAAAACGCTTTCTTTCGCCAAGACAGTGCGTTTCTCACTGTTACATGCCTTTGAATGGGGAACTCGACCGAAACAAAGTATAGGTTTTCATTATGTGAATAACTTGGAAATCTTAGCTCAAACAGCTGCAAAACCTGTTTTCCCAGCACGGAAACCTTGAGTTCTATAAGATAAAGCCATAAACATGTTTGTTTGAGTCTTCTATCAAAAGTTACAGCTATTTCTATGAAGTTGTACAAAAACGCTTTCTTTCGCCAAGACAGTGCGTTTCTCACTGTTACATGCATTTGAATGGGGAACTCGACCGAAACAAAGTATAGGTTTTCATTATGTGAATAACTTGGAAATCTTAGCTCAAACAGCTGCAAAACCTGTTTGCCAAGCACGGAGACCTTGAGTTCTATAAGATAAAGCCATAAACATGTGTATCCGAGTCTTCTATCAAAAGTTACAGCTATTTCTATGAAGTTGTACAAAAACGCTTTCTTTCGCCAAGACAGTGCGTTTCTCACTGTTACATGCATTTGAATGGGGAACTCGACCGAAACAAAGTATAGGTTTTCATTATGTGAATAACTTGGAAATCTTAGCTCAAACAGCTGCAAAACCTGTTTTCCCAGCACGGGGACCTTGAGTTCTATAAGATAAAGCCATAAACATGTTTGTCTGAGTCTTCTATCAAAAGTTACAGCTATTTCTATGAAGTTGTACAAAAACGCTTTCTTTCGCCAAGACAGTGCGTTTCTCACTGTTACATGCATTTGAATGGGGAACTCGACCGAAACAAAGTATAGGTTTTCATTATGTGAATAACTTGGAAATCTTAGCTCAAACAGCTGCAAAACCTGTTTTCCCAGCACGTAGACCTTGAGTTCTATAAGATAAAGCCATAAACATGTTTGTCTGAGTCTTCTATCAAAAGTTACAGCTATTTCTATGAAGTTGTACAAAAACGCTTTCTTTCGCCAAGACAGTGCGTTTCTCACTGTTACATGCCTTTGAATGGGGAACTCGACCGAAACAAAGTATAGGTTTTCATTATGTGAATAACTTGGAAATCTTAGCTCAAACAGCTGCAAAACCTGTTTTCCCAGCACGGAAACCTTGAGTTCTATAAGATAAAGCCATAAACATGTTTGTCTGAGTCTTCTATCAAAAGTTACAGCTATTTCTATGAAGTTGTACAAAAACGCTTTCTTTCGCCAAGACAGTGCGTTTCTCACTGTTACATGCATTTGAATGGGGAACTCGACCGAAACAAAGTATAGGTTTTCATTATGTGAATAACTTGGAAATCTTAGCTCAAACAGCTGCAAAACCTGTTTGCCAAGCACGGAGACCTTGAGTTCTATAAGATAAAGCCATAAACATGTGTATCCGAGTCTTCTATCAAAAGTTACAGCTATTTCTATGAAGTTGTACAAAAACGCTTTCTTTCGCCAAGACAGTGCGTTTCTCACTGTTACATGCATTTGAATGGGGAACTCGACTGAAACAAAGTATAAGTTTTCATTATGTGAATAACTTGGAAATCTTAGCTCAAACAGCTGCAAAACCTGTTTGCCCAGCACGGAGACCTTGAGTTCTATAAGATAAAGCCATAAACATGTGTATCCGAGTCTTCTATCAAAAGTTACAGCTATTTCTATGAAGTTGTACAAAAACGCTTTCTTTCGCCAAGACAGTGCGTTTCTCACTGTTACATGCATTTGAATGGGGAACTCGACCGAAACAAAGTATAAGTTTTCATTATGTGAATAACTTGGAAATCTTAGCTCAAACAGCTGCAAAACCTGTTTTCCCAGCACGGAGACCTTGAGTTCTATAAGATAAAGCCATAAACATGTTTGTCTGAGTCTTCTATCAAAAGTTACAGCTATTTCTATGAAGTTGTACAAAAACGCTTTCTTTCGCCAAGACAGTGCGTTTCTCACTGTTACATGCCTTTGAATGGGGAACTCGACCGAAACAAAGTATAGGTTTTCATTATGTGAATAACTTGGAAATCTTAGCTCAAACAGCTGCAAAACCTGTTTTCCCAGCACGGAAACCTTGAGTTCTATAAGATAAAGCCATAAACATGTTTGTCTGAGTCTTCTATCAAAAGTTACAGCTATTTCTATGAAGTTGTACAAAAACGCTTTCTTTCGCCAAGACAGTGCGTTTCTCACTGTTACATGCATTTGAATGGGGAACTCGACCGAAACAAAGTATAGGTTTTCATTATGTGAATAACTTGGAAATCTTAGCTCAAACAGCTGCAAAACCTGTTTGCCAAGCACGGAGACCTTGAGTTCTATAAGATAAAGCCATAAACATGTGTATCCGAGTCTTCTATCAAAAGTTACAGCTATTTCTATGAAGTTGTACAAAAACGCTTTCTTTCGCCAAGACAGTGCGTTTCTCACTGTTACATGCATTTGAATGGGGAACTCGACTGAAACAAAGTATAAGTTTTCATTATGTGAATAACTTGGAAATCTTAGCTCAAACAGCTGCAAAACCTGTTTGCCCAGCACGGAGACCTTGAGTTCTATAAGATAAAGCCATAAACATGTGTATCCGAGTCTTCTATCAAAAGTTACAGCTATTTCTATGAAGTTGTACAAAAACGCTTTCTTTCGCCAAGACAGTGCGTTTCTCACTGTTACATGCATTTGAATGGGGAACTCGACCGAAACAAAGTATAGGTTTTCATTATGTGAATAACTTGGAAATCTTAGCTCAAACAGCTGCAAAACCTGTTTTCCCAGCACGGAGACCTTGAGTTCTATAAGATAAAGCCATAAACATGTTTGTCTGAGTCTTCTATCAAAAGTTACAGCTATTTCTATGAAGTTGTACAAAAACGCTTTCTTTCGCCAAGACAGTGCGTTTCTCACTGTTACATGCATTTGAATGGGGAACTCGACCGAAACAAAGTATAGGTTTTCATTATGTGAATAACTTGGAAATCTTAGCTTAAACAGCTGCAAAACCTGTTTGCCAAGCACGGAGACCTTGAGTTCTATAAGATAAAGCCATAAACATGTGTATCCGAGTCTTCTATCAAAAGTTACAGCTATTTCTATGAAGTTGTACAAAAACGCTTTCTTTCGCCAAGACAGTGCGTTTCTCACTGTTACATGCATTTGAATGGGGAACTCGACTGAAACAAAGTATAAGTTTTCATTATGTGAATAACTTGGAAATCTTAGCTCAAACAGCTGCAAAACCTGTTTTCCCAGCACGGAAACCTTGAGTTCTATAAGATAAAGCCATAAACATGTGTATCCGAGTCTTCTATCAAAAGTTACAGCTATTTCTATGAAGTTGTACAAAAACGCTTTCTTTCGCCAAGACAGTGCGTTTCTCACTGTTACATGCATTTGAATGGGGAACTCGACCGAAACAAAGTATAGGTTTTCATTATGTGAATAACTTGGAAATCTTAGCTCAAACAGCTGCAAAACCTGTTTTCCCAGCACGGAAACCTTGAGTTCTATAAGATAAAGCCATAAACATGTTTGTCTGAGTCTTCTATCAAAAGTTACAGCTATTTCTATGAAGTTGTACAAAAACGCTTTCTTTCGCCAAGACAGTGCGTTTCTCACTGTTACATGCATTTGAATGGGGAACTCGACCGAAACAAAGTATAGGTTTTCATTATGTGAATAACTTGGAAATCTTAGCTCAAACAGCTGCAAAACCTGTTTTCCCAGCACGGAGACCTTGAGTTCTATAAGATAAAGCCATAAACATGTGTATCCGAGTCTTCTATCAAAAGTTACAGCTATTTCTATGAAGTTGTACAAAAACGCTTTCTTTCGCCAAGACAGTGCGTTTCTCACTGTTACATGCATTTGAATGGGGAACTCGACCGAAACAAAGTATAAGTTTTCATTATGTGAATAACTTGGAAATCTTAGCTCAAACAGCTGCAAAACCTGTTTTCCCAGCACGGAGACCTTGAGTTCTATAATATAAGGCCATAAACATGTTTGTCTGAGTCTTCTATCAAAAGTTACAGCTATTTCTATGAAGTTGTACAAAAACGCTTTCTTTCGCCAAGACAGTGCGTTTCTCACTGTTACATGCATTTGAATGGGGAACTCGACCGAAACAAAGTATAGGTTTTCATTATGTGAATAACTTGGAAATCTTAGCTTAAACAGCTGCAAAACCTGTTTGCCAAGCACGGAGACCTTGAGTTCTATAAGATAAAGCCATAAACATGTGTATCCGAGTCTTCTATCAAAAGTTACAGCTATTTATATGAAGTTGTACAAAAACGCTTTCTTTCGCCAAGACAGTGCGTTTCTCACTGTTACATGCATTTGAATGGGGAACTCGACTGAAACAAAGTATAAGTTTTCATTATGTGAATAACTTGGAAATCTTAGCTCAAACAGCTGCAAAACCTGTTTGCCCAGCACGGAGACCTTGAGTTCTATAAGATAAAGCCATAAACATGTGTATCCGAGTCTTCTATCAAAAGTTACAGCTATTTATATGAAGTTGTACAAAAACGCTTTCTTTCGCCAAGACAGTGCGTTTCTCACTGTTACATGCATTTGAATGGGGAACTCGACCGAAACAAAGTATAAGTTTTCATTATGTGAATAACTTGGAAATCTTAGCTCAAACAGCTGCAAAACCTGTTTGCCCAGCACGGAGACCTTGAGTTCTATAAGATAAAGCCATAAACATGTGTATCCGAGTCTTCTATCAAAAGTTACAGCTATTTATATGAAGTTGTACAAAATAGCTTTCTTTCGCCAAGACAGTGCGTTTCTCACTGTTACATGCATTTGAATGGGGAACTCGACCGAAACAAAGTATAAGTTTTCATTATGTGAATAACTTGGAAATCTTAGCTCAAACAGCTGCAAAACCTGTTTTCCCAGCACGTAGACCTTGAGTTCTATAAGATAAAGCCATAAACATGTTTGTCTGAGTCTTCTATCAAAAGTTACAGCTATTTCTATGAAGTTGTACAAAAACGCTTTCTTTCGCCAAGACAGTGCGTTTCTCACTGTTACATGCATTTGAATGGGGAACTCGACCGAAACAAAGTATAGGTTTTCATTATGTGAATAACTTGGAAATCTTAGCTCAAACAGCTGCAAAACCTGTTTTCCCAGCACGGCAACCTTGAGTTCTATAAGATAAAGCCATAAACATGTTTGTCTGAGTCTTCTATCAAAAGTTACAGCTATTTCTATGAAGTTGTACAAAAACGCTTTCTTTCGCCAAGACAGTGCGTTTCTCACTGTTACATGCATTTGAATGGGGAACTCGACCGAAACAAAGTATAGGTTTTCATTATGTGAATAACTTGGAAATCTTAGCTCAAACAGCTGAAAAACCTGTTTTCCCAGCACGGAAACCTTGAGTTCTATAAGATAAAGCCATAAACATGTTTGTCTGAGTCTTCTATCAAAAGTTACAGCTATTTCTATGAAGTTGTACAAAAACGCTTTCTTTCGCCAAGACAGTGCGTTTCTCACTGTTACATGCATTTGAATGGGGAACTCGACCGAAACAAAGTATAGGTTTTCATTATGTGAATAACTTGGAAATCTTAGCTCAAACAGCTGCAAAACCTGTTTTCCCAGCACGGAAACCTTGAGTTCTATAAGATAAAGCCATAAACATGTTTGTCTGAGTCTTCTATCAAAAGTTACAGCTATTTCTATGAAGTTGTACAAAAACGCTTTCTTTCGCCAAGACAGTGCGTTTCTCACTGTTACATGCATTTGAATGGGGAACTCGACCGAAACAAAGTATAAGTTTTCATTATGTGAATAACTTGGAAATCTTAGCTCAAACAGCTGCAAAACCTGTTTGCCCAGCACGGAGACCTTGAGTTCTATAAGATAAAGCCATAAACATGTGTATCCGAGTCTTCTATCAAAAGTTACAGCTATTTATATGAAGTTGTACAAAATAGCTTTCTTTCGCCAAGACAGTGCGTTTCTCACTGTTACATGCATTTGAATGGGGAACTCGACCGAAACAAAGTATAAGTTTTCATTATGTGAATAACTTGGAAATCTTAGCTCAAACAGCTGCAAAACCTGTTTTCCCAGCACGGAAACCTTGAGTTCTATAAGATAAAGCCATAAACATGTTTGTCTGAGTCTTCTATCAAAAGTTACAGCTATTTCTATGAAGTTGTACAAAAACGCTTTCTTTCGCCAAGACAGTGCGTTTCTCACTGTTACATGCATTTGAATGGGGAACTCGACCGAAACAAAGTATAGGTTTTCATTATGTGAATAACTTGGAAATCTTAGCTCAAACAGCTGCAAAACCTGTTTTCCCAGCACGGAAACCTTGAGTTCTATAAGATAAAGCCATAAACATGTTTGTCTGAGTCTTCTATCAAAAGTTACAGCTATTTCTATGAAGTTGTACAAAAACGCTTTCTTTCGCCAAGACAGTGCGTTTCTCACTGTTACATGCATTTGAATGGGGAACTCGACCGAAACAAAGTATAAGTTTTCATTATGTGAATAACTTGGAAATCTTAGCTCAAACAGCTGCAAAACCTGTTTTCCCAGCACGGGGACCTTGAGTTCTATAAGATAAAGCCATAAACATGTTTGTCTGAGTCTTCTATCAAAAGTTACAGCTATTTCTATGAAGTTGTACAAAAACGCTTTCTTTCGCCAAGACAGTGCGTTTCTCACTGTTACATGCATTTGAATGGGGAACTCGACCGAAACAAAGTATAGGTTTTCATTATGTGAATAACTTGGAAATCTTAGCTCAAACAGCTGCAAAACCTGTTTTCCCAGCACGGAAACCTTGAGTTCTATAAGATAAAGCCATAAACATGTTTGTCTGAGTCTTCTATCAAAAGTTACAGCTATTTCTATGAAGTTGTACAAAAACGCTTTCTTTCGCCAAGACAGTGCGTTTCTCACTGTTACATGCATTTGAATGGGGAACTCGACCGAAACAAAGTATAAGTTTTCATTATGTGAATAACTTGGAAATCTTAGCTCAAACAGCTGCAAAACCTGTTTTCCCAGCACGGGGACCTTGAGTTCTATAAGATAAAGCCATAAACATGTTTGTCTGAGTCTTCTATCAAAAGTTACAGCTATTTCTATGAAGTTGTACAAAAACGCTTTCTTTCGCCAAGACAGTGCGTTTCTCACTGTTACATGCATTTGAATGGGGAACTCGACCGAAACAAAGTATAGGTTTTCATTATGTGAATAACTTGGAAATCTTAGCTCAAACAGCTGCAAAACCTGTTTTCCCAGCACGGAAACCTTGAGTTCTATAAGATAAAGCCATAAACATGTTTGTCTGAGTCTTCTATCAAAAGTTACAGCTATTTCTATGAAGTTGTACAAAAACGCTTTCTTTCGCCAAGACAGTGCGTTTCTCACTGTTACATGCATTTGAATGGGGAACTCGACCGAAACAAAGTATAAGTTTTCATTATGTGAATAACTTGGAAATCTTAGCTCAAACAGCTGCAAAACCTGTTTTCCCAGCACGGGGACCTTGAGTTCTATAAGATAAAGCCATAAACATGTTTGTCTGAGTCTTCTATCAAAAGTTACAGCTATTTCTATGAAGTTGTACAAAAACGCTTTCTTTCGCCAAGACAGTGCGTTTCTCACTGGTACATGCATTTGAATGGGGAACTCGACCGAAACAAAGTATAAGTTTTCATTATGTGAATAACTTGGAAATCTTAGCTCAAACAGCTGCAAAACCTGTTTTCCCAGCACGGAGACCTTGAGTTCTATAATATAAGGCCATAAACATGTTTGTCTGAGTCTTCTATCAAAAGTTACAGCTATTTCTATGAAGTTGTACAAAAACGCTTTCTTTCGCCAAGACAGTGCGTTTCTCACTGTTACATGCATTTGAATGGGGAACTCGACCGAAACAAAGTATAGGTTTTCATTATGTGAATAACTTGGAAATCTTAGCTTAAACAGCTGCAAAACCTGTTTGCCAAGCACGGAGACCTTGAGTTCTATAAGATAAAGCCATAAACATGTGTATCCGAGTCTTCTATCAAAAGTTACAGCTATTTATATGAAGTTGTACAAAAACGCTTTCTTTCGCCAAGACAGTGCGTTTCTCACTGTTACATGCATTTGAATGGGGAACTCGACTGAAACAAAGTATAAGTTTTCATTATGTGAATAACTTGGAAATCTTAGCTCAAACAGCTGCAAAACCTGTTTGCCCAGCACGGAGACCTTGAGTTCTATAAGATAAAGCCATAAACATGTGTATCCGAGTCTTCTATCAAAAGTTACAGCTATTTCTATGAAGTTGTACAAAAACGCTTTCTTTCGCCAAGACAGTGCGTTTCTCACTGTTACATGCATTTGAATGGGGAACTCGACCGAAACAAAGTATAAGTTTTCATTATGTGAATAACTTGGAAATCTTAGCTCAAACAGCTGCATAACCTGTTTGCCCAGCACGGAGACCTTGAGTTCTATAAGATAAAGCCATAAACATGTGTATCCGAGTCTTCTATCAAAAGTTACAGCTATTTCTATGAAGTTGTACAAAAACGCTTTCTTTCGCCAAGACAGTGCGTTTCTCACTGGTACATGCATTTGAATGGGGAACTCGACCGAAACAAAGTATAAGTTTTCATTATGTGAATAACTTGGAAATCTTAGCTCAAACAGCTGCAAAACCTGTTTTCCCAGCACGGAGACCTTGAGTTCTATAATATAAGGCCATAAACATGTTTGTCTGAGTCTTCTATCAAAAGTTACAGCTATTTCTATGAAGTTGTACAAAAACGCTTTCTTTCGCCAAGACAGTGCGTTTCTCACTGGTACATGCATTTGAATGGGGAACTCGACCGAAACAAAGTATAGGTTTTCATTATGTGAATAACTTGGAAATCTTAGCTCAAACAGCTGCAAAACCTGTTTGCCAAGCACGGAGACCTTGAGTTCTATAAGATAAAGCCATAAACATGTGTATCCGAGTCTTCTATCAAAAGTTACAGCTATTTCTATGAAGTTGTACAAAAACGCTTTCTTTCGCCAAGACAGTGCGTTTCTCACTGTTACATGCCTTTGAATGGGGAACTCGACCGAAACAAAGTATAGGTTTTCATTATGTGAATAACTTGGAAATCTTAGCTCAAACAGCTGCAAAACCTGTTTTCCCAGCACGGAAACCTTGAGTTCTATAAGATAAAGCCATAAACATGTTTGTTTGAGTCTTCTATCAAAAGTTACAGCTATTTCTATGAAGTTGTACAAAAACGCTTTCTTTCGCCAAGACAGTGCGTTTCTCACTGTTACATGCATTTGAATGGGGAACTCGACCGAAACAAAGTATAGGTTTTCATTATGTGAATAACTTGGAAATCTTAGCTCAAACAGCTGCAAAACCTGTTTGCCAAGCACGGAGACCTTGAGTTCTATAAGATAAAGCCATAAACATGTGTATCCGAGTCTTCTATCAAAAGTTACAGCTATTTCTATGAAGTTGTACAAAAACGCTTTCTTTCGCCAAGACAGTGCGTTTCTCACTGTTACATGCATTTGAATGGGGAACTCGACCGAAACAAAGTATAGGTTTTCATTATGTGAATAACTTGGAAATCTTAGCTCAAACAGCTGCAAAACCTGTTTTCCCAGCACGGGGACCTTGAGTTCTATAAGATAAAGCCATAAACATGTTTGTCTGAGTCTTCTATCAAAAGTTACAGCTATTTCTATGAAGTTGTACAAAAACGCTTTCTTTCGCCAAGACAGTGCGTTTCTCACTGTTACATGCATTTGAATGGGGAACTCGACCGAAACAAAGTATAGGTTTTCATTATGTGAATAACTTGGAAATCTTAGCTCAAACAGCTGCAAAACCTGTTTTCCCAGCACGTAGACCTTGAGTTCTATAAGATAAAGCCATAAACATGTTTGTCTGAGTCTTCTATCAAAAGTTACAGCTATTTCTATGAAGTTGTACAAAAACGCTTTCTTTCGCCAAGACAGTGCGTTTCTCACTGTTACATGCCTTTGAATGGGGAACTCGACCGAAACAAAGTATAGGTTTTCATTATGTGAATAACTTGGAAATCTTAGCTCAAACAGCTGCAAAACCTGTTTTCCCAGCACGGAAACCTTGAGTTCTATAAGATAAAGCCATAAACATGTTTGTCTGAGTCTTCTATCAAAAGTTACAGCTATTTCTATGAAGTTGTACAAAAACGCTTTCTTTCGCCAAGACAGTGCGTTTCTCACTGTTACATGCATTTGAATGGGGAACTCGACCGAAACAAAGTATAGGTTTTCATTATGTGAATAACTTGGAAATCTTAGCTCAAACAGCTGCAAAACCTGTTTGCCAAGCACGGAGACCTTGAGTTCTATAAGATAAAGCCATAAACATGTGTATCCGAGTCTTCTATCAAAAGTTACAGCTATTTCTATGAAGTTGTACAAAAACGCTTTCTTTCGCCAAGACAGTGCGTTTCTCACTGTTACATGCATTTGAATGGGGAACTCGACTGAAACAAAGTATAAGTTTTCATTATGTGAATAACTTGGAAATCTTAGCTCAAACAGCTGCAAAACCTGTTTGCCCAGCACGGAGACCTTGAGTTCTATAAGATAAAGCCATAAACATGTGTATCCGAGTCTTCTATCAAAAGTTACAGCTATTTCTATGAAGTTGTACAAAAACGCTTTCTTTCGCCAAGACAGTGCGTTTCTCACTGTTACATGCATTTGAATGGGGAACTCGACCGAAACAAAGTATAAGTTTTCATTATGTGAATAACTTGGAAATCTTAGCTCAAACAGCTGCAAAACCTGTTTTCCCAGCACGGAGACCTTGAGTTCTATAAGATAAAGCCATAAACATGTTTGTCTGAGTCTTCTATCAAAAGTTACAGCTATTTCTATGAAGTTGTACAAAAACGCTTTCTTTCGCCAAGACAGTGCGTTTCTCACTGTTACATGCATTTGAATGGGGAACTCGACCGAAACAAAGTATAGGTTTTCATTATGTGAATAACTTGGAAATCTTAGCTCAAACAGCTGCAAAACCTGTTTGCCAAGCACGGAGACCTTGAGTTCTATAAGATAAAGCCATAAACATGTGTATCCGAGTCTTCTATCAAAAGTTACAGCTATTTCTATGAAGTTGTACAAAAACGCTTTCTTTCGCCAAGACAGTGCGTTTCTCACTGTTACATGCATTTGAATGGGGAACTCGACTGAAACAAAGTATAAGTTTTCATTATGTGAATAACTTGGAAATCTTAGCTCAAACAGCTGCAAAACCTGTTTGCCCAGCACGGAGACCTTGAGTTCTATAAGATAAAGCCATAAACATGTGTATCCGAGTCTTCTATCAAAAGTTACAGCTATTTCTATGAAGTTGTACAAAAACGCTTTCTTTCGCCAAGACAGTGCGTTTCTCACTGTTACATGCATTTGAATGGGGAACTCGACCGAAACAAAGTATAGGTTTTCATTATGTGAATAACTTGGAAATCTTAGCTCAAACAGCTGCAAAACCTGTTTTCCCAGCACGGAGACCTTGAGTTCTATAAGATAAAGCCATAAACATGTTTGTCTGAGTCTTCTATCAAAAGTTACAGCTATTTCTATGAAGTTGTACAAAAACGCTTTCTTTCGCCAAGACAGTGCGTTTCTCACTGTTACATGCATTTGAATGGGGAACTCGACCGAAACAAAGTATAAGTTTTCATTATGTGAATAACTTGGAAATCTTAGCTCAAACAGCTGCAAAACCTGTTTTCCCAGCACGGAGACCTTGAGTTCTATAAGATAAAGCCATAAACATGTGTATCCGAGTCTTCTATCAAAAGTTACAGCTATTTATATGAAGTTGTACAAAAACGCTTTCTTTCGCCAAGACAGTGCGTTTCTCACTGTTACATGCATTTGAATGGGGAACTCGACCGAAACAAAGTATAGGTTTTCATTATGTGAATAACTTGGAAATCTTAGCTTAAACAGCTGCAAAACCTGTTTGCCAAGCACGGAGACCTTGAGTTCTATAAGATAAAGCCATAAACATGTGTATCCGAGTCTTCTATCAAAAGTTACAGCTATTTCTATGAAGTTGTACAAAAACGCTTTCTTTCGCCAAGACAGTGCGTTTCTCACTGTTACATGCATTTGAATGGGGAACTCGACCGAAACAAAGTATAAGTTTTCATTATGTGAATAACTTGGAAATCTTAGCTCAAACAGCTGCAAAACCTGTTTTCCCAGCACGGAGACCTTGAGTTCTATAAGATAAAGCCATAAACATGTTTGTCTGAGTCTTCTATCAAAAGTTACAGCTATTTCTATGAAGTTGTACAAAAACGCTTTCTTTCGCCAAGACAGTGCGTTTCTCACTGTTACATGCATTTGAATGGGGAACTCGACCGAAACAAAGTATAAGTTTTCATTATGTGAATAACTTGGAAATCTTAGCTCAAACAGCTGCAAAACCTGTTTGCCAAGCACGGAGACCTTGAGTTCTATAAGATAAAGCCATAAACATGTGTATCCGAGTCTTCTATCAAAAGTTACAGCTATTTCTATGAAGTTGTACAAAAACGCTTTCTTTCGCCAAGACAGTGCTTTTCTCACTGTTACATGCATTTGAATGGGGAACTCGACCGAAACAAAGTATAGGTTTTCATTATGTGAATAACTTGGAAATCTTAGCTCAAACAGCTGCAAAACCTGTTTTCCCAGCACGGGGACCTTGAGTTCTATAAGATAAAGCCATAAACATGTTTGTCTGAGTCTTCTATCAAAAGTTACAGCTATTTCTATGAAGTTGTACAAAAACGCTTTCTTTCGCCAAGACAGTGCGTTTCTCACTGTTACATGCATTTGAATGGGGAACTCGACCGAAACAAAGTATAGGTTTTCATTATGTGAATAACTTGGAAATCTTAGCTCAAACAGCTGCAAAACCTGTTTTCCCAGCACGGGGACCTTGAGTTCTATAAGATAAAGCCATAAACATGTTTGTCTGAGTCTTCTATCAAAAGTTACAGCTATTTCTATGAAGTTGTACAAAAACGCTTTCTTTCGCCAAGACAGTGCGTTTCTCACTGTTACATGCATTTGAATGGGGAACTCGACCGAAACAAAGTATAAGTTTTCATTATGTGAATAACTTGGAAATCTTAGCTCAAACAGCTGCAAAACCTGTTTTCCCAGCACGTAGACCTTGAGTTCTATAAGATAAAGCCATAAACATGTTTGTCTGAGTCTTCTATCAAAAGTTACAGCTATTTCTATGAAGTTGTACAAAAACGCTTTCTTTCGCCAAGACAGTGCGTTTCTCACTGTTACATGCATTTGAATGGGGAACTCGACCGAAACAAAGTATAGGTTTTCATTATGTGAATAACTTGGAAATCTTAGCTCAAACAGCTGCAAAACCTGTTTTCCCAGCACGGAGACCTTGAGTTCTATAAGATAAAGCCATAAACATGTGTATCCGAGTCTTCTATCAAAAGTTACAGCTATTTATATGAAGTTGTACAAAAACGCTTTCTTTCGCCAAGACAGTGCGTTTCTCACTGTTACATGCATTTGAATGGGGAACTCGACCGAAACAAAGTATAGGTTTTCATTATGTGAATAACTTGGAAATCTTAGCTTAAACAGCTGCAAAACCTGTTTGCCAAGCACGGAGACCTTGAGTTCTATAAGATAAAGCCATAAACATGTGTATCCGAGTCTTCTATCAAAAGTTACAGCTATTTCTATGAAGTTGTACAAAAACGCTTTCTTTCGCCAAGACAGTGCGTTTCTCACTGTTACATGCATTTGAATGGGGAACTCGACCGAAACAAAGTATAAGTTTTCATTATGTGAATAACTTGGAAATCTTAGCTCAAACAGCTGCAAAACCTGTTTTCCCAGCACGGAGACCTTGAGTTCTATAAGATAAAGCCATAAACATGTTTGTCTGAGTCTTCTATCAAAAGTTACAGCTATTTCTATGAAGTTGTACAAAAACGCTTTCTGTCGCCAAGACAGTGCGTTTCTCACTGTTACATGCATTTGAATGGGGAACTCGACCGAAACAAAGTATAAGTTTTCATTATGTGAATAACTTGGAAATCTTAGCTCAAACAGCTGCAAAACCTGTTTGCCAAGCACGGAGACCTTGAGTTCTATAAGATAAAGCCATAAACATGTGTATCCGAGTCTTCTATCAAAAGTTACAGCTATTTCTATGAAGTTGTACAAAAACGCTTTCTTTCGCCAAGACAGTGCGTTTCTCACTGTTACATGCATTTGAATGGGGAACTCGACTGAAACAAAGTATAAGTTTTCATTATGTGAATAACTTGGAAATCTTAGCTCAAACAGCTGCAAAACCTGTTTGCCCAGCACGGAGACCTTGAGTTCTATAAGATAAAGCCATAAACATGTGTATCCGAGTCTTCTATCAAAAGTTACAGCTATTTCTATGAAGTTGTACAAAAACGCTTTCTTTCGCCAAGACAGTGCGTTTCTCACTGTTACATGCATTTGAATGGGGAACTCGACCGAAACAAAGTATAGGTTTTCATTATGTGAATAACTTGGAAATCTTAGCTCAAACAGCTGCAAAACCTGTTTTCCCAGCACGGAGACCTTGAGTTCTATAAGATAAAGCCATAAACATGTTTGTCTGAGTCTTCTATCAAAAGTTACAGCTATTTCTATGAAGTTGTACAAAAACGCTTTCTTTCGCCAAGACAGTGCGTTTCTCACTGTTACATGCATTTGAATGGGGAACTCGACCGAAACAAAGTATAGGTTTTCATTATGTGAATAACTTGGAAATCTTAGCTTAAACAGCTGCAAAACCTGTTTGCCAAGCACGGAGACCTTGAGTTCTATAAGATAAAGCCATAAACATGTGTATCCGAGTCTTCTATCAAAAGTTACAGCTATTTCTATGAAGTTGTACAAAAACGCTTTCTTTCGCCAAGACAGTGCGTTTCTCACTGTTACATGCATTTGAATGGGGAACTCGACTGAAACAAAGTATAAGTTTTCATTATGTGAATAACTTGGAAATCTTAGCTCAAACAGCTGCAAAACCTGTTTGCCCAGCACGGAGACCTTGAGTTCTATAAGATAAAGCCATAAACATGTGTATCCGAGTCTTCTATCAAAAGTTACAGCTATTTCTATGAAGTTGTACAAAAACGCTTTCTTTCGCCAAGACAGTGCGTTTCTCACTGTTACATGCATTTGAATGGGGAACTCGACCGAAACAAAGTATAAGTTTTCATTATGTGAATAACTTGGAAATCTTAGCTCAAACAGCTGCAAAACCTGTTTTCCCAGCACGGAGACCTTGAGTTCTATAATATAAGGCCATAAACATGTTTGTCTGAGTCTTCTATCAAAAGTTACAGCTATTTCTATGAAGTTGTACAAAAACGCTTTCTTTCGCCAAGACAGTGCGTTTCTCACTGGTACATGCATTTGAATGGGGAACTCGACCGAAACAAAGTATAGGTTTTCATTATGTGAATAACTTGGAAATCTTAGCTTAAACAGCTGCAAAACCTGTTTGCCAAGCACGGAGACCTTGAGTTCTATAAGATAAAGCCATAAACATGTGTATCCGAGTCTTCTATCAAAAGTTACAGCTATTTCTATGAAGTTGTACAAAAACGCTTTCTTTCGCCAAGACAGTGCGTTTCTCACTGTTACATGCATTTGAATGGGGAACTCGACTGAAACAAAGTATAAGTTTTCATTATGTGAATAACTTGGAAATCTTAGCTTAAACAGCTGCAAAACCTGTTTTCCCAGCACGGGGACCTTGAGTTCTATAAGATAAAGCCATAAACATGTTTGTCTGAGTCTTCTATCAAAAGTTACAGCTATTTCTATGAAGTTGTACAAAAACGCTTTCTTTCGCCAAGACAGTGCGTTTCTCACTGTTACATGCATTTGAATGGGGAACTCGACCGAAACAAAGTATAGGTTTTCATTATGTGAATAACTTGGAAATCTTAGCTCAAACAGCTGCAAAACCTGTTTTCCCAGCACGGGGACCTTGAGTTCTATAAGATAAAGCCATAAACATGTGTATCCGAGTCTTCTATCAAAAGTTACAGCTATTTCTATGAAGTTGTACAAAAACGCTTTCTTTCGCCAAGACAGTGCGTTTCTCACTGTTACATGCATTTGAATGGGGAACTCGACTGAAACAAAGTATAAGTTTTCATTATGTGAATAACTTGGAAATCTTAGCTTAAACAGCTGCAAAACCTGTTTTCCCAGCACGGGGACCTTGAGTTCTATAAGATAAAGCCATAAACATGTTTGTCTGAGTCTTCTATCAAAAGTTACAGCTATTTCTATGAAGTTGTACAAAAACGCTTTCTTTCGCCAAGACAGTGCGTTTCTCACTGTTACATGCATTTGAATGGGGAACTCGACCGAAACAAAGTATAAGTTTTCATTATGTGAATAACTTGGAAATCTTAGCTCAAACAGCTGCAAAACCTGTTTTCCCAGCACGTAGACCTTGAGTTCTATAAGATAAAGCCATAAACATGTTTGTCTGAGTCTTCTATCAAAAGTTACAGCTATTTCTATGAAGTTGTACAAAAACGCTTTCTTTCGCCAAGACAGTGCGTTTCTCACTGTTACATGCATTTGAATGGGGAACTCGACCGAAACAAAGTATAGGTTTTCATTATGTGAATAACTTGGAAATCTTAGCTCAAACAGCTGCAAAACCTGTTTTCCCAGCACGTAGACCTTGAGTTCTATAAGATAAAGCCATAAACATGTGTATCCGAGTCTTCTATCAAAAGTTACAGCTATTTCTATGAAGTTGTACAAAAACGCTTTCTTTCGCCAAGACAGTGCGTTTCTCACTGTTACATGCATTTGAATGGGGAACTCGACTGAAACAAAGTATAAGTTTTCATTATGTGAATAACTTGGAAATCTTAGCTCAAACAGCTGCAAAACCTGTTTGCCCAGCACGGAGACCTTGAGTTCTATAAGATAAAGCCATAAACATGTGTATCCGAGTCTTCTATCAAAAGTTACAGCTATTTCTATGAAGTTGTACAAAAACGCTTTCTTTCGCCAAGACAGTGCGTTTCTCACTGTTACATGCATTTGAATGGGGAACTCGACCGAAACAAAGTATAGGTTTTCATTATGTGAATAACTTGGAAATCTTAGCTCAAACAGCTGCAAAACCTGTTTTCCCAGCACGGAGACCTTGAGTTCTATAAGATAAAGCCATAAACATGTTTGTCTGAGTCTTCTATCAAAAGTTACAGCTATTTCTATGAAGTTGTACAAAAACGCTTTCTTTCGCCAAGACAGTGCGTTTCTCACTGTTACATGCATTTGAATGGGGAACTCGACCGAAACAAAGTATAGGTTTTCATTATGTGAATAACTTGGAAATCTTAGCTTAAACAGCTGCAAAACCTGTTTGCCAAGCACGGAGACCTTGAGTTCTATAAGATAAAGCCATAAACATGTGTATCCGAGTCTTCTATCAAAAGTTACAGCTATTTCTATGAAGTTGTACAAAAACGCTTTCTTTCGCCAAGACAGTGCGTTTCTCACTGTTACATGCATTTGAATGGGGAACTCGACTGAAACAAAGTATAAGTTTTCATTATGTGAATAACTTGGAAATCTTAGCTCAAACAGCTGCAAAACCTGTTTGCCCAGCACGGAGACCTTGAGTTCTATAAGATAAAGCCATAAACATGTGTATCCGAGTCTTCTATCAAAAGTTACAGCTATTTCTATGAAGTTGTACAAAAACGCTTTCTTTCGCCAAGACAGTGCGTTTCTCACTGTTACATGCATTTGAATGGGGAACTCGACTGAAACAAAGTATAAGTTTTCATTATGTGAATAACTTGGAAATCTTAGCTCAAACAGCTGCAAAACCTGTTTGCCCAGCACGGAGACCTTGAGTTCTATAAGATAAAGCCATAAACATGTGTATCCGAGTCTTCTATCAAAAGTTACAGCTATTTCTATGAAGTTGTACAAAAACGCTTTCTTTCGCCAAGACAGTGCGTTTCTCACTGTTACATGCATTTGAATGGGGAACTCGACCGAAACAAAGTATAAGTTTTCATTATGTGAATAACTTGGAAATCTTAGCTCAAACAGCTGCAAAACCTGTTTTCCCAGCACGGAGACCTTGAGTTCTATAATATAAGGCCATAAACATGTTTGTCTGAGTCTTCTATCAAAAGTTACAGCTATTTCTATGAAGTTGTACAAAAACGCTTTCTTTCGCCAAGACAGTGCGTTTCTCACTGGTACATGCATTTGAATGGGGAACTCGACCGAAACAAAGTATAGGTTTTCATTATGTGAATAACTTGGAAATCTTAGCTTAAACAGCTGCAAAACCTGTTTGCCAAGCACGGAGACCTTGAGTTCTATAAGATAAAGCCATAAACATGTGTATCCGAGTCTTCTATCAAAAGTTACAGCTATTTCTATGAAGTTGTACAAAAACGCTTTCTTTCGCCAAGACAGTGCGTTTCTCACTGTTACATGCATTTGAATGGGGAACTCGACTGAAACAAAGTATAAGTTTTCATTATGTGAATAACTTGGAAATCTTAGCTTAAACAGCTGCAAAACCTGTTTTCCCAGCACGGGGACCTTGAGTTCTATAAGATAAAGCCATAAACATGTTTGTCTGAGTCTTCTATCAAAAGTTACAGCTATTTCTATGAAGTTGTACAAAAACGCTTTCTTTCGCCAAGACAGTGCGTTTCTCACTGTTACATGCATTTGAATGGGGAACTCGACCGAAACAAAGTATAAGTTTTCATTATGTGAATAACTTGGAAATCTTAGCTCAAACAGCTGCAAAACCTGTTTTCCCAGCACGTAGACCTTGAGTTCTATAAGATAAAGCCATAAACATGTTTGTCTGAGTCTTCTATCAAAAGTTACAGCTATTTCTATGAAGTTGTACAAAAACGCTTTCTTTCGCCAAGACAGTGCGTTTCTCACTGTTACATGCATTTGAATGGGGAACTCGACCGAAACAAAGTATAGGTTTTCATTATGTGAATAACTTGGAAATCTTAGCTCAAACAGCTGCAAAACCTGTTTTCCCAGCACGTAGACCTTGAGTTCTATAAGATAAAGCCATAAACATGTGTATCCGAGTCTTCTATCAAAAGTTACAGCTATTTCTATGAAGTTGTACAAAAACGCTTTCTTTCGCCAAGACAGTGCGTTTCTCACTGTTACATGCATTTGAATGGGGAACTCGACTGAAACAAAGTATAAGTTTTCATTATGTGAATAACTTGGAAATCTTAGCTCAAACAGCTGCAAAACCTGTTTGCCCAGCACGGAGACCTTGAGTTCTATAAGATAAAGCCATAAACATGTGTATCCGAGTCTTCTATCAAAAGTTACAGCTATTTCTATGAAGTTGTACAAAAACGCTTTCTTTCGCCAAGACAGTGCGTTTCTCACTGTTACATGCATTTGAATGGGGAACTCGACCGAAACAAAGTATAGGTTTTCATTATGTGAATAACTTGGAAATCTTAGCTCAAACAGCTGCAAAACCTGTTTTCCCAGCACGGAGACCTTGAGTTCTATAAGATAAAGCCATAAACATGTTTGTCTGAGTCTTCTATCAAAAGTTACAGCTATTTCTATGAAGTTGTACAAAAACGCTTTCTTTCGCCAAGACAGTGCGTTTCTCACTGTTACATGCATTTGAATGGGGAACTCGACCGAAACAAAGTATAGGTTTTCATTATGTGAATAACTTGGAAATCTTAGCTTAAACAGCTGCAAAACCTGTTTGCCAAGCACGGAGACCTTGAGTTCTATAAGATAAAGCCATAAACATGTGTATCCGAGTCTTCTATCAAAAGTTACAGCTATTTCTATGAAGTTGTACAAAAACGCTTTCTTTCGCCAAGACAGTGCGTTTCTCACTGTTACATGCATTTGAATGGGGAACTCGACTGAAACAAAGTATAAGTTTTCATTATGTGAATAACTTGGAAATCTTAGCTCAAACAGCTGCAAAACCTGTTTGCCCAGCACGGAGACCTTGAGTTCTATAAGATAAAGCCATAAACATGTGTATCCGAGTCTTCTATCAAAAGTTACAGCTATTTCTATGAAGTTGTACAAAAACGCTTTCTTTCGCCAAGACAGTGCGTTTCTCACTGTTACATGCATTTGAATGGGGAACTCGACCGAAACAAAGTATAGGTTTTCATTATGTGAATAACTTGGAAATCTTAGCTCAAACAGCTGCAAAACCTGTTTTCCCAGCACGGAGACCTTGAGTTCTATAAGATAAAGCCATAAACATGTTTGTCTGAGTCTTCTATCAAAAGTTACAGCTATTTCTATGAAGTTGTACAAAAACGCTTTCTTTCGCCAAGACAGTGCGTTTCTCACTGTTACATGCATTTGAATGGGGAACTCGACCGAAACAAAGTATAGGTTTTCATTATGTGAATAACTTGGAAATCTTAGCTTAAACAGCTGCAAAACCTGTTTGCCAAGCACGGAGACCTTGAGTTCTATAAGATAAAGCCATAAACATGTGTATCCGAGTCTTCTATCAAAAGTTACAGCTATTTCTATGAAGTTGTACAAAAACGCTTTCTTTCGCCAAGACAGTGCGTTTCTCACTGTTACATGCATTTGAATGGGGAACTCGACTGAAACAAAGTATAAGTTTTCATTATGTGAATAACTTGGAAATCTTAGCTCAAACAGCTGCAAAACCTGTTTGCCCAGCACGGAGACCTTGAGTTCTATAAGATAAAGCCATAAACATGTGTATCCGAGTCTTCTATCAAAAGTTACAGCTATTTCTATGAAGTTGTACAAAAACGCTTTCTTTCGCCAAGACAGTGCGTTTCTCACTGGTACATGCATTTGAATGGGGAACTCGACCGAAACAAAGTATAAGTTTTCATTATGTGAATAACTTGGAAATCTTAGCTCAAACAGCTGCAAAACCTGTTTTCCCAGCACGGAGACCTTGAGTTCTATAATATAAGGCCATAAACATGTTTGTCTGAGTCTTCTATCAAAAGTTACAGCTATTTCTATGAAGTTGTACAAAAACGCTTTCTTTCGCCAAGACAGTGCGTTTCTCACTGGTACATGCATTTGAATGGGGAACTCGACCGAAACAAAGTATAGGTTTTCATTATGTGAATAACTTGGAAATCTTAGCTTAAACAGCTGCAAAACCTGTTTGCCAAGCACGGAGACCTTGAGTTCTATAAGATAAAGCCATAAACATGTGTATCCGAGTCTTCTATCAAAAGTTACAGCTATTTCTATGAAGTTGTACAAAAACGCTTTCTTTCGCCAAGACAGTGCGTTTCTCACTGTTACATGCATTTGAATGGGGAACTCGACTGAAACAAAGTATAAGTTTTCATTATGTGAATAACTTGGAAATCTTAGCTTAAACAGCTGCAAAACCTGTTTTCCCAGCACGGGGACCTTGAGTTCTATAAGATAAAGCCATAAACATGTTTGTCTGAGTCTTCTATCAAAAGTTACAGCTATTTCTATGAAGTTGTACAAAAACGCTTTCTTTCGCCAAGACAGTGCGTTTCTCACTGTTACATGCATTTGAATGGGGAACTCGACTGAAACAAAGTATAAGTTTTCATTATGTGAATAACTTGGAAATCTTAGCTTAAACAGCTGCAAAACCTGTTTTCCCAGCACGGGGACCTTGAGTTCTATAAGATAAAGCCATAAACATGTTTGTCTGAGTCTTCTATCAAAAGTTACAGCTATTTCTATGAAGTTGTACAAAAACGCTTTCTTTCGCCAAGACAGTGCGTTTCTCACTGTTACATGCATTTGAATGGGGAACTCGACCGAAACAAAGTATAAGTTTTCATTATGTGAATAACTTGGAAATCTTAGCTCAAACAGCTGCAAAACCTGTTTTCCCAGCACGTAGACCTTGAGTTCTATAAGATAAAGCCATAAACATGTTTGTCTGAGTCTTCTATCAAAAGTTACAGCTATTTCTATGAAGTTGTACAAAAACGCTTTCTTTCGCCAAGACAGTGCGTTTCTCACTGTTACATGCATTTGAATGGGGAACTCGACCGAAACAAAGTATAGGTTTTCATTATGTGAATAACTTGGAAATCTTAGCTCAAACAGCTGCAAAACCTGTTTTCCCAGCACGTAGACCTTGAGTTCTATAAGATAAAGCCATAAACATGTGTATCCGAGTCTTCTATCAAAAGTTACAGCTATTTCTATGAAGTTGTACAAAAACGCTTTCTTTCGCCAAGACAGTGCGTTTCTCACTGTTACATGCATTTGAATGGGGAACTCGACTGAAACAAAGTATAAGTTTTCATTATGTGAATAACTTGGAAATCTTAGCTCAAACAGCTGCAAAACCTGTTTTCCCAGCACGGAGACCTTGAGTTCTATAAGATAAAGCCATAAACATGTTTGTCTGAGTCTTCTATCAAAAGTTACAGCTATTTCTATGAAGTTGTACAAAAACGCTTTCTTTCGCCAAGACAGTGCGTTTCTCACTGTTACATGCATTTGAATGGGGAACTCGACCGAAACAAAGTATAGGTTTTCATTATGTGAATAACTTGGAAATCTTAGCTTAAACAGCTGCAAAACCTGTTTGCCAAGCACGGAGACCTTGAGTTCTATAAGATAAAGCCATAAACATGTGTATCCGAGTCTTCTATCAAAAGTTACAGCTATTTCTATGAAGTTGTACAAAAACGCTTTCTTTCGCCAAGACAGTGCGTTTCTCACTGTTACATGCATTTGAATGGGGAACTCGACTGAAACAAAGTATAGGTTTTCATTATGTGAATAACTTGGAAATCTTAGCTTAAACAGCTGCAAAACCTGTTTGCCAAGCACGGAGACCTTGAGTTCTATAAGATAAAGCCATAAACATGTGTATCCGAGTCTTCTATCAAAAGTTACAGCTATTTCTATGAAGTTGTACAAAAACGCTTTCTTTCGCCAAGACAGTGCGTTTCTCACTGTTACATGCATTTGAATGGGGAACTCGACTGAAACAAAGTATAAGTTTTCATTATGTGAATAACTTGGAAATCTTAGCTCAAACAGCTGCAAAACCTGTTTGCCCAGCACGGTGACCTTGAATTCTATAAGATAAAGCCATAAACATGTGTATCCGAGTCTTCTATCAAAAGTTACAGCTATTTCTATGAAGTTGTACAAAAACGCTTTCTTTCGCCAAGACAGTGCGTTTCTCACTGTTACATGCATTTGAATGGGGAACTCGACTGAAACAAAGTATAAGTTTTCATTATGTGAATAACTTGGAAATCTTAGCTTAAACAGCTGCAAAACCTGTTTTCCCAGCACGGGGACCTTGAGTTCTATAAGATAAAGCCATAAACATGTTTGTCTGAGTCTTCTATCAAAAGTTACAGCTATTTCTATGAAGTTGTACAAAAACGCTTTCTTTCGCCAAGACAGTGCGTTTCTCACTGTTACATGCATTTGAATGGGGAACTCGACCGAAACAAAGTATAGGTTTTCATTATGTGAATAACTTGGAAATCTTAGCTCAAACAGCTGCAAAACCTGTTTTCCCAGCACGGGGACCTTGAGTTCTATAAGATAAAGCCATAAACATGTGTATCCGAGTCTTCTATCAAAAGTTACAGCTATTTCTATGAAGTTGTACAAAAACGCTTTCTTTCGCCAAGACAGTGCGTTTCTCACTGTTACATGCATTTGAATGGGGAACTCGACTGAAACAAAGTATAAGTTTTCATTATGTGAATAACTTGGAAATCTTAGCTTAAACAGCTGCAAAACCTGTTTTCCCAGCACGGGGACCTTGAGTTCTATAAGATAAAGCCATAAACATGTTTGTCTGAGTCTTCTATCAAAAGTTACAGCTATTTCTATGAAGTTGTACAAAAACGCTTTCTTTCGCCAAGACAGTGCGTTTCTCACTGTTACATGCATTTGAATGGGGAACTCGACCGAAACAAAGTATAAGTTTTCATTATGTGAATAACTTGGAAATCTTAGCTCAAACAGCTGCAAAACCTGTTTTCCCAGCACGTAGACCTTGAGTTCTATAAGATAAAGCCATAAACATGTTTGTCTGAGTCTTCTATCAAAAGTTACAGCTATTTCTATGAAGTTGTACAAAAACGCTTTCTTTCGCCAAGACAGTGCGTTTCTCACTGTTACATGCATTTGAATGGGGAACTCGACCGAAACAAAGTATAGGTTTTCATTATGTGAATAACTTGGAAATCTTAGCTCAAACAGCTGCAAAACCTGTTTTCCCAGCACGTAGACCTTGAGTTCTATAAGATAAAGCCATAAACATGTGTATCCGAGTCTTCTATCAAAAGTTACAGCTATTTCTATGAAGTTGTACAAAAACGCTTTCTTTCGCCAAGACAGTGCGTTTCTCACTGTTACATGCATTTGAATGGGGAACTCGACTGAAACAAAGTATAAGTTTTCATTATGTGAATAACTTGGAAATCTTAGCTCAAACAGCTGCAAAACCTGTTTGCCCAGCACGGAGACCTTGAGTTCTATAAGATAAAGCCATAAACATGTGTATCCGAGTCTTCTATCAAAAGTTACAGCTATTTCTATGAAGTTGTACAAAAACGCTTTCTTTCGCCAAGACAGTGCGTTTCTCACTGTTACATGCATTTGAATGGGGAACTCGACCGAAACAAAGTATAGGTTTTCATTATGTGAATAACTTGGAAATCTTAGCTCAAACAGCTGCAAAACCTGTTTTCCCAGCACGGAGACCTTGAGTTCTATAAGATAAAGCCATAAACATGTTTGTCTGAGTCTTCTATCAAAAGTTACAGCTATTTCTATGAAGTTGTACAAAAACGCTTTCTTTCGCCAAGACAGTGCGTTTCTCACTGTTACATGCATTTGAATGGGGAACTCGACCGAAACAAAGTATAGGTTTTCATTATGTGAATAACTTGGAAATCTTAGCTTAAACAGCTGCAAAACCTGTTTGCCAAGCACGGAGACCTTGAGTTCTATAAGATAAAGCCATAAACATGTGTATCCGAGTCTTCTATCAAAAGTTACAGCTATTTCTATGAAGTTGTACAAAAACGCTTTCTTTCGCCAAGACAGTGCGTTTCTCACTGTTACATGCATTTGAATGGGGAACTCGACTGAAACAAAGTATAAGTTTTCATTATGTGAATAACTTGGAAATCTTAGCTCAAACAGCTGCAAAACCTGTTTGCCCAGCACGGAGACCTTGAGTTCTATAAGATAAAGCCATAAACATGTGTATCCGAGTCTTCTATCAAAAGTTACAGCTATTTCTATGAAGTTGTACAAAAACGCTTTCTTTCGCCAAGACAGTGCGTTTCTCACTGTTACATGCATTTGAATGGGGAACTCGACTGAAACAAAGTATAAGTTTTCATTATGTGAATAACTTGGAAATCTTAGCTCAAACAGCTGCAAAACCTGTTTTCCCAGCACGGAGACCTTGAGTTCTATAAGATAAAGCCATAAACATGTTTGTCTGAGTCTTCTATCAAAAGTTACAGCTATTTCTATGAAGTTGTACAAAAACGCTTTCTTTCGCCAAGACAGTGCGTTTCTCACTGTTACATGCATTTGAATGGGGAACTCGACCGAAACAAAGTATAGGTTTTCATTATGTGAATAACTTGGAAATCTTAGCTCAAACAGCTGCAAAACCTGTTTTCCCAGCACGGAGACCTTGAGTTCTATAAGATAAAGCCATAAACATGTTTGTCTGAGTCTTCTATCAAAAGTTACAGCTATTTCTATGAAGTTGTACAAAAACGCTTTCTTTCGCCAAGACAGTGCGTTTCTCACTGTTACATGCATTTGAATGGGGAACTCGACCGAAACAAAGTATAGGTTTTCATTATGTGAATAACTTGGAAATCTTAGCTTAAACAGCTGCAAAACCTGTTTGCCAAGCACGGAGACCTTGAGTTCTATAAGATAAAGCCATAAACATGTGTATCCGAGTCTTCTATCAAAAGTTACAGCTATTTCTATGAAGTTGTACAAAAACGCTTTCTTTCGCCAAGACAGTGCGTTTCTCACTGTTACATGCATTTGAATGGGGAACTCGACTGAAACAAAGTATAAGTTTTCATTATGTGAATAACTTGGAAATCTTAGCTCAAACAGCTGCAAAACCTGTTTGCCCAGCACGGTGACCTTGAATTCTATAAGATAAAGCCATAAACATGTGTATCCGAGTCTTCTATCAAAAGTTACAGCTATTTCTATGAAGTTGTACAAAAACGCTTTCTTTCGCCAAGACAGTGCGTTTCTCACTGGTACATGCATTTGAATGGGGAACTCGACCGAAACAAAGTATAAGTTTTCATTATGTGAATAACTTGGAAATCTTAGCTCAAACAGCTGCAAAACCTGTTTTCCCAGCACGGAGACCTTGAGTTCTATAATATAAGGCCATAAACATGTTTGTCTGAGTCTTCTATCAAAAGTTACAGCTATTTCTATGAAGTTGTACAAAAACGCTTTCTTTCGCCAAGACAGTGCGTTTCTCACTGGTACATGCATTTGAATGGGGAACTCGACCGAAACAAAGTATAGGTTTTCATTATGTGAATAACTTGGAAATCTTAGCTTAAACAGCTGCAAAACCTGTTTGCCAAGCACGGAGACCTTGAGTTCTATAAGATAAAGCCATAAACATGTGTATCCGAGTCTTCTATCAAAAGTTACAGCTATTTCTATGAAGTTGTACAAAAACGCTTTCTTTCGCCAAGACAGTGCGTTTCTCACTGTTACATGCATTTGAATGGGGAACTCGACTGAAACAAAGTATAAGTTTTCATTATGTGAATAACTTGGAAATCTTAGCTTAAACAGCTGCAAAACCTGTTTTCCCAGCACGGGGACCTTGAGTTCTATAAGATAAAGCCATAAACATGTTTGTCTGAGTCTTCTATCAAAAGTTACAGCTATTTCTATGAAGTTGTACAAAAACGCTTTCTTTCGCCAAGACAGTGCGTTTCTCATTGTTACATGCATTTGAATGGGGAACTCGACCGAAACAAAGTATAGGTTTTCATTATGTGAATAACTTGGAAATCTTAGCTCAAACAGCTGCAAAACCTGTTTTCCCAGCACGGGGACCTTGAGTTCTATAAGATAAAGCCATAAACATGTGTATCCGAGTCTTCTATCAAAAGTTACAGCTATTTCTATGAAGTTGTACAAAAACGCTTTCTTTCGCCAAGACAGTGCGTTTCTCACTGTTACATGCATTTGAATGGGGAACTCGACCGAAACAAAGTATAAGTTTTCATTATGTGAATAACTTGGAAATCTTAGCTCAAACAGCTGCAAAACCTGTTTTCCCAGCACGGAGACCTTGAGTTCTATAAGATAAAGCCATAAACATGTTTGTCTGAGTCTTCTATCAAAAGTTACAGCTATTTCTATGAAGTTGTACAAAAACGCTTTCTTTCGCCAAGACAGTGCGTTTCTCACTGTTACATGCATTTGAATGGGGAACTCGACCGAAACAAAGTATAAGTTTTCATTATGTGAATAACTTGGAAATCTTAGCTCAAACAGCTGCAAAACCTGTTTTCCCAGCACGTAGACCTTGAGTTCTATAAGATAAAGCCATAAACATGTTTGTCTGAGTCTTCTATCAAAAGTTACAGCTATTTCTATGAAGTTGTACAAAAACGCTTTCTTTCGCCAAGACAGTGCGTTTCTCACTGTTACATGCATTTGAATGGGGAACTCGACCGAAACAAAGTATAGGTTTTCATTATGTGAATAACTTGGAAATCTTAGCTCAAACAGCTGCAAAACCTGTTTGCCAAGCACGGAGACCTTGAGTTCTATAAGATAAAGCCATAAACATGTGTATCCGAGTCTTCTATCAAAAGTTACAGCTATTTCTATGAAGTTGTACAAAAACGCTTTCTTTCGCCAAGACAGTGCGTTTCTCACTGTTACATGCATTTGAATGGGGAACTCGACTGAAACAAAGTATAAGTTTTCATTATGTGAATAACTTGGAAATCTTAGCTCAAACAGCTGCAAAACCTGTTTGCCCAGCACGGAGACCTTGAGTTCTATAAGATAAAGCCATAAACATGTGTATCCGAGTCTTCTATCAAAAGTTACAGCTATTTCTATGAAGTTGTACAAAAACGCTTTCTTTCGCCAAGACAGTGCGTTTCTCACTGTTACATGCATTTGAATGGGGAACTCGACCGAAACAAAGTATAGGTTTTCATTATGTGAATAACTTGGAAATCTTAGCTCAAACAGCTGCAAAACCTGTTTTCCCAGCACGGAGACCTTGAGTTCTATAAGATAAAGCCATAAACATGTTTGTCTGAGTCTTCTATCAAAAGTTACAGCTATTTCTATGAAGTTGTACAAAAACGCTTTCTTTCGCCAAGACAGTGCGTTTCTCACTGTTACATGCATTTGAATGGGGAACTCGACCGAAACAAAGTATAGGTTTTCATTATGTGAATAACTTGGAAATCTTAGCTTAAACAGCTGCAAAACCTGTTTGCCAAGCACGGAGACCTTGAGTTCTATAAGATAAAGCCATAAACATGTGTATCCGAGTCTTCTATCAAAAGTTACAGCTATTTCTATGAAGTTGTACAAAAACGCTTTCTTTCGCCAAGACAGTGCGTTTCTCACTGTTACATGCATTTGAATGGGGAACTCGACTGAAACAAAGTATAAGTTTTCATTATGTGAATAACTTGGAAATCTTAGCTCAAACAGCTGCAAAACCTGTTTGCCCAGCACGGAGACCTTGAGTTCTATAAGATAAAGCCATAAACATGTGTATCCGAGTCTTCTATCAAAAGTTACAGCTATTTCTATGAAGTTGTACAAAAACGCTTTCTTTCGCCAAGACAGTGCGTTTCTCACTGTTACATGCATTTGAATGGGGAACTCGACCGAAACAAAGTATAGGTTTTCATTATGTGAATAACTTGGAAATCTTAGCTCAAACAGCTGCAAAACCTGTTTGCCCAGCACGGAGACCTTGAGTTCTATAAGATAAAGCCATAAACATGTTTGTCTGAGTCTTCTATCAAAAGTTACAGCTATTTCTATGAAGTTGTACAAAAACGCTTTCTTTCGCCAAGACAGTGCGTTTCTCACTGTTACATGCATTTGAATGGGGAACTCGACCGAAACAAAGTATAGGTTTTCATTATGTGAATAACTTGGAAATCTTAGCTCAAACAGCTGCAAAACCTGTTTTCCCAGCACGTAGACCTTGAGTTCTATAAGATAAAGCCATAAACATGTTTGTCTGAGTCTTCTATCAAAAGTTACAGCTATTTCTATGAAGTTGTACAAAAACGCTTTCTTTCGCCAAGACAGTGCGTTTCTCACTGTTACATGCATTTGAATGGGGAACTCGACCGAAACAAAGTATAGGTTTTCATTATGTGAATAACTTGGAAATCTTAGCTCAAACAGCTGCAAAACCTGTTTGCCAAGCACGGAGACCTTGAGTTCTATAAGATAAAGCCATAAACATGTGTATCCGAGTCTTCTATCAAAAGTTACAGCTATTTCTATGAAGTTGTACAAAAACGCTTTCTTTCGCCAAGACAGTGCGTTTCTCACTGTTACATGCATTTGAATGGGGAACTCGACTGAAACAAAGTATAAGTTTTCATTATGTGAATAACTTGGAAATCTTAGCTCAAACAGCTGCAAAACCTGTTTGCCCAGCACGGAGACCTTGAGTTCTATAAGATAAAGCCATAAACATGTGTATCCGAGTCTTCTATCAAAAGTTACAGCTATTTCTATGAAGTTGTACAAAAACGCTTTCTTTCGCCAAGACAGTGCGTTTCTCACTGTTACATGCATTTGAATGGGGAACTCGACCGAAACAAAGTATAGGTTTTCATTATGTGAATAACTTGGAAATCTTAGCTCAAACAGCTGCAAAACCTGTTTTCCCAGCACGGAGACCTTGAGTTCTATAAGATAAAGCCATAAACATGTTTGTCTGAGTCTTCTATCAAAAGTTACAGCTATTTCTATGAAGTTGTACAAAAACGCTTTCTTTCGCCAAGACAGTGCGTTTCTCACTGTTACATGCATTTGAATGGGGAACTCGACCGAAACAAAGTATAGGTTTTCATTATGTGAATAACTTGGAAATCTTAGCTTAAACAGCTGCAAAACCTGTTTGCCAAGCACGGAGACCTTGAGTTCTATAAGATAAAGCCATAAACATGTGTATCCGAGTCTTCTATCAAAAGTTACAGCTATTTCTATGAAGTTGTACAAAAACGCTTTCTTTCGCCAAGACAGTGCGTTTCTCACTGTTACATGCATTTGAATGGGGAACTCGACTGAAACAAAGTATAAGTTTTCATTATGTGAATAACTTGGAAATCTTAGCTCAAACAGCTGCAAAACCTGTTTGCCCAGCACGGAGACCTTGAGTTCTATAAGATAAAGCCATAAACATGTGTATCCGAGTCTTCTATCAAAAGTTACAGCTATTTCTATGAAGTTGTACAAAAACGCTTTCTTTCGCCAAGACAGTGCGTTTCTCACTGTTACATGCATTTGAATGGGGAACTCGACCGAAACAAAGTATAGGTTTTCATTATGTGAATAACTTGGAAATCTTAGCTCAAACAGCTGCAAAACCTGTTTGCCCAGCACGGAGACCTTGAGTTCTATAAGATAAAGCCATAAACATGTTTGTCTGAGTCTTCTATCAAAAGTTACAGCTATTTCTATGAAGTTGTACAAAAACGCTTTCTTTCGCCAAGACAGTGCGTTTCTCACTGTTACATGCATTTGAATGGGGAACTCGACCGAAACAAAGTATAGGTTTTCATTATGTGAATAACTTGGAAATCTTAGCTCAAACAGCTGCAAAACCTGTTTGCCAAGCACGGAGACCTTGAGTTCTATAAGATAAAGCCATAAACATGTGTATCCGAGTCTTCTATCAAAAGTTACAGCTATTTCTATGAAGTTGTACAAAAACGCTTTCTTTCGCCAAGACAGTGCGTTTCTCACTGTTACATGCATTTGAATGGGGAACTCGACTGAAACAAAGTATAAGTTTTCATTATGTGAATAACTTGGAAATCTTAGCTCAAACAGCTGCAAAACCTGTTTGCCCAGCACGGAGACCTTGAGTTCTATAAGATAAAGCCATAAACATGTGTATCCGAGTCTTCTATCAAAAGTTACAGCTATTTCTATGAAGTTGTACAAAAACGCTTTCTTTCGCCAAGACAGTGCGTTTCTCACTGTTACATGCATTTGAATGGGGAACTCGACCGAAACAAAGTATAGGTTTTCATTATGTGAATAACTTGGAAATCTTAGCTCAAACAGCTGCAAAACCTGTTTTCCCAGCACGGAGACCTTGAGTTCTATAAGATAAAGCCATAAACATGTTTGTCTGAGTCTTCTATCAAAAGTTACAGCTATTTCTATGAAGTTGTACAAAAACGCTTTCTTTCGCCAAGACAGTGCGTTTCTCACTGTTACATGCATTTGAATGGGGAACTCGACCGAAACAAAGTATAGGTTTTCATTATGTGAATAACTTGGAAATCTTAGCTTAAACAGCTGCAAAACCTGTTTGCCAAGCACGGAGACCTTGAGTTCTATAAGATAAAGCCATAAACATGTGTATCCGAGTCTTCTATCAAAAGTTACAGCTATTTCTATGAAGTTGTACAAAAACGCTTTCTTTCGCCAAGACAGTGCGTTTCTCACTGTTACATGCATTTGAATGGGGAACTCGACCGAAACAAAGTATAGGTTTTCATTATGTGAATAACTTGGAAATCTTAGCTCAAACAGCTGCAAAACCTGTTTTCCCAGCACGGAGACCTTGAGTTCTATAAGATAAAGCCATAAACATGTTTGTCTGAGTCTTCTATCAAAAGTTACAGCTATTTCTATGAAGTTGTACAAAAACGCTTTCTTTCGCCAAGACAGTGCGTTTCTCACTGTTACATGCATTTGAATGGGGAACTCGACCGAAACAAAGTATAGGTTTTCATTATGTGAATAACTTGGAAATCTTAGCTTAAACAGCTGCAAAACCTGTTTGCCAAGCACGGAGACCTTGAGTTCTATAAGATAAAGCCATAAACATGTGTATCCGAGTCTTCTATCAAAAGTTACAGCTATTTCTATGAAGTTGTACAAAAACGCTTTCTTTCGCCAAGACAGTGCGTTTCTCACTGTTACATGCATTTGAATGGGGAACTCGACTGAAACAAAGTATAAGTTTTCATTATGTGAATAACTTGGAAATCTTAGCTCAAACAGCTGCAAAACCTGTTTGCCCAGCACGGAGACCTTGAGTTCTATAAGATAAAGCCATAAACATGTGTATCCGAGTCTTCTATCAAAAGTTACAGCTATTTCTATGAAGTTGTACAAAAACGCTTTCTTTCGCCAAGACAGTGCGTTTCTCACTGTTACATGCATTTGAATGGGGAACTCGACCGAAACAAAGTATAGGTTTTCATTATGTGAATAACTTGGAAATCTTAGCTCAAACAGCTGCAAAACCTGTTTTCCCAGCACGGAGACCTTGAGTTCTATAAGATAAAGCCATAAACATGTTTGTCTGAGTCTTCTATCAAAAGTTACAGCTATTTCTATGAAGTTGTACAAAAACGCTTTCTTTCGCCAAGACAGTGCGTTTCTCACTGTTACATGCATTTGAATGGGGAACTCGACCGAAACAAAGTATAGGTTTTCATTATGTGAATAACTTGGAAATCTTAGCTCAAACAGCTGCAAAACCTGTTTGCCAAGCACGGAGACCTTGAGTTCTATAAGATAAAGCCATAAACATGTGTATCCGAGTCTTCTATCAAAAGTTACAGCTATTTCTATGAAGTTGTACAAAAACGCTTTCTTTCGCCAAGACAGTGCGTTTCTCACTGTTACATGCATTTGAATGGGGAACTCGACTGAAACAAAGTATAAGTTTTCATTATGTGAATAACTTGGAAATCTTAGCTCAAACAGCTGCAAAACCTGTTTGCCCAGCACGGAGACCTTGAGTTCTATAAGATAAAGCCATAAACATGTGTATCCGAGTCTTCTATCAAAAGTTACAGCTATTTCTATGAAGTTGTACAAAAACGCTTTCTTTCGCCAAGACAGTGCGTTTCTCACTGTTACATGCATTTGAATGGGGAACTCGACCGAAACAAAGTATAGGTTTTCATTATGTGAATAACTTGGAAATCTTAGCTCAAACAGCTGCAAAACCTGTTTTCCCAGCACGGAGACCTTGAGTTCTATAAGATAAAGCCATAAACATGTTTGTCTGAGTCTTCTATCAAAAGTTACAGCTATTTCTATGAAGTTGTACAAAAACGCTTTCTTTCGCCAAGACAGTGCGTTTCTCACTGTTACATGCATTTGAATGGGGAACTCGACCGAAACAAAGTATAGGTTTTCATTATGTGAATAACTTGGAAATCTTAGCTTAAACAGCTGCAAAACCTGTTTGCCAAGCACGGAGACCTTGAGTTCTATAAGATAAAGCCATAAACATGTGTATCCGAGTCTTCTATCAAAAGTTACAGCTATTTCTATGAAGTTGTACAAAAACGCTTTCTTTCGCCAAGACAGTGCGTTTCTCACTGTTACATGCATTTGAATGGGGAACTCGACTGAAACAAAGTATAAGTTTTCATTATGTGAATAACTTGGAAATCTTAGCTCAAACAGCTGCAAAACCTGTTTGCCCAGCACGGAGACCTTGAGTTCTATAAGATAAAGCCATAAACATGTGTATCCGAGTCTTCTATCAAAAGTTACAGCTATTTCTATGAAGTTGTACAAAAACGCTTTCTTTCGCCAAGACAGTGCGTTTCTCACTGTTACATGCATTTGAATGGGGAACTCGACCGAAACAAAGTATAGGTTTTCATTATGTGAATAACTTGGAAATCTTAGCTCAAACAGCTGCAAAACCTGTTTTCCCAGCACGGAGACCTTGAGTTCTATAAGATAAAGCCATAAACATGTTTGTCTGAGTCTTCTATCAAAAGTTACAGCTATTTCTATGAAGTTGTACAAAAACGCTTTCTTTCGCCAAGACAGTGCGTTTCTCACTGTTACATGCATTTGAATGGGGAACTCGACCGAAACAAAGTATAGGTTTTCATTATGTGAATAACTTGGAAATCTTAGCTTAAACAGCTGCAAAACCTGTTTGCCAAGCACGGAGACCTTGAGTTCTATAAGATAAAGCCATAAACATGTGTATCCGAGTCTTCTATCAAAAGTTACAGCTATTTCTATGAAGTTGTACAAAAACGCTTTCTTTCGCCAAGACAGTGCGTTTCTCACTGTTACATGCATTTGAATGGGGAACTCGACCGAAACAAAGTATAAGTTTTCATTATGTGAATAACTTGGAAATCTTAGCTCAAACAGCTGCAAAACCTGTTTGCCCAGCACGGAGACCTTGAGTTCTATAAGATAAAGCCATAAACATGTGTATCCGAGTCTTCTATCAAAAGTTACAGCTATTTCTATGAAGTTGTACAAAAACGCTTTCTTTCGCCAAGACAGTGCGTTTCTCACTGTTACATGCATTTGAATGGGGAACTCGACTGAAACAAAGTATAAGTTTTCATTATGTGAATAACTTGGAAATCTTAGCTCAAACAGCTGCAAAACCTGTTTGCCCAGCACGGTGACCTTGAATTCTATAAGATAAAGCCATAAACATGTGTATCCGAGTCTTCTATCAAAAGTTACAGCTATTTCTATGAAGTTGTACAAAAACGCTTTCTTTCGCCAAGACAGTGTGTTTCTCACTGTTACATGCATTTGAATGGGGAACTCGACCGAAACAAAGTATAAGTTTTCATTATGTGAATAACTTGGAAATCTTAGCTCAAACAGCTGCAAAACCTGTTTGCCCAGCACGGAGACCTTGAGTTCTATAAGATAAAGCCATAAACATGTGTATCCGAGTCTTCTATCAAAAGTTACAGCTATTTCTATGAAGTTGTACAAAAACGCTTTCTTTCGCCAAGACAGTGCGTTTCTCACTGTTACATGCATTTGAATGGGGAACTCGACCGAAACAAAGTATAGGTTTTCATTATGTGAATAACTTGGAAATCTTAGCTCAAACAGCTGCAAAACCTGTTTTCCCAGCACGGAGACCTTGAGTTCTATAAGATAAAGCCATAAACATGTTTGTCTGAGTCTTCTATCAAAAGTTACAGCTATTTCTATGAAGTTGTACAAAAACGCTTTCTTTCGCCAAGACAGTGCGTTTCTCACTGTTACATGCATTTGAATGGGGAACTCGACCGAAACAAAGTATAGGTTTTCATTATGTGAATAACTTGGAAATCTTAGCTCAAACAGCTGCAAAACCTGTTTGCCAAGCACGGAGACCTTGAGTTCTATAAGATAAAGCCATAAACATGTGTATCCGAGTCTTCTATCAAAAGTTACAGCTATTTCTATGAAGTTGTACAAAAACGCTTTCTTTCGCCAAGACAGTGCGTTTCTCACTGTTACATGCATTTGAATGGGGAACTCGACTGAAACAAAGTATAAGTTTTCATTATGTGAATAACTTGGAAATCTTAGCTCAAACAGCTGCAAAACCTGTTTGCCCAGCACGGAGACCTTGAGTTCTATAAGATAAAGCCATAAACATGTGTATCCGAGTCTTCTATCAAAAGTTACAGCTATTTCTATGAAGTTGTACAAAAACGCTTTCTTTCGCCAAGACAGTGCGTTTCTCACTGTTACATGCATTTGAATGGGGAACTCGACCGAAACAAAGTATAGGTTTTCATTATGTGAATAACTTGGAAATCTTAGCTCAAACAGCTGCAAAACCTGTTTTCCCAGCACGGAGACCTTGAGTTCTATAAGATAAAGCCATAAACATGTTTGTCTGAGTCTTCTATCAAAAGTTACAGCTATTTCTATGAAGTTGTACAAAAACGCTTTCTTTCGCCAAGACAGTGCGTTTCTCACTGTTACATGCATTTGAATGGGGAACTCGACTGAAACAAAGTATAAGTTTTCATTATGTGAATAACTTGGAAATCTTAGCTCAAACAGCTGCAAAACCTGTTTGCCCAGCACGGAGACCTTGAGTTCTATAAGATAAAGCCATAAACATGTGTATCCGAGTCTTCTATCAAAAGTTACAGCTATTTCTATGAAGTTGTACAAAAACGCTTTCTTTCGCCAAGACAGTGCGTTTCTCACTGTTACATGCATTTGAATGGGGAACTCGACCGAAACAAAGTATAGGTTTTCATTATGTGAATAACTTGGAAATCTTAGCTCAAACAGCTGCAAAACCTGTTTTCCCAGCACGGAGACCTTGAGTTCTATAAGATAAAGCCATAAACATGTTTGTCTGAGTCTTCTATCAAAAGTTACAGCTATTTCTATGAAGTTGTACAAAAACGCTTTCTTTCGCCAAGACAGTGCGTTTCTCACTGTTACATGCATTTGAATGGGGAACTCGACCGAAACAAAGTATAGGTTTTCATTATGTGAATAACTTGGAAATCTTAGCTTAAACAGCTGCAAAACCTGTTTGCCAAGCACGGAGACCTTGAGTTCTATAAGATAAAGCCATAAACATGTGTATCCGAGTCTTCTATCAAAAGTTACAGCTATTTCTATGAAGTTGTACAAAAACGCTTTCTTTCGCCAAGACAGTGCGTTTCTCACTGTTACATGCATTTGAATGGGGAACTCGACCGAAACAAAGTATAAGTTTTCATTATGTGACTAACTTGGAAATCTTAGCTCAAACAGCTGCAAAACCTGTTTGCCCAGCACGGAGACCTTGAGTTCTATAAGATAAAGCCATAAACATGTGTATCCGAGTCTTCTATCAAAAGTTACAGCTATTTCTATGAAGTTGTACAAAAACGCTTTCTTTCGCCAAGACAGTGCGTTTCTCACTGTTACATGCATTTGAATGGGGAACTCGACTGAAACAAAGTATAAGTTTTCATTATGTGAATAACTTGGAAATCTTAGCTCAAACAGCTGCAAAACCTGTTTGCCCAGCACGGTGACCTTGAATTCTATAAGATAAAGCCATAAACATGTGTATCCGAGTCTTCTATCAAAAGTTACAGCTATTTCTATGAAGTTGTACAAAAACGCTTTCTTTCGCCAAGACAGTGTGTTTCTCACTGTTACATGCATTTGAATGGGGAACTCGACCGAAACAAAGTATAAGTTTTCATTATGTGAATAACTTGGAAATCTTAGCTCAAACAGCTGCAAAACCTGTTTTCCCAGCACGGAGACCTTGAGTTCTATAAGATAAAGCCATAAACATGTTTGTCTGAGTCTTCTATCAAAGGTTACAGCTATTTCTATGAAGTTGTACAAAAACGCTTTCTTTCGCCAAGACAGTGCGTTTCTCACTGTTACATGCATTTGAATGGGGAACTCGACCGAAACAAAGTATAGGTTTTCATTATGTGAATAACTTGGAAATCTTAGCTTAAACAGCTGCAAAACCTGTTTGCCAAGCACGGAGACCTTGAGTTCTATAAGATAAAGCCATAAACATGTGTATCCGAGTCTTCTATCAAAAGTTACAGCTATTTCTATGAAGTTGTACAAAAACGCTTTCTTTCGCCAAGACAGTGCGTTTCTCACTGTTACATGCATTTGAATGGGGAACTCGACCGAAACAAAGTATAAGTTTTCATTATGTGAATAACTTGGAAATCTTAGCTCAAACAGCTGCAAAACCTGTTTGCCCAGCACGGAGACCTTGAGTTCTATAAGATAAAGCCATAAACATGTGTATCCGAGTCTTCTATCAAAAGTTACAGCTATTTATATGAAGTTGTACAAAAACGCTTTCTTTCGCCAAGACAGTGCGTTTCTCACTGGTACATGCATTTGAATGGGGAACTCGACCGAAACAAAGTATAAGTTTTCATTATGTGAATAACTTGGAAATCTTAGCTCAAACAGCTGCAAAACCTGTTTTCCCAGCACGGAGACCTTGAGTTCTATAATATAAGGCCATAAACATGTTTGTCTGAGTCTTCTATCAAATGTTACAGCTATTTCTATGAAGTTGTACAAAAACGCTTTCTTTCGCCAAGACAGTGCGTTTCTCACTGTTACATGCATTTGAATGGGGAACTCGACCGAAACAAAGTATAGGTTTTCATTATGTGAATAACTTGGAAATCTTAGCTCAAACAGCTGCAAAACCTGTTTGCCCAGCACGGTGACCTTGAATTCTATAAGATAAAGCCATAAACATGTGTATCCGAGTCTTCTATCAAAAGTTACAGCTATTTCTATGAAGTTGTACAAAAACGCTTTCTTTCGCCAAGACAGTGTGTTTCTCACTGTTACATGCATTTGAATGGGGAACTCGACCGAAACAAAGTATAAGTTTTCATTATGTAAATAACTTGGAAATCTTAGCTCAAACAGCTGCAAAACCTGTTTTCCCAGCACGGAGACCTTGAGTTCTATAAGATAAAGCCATAAACATGTTTGTCTGAGTCTTCTATCAAAAGTTACAGCTATTTCTATGAAGTTGTACAAAAACGCTTTCTTTCGCCAAGACAGTGCGTTTCTCACTGTTACATGCATTTGAATGGGGAACTCGACCGAAACAAAGTATAGGTTTTCATTATGTGAATAACTTGGAAATCTTAGCTTAAACAGCTGCAAAACCTGTTTGCCAAGCACGGAGACCTTGAGTTCTATAAGATAAAGCCATAAACATGTGTATCCGAGTCTTCTATCAAAAGTTACAGCTATTTCTATGAAGTTGTACAAAAACGCTTTCTTTCGCCAAGACAGTGCGTTTCTCACTGGTACATGCATTTGAATGGGGAACTCGACCGAAACAAAGTATAAGTTTTCATTATGTGAATAACTTGGAAATCTTAGCTCAAACAGCTGCAAAACCTGTTTGCCCAGCACGGAGACCTTGAGTTCTATAAGATAAAGCCATAAACATGTGTATCCGAGTCTTCTATCAAAAGTTACAGCTATTTATATGAAGTTGTACAAAAACGCTTTCTTTCGCCAAGACAGTGCGTTTCTCACTGGTACATGCATTTGAATGGGGAACTCGACCGAAACAAAGTATAAGTTTTCATTATGTGAATAACTTGGAAATCTTAGCTCAAACAGCTGCAAAACCTGTTTTCCCAGCACGGAGACCTTGAGTTCTATAATATAAGGCCATAAACATGTTTGTCTGAGTCTTCTATCAAATGTTACAGCTATTTCTATGAAGTTGTACAAAAACGCTTTCTTTCGCCAAGACAGTGCGTTTCTCACTGTTACATGCATTTGAATGGGGAACTCGACTGAAACAAAGTATAAGTTTTCATTATGTGAATAACTTGGAAATCTTAGCTCAAACAGCTGCAAAACCTGTTTGCCCAGCACGGAGACCTTGAGTTCTATAAGATAAAGCCATAAACATGTTTGTCTGAGTCTTCTATCAAAAGTTACAGCTATTTCTATGAAGTTGTACAAAAACGCTTTCTTTCGCCAAGACAGTGCGTTTCTCACTGTTACATGCATTTGAATGGGGAACTCGACTGAAACAAAGTATAAGTTTTCATTATGTGAATAACTTGGAAATCTTAGCTCAAACAGCTGCAAAACCTGTTTTCCCAGCACGGAGACCTTGAGTTCTATAAGATAAAGCCATAAACATGTGTATCCGAGTCTTCTATCAAAAGTTACAGCTATTTCTATGAAGTTGTACAAAAACGCTTTCTTTCGCCAAGACAGTGCGTTTCTCACTGTTACATGCATTTGAATGGGGAACTCGACCGAAACAAAGTATAGGTTTTCATTATGTGAATAACTTGGAAATCTTAGCTCAAACAGCTGCAAAACCTGTTTGCCCAGCACGGAGACCTTGAGTTCTATAAGATAAAGCCATAAACATGTTTGTCTGAGTCTTCTATCAAAAGTTACAGCTATTTCTATGAAGTTGTACAAAAACGCTTTCTTTCGCCAAGACAGTGCGTTTCTCACTGTTACATGCATTTGAATGGGGAACTCGACTGAAACAAAGTATAAGTTTTCATTATGTGAATAACTTGGAAATCTTAGCTCAAACAGCTGCAAAACCTGTTTTCCCAGCACGGAGACCTTGAGTTCTATAAGATAAAGCCATAAACATGTGTATCCGAGTCTTCTATCAAAAGTTACAGCTATTTCTATGAAGTTGTACAAAAACGCTTTCTTTCGCCAAGACAGTGCGTTTCTCACTGTTACATGCATTTGAATGGGGAACTCGACCGAAACAAAGTATAGGTTTTCATTATGTGAATAACTTGGAAATCTTAGCTCAAACAGCTGCAAAACCTGTTTTCCCAGCACGGAGACCTTGAGTTCTATAAGATAAAGCCATAAACATGTTTGTCTGAGTCTTCTATCAAAAGTTACAGCTATTTCTATGAAGTTGTACAAAAACGCTTTCTTTCGCCAAGACAGTGCGTTTCTCACTGTTACATGCATTTGAATGGGGAACTCGACCGAAACAAAGTATAGGTTTTCATTATGTGAATAACTTGGAAATCTTAGCTTAAACAGCTGCAAAACCTGTTTGCCAAGCACGGAGACCTTGAGTTCTATAAGATAAAGCCATAAACATGTGTATCCGAGTCTTCTATCAAAAGTTACAGCTATTTCTATGAAGTTGTACAAAAACGCTTTCTTTCGCCAAGACAGTGCGTTTCTCACTGTTACATGCATTTGAATGGGGAACTCGACTGAAACAAAGTATAAGTTTTCATTATGTGAATAACTTGGAAATCTTAGCTCAAACAGCTGCAAAACCTGTTTGCCCAGCACGGAGACCTTGAGTTCTATAAGATAAAGCCATAAACATGTGTATCCGAGTCTTCTATCAAAAGTTACAGCTATTTCTATGAAGTTGTACAAAAACGCTTTCTTTCGCCAAGACAGTGCGTTTCTCACTGTTACATGCATTTGAATGGGGAACTCGACCGAAACAAAGTATAGGTTTTCATTATGTGAATAACTTGGAAATCTTAGCTCAAACAGCTGCAAAACCTGTTTTCCCAGCACGGAGACCTTGAGTTCTATAAGATAAAGCCATAAACATGTTTGTCTGAGTCTTCTATCAAAAGTTACAGCTATTTCTATGAAGTTGTACAAAAACGCTTTCTTTCGCCAAGACAGTGCGTTTCTCACTGTTACATGCATTTGAATGGGGAACTCGACCGAAACAAAGTATAGGTTTTCATTATGTGAATAACTTGGAAATCTTAGCTTAAACAGCTGCAAAACCTGTTTGCCAAGCACGGAGACCTTGAGTTCTATAAGATAAAGCCATAAACATGTGTATCCGAGTCTTCTATCAAAAGTTACAGCTATTTCTATGAAGTTGTACAAAAACGCTTTCTTTCGCCAAGACAGTGCGTTTCTCACTGTTACATGCATTTGAATGGGGAACTCGACCGAAACAAAGTATAAGTTTTCATTATGTGAATAACTTGGAAATCTTAGCTCAAACAGCTGCAAAACCTGTTTGCCCAGCACGGAGACCTTGAGTTCTATAAGATAAAGCCATAAACATGTGTATCCGAGTCTTCTATCAAAAGTTACAGCTATTTATATGAAGTTGTACAAAAACGCTTTCTTTCGCCAAGACAGTGCGTTTCTCACTGTTACATGCATTTGAATGGGGAACTCGACCGAAACAAAGTATAGGTTTTCATTATGTGAATAACTTGGAAATCTTAGCTTAAACAGCTGCAAAACCTGTTTGCCAAGCACGGAGACCTTGAGTTCTATAAGATAAAGCCATAAACATGTGTATCCGAGTCTTCTATCAAAAGTTACAGCTATTTCTATGAAGTTGTACAAAAACGCTTTCTTTCGCCAAGACAGTGCGTTTCTCACTGGTACATGCATTTGAATGGGGAACTCGACCGAAACAAAGTATAAGTTTTCATTATGTGAATAACTTGGAAATCTTAGCTCAAACAGCTGCAAAACCTGTTTTCCCAGCACGGAGACCTTGAGTTATATAAGATAAAGCCATAAACATGTTTGTCTGAGTCTTCTATCAAAAGTTACAGCTATTTCTATGAAGTTGTACAAAAACGCTTTCTTTCGCCAAGACAGTGCGTTTCTCACTGTTACATGCATTTGAATGGGGAACTCGACCGAAACAAAGTATAGGTTTTCATTATGTGAATAACTTGGAAATCTTAGCTTAAACAGCTGCAAAACCTGTTTGCCAAGCACGGAGACCTTGAGTTCTATAAGATAAAGCCATAAACATGTGTATCCGAGTCTTCTATCAAAAGTTACAGCTATTTCTATGAAGTTGTACAAAAACGCTTTCTTTCGCCAAGACAGTGCGTTTCTCACTGTTACATGCATTTGAATGGGGAACTCGACTGAAACAAAGTATAAGTTTTCATTATGTGAATAACTTGGAAATCTTAGCTCAAACAGCTGCAAAACCTGTTTGCCCAGCACGGTGACCTTGAATTCTATAAGATAAAGCCATAAACATGTGTATCCGAGTCTTCTATCAAAAGTTACAGCTATTTCTATGAAGTTGTACAAAAACGCTTTCTTTCGCCAAGACAGTGCGTTTCTCACTGTTACATGCATTTGAATGGGGAACTCGACCGAAACAAAGTATAAGTTTTCATTATGTGAATAACTTGGAAATCTTAGCTCAAACAGCTGCAAAACCTGTTTTCCCAGCACGGAGACCTTGAGTTCTATAAGATAAAGCCATAAACATGTTTGTCTGAGTCTTCTATCAAAAGTTACAGCTATTTCTATGAAGTTGTACAAAAACGCTTTCTTTCGCCAAGACAGTGCGTTTCTCACTGTTACATGCATTTGAATGGGGAACTCGACCGAAACAAAGTATAGGTTTTCATTATGTGAATAACTTGGAAATCTTAGCTTAAACAGCTGCAAAACCTGTTTGCCAAGCACGGAGACCTTGAGTTCTATAAGATAAAGCCATAAACATGTGTATCCGAGTCTTCTATCAAAAGTTACAGCTATTTCTATGAAGTTGTACAAAAACGCTTTCTTTCGCCAAGACAGTGCGTTTCTCACTGTTACATGCATTTGAATGGGGAACTCGACCGAAACAAAGTATAAGTTTTCATTATGTGAATAACTTGGAAATCTTAGCTCAAACAGCTGCAAAACCTGTTTGCCCAGCACGGAGACCTTGAGTTCTATAAGATAAAGCCATAAACATGTGTATCCGAGTCTTCTATCAAAAGTTACAGCTATTTATATGAAGTTGTACAAAAACGCTTTCTTTCGCCAAGACAGTGCGTTTCTCACTGGTACATGCATTTGAATGGGGAACTCGACCGAAACAAAGTATAAGTTTTCATTATGTGAATAACTTGGAAATCTTAGCTCAAACAGCTGCAAAACCTGTTTGCCCAGCACGGAGACCTTGAGTTCTATAAGATAAAGCCATAAACATGTGTATCCGAGTCTTCTATCAAAAGTTACAGCTATTTCTATGAAGTTGTACAAAAACGCTTTCTTTCGCCAAGACAGTGCGTTTCTCACTGGTACATGCATTTGAATGGGGAACTCGACCGAAACAAAGTATAAGTTTTCATTATGTGAATAACTTGGAAATCTTAGCTCAAACAGCTGCAAAACCTGTTTTCCCAGCACGGAGACCTTGAGTTCTATAAGATAAAGCCATAAACATGTTTGTCTGAGTCTTCTATCAAAAGTTACAGCTATTTCTATGAAGTTGTACAAAAACGCTTTCTTTCGCCAAGACAGTGCGTTTCTCACTGTTACATGCATTTGAATGGGGAACTCGACCGAAACAAAGTATAGGTTTTCATTATGTGAATAACTTGGAAATCTTAGCTTAAACAGCTGCAAAACCTGTTTGCCAAGCACGGAGACCTTGAGTTCTATAAGATAAAGCCATAAACATGTGTATCCGAGTCTTCTATCAAAAGTTACAGCTATTTCTATGAAGTTGTACAAAAACGCTTTCTTTCGCCAAGACAGTGCGTTTCTCACTGTTACATGCATTTGAATGGGGAACTCGACTGAAACAAAGTATAAGTTTTCATTATGTGAATAACTTGGAAATCTTAGCTCAAACAGCTGCAAAACCTGTTTGCCCAGCACGGTGACCTTGAATTCTATAAGATAAAGCCATAAACATGTGTATCCGAGTCTTCTATCAAAAGTTACAGCTATTTCTATGAAGTTGTACAAAAACGCTTTCTTTCGCCAAGACAGTGCGTTTCTCACTGTTACATGCATTTGAATGGGGAACTCGACCGAAACAAAGTATAAGTTTTCATTATGTGAATAACTTGGAAATCTTAGCTCAAACAGCTGCAAAACCTGTTTTCCCAGCACGGAGACCTTGAGTTCTATAAGATAAAGCCATAAACATGTTTGTCTGAGTCTTCTATCAAAAGTTACAGCTATTTCTATGAAGTTGTACAAAAACGCTTTCTTTCGCCAAGACAGTGCGTTTCTCACTGTTACATGCATTTGAATGGGGAACTCGACCGAAACAAAGTATAGGTTTTCATTATGTGAATAACTTGGAAATCTTAGCTCAAACAGCTGCAAAACCTGTTTTCCCAGCACGGAAACCTTGAGTTCTATAAGATAAAGCCATAAACATGTTTGTCTGAGTCTTCTATCAAAAGTTACAGCTATTTCTATGAAGTTGTACAAAAACGCTTTCTTTCGCCAAGACAGTGCGTTTCTCACTGTTACATGCATTTGAATGGGGAACTCGACCGAAACAAAGTATAGGTTTTCATTATGTGAATAACTTGGAAATCTTAGCTTAAACAGCTGCAAAACCTGTTTGCCAAGCACGGAGACCTTGAGTTCTATAAGATAAAGCCATAAACATGTGTATCCGAGTCTTCTATCAAAAGTTACAGCTATTTCTATGAAGTTGTACAAAAACGCTTTCTTTCGCCAAGACAGTGCGTTTCTCACTGTTACATGCATTTGAATGGGGAACTCGACTGAAACAAAGTATAAGTTTTCATTATGTGAATAACTTGGAAATCTTAGCTCAAACAGCTGCAAAACCTGTTTGCCCAGCACGGTGACCTTGAATTCTATAAGATAAAGCCATAAACATGTGTATCCGAGTCTTCTATCAAAAGTTACAGCTATTTCTATGAAGTTGTACAAAAACGCTTTCTTTCGCCAAGACAGTGCGTTTCTCACTGTTACATGCATTTGAATGGGGAACTCGACCGAAACAAAGTATAAGTTTTCATTATGTGAATAACTTGGAAATCTTAGCTCAAACAGCTGCAAAACCTGTTTGCCCAGCACGGAGACCTTGAGTTCTATAAGATAAAGCCATAAACATGTGTATCCGAGTCTTCTATCAAAAGTTACAGCTATTTATATGAAGTTGTACAAAAACGCTTTCTTTCGCCAAGACAGTGCGTTTCTCACTGGTACATGCATTTGAATGGGGAACTCGACCGAAACAAAGTATAAGTTTTCATTATGTGAATAACTTGGAAATCTTAGCTCAAACAGCTGCAAAACCTGTTTTCCCAGCACGGAGACCTTGAGTTCTATAAGATAAAGCCATAAACATGTGTATCCGAGTCTTCTATCAAAAGTTACAGCTATTTCTATGAAGTTGTACAAAAACGCTTTCTTTCGCCAAGACAGTGCGTTTCTCACTGGTACATGCATTTGAATGGGGAACTCGACCGAAACAAAGTATAAGTTTTCATTATGTGAATAACTTGGAAATCTTAGCTCAAACAGCTGCAAAACCTGTTTTCCCAGCACGGAGACCTTGAGTTCTATAAGATAAAGCCATAAACATGTTTGTCTGAGTCTTCTATCAAAAGTTACAGCTATTTCTATGAAGTTGTACAAAAACGCTTTCTTTCGCCAAGACAGTGCGTTTCTCACTGTTACATGCATTTGAATGGGGAACTCGACCGAAACAAAGTATAGGTTTTCATTATGTGAATAACTTGGAAATCTTAGCTTAAACAGCTGCAAAACCTGTTTGCCAAGCACGGAGACCTTGAGTTCTATAAGATAAAGCCATAAACATGTGTATCCGAGTCTTCTATCAAAAGTTACAGCTATTTCTATGAAGTTGTACAAAAACGCTTTCTTTCGCCAAGACAGTGCGTTTCTCACTGTTACATGCATTTGAATGGGGAACTCGACTGAAACAAAGTATAAGTTTTCATTATGTGAATAACTTGGAAATCTTAGCTCAAACAGCTGCAAAACCTGTTTGCCCAGCACGGTGACCTTGAATTCTATAAGATAAAGCCATAAACATGTGTATCCGAGTCTTCTATCAAAAGTTACAGCTATTTCTATGAAGTTGTACAAAAACGCTTTCTTTCGCCAAGACAGTGCGTTTCTCACTGTTACATGCATTTGAATGGGGAACTCGACCGAAACAAAGTATAAGTTTTCATTATGTGAATAACTTGGAAATCTTAGCTCAAACAGCTGCAAAACCTGTTTTCCCAGCACGGAGACCTTGAGTTCTATAAGATAAAGCCATAAACATGTTTGTCTGAGTCTTCTATCAAAAGTTACAGCTATTTCTATGAAGTTGTACAAAAACGCTTTCTTTCGCCAAGACAGTGCGTTTCTCACTGTTACATGCATTTGAATGGGGAACTCGACCGAAACAAAGTATAGGTTTTCATTATGTGAATAACTTGGAAATCTTAGCTCAAACAGCTGCAAAACCTGTTTTCCCAGCACGGAAACCTTGAGTTCTATAAGATAAAGCCATAAACATGTTTGTCTGAGTCTTCTATCAAAAGTTACAGCTATTTCTATGAAGTTGTACAAAAACGCTTTCTTTCGCCAAGACAGTGCGTTTCTCACTGTTACATGCATTTGAATGGGGAACTCGACCGAAACAAAGTATAGGTTTTCATTATGTGAATAACTTGGAAATCTTAGCTCAAACAGCTGCAAAACCTGTTTGCCAAGCACGGAGACCTTGAGTTCTATAAGATAAAGCCATAAACATGTGTATCCGAGTCTTCTATCAAAAGTTACAGCTATTTCTATGAAGTTGTACAAAAACGCTTTCTTTCGCCAAGACAGTGCGTTTCTCACTGTTACATGCATTTGAATGGGGAACTCGACCGAAACAAAGTATAAGTTTTCATTATGTGAATAACTTGGAAATCTTAGCTCAAACAGCTGCAAAACCTGATTTCCCAGCACGGAGACCTTGAGTTCTATAAGATAAAGCCATAAACATGTGTATCCGAGTCTTCTATCAAAAGTTACAGCTATTTCTATGAAGTTGTACAAAAACGCTTTCTTTCGCCAAGACAGTGCGTTTCTCACTGTTACATGCATTTGAATGGGGAACTCGACCGAAACAAAGTATAGGTTTTCATTATGTGAATAACTTGGAAATCTTAGCTCAAACAGCTGCAAAACCTGTTTTCCCAGCACGGAAACCTTGAGTTCTATAAGATAAAGCCATAAACATGTTTGTCTGAGTCTTCTATCAAAAGTTACAGCTATTTCTATGAAGTTGTACAAAAACGCTTTCTTTCGCCAAGACAGTGCGTTTCTCACTGTTACATGCATTTGAATGGGGAACTCGACCGAAACAAAGTATAGGTTTTCATTATGTGAATAACTTGGAAATCTTAGCTCAAACAGCTACAAAACCTGTTTGCCAAGCACGGAGACCTTGAGTTCTATAAGATAAAGCCATAAACATGTGTATCCGAGTCTTCTATCAAAAGTTACAGCTATTTCTATGAAGTTGTACAAAAACGCTTTCTTTCGCCAAGACAGTGCGTTTCTCACTGTTACATGCATTTGAATGGGGAACTCGACCGAAACAAAGTATAGGTTTTCATTATGTGAATAACTTGGAAATCTTAGCTCAAACAGCTGCAAAACCTGTTTTCCCAGCACGGAGACCTTGAGTTCTATAAGATAAAGCCATAAACATGTGTATCCGAGTCTTCTATCAAAAGTTACAGCTATTTATATGAAGTTGTACAAAAACGCTTTCTTTCGCCAAGACAGTGCGTTTCTCACTGTTACATGCATTTGAATGGGGAACTCGACCGAAACAAAGTATAAGTTTTCATTATGTGAATAACTTGGAAATCTTAGCTCAAACAGCTGCAAAACCTGTTTGCCCAGCACGGAGACCTTGAGTTCTATAAGATAAAGCCATAAACATGTGTATCCGAGTCTTCTATCAAAAGTTACAGCTATTTCTATGAAGTTGTACAAAATAGCTTTCTTTCGCCAAGACAGTGCGTTTCTCACTGTTACATGCATTTGAATGGGGAACTCGACCGAAACAAAGTATAAGTTTTCATTATGTGAATAACTTGGAAATCTTAGCTCAAACAGCTGCAAAACCTGTTTTCCCAGCACGTAGACCTTGAGTTCTATAAGATAAAGCCATAAACATGTTTGTCTGAGTCTTCTATCAAAAGTTACAGCTATTTCTATGAAGTTGTACAAAAACGCTTTCTTTCGCCAAGACAGTGCGTTTCTCACTGTTACATGCATTTGAATGGGGAACTCGACCGAAACAAAGTATAGGTTTTCATTATGTGAATAACTTGGAAATCTTAGCTCAAACAGCTGCAAAACCTGTTTTCCCAGCACGGGGACCTTGAGTTCTATAAGATAAAGCCATAAACATGTGTATCCGAGTCTTCTATCAAAAGTTACAGCTATTTATATGAAGTTGTACAAAAACGCTTTCTTTCGCCAAGACAGTGCGTTTCTCACTGTTACATGCATTTGAATGGGGAACTCGACCGAAACAAAGTATAAGTTTTCATTATGTGAATAACTTGGAAATCTTAGCTCAAACAGCTGCAAAACCTGTTTGCCCAGCACGGAGACCTTGAGTTCTATAAGATAAAGCCATAAACATGTTTGTCTGAGTCTTCTATCAAAAGTTACAGCTATTTCTATGAAGTTGTACAAAAACGCTTTCTTTCGCCAAGACAGTGCGTTTCTCACTGTTACATGCATTTGAATGGGGAACTCGACCGAAACAAAGTATAGGTTTTCATTATGTGAATAACTTGGAAATCTTAGCTCAAACAGCTGCAAAACCTGTTTGCCAAGCACGGAGACCTTGAGTTCTATAAGATAAAGCCATAAACATGTGTATCCGAGTCTTCTATCAAAAGTTACAGCTATTTCTATGAAGTTGTACAAAAACGCTTTCTTTCGCCAAGACAGTGCGTTTCTCACTGTTACATGCATTTGAATGGGGAACTCGACCGAAACAAAGTATAAGTTTTCATTATGTGAATAACTTGGAAATCTTAGCTCAAACAGCTGCAAAACCTGTTTGCCCAGCACGGAGACCTTGAGTTCTATAAGATAAAGCCATAAACATGTGTATCCGAGTCTTCTATCAAAAGTTACAGCTATTTCTATGAAGTTGTACAAAATAGCTTTCTTTCGCCAAGACAGTGCGTTTCTCACTGTTACATGCATTTGAATGGGGAACTCGACCGAAACAAAGTATAAGTTTTCATTATGTGAATAACTTGGAAATCTTAGCTCAAACAGCTGCAAAACCTGTTTTCCCAGCACGTAGACCTTGAGTTCTATAAGATAAAGCCATAAACATGTTTGTCTGAGTCTTCTATCAAAAGTTACAGCTATTTCTATGAAGTTGTACAAAAACGCTTTCTTTCGCCAAGACAGTGCGTTTCTCACTGTTACATGCATTTGAATGGGGAACTCGACCGAAACAAAGTATAGGTTTTCATTATGTGAATAACTTGGAAATCTTAGCTCAAACAGCTGCAAAACCTGTTTTCCCAGCACGGGGACCTTGAGTTCTATAAGATAAAGCCATAAACATGTGTATCCGAGTCTTCTATCAAAAGTTACAGCTATTTATATGAAGTTGTACAAAAACGCTTTCTTTCGCCAAGACAGTGCGTTTCTCACTGTTACATGCATTTGAATGGGGAACTCGACCGAAACAAAGTATAAGTTTTCATTATGTGAATAACTTGGAAATCTTAGCTCAAACAGCTGCAAAACCTGTTTGCCCAGCACGGAGACCTTGAGTTCTATAAGATAAAGCCATAAACATGTTTGTCTGAGTCTTCTATCAAAAGTTACAGCTATTTCTATGAAGTTGTACAAAAACGCTTTCTTTCGCCAAGACAGTGCGTTTCTCACTGTTACATGCATTTGAATGGGGAACTCGACCGAAACAAAGTATAGGTTTTCATTATGTGAATAACTTGGAAATCTTAGCTCAAACAGCTGCAAAACCTGTTTTCCCAGCACGGAAACCTTGAGTTCTATAAGATAAAGCCATAAACATGTTTGTCTGAGTCTTCTATCAAAAGTTACAGCTATTTCTATGAAGTTGTACAAAAACGCTTTCTTTCGCCAAGACAGTGCGTTTCTCACTGTTACATGCATTTGAATGGGGAACTCGACCGAAACAAAGTATAAGTTTTCATTATGTGAATAACTTGGAAATCTTAGCTCAAACAGCTGCAAAACCTGTTTGCCCAGCACGGAGACCTTGAGTTCTATAAGATAAAGCCATAAACATGTGTATCCGAGTCTTCTATCAAAAGTTACAGCTATTTCTATGAAGTTGTACAAAATAGCTTTCTTTCGCCAAGACAGTGCGTTTCTCACTGTTACATGCATTTGAATGGGGAACTCGACCGAAACAAAGTATAAGTTTTCATTATGTGAATAACTTGGAAATCTTAGCTCAAACAGCTGCAAAACCTGTTTTCCCAGCACGTAGACCTTGAGTTCTATAAGATAAAGCCATAAACATGTTTGTCTGAGTCTTCTATCAAAAGTTACAGCTATTTCTATGAAGTTGTACAAAAACGCTTTCTTTCGCCAAGACAGTGCGTTTCTCACTGTTACATGCATTTGAATGGGGAACTCGACCGAAACAAAGTATAGGTTTTCATTATGTGAATAACTTGGAAATCTTAGCTCAAACAGCTGCAAAACCTGTTTTCCCAGCACGGGGACCTTGAGTTCTATAAGATAAAGCCATAAACATGTTTGTCTGAGTCTTCTATCAAAAGTTACAGCTATTTCTATGAAGTTGTACAAAAACGCTTTCTTTCGCCAAGACAGTGCGTTTCTCACTGTTACATGCATTTGAATGGGGAACTCGACCGAAACAAAGTATAAGTTTTCATTATGTGAATAACTTGGAAATCTTAGCTCAAACAGCTGCAAAACCTGATTTCCCAGCACGGAGACCTTGAGTTCTATAAGATAAAGCCATAAACATGTGTATCCGAGTCTTCTATCAAAAGTTACAGCTATTTCTATGAAGTTGTACAAAAACGCTTTCTTTCGCCAAGACAGTGCGTTTCTCACTGTTACATGCATTTGAATGGGGAACTCGACCGAAACAAAGTATAGGTTTTCATTATGTGAATAACTTGGAAATCTTAGCTCAAACAGCTGCAAAACCTGTTTTCCCAGCACGGAAACCTTGAGTTCTATAAGATAAAGCCATAAACATGTTTGTCTGAGTCTTCTATCAAAAGTTACAGCTATTTCTATGAAGTTGTACAAAAACGCTTTCTTTCGCCAAGACAGTGCGTTTCTCACTGTTACATGCATTTGAATGGGGAACTCGACCGAAACAAAGTATAGGTTTTCATTATGTGAATAACTTGGAAATCTTAGCTCAAACAGCTGCAAAACCTGTTTGCCAAGCACGGAGACCTTGAGTTCTATAAGATAAAGCCATAAACATGTGTATCCGAGTCTTCTATCAAAAGTTACAGCTATTTCTATGAAGTTGTACAAAAACGCTTTCTTTCGCCAAGACAGTGCGTTTCTCACTGTTACATGCATTTGAATGGGGAACTCGACCGAAACAAAGTATAGGTTTTCATTATGTGAATAACTTGGAAATCTTAGCTCAAACAGCTGCAAAACCTGTTTTCCAAGCACGTAGACCTTGAGTTCTATAAGATAAAGCCATAAACATGTTTGTCTGAGTCTTCTATCAAAAGTTACAGCTATTTCTATGAAGTTGTACAAAAACGCTTTCTTTCGCCAAGACAGTGCGTTTCTCACTGTTACATGCATTTGAATGGGGAACTCGACCGAAACAAAGTATAGGTTTTCATTATGTGAATAACTTGGAAATCTTAGCTCAAACAGCTGCAAAACCTGTTTTCCCAGCACGGGGACCTTGAGTTCTATAAGATAAAGCCATAAACATGTTTGTCTGAGTCTTCTATCAAAAGTTACAGCTATTTCTATGAAGTTGTACAAAAACGCTTTCTTTCGCCAAGACAGTGCGTTTCTCACTGTTACATGCATTTGAATGGGGAACTCGACCGAAACAAAGTATAAGTTTTCATTATGTGAATAACTTGGAAATCTTAGCTCAAACAGCTGCAAAACCTGTTTGCCCAGCACGGAGACCTTGAGTTCTATAAGATAAAGCCATAAACATGTGTATCCGAGTCTTCTATCAAAAGTTACAGCTATTTCTATGAAGTTGTACAAAAACGCTTTCTTTCGCCAAGACAGTGCGTTTCTCACTGTTACATGCATTTGAATGGGGAACTCGACCGAAACAAAGTATAGGTTTTCATTATGTGAATAACTTGGAAATCTTAGCTCAAACAGCTGCAAAACCTGTTTTCCCAGCACGGAGACCTTGAGTTCTATAAGATAAAGCCATAAACATGTGTATCCGAGTCTTCTATCAAAAGTTACAGCTATTTATATGAAGTTGTACAAAAACGCTTTCTTTCGCCAAGACAGTGCGTTTCTCACTGTTACATGCATTTGAATGGGGAACTCGACCGAAACAAAGTATAAGTTTTCATTATGTGAATAACTTGGAAATCTTAGCTCAAACAGCTGCAAAACCTGTTTGCCCAGCACGGAGACCTTGAGTTCTATAAGATAAAGCCATAAACATGTGTATCCGAGTCTTCTATCAAAAGTTACAGCTATTTCTATGAAGTTGTACAAAATAGCTTTCTTTCGCCAAGACAGTGCGTTTCTCACTGTTACATGCATTTGAATGGGGAACTCGACCGAAACAAAGTATAAGTTTTCATTATGTGAATAACTTGGAAATCTTAGCTCAAAAAGCTGCAAAACCTGTTTTCCCAGCACGTAGACCTTGAGTTCTATAAGATAAAGCCATAAACATGTTTGTCTGAGTCTTCTATCAAAAGTTACAGCTATTTCTATGAAGTTGTACAAAAACGCTTTCTTTCGCCAAGACAGTGCGTTTCTCACTGTTACATGCATTTGAATGGGGAACTCGACCGAAACAAAGTATAGGTTTTCATTATGTGAATAACTTGGAAATCTTAGCTCAAACAGCTGCAAAACCTGTTTTCCCAGCACGGGGACCTTGAGTTCTATAAGATAAAGCCATAAACATGTTTGTCTGAGTCTTCTATCAAAAGTTACAGCTATTTCTATGAAGTTGTACAAAAACGCTTTCTTTCGCCAAGACAGTGCGTTTCTCACTGTTACATGCATTTGAATGGGGAACTCGACCGAAACAAAGTATAAGTTTTCATTATGTGAATAACTTGGAAATCTTAGCTCAAACAGCTGCAAAACCTGATTTCCCAGCACGGAGACCTTGAGTTCTATAAGATAAAGCCATAAACATGTGTATCCGAGTCTTCTATCAAAAGTTACAGCTATTTCTATGAAGTTGTACAAAAACGCTTTCTTTCGCCAAGACAGTGCGTTTCTCACTGTTACATGCATTTGAATGGGGAACTCGACCGAAACAAAGTATAGGTTTTCATTATGTGAATAACTTGGAAATCTTAGCTCAAACAGCTGCAAAACCTGTTTTCCCAGCACGGAAACCTTGAGTTCTATAAGATAAAGCCATAAACATGTTTGTCTGAGTCTTCTATCAAAAGTTACAGCTATTTCTATGAAGTTGTACAAAAACGCTTTCTTTCGCCAAGACAGTGCGTTTCTCACTGTTACATGCATTTGAATGGGGAACTCGACCGAAACAAAGTATAGGTTTTCATTATGTGAATAACTTGGAAATCTTAGCTCAAACAGCTGCAAAACCTGTTTGCCAAGCACGGAGACCTTGAGTTCTATAAGATAAAGCCATAAACATGTGTATCCGAGTCTTCTATCAAAAGTTACAGCTATTTCTATGAAGTTGTACAAAATAGCTTTCTTTCGCCAAGACAGTGCGTTTCTCACTGTTACATGCATTTGAATGGGGAACTCGACCGAAACAAAGTATAAGTTTTCATTATGTGAATAACTTGGAAATCTTAGCTCAAACAGCTGCAAAACCTGTTTTCCCAGCACGTAGACCTTGAGTTCTATAAGATAAAGCCATAAACATGTTTGTCTGAGTCTTCTATCAAAAGTTACAGCTATTTCTATGAAGTTGTACAAAAACGCTTTCTTTCGCCAAGACAGTGCGTTTCTCACTGTTACATGCATTTGAATGGGGAACTCGACCGAAACAAAGTATAGGTTTTCATTATGTGAATAACTTGGAAATCTTAGCTCAAACAGCTGCAAAACCTGTTTTCCCAGCACGGGGACCTTGAGTTCTATAAGATAAAGCCATAAACATGTTTGTCTGAGTCTTCTATCAAAAGTTACAGCTATTTCTATGAAGTTGTACAAAAACGCTTTCTTTCGCCAAGACAGTGCGTTTCTCACTGTTACATGCATTTGAATGGGGAACTCGACCGAAACAAAGTATAAGTTTTCATTATGTGAATAACTTGGAAATCTTAGCTCAAACAGCTGCAAAACCTGATTTCCCAGCACGGAGACCTTGAGTTCTATAATATAAGGCCATAAACATGTTTGTCTGAGTCTTCTATCAAAAGTTACAGCTATTTCTATGAAGTTGTACAAAAACGCTTTCTTTCGCCAAGACAGTGCGTTTCTCACTGTTACATGCATTTGAATGGGGAACTCGACCGAAACAAAGTATAGGTTTTCATTATGTGAATAACTTGGAAATCTTAGCTCAAACAGCTGCAAAACCTGTTTGCCAAGCACGGAGACCTTGAGTTCTATAAGATAAAGCCATAAACATGTGTATCCGAGTCTTCTATCAAAAGTTACAGCTATTTCTATGAAGTTGTACAAAAACGCTTTCTTTCGCCAAGACAGTGCGTTTCTCACTGTTACATGCATTTGAATGGGGAACTCGACTGAAACAAAGTATAAGTTTTCATTATGTGAATAACTTGGAAATCTTAGCTCAAACAGCTGCAAAACCTGTTTGCCCAGCACGGAGACCTTGAGTTCTATAAGATAAAGCCATAAACATGTGTATCCGAGTCTTCTATCAAAAGTTACAGCTATTTCTATGAAGTTGTACAAAAACGCTTTCTTTCGCCAAGACAGTGCGTTTCTCACTGTTACATGCATTTGAATGGGGAACTCGACCGAAACAAAGTATAGGTTTTCATTATGTGAATAACTTGGAAATCTTAGCTCAAACAGCTGCAAAACCTGTTTTCCCAGCACGGAGACCTTGAGTTCTATAAGATAAAGCCATAAACATGTGTATCCGAGTCTTCTATCAAAAGTTACAGCTATTTATATGAAGTTGTACAAAAACGCTTTCTTTCGCCAAGACAGTGCGTTTCTCACTGTTACATGCATTTGAATGGGGAACTCGACCGAAACAAAGTATAAGTTTTCATTATGTGAATAACTTGGAAATCTTAGCTCAAACAGCTGCAAAACCTGTTTGCCCAGCACGGAGACCTTGAGTTCTATAAGATAAAGCCATAAACATGTGTATCCGAGTCTTCTATCAAAAGTTACAGCTATTTCTATGAAGTTGTACAAAATAGCTTTCTTTCGCCAAGACAGTGCGTTTCTCACTGTTACATGCATTTGAATGGGGAACTCGACCGAAACAAAGTATAAGTTTTCATTATGTGAATAACTTGGAAATCTTAGCTCAAACAGCTGCAAAACCTGTTTTCCAAGCACGTAGACCTTGAGTTCTATAAGATAAAGCCATAAACATGTTTGTCTGAGTCTTCTATCAAAAGTTACAGCTATTTCTATGAAGTTGTACAAAAACGCTTTCTTTCGCCAAGACAGTGCGTTTCTCACTGTTACATGCATTTGAATGGGGAACTCGACCGAAACAAAGTATAGGTTTTCATTATGTGAATAACTTGGAAATCTTAGCTCAAACAGCTGCAAAACCTGTTTTCCCAGCACGGGGACCTTGAGTTCTATAAGATAAAGCCATAAACATGTGTATCCGAGTCTTCTATCAAAAGTTACAGCTATTTCTATGAAGTTGTACAAAAACGCTTTCTTTCGCCAAGACAGTGCGTTTCTCACTGTTACATGCATTTGAATGGGGAACTCGACCGAAACAAAGTATAGGTTTTCATTATGTGAATAACTTGGAAATCTTAGCTCAAACAGCTGCAAAACCTGTTTTCCCAGCACGGAGACCTTGAGTTCTATAAGATAAAGCCATAAACATGTGTATCCGAGTCTTCTATCAAAAGTTACAGCTATTTATATGAAGTTGTACAAAAACGCTTTCTTTCGCCAAGACAGTGCGTTTCTCACTGTTACATGCATTTGAATGGGGAACTCGACCGAAACAAAGTATAAGTTTTCATTATGTGAATAACTTGGAAATCTTAGCTCAAACAGCTGCAAAACCTGTTTGCCCAGCACGGAGACCTTGAGTTCTATAAGATAAAGCCATAAACATGTGTATCCGAGTCTTCTATCAAAAGTTACAGCTATTTCTATGAAGTTGTACAAAATAGCTTTCTTTCGCCAAGACAGTGCGTTTCTCACTGTTACATGCATTTGAATGGGGAACTCGACCGAAACAAAGTATAAGTTTTCATTATGTGAATAACTTGGAAATCTTAGCTCAAACAGCTGCAAAACCTGTTTTCCAAGCACGTAGACCTTGAGTTCTATAAGATAAAGCCATAAACATGTTTGTCTGAGTCTTCTATCAAAAGTTACAGCTATTTCTATGAAGTTGTACAAAAACGCTTTCTTTCGCCAAGACAGTGCGTTTCTCACTGTTACATGCATTTGAATGGGGAACTCGACCGAAACAAAGTATAGGTTTTCATTATGTGAATAACTTGGAAATCTTAGCTCAAACAGCTGCAAAACCTGTTTTCCCAGCACGGGGACCTTGAGTTCTATAAGATAAAGCCATAAACATGTGTATCCGAGTCTTCTATCAAAAGTTACAGCTATTTATATGAAGTTGTACAAAAACGCTTTCTTTCGCCAAGACAGTGCGTTTCTCACTGTTACATGCATTTGAATGGGGAACTCGACCGAAACAAAGTATAAGTTTTCATTATGTGAATAACTTGGAAATCTTAGCTCAAACAGCTGCAAAACCTGTTTGCCCAGCACGGAGACCTTGAGTTCTATAAGATAAAGCCATAAACATGTTTGTCTGAGTCTTCTATCAAAAGTTACAGCTATTTCTATGAAGTTGTACAAAAACGCTTTCTTTCGCCAAGACAGTGCGTTTCTCACTGGTACATGCATTTGAATGGGGAACTCGACCGAAACAAAGTATAGGTTTTCATTATGTGAATAACTTGGAAATCTTAGCTCAAACAGCTGCAAAACCTGTTTTCCCAGCACGGAGACCTTGAGTTCTATAAGATAAAGCCATAAACATGTTTGTCTGAGTCTTCTATCAAAAGTTACAGCTATTTCTATGAAGTTGTACAAAAACGCTTTCTTTCGCCAAGACAGTGCGTTTCTCACTGTTACATGCATTTGAATGGGGAACTCGACCGAAACAAAGTATAAGTTTTCATTATGTGAATAACTTGGAAATCTTAGCTCAAACAGCTGCAAAACCTGTTTTCCCAGCACGTAGACCTTGAGTTCTATAAGATAAAGCCATAAACATGTTTGTCTGAGTCTTCTATCAAAAGTTACAGCTATTTCTATGAAGTTGTACAAAAACGCTTTCTTTCGCCAAGACAGTGCGTTTCTCACTGTTACATGCATTTGAATGGGGAACTCGACCGAAACAAAGTATAGGTTTTCATTATGTGAATAACTTGGAAATCTTAGCTCAAACAGCTGCAAAACCTGTTTTCCCAGCACGGAAACCTTGAGTTCTATAAGATAAAGCCATAAACATGTTTGTCTGAGTCTTCTATCAAAAGTTACAGCTATTTCTATGAAGTTGTACAAAAACGCTTTCTTTCGCCAAGACAGTGCGTTTCTCACTGTTACATGCATTTGAATGGGGAACTCGACCGAAACAAAGTATAGGTTTTCATTATGTGAATAACTTGGAAATCTTAGCTCAAACAGCTGCAAAACCTGTTTGCCAAGCACGGAGACCTTGAGTTCTATAAGATAAAGCCATAAACATGTGTATCCGAGTCTTCTATCAAAAGTTACAGCTATTTCTATGAAGTTGTACAAAAACGCTTTCTTTCGCCAAGACAGTGCGTTTCTCACTGTTACATGCATTTGAATGGGGAACTCGACCGAAACAAAGTATAGGTTTTCATTATGTGAATAACTTGGAAATCTTAGCTCAAACAGCTGCAAAACCTGTTTTCCCAGCACGGGGACCTTGAGTTCTATAAGATAAAGCCATAAACATGTTTGTCTGAGTCTTCTATCAAAAGTTACAGCTATTTCTATGAAGTTGTACAAAAACGCTTTCTTTCGCCAAGACAGTGCGTTTCTCACTGTTACATGCATTTGAATGGGGAACTCGACCGAAACAAAGTATAAGTTTTCATTATGTGAATAACTTGGAAATCTTAGCTCAAACAGCTGCAAAACCTGTTTGCCCAGCACGGAGACCTTGAGTTCTATAAGATAAAGCCATAAACATGTGTATCCGAGTCTTCTATCAAAAGTTACAGCTATTTCTATGAAGTTGTACAAAAACGCTTTCTTTCGCCAAGACAGTGCGTTTCTCACTGTTACATGCATTTGAATGGGGAACTCGACCGAAACAAAGTATAGGTTTTCATTATGTGAATAACTTGGAAATCTTAGCTCAAACAGCTGCAAAACCTGTTTTCCCAGCACGGAGACCTTGAGTTCTATAAGATAAAGCCATAAACATGTGTATCCGAGTCTTCTATCAAAAGTTACAGCTATTTATATGAAGTTGTACAAAAACGCTTTCTTTCGCCAAGACAGTGCGTTTCTCACTGTTACATGCATTTGAATGGGGAACTCGACCGAAACAAAGTATAGGTTTTCATTATGTGAATAACTTGGAAATCTTAGCTCAAACAGCTGCAAAACCTGTTTTCCCAGCACGGGGACCTTGAGTTCTATAAGATAAAGCCATAAACATGTTTGTCTGAGTCTTCTATCAAAAGTTACAGCTATTTCTATGAAGTTGTACAAAAACGCTTTCTTTCGCCAAGACAGTGCGTTTCTCACTGTTACATGCATTTGAATGGGGAACTCGACCGAAACAAAGTATAAGTTTTCATTATGTGAATAACTTGGAAATCTTAGCTCAAACAGCTGCAAAACCTGTTTGCCCAGCACGGAGACCTTGAGTTCTATAAGATAAAGCCATAAACATGTGTATCCGAGTCTTCTATCAAAAGTTACAGCTATTTCTATGAAGTTGTACAAAAACGCTTTCTTTCGCCAAGACAGTGCGTTTCTCACTGTTACATGCATTTGAATGGGGAACTCGACCGAAACAAAGTATAGGTTTTCATTATGTGAATAACTTGGAAATCTTAGCTCAAACAGCTGCAAAACCTGTTTTCCCAGCACGGAGACCTTGAGTTCTATAAGATAAAGCCATAAACATGTGTATCCGAGTCTTCTATCAAAAGTTACAGCTATTTATATGAAGTTGTACAAAAACGCTTTCTTTCGCCAAGACAGTGCGTTTCTCACTGTTACATGCATTTGAATGGGGAACTCGACCGAAACAAAGTATAAGTTTTCATTATGTGAATAACTTGGAAATCTTAGCTCAAACAGCTGCAAAACCTGTTTGCCCAGCACGGAGACCTTGAGTTCTATAAGATAAAGCCATAAACATGTGTATCCGAGTCTTCTATCAAAAGTTACAGCTATTTCTATGAAGTTGTACAAAATAGCTTTCTTTCGCCAAGACAGTGCGTTTCTCACTGTTACATGCATTTGAATGGGGAACTCGACCGAAACAAAGTATAAGTTTTCATTATGTGAATAACTTGGAAATCTTAGCTCAAACAGCTGCAAAACCTGTTTGCCCAGCACGTAGACCTTGAGTTCTATAAGATAAAGCCATAAACATGTTTGTCTGAGTCTTCTATCAAAAGTTACAGCTATTTCTATGAAGTTGTACAAAAACGCTTTCTTTCGCCAAGACAGTGCGTTTCTCACTGTTACATGCATTTGAATGGGGAACTCGACCGAAACAAAGTATAAGTTTTCATTATGTGAATAACTTGGAAATCTTAGCTCAAACAGCTGCAAAACCTGATTTCCCAGCACGGAGACCTTGAGTTCTATAATATAAGGCCATAAACATGTTTGTCTGAGTCTTCTATCAAAAGTTACAGCTATTTCTATGAAGTTGTACAAAAACGCTTTCTTTCGCCAAGACAGTGCGTTTCTCACTGTTACATGCATTTGAATGGGGAACTCGACCGAAACAAAGTATAGGTTTTCATTATGTGAATAACTTGGAAATCTTAGCTCAAACAGCTGCAAAACCTGTTTGCCAAGCACGGAGACCTTGAGTTCTATAAGATAAAGCCATAAACATGTGTATCCGAGTCTTCTATCAAAAGTTACAGCTATTTCTATGAAGTTGTACAAAAACGCTTTCTTTCGCCAAGACAGTGCGTTTCTCACTGTTACATGCATTTGAATGGGGAACTCGACTGAAACAAAGTATAAGTTTTCATTATGTGAATAACTTGGAAATCTTAGCTCAAACAGCTGCAAAACCTGTTTGCCCAGCACGGAGACCTTGAGTTCTATAAGATAAAGCCATAAACATGTGTATCCGAGTCTTCTATCAAAAGTTACAGCTATTTATATGAAGTTGTACAAAAACGCTTTCTTTCGCCAAGACAGTGCGTTTCTCACTGTTACATGCATTTGAATGGGGAACTCGACCGAAACAAAGTATAAGTTTTCATTATGTGAATAACTTGGAAATCTTAGCTCAAACAGCTGCAAAACCTGTTTGCCCAGCACGGAGACCTTGAGTTCTATAAGATAAAGCCATAAACATGTGTATACGAGTCTTCTATCAAAAGTTACAGCTATTTCTATGAAGTTGTACAAAATAGCTTTCTTTCGCCAAGACAGTGCGTTTCTCACTGTTACATGCATTTGAATGGGGAACTCGACCGAAACAAAGTATAAGTTTTCATTATGTGAATAACTTGGAAATCTTAGCTCAAACAGCTGCAAAACCTGTTTTCCCAGCACGTAGACCTTGAGTTCTATAAGATAAAGCCATAAACATGTTTGTCTGAGTCTTCTATCAAAAGTTACAGCTATTTCTATGAAGTTGTACAAAAACGCTTTCTTTCGCCAAGACAGTGCGTTTCTCACTGTTACATGCATTTGAATGGGGAACTCGACCGAAACAAAGTATAAGTTTTCATTATGTGAATAACTTGGAAATCTTAGCTCAAACAGCTGCAAAACCTGTTTTCCCAGCACGTAGACCTTGAGTTCTATAAGATAAAGCCATAAACATGTTTGTCTGAGTCTTCTATCAAAAGTTACAGCTATTTCTATGAAGTTGTACAAAAACGCTTTCTTTCGCCAAGACAGTGCGTTTCTCACTGTTACATGCATTTGAATGGGGAACTCGACCGAAACAAAGTATAAGTTTTCATTATGTGAATAACTTGGAAATCTTAGCTCAAACAGCTGCAAAACCTGATTTCCCAGCACGGAGACCTTGAGTTCTATAATATAAGGCCATAAACATGTTTGTCTGAGTCTTCTATCAAAAGTTACAGCTATTTCTATGAAGTTGTACAAAAACGCTTTCTTTCGCCAAGACAGTGCGTTTCTCACTGTTACATGCATTTGAATGGGGAACTCGACCGAAACAAAGTATAAGTTTTCATTATGTGAATAACTTGGAAATCTTAGCTCAAACAGCTGCAAAACCTGTTTGCCAAGCACGGAGACCTTGAGTTCTATAAGATAAAGCCATAAACATGTGTATCCGAGTCTTCTATCAAAAGTTACAGCTATTTCTATGAAGTTGTACAAAAACGCTTTCTTTCGCCAAGACAGTGCGTTTCTCACTGTTACATGCATTTGAATGGGGAACTCGACTGAAACAAAGTATAAGTTTTCATTATGTGAATAACTTGGAAATCTTAGCTCAAACAGCTGCAAAACCTGTTTGCCCAGCACGGAGACCTTGAGTTCTATAAGATAAAGCCATAAACATGTGTATCCGAGTCTTCTATCAAAAGTTACAGCTATTTCTATGAAGTTGTACAAAAACGCTTTCTTTCGCCAAGACAGTGCGTTTCTCACTGTTACATGCATTTGAATGGGGAACTCGACCGAAACAAAGTATAGGTTTTCATTATGTGAATAACTTGGAAATCTTAGCTCAAACAGCTGCAAAACCTGTTTTCCCAGCACGGGGACCTTGAGTTCTATAAGATAAAGCCATAAACATGTTTGTCTGAGTCTTCTATCAAAAGTTACAGCTATTTCTATGAAGTTGTACAAAAACGCTTTCTTTCGCCAAGACAGTGCGTTTCTCACTGTTACATGCATTTGAATGGGGAACTCGACCGAAACAAAGTATAAGTTTTCATTATGTGAATAACTTGGAAATCTTAGCTCAAACAGCTGCAAAACCTGTTTGCCCAGCACGGAGACCTTGAGTTCTATAAGATAAAGCCATAAACATGTGTATCCGAGTCTTCTATCAAAAGTTACAGCTATTTCTATGAAGTTGTACAAAAACGCTTTCTTTCGCCAAGACAGTGCGTTTCTCACTGTTACATGCATTTGAATGGGGAACTCGACCGAAACAAAGTATAGGTTTTCATTATGTGAATAACTTGGAAATCTTAGCTCAAACAGCTGCAAAACCTGTTTTCCCAGCACGGAGACCTTGAGTTCTATAAGATAAAGCCATAAACATGTGTATCCGAGTCTTCTATCAAAAGTTACAGCTATTTATATGAAGTTGTACAAAAACGCTTTCTTTCGCCAAGACAGTGCGTTTCTCACTGTTACATGCATTTGAATGGGGAACTCGACCGAAACAAAGTATAAGTTTTCATTATGTGAATAACTTGGAAATCTTAGCTCAAACAGCTGCAAAACCTGTTTTCCCAGCACGTAGACCTTGAGTTCTATAAGATAAAGCCATAAACATGTGTATCCGAGTCTTCTATCAAAAGTTACAGCTATTTCTATGAAGTTGTACAAAATAGCTTTCTTTCGCCAAGACAGTGCGTTTCTCACTGTTACATGCATTTGAATGGGGAACTCGACCGAAACAAAGTATAAGTTTTCATTATGTGAATAACTTGGAAATCTTAGCTCAAACAGCTGCAAAACCTGTTTTCCCAGCACGTAGACCTTGAGTTCTATAAGATAAAGCCATAAACATGTTTGTCTGAGTCTTCTATCAAAAGTTACAGCTATTTCTATGAAGTTGTACAAAAACGCTTTCTTTCGCCAAGACAGTGCGTTTCTCACTGTTACATGCATTTGAATGGGGAACTCGACCGAAACAAAGTATAAGTTTTCATTATGTGAATAACTTGGAAATCTTAGCTCAAACAGCTGCAAAACCTGTTTTCCCAGCACGTAGACCTTGAGTTCTATAAGATAAAGCCATAAACATGTTTGTCTGAGTCTTCTATCAAAAGTTACAGCTATTTCTATGAAGTTGTACAAAAACGCTTTCTTTCGCCAAGACAGTGCGTTTCTCACTGTTACATGCATTTGAATGGGGAACTCGACCGAAACAAAGTATAAGTTTTCATTATGTGAATAACTTGGAAATCTTAGCTCAAACAGCTGCAAAACCTGATTTCCCAGCACGGAGACCTTGAGTTCTATAATATAAGGCCATAAACATGTTTGTCTGAGTCTTCTATCAAAAGTTACAGCTATTTCTATGAAGTTGTACAAAAACGCTTTCTTTCGCCAAGACAGTGCGTTTCTCACTGTTACATGCATTTGAATGGGGAACTCGACCGAAACAAAGTATAAGTTTTCATTATGTGAATAACTTGGAAATCTTAGCTCAAACAGCTGCAAAACCTGTTTGCCAAGCACGGAGACCTTGAGTTCTATAAGATAAAGCCATAAACATGTGTATCCGAGTCTTCTATCAAAAGTTACAGCTATTTCTATGAAGTTGTACAAAAACGCTTTCTTTCGCCAAGACAGTGCGTTTCTCACTGTTACATGCATTTGAATGGGGAACTCGACTGAAACAAAGTATAAGTTTTCATTATGTGAATAACTTGGAAATCTTAGCTCAAACAGCTGCAAAACCTGTTTGCCCAGCACGGAGACCTTGAGTTGTATAAGATAAAGCCATAAACATGTGTATCCGAGTCTTCTATCAAAAGTTACAGCTATTTCTATGAAGTTGTACAAAAACGCTTTCTTTCGCCAAGACAGTGCGTTTCTCACTGTTACATGCATTTGAATGGGGAACTCGACCGAAACAAAGTATAGGTTTTCATTATGTGAATAACTTGGAAATCTTAGCTCAAACAGCTGCAAAACCTGTTTTCCCAGCACGGGGACCTTGAGTTCTATAAGATAAAGCCATAAACATGTTTGTCTGAGTCTTCTATCAAAAGTTACAGCTATTTCTATGAAGTTGTACAAAAACGCTTTCTTTCGCCAAGACAGTGCGTTTCTCACTGTTACATGCATTTGAATGGGGAACTCGACCGAAACAAAGTATAAGTTTTCATTATGTGAATAACTTGGAAATCTTAGCTCAAACAGCTGCAAAACCTGTTTGCCCAGCACGGAGACCTTGAGTTCTATAAGATAAAGCCATAAACATGTGTATCCGAGTCTTCTATCAAAAGTTACAGCTATTTCTATGAAGTTGTACAAAAACGCTTTCTTTCGCCAAGACAGTGCGTTTCTCACTGTTACATGCATTTGAATGGGGAACTCGACCGAAACAAAGTATAGGTTTTCATTATGTGAATAACTTGGAAATCTTAGCTCAAACAGCTGCAAAACCTGTTTTCCCAGCACGGAGACCTTGAGTTCTATAAGATAAAGCCATAAACATGTGTATCCGAGTCTTCTATCAAAAGTTACAGCTATTTATATGAAGTTGTACAAAAACGCTTTCTTTCGCCAAGACAGTGCGTTTCTCACTGTTACATGCATTTGAATGGGGAACTCGACCGAAACAAAGTATAAGTTTTCATTATGTGAATAACTTGGAAATCTTAGCTCAAACAGCTGCAAAACCTGTTTGCCCAGCACGGAGACCTTGAGTTCTATAAGATAAAGCCATAAACATGTGTATCCGAGTCTTCTATCAAAAGTTACAGCTATTTCTATGAAGTTGTACAAAAACGCTTTCTTTCGCCAAGACAGTGCGTTTCTCACTGTTACATGCATTTGAATGGGGAACTCGACTGAAACAAAGTATAAGTTTTCATTATGTGAATAACTTGGAAATCTTAGCTCAAACAGCTGCAAAACCTGTTTGCCCAGCACGGAGACCTTGAGTTGTATAAGATAAAGCCATAAACATGTGTATCCGAGTCTTCTATCAAAAGTTACAGCTATTTCTATGAAGTTGTACAAAAACGCTTTCTTTCGCCAAGACAGTGCGTTTCTCACTGTTACATGCATTTGAATGGGGAACTCGACCGAAACAAAGTATAGGTTTTCATTATGTGAATAACTTGGAAATCTTAGCTCAAACAGCTGCAAAACCTGTTTTCCCAGCACGGGGACCTTGAGTTCTATAAGATAAAGCCATAAACATGTTTGTCTGAGTCTTCTATCAAAAGTTACAGCTATTTCTATGAAGTTGTACAAAAACGCTTTCTTTCGCCAAGACAGTGCGTTTCTCACTGTTACATGCATTTGAATGGGGAACTCGACCGAAACAAAGTATAAGTTTTCATTATGTGAATAACTTGGAAATCTTAGCTCAAACAGCTGCAAAACCTGTTTGCCCAGCACGGAGACCTTGAGTTCTATAAGATAAAGCCATAAACATGTGTATCCGAGTCTTCTATCAAAAGTTACAGCTATTTCTATGAAGTTGTACAAAAACGCTTTCTTTCGCCAAGACAGTGCGTTTCTCACTGTTACATGCATTTGAATGGGGAACTCGACCGAAACAAAGTATAGGTTTTCATTATGTGAATAACTTGGAAATCTTAGCTCAAACAGCTGCAAAACCTGTTTTCCCAGCACGGAGACCTTGAGTTCTATAAGATAAAGCCATAAACATGTGTATCCGAGTCTTCTATCAAAAGTTACAGCTATTTATATGAAGTTGTACAAAAACGCTTTCTTTCGCCAAGACAGTGCGTTTCTCACTGTTACATGCATTTGAATGGGGAACTCGACCGAAACAAAGTATAAGTTTTCATTATGTGAATAACTTGGAAATCTTAGCTCAAACAGCTGCAAAACCTGTTTGCCCAGCACGGAGACCTTGAGTTCTATAAGATAAAGCCATAAACATGTGTATCCGAGTCTTCTATCAAAAGTTACAGCTATTTCTATGAAGTTGTACAAAATAGCTTTCTTTCGCCAAGACAGTGCGTTTCTCACTGTTACATGCATTTGAATGGGGAACTCGACCGAAACAAAGTATAAGTTTTCATTATGTGAATAACTTGGAAATCTTAGCTCAAACAGCTGCAAAACCTGTTTTCCAAGCACGTAGACCTTGAGTTCTATAAGATAAAGCCATAAACATGTTTGTCTGAGTCTTCTATCAAAAGTTACAGCTATTTCTATGAAGTTGTACAAAAACGCTTTCTTTCGCCAAGACAGTGCGTTTCTCACTGTTACATGCATTTGAATGGGGAACTCGACCGAAACAAAGTATAGGTTTTCATTATGTGAATAACTTGGAAATCTTAGCTCAAACAGCTGCAAAACCTGTTTTCCCAGCACGGGGACCTTGAGTTCTATAAGATAAAGCCATAAACATGTGTATCCGAGTCTTCTATCAAAAGTTACAGCTATTTATATGAAGTTGTACAAAAACGCTTTCTTTCGCCAAGACAGTGCGTTTCTCACTGGTACATGCATTTGAATGGGGAACTCGACCGAAACAAAGTATAAGTTTTCATTATGTTAATAACTTGGAAATCTTAGCTCAAACAGCTGCAAAACCTGTTTTCCCAGCACGGAGACCTTGAGTTCTATAATATAAGGCCATAAACATGTTTGTCTGAGTCTTCTATCAAAAGTTACAGCTATTTCTATGAAGTTGTACAAAAACGCTTTCTTTCGCCAAGACAGTGCGTTTCTCACTGTTACATGCATTTGAATGGGGAACTCGACCGAAACAAAGTATAGGTTTTCATTATGTGAATAACTTGGAAATCTTAGCTCAAACAGCTGCAAAACCTGTTTTCCCAGCACGGGGACCTTGAGTTCTATAAGATAAAGCCATAAACATGTTTGTCTGAGTCTTCTATCAAAAGTTACAGCTATTTCTATGAAGTTGTACAAAAACGCTTTCTTTCGCCAAGACAGTGCGTTTCTCACTGTTACATGCATTTGAATGGGGAACTCGACTGAAACAAAGTATAAGTTTTCATTATGTGAATAACTTGGAAATCTTAGCTCAAACAGCTGCAAAACCTGTTTTCCCAGCACGGGGACCTTGAGTTCTATAAGATAAAGCCATAAACATGTTTGTCTGAGTCTTCTATCAAAAGTTACAGCTATTTCTATGAAGTTGTACAAAAACGCTTTCTTTCGCCAAGACAGTGCGTTTCTCACTGTTACATGCATTTGAATGGGGAACTCGACCGAAACAAAGTATAAGTTTTCATTATGTGAATAACTTGGAAATCTTAGCTCAAACAGCTGCAAAACCTGTTTGCCCAGCACGTAGACCTTGAGTTCTATAAGATAAAGCCATAAACATGTTTGTCTGAGTCTTCTATCAAAAGTTACAGCTATTTCTATGAAGTTGTACAAAAACGCTTTCTTTCGCCAAGACAGTGCGTTTCTCACTGTTACATGCATTTGAATGGGGAACTCGACCGAAACAAAGTATAAGTTTTCATTATGTGAATAACTTGGAAATCTTAGCTCAAACAGCTGCAAAACCTGTTTGCCAAGCACGGAGACCTTGAGTTCTATAAGATAAAGCCATAAACATGTGTATCCGAGTCTTCTATCAAAAGTTACAGCTATTTCTATGAAGTTGTACAAAAACGCTTTCTTTCGCCAAGACAGTGCGTTTCTCACTGTTACATGCATTTGAATGGGGAACTCGACTGAAACAAAGTATAAGTTTTCATTATGTGAATAACTTGGAAATCTTAGCTCAAACAGCTGCAAAACCTGTTTGCCCAGCACGGAGACCTTGAGTTCTATAAGATAAAGCCATAAACATGTGTATCCGAGTCTTCTATCAAAAGTTACAGCTATTTCTATGAAGTTGTACAAAAACGCTTTCTTTCGCCAAGACAGTGCGTTTCTCACTGTTACATGCATTTGAATGGGGAACTCGACCGAAACAAAGTATAGGTTTTCATTATGTGAATAACTTGGAAATCTTAGCTCAAACAGCTGCAAAACCTGTTTTCCCAGCACGGAGACCTTGAGTTCTATAAGATAAAGCCATAAACATGTGTATCCGAGTCTTCTATCAAAAGTTACAGCTATTTCTATGAAGTTGTACAAAAACGCTTTCTTTCGCCAAGACAGTGCGTTTCTCACTGTTACATGCATTTGAATGGGGAACTCGACCGAAACAAAGTATAAGTTTTCATTATGTGAATAACTTGGAAATCTTAGCTCAAACAGCTGCAAAACCTGTTTGCCCAGCACGGAGACCTTGAGTTCTATAAGATAAAGCCATAAACATGTGTATCCGAGTCTTCTATCAAAAGTTACAGCTATTTCTATGAAGTTGTACAAAATAGCTTTCTTTCGCCAAGACAGTGCGTTTCTCACTGTTACATGCATTTGAATGGGGAACTCGACCGAAACAAAGTATAAGTTTTCATTATGTGAATAACTTGGAAATCTTAGCTCAAACAGCTGCAAAACCTGTTTTCCAAGCACGTAGACCTTGAGTTCTATAAGATAAAGCCATAAACATGTTTGTCTGAGTCTTCTATCAAAAGTTACAGCTATTTCTATGAAGTTGTACAAAAACGCTTTCTTTCGCCAAGACAGTGCGTTTCTCACTGTTACATGCATTTGAATGGGGAACTCGACCGAAACAAAGTATAGGTTTTCATTATGTGAATAACTTGGAAATCTTAGCTCAAACAGCTGCAAAACCTGTTTTCCCAGCACGGGGACCTTGAGTTCTATAAGATAAAGCCATAAACATGTGTATCCGAGTCTTCTATCAAAAGTTACAGCTATTTATATGAAGTTGTACAAAAACGCTTTCTTTCGCCAAGACAGTGCGTTTCTCACTGTTACATGCATTTGAATGGGGAACTCGACCGAAACAAAGTATAAGTTTTCATTATGTGAATAACTTGGAAATCTTAGCTCAAACAGCTGCAAAACCTGTTTGCCCAGCACGGAGACCTTGAGTTCTATAAGATAAAGCCATAAACATGTTTGTCTGAGTCTTCTATCAAAAGTTACAGCTATTTCTATGAAGTTGTACAAAAACGCTTTCTTTCGCCAAGACAGTGCGTTTCTCACTGGTACATGCATTTGAATGGGGAACTCGACCGAAACAAAGTATAAGTTTTCATTATGTTAATAACTTGGAAATCTTAGCTCAAACAGCTGCAAAACCTGTTTTCCCAGCACGGAGACCTTGAGTTCTATAATATAAGGCCATAAACATGTTTGTCTGAGTCTTCTATCAAAAGTTACAGCTATTTCTATGAAGTTGTACAAAAACGCTTTCTTTCGCCAAGACAGTGCGTTTCTCACTGGTACATGCATTTGAATGGGGAACTCGACCGAAACAAAGTATAGGTTTTCATTATGTGAATAACTTGGAAATCTTAGCTCAAACAGCTGCAAAACCTGTTTTCCCAGCACGGAGACCTTGAGTTCTATAAGATAAAGCCATAAACATGTTTGTCTGAGTCTTCTATCAAAAGTTACAGCTATTTCTATGAAGTTGTACAAAAACGCTTTCTTTCGCCAAGACAGTGCGTTTCTCACTGTTACATGCATTTGAATGGGGAACTCGAGCGAAACAAAGTATAAGTTTTCATTATGTGAATAACTTGGAAATCTTAGCTCAAACAGCTGCAAAACCTGTTTTCCCAGCACGTAGACCTTGAGTTCTATAAGATAAAGCCATAAACATGTTTGTCTGAGTCTTCTATCAAAAGTTACAGCTATTTCTATGAAGTTGTACAAAAACGCTTTCTTTCGCCAAGACAGTGCGTTTCTCACTGTTACATGCATTTGAATGGGGAACTCGACCGAAACAAAGTATAGGTTTTCATTATGTGAATAACTTGGAAATCTTAGCTCAAACAGCTGCAAAACCTGTTTTCCCAGCACGGAAACCTTGAGTTCTATAAGATAAAGCCATAAACATGTTTGTTTGAGTCTTCTATCAAAAGTTACAGCTATTTCTATGAAGTTGTACAAAAACGCTTTCTTTCGCCAAGACAGTGCGTTTCTCACTGTTACATGCATTTGAATGGGGAACTCGACCGAAACAAAGTATAAGTTTTCATTATGTGAATAACTTGGAAATCTTAGCTCAAACAGCTGCAAAACCTGTTTGCCCAGCACGGAGACCTTGAGTTCTATAAGATAAAGCCATAAACATGTGTATCCGAGTCTTCTATCAAAAGTTACAGCTATTTCTATGAAGTTGTACAAAAACGCTTTCTTTCGCCAAGACAGTGCGTTTCTCACTGTTACATGCATTTGAATGGGGAACTCGACCGAAACAAAGTATAGGTTTTCATTATGTGAATAACTTGGAAATCTTAGCTCAAACAGCTGCAAAACCTGTTTTCCCAGCACGGAGACCTTGAGTTCTATAAGATAAAGCCATAAACATGTGTATCCGAGTCTTCTATCAAAAGTTACAGCTATTTATATGAAGTTGTACAAAAACGCTTTCTTTCGCCAAGACAGTGCGTTTCTCACTGTTACATGCATTTGAATGGGGAACTCGACCGAAACAAAGTATAAGTTTTCATTATGTGAATAACTTGGAAATCTTAGCTCAAACAGCTGCAAAACCTGTTTGCCCAGCACGGAGACCTTGAGTTCTATAAGATAAAGCCATAAACATGTGTATCCGAGTCTTCTATCAAAAGTTACAGCTATTTCTATGAAGTTGTACAAAATAGCTTTCTTTCGCCAAGACAGTGCGTTTCTCACTGTTACATGCATTTGAATGGGGAACTCGACCGAAACAAAGTATAAGTTTTCATTATGTGAATAACTTGGAAATCTTAGCTCAAACAGCTGCAAAACCTGTTTTCCCAGCACGTAGACCTTGAGTTCTATAAGATAAAGCCATAAACATGTTTGTCTGAGTCTTCTATCAAAAGTTACAGCTATTTCTATGAAGTTGTACAAAAACGCTTTCTTTCGCCAAGACAGTGCGTTTCTCACTGTTACATGCATTTGAATGGGGAACTCGACCGAAACAAAGTATAGGTTTTCATTATGTGAATAACTTGGAAATCTTAGCTCAAACAGCTGCAAAACCTGTTTTCCCAGCACGGGGACCTTGAGTTCTATAAGATAAAGCCATAAACATGTTTGTCTGAGTCTTCTATCAAAAGTTACAGCTATTTCTATGAAGTTGTACAAAAACGCTTTCTTTCGCCAAGACAGTGCGTTTCTCACTGTTACATGCATTTGAATGGGGAACTCGACCGAAACAAAGTATAAGTTTTCATTATGTGAATAACTTGGAAATCTTAGCTCAAACAGCTGCAAAACCTGATTTCCCAGCACGGAGACCTTGAGTTCTATAATATAAGGCCATAAACATGTTTGTCTGAGTCTTCTATCAAAAGTTACAGCTATTTCTATGAAGTTGTACAAAAACGCTTTCTTTCGCCAAGACAGTGCGTTTCTCACTGTTACATGCATTTGAATGGGGAACTCGACCGAAACAAAGTATAAGTTTTCATTATGTGAATAACTTGGAAATCTTAGCTCAAACAGCTGCAAAACCTGTTTGCCCAGCACGGAGACCTTGAGTTCTATAATATAAGGCCATAAACATGTTTGTCTGAGTCTTCTATCAAAAGTTACAGCTATTTCTATGAAGTTGTACAAAAACGCTTTCTTTCGCCAAGACAGTGCGTTTCTCACTGTTACATGCATTTGAATGGGGAACTCGACCGAAACAAAGTATAAGTTTTCATTATGTGAATAACTTGGAAATCTTAGCTCAAACAGCTGCAAAACCTGTTTGCCCAGCACGGAGACCTTGAGTTCTATAAGATAAAGCCATAAACATGTGTATCCGAGTCTTCTATCAAAAGTTACAGCTATTTCTATGAAGTTGTACAAAATAGCTTTCTTTCGCCAAGACAGTGCGTTTCTCACTGTTACATGCATTTGAATGGGGAACTCGACCGAAACAAAGTATAAGTTTTCATTATGTGAATAACTTGGAAATCTTAGCTCAAACAGCTGCAAAACCTGTTTTCCCAGCACGTAGACCTTGAGTTCTATAAGATAAAGCCATAAACATGTTTGTCTGAGTCTTCTATCAAAAGTTACAGCTATTTCTATGAAGTTGTACAAAAACGCTTTCTTTCGCCAAGACAGTGCGTTTCTCACTGTTACATGCATTTGAATGGGGAACTCGACCGAAACAAAGTATAGGTTTTCATTATGTGAATAACTTGGAAATCTTAGCTCAAACAGCTGCAAAACCTGTTTTCCCAGCACGGGGACCTTGAGTTCTATAAGATAAAGCCATAAACATGTTTGTCTGAGTCTTCTATCAAAAGTTACAGCTATTTCTATGAAGTTGTACAAAAACGCTTTCTTTCGCCAAGACAGTGCGTTTCTCACTGTTACATGCATTTGAATGGGGAACTCGACCGAAACAAAGTATAAGTTTTCATTATGTGAATAACTTGGAAATCTTAGCTCAAACAGCTGCAAAACCTGATTTCCCAGCACGGAGACCTTGAGTTCTATAATATAAGGCCATAAACATGTTTGTCTGAGTCTTCTATCAAAAGTTACAGCTATTTCTATGAAGTTGTACAAAAACGCTTTCTTTCGCCAAGACAGTGCGTTTCTCACTGTTACATGCATTTGAATGGGGAACTCGACCGAAACAAAGTATAGGTTTTCATTATGTGAATAACTTGGAAATCTTAGCTCAAACAGCTGCAAAACCTGTTTGCCAAGCACGGAGACCTTGAGTTCTATAAGATAAAGCCATAAACATGTGTATCCGAGTCTTCTATCAAAAGTTACAGCTATTTCTATGAAGTTGTACAAAAACGCTTTCTTTCGCCAAGACAGTGCGTTTCTCACTGTTACATGCATTTGAATGGGGAACTCGACCGAAACAAAGTATAAGTTTTCATTATGTGAATAACTTGGAAATCTTAGCTCAAACAGCTGCAAAACCTGTTTGCCCAGCACGGAGACCTTGAGTTCTATAAGATAAAGCCATAAACATGTGTATCCGAGTCTTCTATCAAAAGTTACAGCTATTTCTATGAAGTTGTACAAAATAGCTTTCTTTCGCCAAGACAGTGCGTTTCTCACTGTTACATGCATTTGAATGGGGAACTCGACCGAAACAAAGTATAAGTTTTCATTATGTGAATAACTTGGAAATCTTAGCTCAAACAGCTGCAAAACCTGTTTGCCCAGCACGGAGACCTTGAGTTCTATAAGATAAAGCCATAAACATGTGTATCCGAGTCTTCTATCAAAAGTTACAGCTATTTCTATGAAGTTGTACAAAAACGCTTTCTTTCGCCAAGACAGTGCGTTTCTCACTGTTACATGCATTTGAATGGGGAACTCGACCGAAACAAAGTATAGGTTTTCATTATGTGAATAACTTGGAAATCTTAGCTCAAACAGCTGCAAAACCTGTTTTCCCAGCACGGAGACCTTGAGTTCTATAAGATAAAGCCATAAACATGTGTATCCGAGTCTTCTATCAAAAGTTACAGCTATTTATATGAAGTTGTACAAAAACGCTTTCTTTCGCCAAGACAGTGCGTTTCTCACTGTTACATCCATTTGAATGGGGAACTCGACCGAAACAAAGTATAAGTTTTCATTATGTGAATAACTTGGAAATCTTAGCTCAAACAGCTGCAAAACCTGTTTGCCCAGCACGGAGACCTTGAGTTCTATAAGATAAAGCCATAAACATGTGTATCCGAGTCTTCTATCAAAAGTTACAGCTATTTCTATGAAGTTGTACAAAATAGCTTTCTTTCGCCAAGACAGTGCGTTTCTCACTGTTACATGCATTTGAATGGGGAACTCGACCGAAACAAAGTATAAGTTTTCATTATGTGAATAACTTGGAAATCTTAGCTCAAACAGCTGCAAAACCTGTTTGCCCAGCACGGAGACCTTGAGTTCTATAAGATAAAGCCATAAACATGTTTGTCTGAGTCTTCTATCAAAAGTTACAGCTATTTCTATGAAGTTGTACAAAAACGCTTTCTTTCGCCAAGACAGTGCGTTTCTCACTGGTACATGCATTTGAATGGGGAACTCGACCGAAACAAAGTATAAGTTTTCATTATGTTAATAACTTGGAAATCTTAGCTCAAACAGCTGCAAAACCTGTTTTCCCAGCACGGAGACCTTGAGTTCTATAATATAAGGCCATAAACATGTTTGTCTGAGTCTTCTATCAAAAGTTACAGCTATTTCTATGAAGTTGTACAAAAACGCTTTCTTTCGCCAAGACAGTGCGTTTCTCACTGTTACATGCATTTGAATGGGGAACTCGACCGAAACAAAGTATAAGTTTTCATTATGTGAATAACTTGGAAATCTTAGCTCAAACAGCTGCAAAACCTGTTTTCCCAGCACGTAGACCTTGAGTTCTATAAGATAAAGCCATAAACATGTTTGTCTGAGTCTTCTATCAAAAGTTACAGCTATTTCTATGAAGTTGTACAAAAACGCTTTCTTTCGCCAAGACAGTGCGTTTCTCACTGTTACATGCATTTGAATGGGGAACTCGACCGAAACAAAGTATAGGTTTTCATTATGTGAATAACTTGGAAATCTTAGCTCAAACAGCTGCAAAACCTGTTTTCCCAGCACGGAAACCTTGAGTTCTATAAGATAAAGCCATAAACATGTTTGTCTGAGTCTTCTATCAAAAGTTACAGCTATTTCTATGAAGTTGTACAAAAACGCTTTCTTTCGCCAAGACAGTGCGTTTCTCACTGTTACATGCATTTGAATGGGGAACTCGACCGAAACAAAGTATAGGTTTTCATTATGTGAATAACTTGGAAATCTTAGCTCAAACAGCTGCAAAACCTGTTTTCCCAGCACGGAAACCTTGAGTTCTATAAGATAAAGCCATAAACATGTTTGTCTGAGTCTTCTATCAAAAGTTACAGCTATTTCTATGAAGTTGTACAAAAACGCTTTCTTTCGCCAAGACAGTGCGTTTCTCACTGTTACATGCATTTGAATGGGGAACTCGACCGAAACAAAGTATAGGTTTTCATTATGTGAATAACTTGGAAATCTTAGCTCAAACAGCTGCAAAACCTGTTTGCCAAGCACGGAGACCTTGAGTTCTATAAGATAAAGCCATAAACATGTGTATCCGAGTCTTCTATCAAAAGTTACAGCTATTTCTATGAAGTTGTACAAAAACGCTTTCTTTCGCCAAGACAGTGCGTTTCTCACTGTTACATGCATTTGAATGGGGAACTCGACTGAAACAAAGTATAAGTTTTCATTATGTGAATAACTTGGAAATCTTAGCTCAAACAGCTGCAAAACCTGTTTGCCCAGCACGGAGACCTTGAGTTCTATAAGATAAAGCCATAAACATGTGTATCCGAGTCTTCTATCAAAAGTTACAGCTATTTATATGAAGTTGTACAAAAACGCTTTCTTTCGCCAAGACAGTGCGTTTCTCACTGTTACATGCATTTGAATGGGGAACTCGACCGAAACAAAGTATAAGTTTTCATTATGTGAATAACTTGGAAATCTTAGCTCAAACAGCTGCAAAACCTGTTTGCCCAGCACGGAGACCTTGAGTTCTATAAGATAAAGCCATAAACATGTGTATCCGAGTCTTCTATCAAAAGTTACAGCTATTTCTATGAAGTTGTACAAAATAGCTTTCTTTCGCCAAGACAGTGCGTTTCTCACTGTTACATGCATTTGAATGGGGAACTCGACCGAAACAAAGTATAAGTTTTCATTATGTGAATAACTTGGAAATCTTAGCTCAAACAGCTGCAAAACCTGTTTTCCCAGCACGTAGACCTTGAGTTCTATAAGATAAAGCCATAAACATGTTTGTCTGAGTCTTCTATCAAAAGTTACAGCTATTTCTATGAAGTTGTACAAAAACGCTTTCTTTCGCCAAGACAGTGCGTTTCTCACTGTTACATGCATTTGAATGGGGAACTCGACCGAAACAAAGTATAGGTTTTCATTATGTGAATAACTTGGAAATCTTAGCTCAAACAGCTGCAAAACCTGTTTTCCCAGCACGGGGACCTTGAGTTCTATAAGATAAAGCCATAAACATGTTTGTCTGAGTCTTCTATCAAAAGTTACAGCTATTTCTATGAAGTTGTACAAAAACGCTTTCTTTCGCCAAGACAGTGCGTTTCTCACTGTTACATGCATTTGAATGGGGAACTCGACCGAAACAAAGTATAAGTTTTCATTATGTGAATAACTTGGAAATCTTAGCTCAAACAGCTGCAAAACCTGATTTCCCAGCACGGAGACCTTGAGTTCTATAATATAAGGCCATAAACATGTTTGTCTGAGTCTTCTATCAAAAGTTACAGCTATTTCTATGAAGTTGTACAAAAACGCTTTCTTTCGCCAAGACAGTGCGTTTCTCACTGTTACATGCATTTGAATGGGGAACTCGACCGAAACAAAGTATAAGTTTTCATTATGTGAATAACTTGGAAATCTTAGCTCAAACAGCTGCAAAACCTGTTTGCCCAGCACGGAGACCTTGAGTTCTATAAGATAAAGCCATAAACATGTGTATCCGAGTCTTCTATCAAAAGTTACAGCTATTTCTATGAAGTTGTACAAAATAGCTTTCTTTCGCCAAGACAGTGCGTTTCTCACTGTTACATGCATTTGAATGGGGAACTCGACTGAAACAAAGTATAAGTTTTCATTATGTGAATAACTTGGAAATCTTAGCTCAAACAGCTGCAAAACCTGTTTTCCCAGCACGGAAACCTTGAGTTCTATAAGATAAAGCCATAAACATGTTTGTCTGAGTCTTCTATCAAAAGTTACAGCTATTTCTATGAAGTTGTACAAAAACGCTTTCTTTCGCCAAGACAGTGCGTTTCTCACTGTTACATGCATTTGAATGGGGAACTCGACCGAAACAAAGTATAGGTTTTCATTATGTGAATAACTTGGAAATCTTAGCTCAAACAGCTGCAAAACCTGTTTGCCAAGCACGGAGACCTTGAGTTCTATAAGATAAAGCCATAAACATGTGTATCCGAGTCTTCTATCAAAAGTTACAGCTATTTCTATGAAGTTGTACAAAAACGCTTTCTTTCGCCAAGACAGTGCGTTTCTCACTGTTACATGCATTTGAATGGGGAACTCGACTGAAACAAAGTATAAGTTTTCATTATGTGAATAACTTGGAAATCTTAGCTCAAACAGCTGCAAAACCTGTTTGCCCAGCACGGAGACCTTGAGTTCTATAAGATAAAGCCATAAACATGTGTATCCGAGTCTTCTATCAAAAGTTACAGCTATTTATATGAAGTTGTACAAAAACGCTTTCTTTCGCCAAGACAGTGCGTTTCTCACTGTTACATGCATTTGAATGGGGAACTCGACCGAAACAAAGTATAAGTTTTCATTATGTGAATAACTTGGAAATCTTAGCTCAAACAGCTGCAAAACCTGTTTGCCCAGCACGGAGACCTTGAGTTCTATAAGATAAAGCCATAAACATGTGTATCCGAGTCTTCTATCAAAAGTTACAGCTATTTCTATGAAGTTGTACAAAATAGCTTTCTTTCGCCAAGACAGTGCGTTTCTCACTGTTACATGCATTTGAATGGGGAACTCGACCGAAACAAAGTATAAGTTTTCATTATGTGAATAACTTGGAAATCTTAGCTCAAACAGCTGCAAAACCTGTTTTCCCAGCACGTAGACCTTGAGTTCTATAAGATAAAGCCATAAACATGTTTGTCTGAGTCTTCTATCAAAAGTTACAGCTATTTCTATGAAGTTGTACAAAAACGCTTTCTTTCGCCAAGACAGTGCGTTTCTCACTGTTACATGCATTTGAATGGGGAACTCGACCGAAACAAAGTATAGGTTTTCATTATGTGAATAACTTGGAAATCTTAGCTCAAACAGCTGCAAAACCTGTTTTCCCAGCACGGGGACCTTGAGTTCTATAAGATAAAGCCATAAACATGTTTGTCTGAGTCTTCTATCAAAAGTTACAGCTATTTCTATGAAGTTGTACAAAAACGCTTTCTTTCGCCAAGACAGTGCGTTTCTCACTGTTACATGCATTTGAATGGGGAACTCGACCGAAACAAAGTATAAGTTTTCATTATGTGAATAACTTGGAAATCTTAGCTCAAACAGCTGCAAAACCTGATTTCCCAGCACGGAGACCTTGAGTTCTATAATATAAGGCCATAAACATGTTTGTCTGAGTCTTCTATCAAAAGTTACAGCTATTTCTATGAAGTTGTACAAAAACGCTTTCTTTCGCCAAGACAGTGCGTTTCTCACTGTTACATGCATTTGAATGGGGAACTCGACCGAAACAAAGTATAAGTTTTCATTATGTGAATAACTTGGAAATCTTAGCTCAAACAGCTGCAAAACCTGTTTGCCCAGCACGGAGACCTTGAGTTCTATAAGATAAAGCCATAAACATGTGTATCCGAGTCTTCTATCAAAAGTTACAGCTATTTCTATGAAGTTGTACAAAATAGCTTTCTTTCGCCAAGACAGTGCGTTTCTCACTGTTACATGCATTTGAATGGGGAACTCGACTGAAACAAAGTATAAGTTTTCATTATGTGAATAACTTGGAAATCTTAGCTCAAACAGCTGCAAAACCTGTTTGCCCAGCACGGAGACCTTGAGTTCTATAAGATAAAGCCATAAACATGTGTATCCGAGTCTTCTATCAAAAGTTACAGCTATTTCTATGAAGTTGTACAAAATAGCTTTCTTTCGCCAAGACAGTGCGTTTCTCACTGTTACATGCATTTGAATGGGGAACTCGACCGAAACAAAGTATAAGTTTTCATTATGTGAATAACTTGGAAATCTTAGCTCAAACAGCTGCAAAACCTGTTTTCCCAGCACGTAGACCTTGAGTTCTATAAGATAAAGCCATAAACATGTTTGTCTGAGTCTTCTATCAAAAGTTACAGCTATTTCTATGAAGTTGTACAAAAACGCTTTCTTTCGCCAAGACAGTGCGTTTCTCACTGTTACATGCATTTGAATGGGGAACTCGACCGAAACAAAGTATAGGTTTTCATTATGTGAATAACTTGGAAATCTTAGCTCAAACAGCTGCAAAACCTGTTTTCCCAGCACGGGGACCTTGAGTTCTATAAGATAAAGCCATAAACATGTTTGTCTGAGTCTTCTATCAAAAGTTACAGCTATTTCTATGAAGTTGTACAAAAACGCTTTCTTTCGCCAAGACAGTGCGTTTCTCACTGTTACATGCATTTGAATGGGGAACTCGACCGAAACAAAGTATAAGTTTTCATTATGTGAATAACTTGGAAATCTTAGCTCAAACAGCTGCAAAACCTGATTTCCCAGCACGGAGACCTTGAGTTCTATAATATAAGGCCATAAACATGTTTGTCTGAGTCTTCTATCAAAAGTTACAGCTATTTCTATGAAGTTGTACAAAAACGCTTTCTTTCGCCAAGACAGTGCGTTTCTCACTGTTACATGCATTTGAATGGGGAACTCGACCGACACAAAGTATAAGTTTTCATTATGTGAATAACTTGGAAATCTTAGCTCAAACAGCTGCAAAACCTGTTTGCCCAGCACGGAGACCTTGAGTTCTATAAGATAAAGCCATAAACATGTGTATCCGAGTCTTCTATCAAAAGTTACAGCTATTTCTATGAAGTTGTACAAAATAGCTTTCTTTCGCCAAGACAGTGCGTTTCTCACTGTTACATGCATTTGAATGGGGAACTCGACTGAAACAAAGTATAAGTTTTCATTATGTGAATAACTTGGAAATCTTAGCTCAAACAGCTGCAAAACCTGTTTGCCCAGCACGGAGACCTTGAGTTCTATAAGATAAAGCCATAAACATGTGTATCCGAGTCTTCTATCAAAAGTTACAGCTATTTCTATGAAGTTGTACAAAATAGCTTTCTTTCGCCAAGACAGTGCGTTTCTCACTGTTACATGCATTTGAATGGGGAACTCGACCGAAACAAAGTATAAGTTTTCATTATGTGAATAACTTGGAAATCTTAGCTCAAACAGCTGCAAAACCTGTTTTCCCAGCACGTAGACCTTGAGTTCTATAAGATAAAGCCATAAACATGTTTGTCTGAGTCTTCTATCAAAAGTTACAGCTATTTCTATGAAGTTGTACAAAAACGCTTTCTTTCGCCAAGACAGTGCGTTTCTCACTGTTACATGCATTTGAATGGGGAACTCGACCGAAACAAAGTATAGGTTTTCATTATGTGAATAACTTGGAAATCTTAGCTCAAACAGCTGCAAAACCTGTTTTCCCAGCACGGGGACCTTGAGTTCTATAAGATAAAGCCATAAACATGTTTGTCTGAGTCTTCTATCAAAAGTTACAGCTATTTCTATGAAGTTGTACAAAAACGCTTTCTTTCGCCAAGACAGTGCGTTTCTCACTGTTACATGCATTTGAATGGGGAACTCGACCGAAACAAAGTATAAGTTTTCATTATGTGAATAACTTGGAAATCTTAGCTCAAACAGCTGCAAAACCTGATTTCCCAGCACGGAGACCTTGAGTTCTATAATATAAGGCCATAAACATGTTTGTCTGAGTCTTCTATCAAAAGTTACAGCTATTTCTATGAAGTTGTACAAAAACGCTTTCTTTCGCCAAGACAGTGCGTTTCTCACTGTTACATGCATTTGAATGGGGAACTCGACCGAAACAAAGTATAAGTTTTCATTATGTGAATAACTTGGAAATCTTAGCTCAAACAGCTGCAAAACCTGTTTGCCCAGCACGGAGACCTTGAGTTCTATAAGATAAAGCCATAAACATGTGTATCCGAGTCTTCTATCAAAAGTTACAGCTATTTCTATGAAGTTGTACAAAATAGCTTTCTTTCGCCAAGACAGTGCGTTTCTCACTGTTACATGCATTTGAATGGGGAACTCGACTGAAACAAAGTATAAGTTTTCATTATGTGAATAACTTGGAAATCTTAGCTCAAACAGCTGCAAAACCTGTTTTCCCAGCACGGAAACCTTGAGTTCTATAAGATAAAGCCATAAACATGTTTGTCTGAGTCTTCTATCAAAAGTTACAGCTATTTCTATGAAGTTGTACAAAAACGCTTTCTTTCGCCAAGACAGTGCGTTTCTCACTGTTACATGCATTTGAATGGGGAACTCGACCGAAACAAAGTATAGGTTTTCATTATGTGAATAACTTGGAAATCTTAGCTCAAACAGCTGCAAAACCTGTTTGCCAAGCACGGAGACCTTGAGTTCTATAAGATAAAGCCATAAACATGTGTATCCGAGTCTTCTATCAAAAGTTACAGCTATTTCTATGAAGTTGTACAAAAACGCTTTCTTTCGCCAAGACAGTGCGTTTCTCACTGTTACATGCATTTGAATGGGGAACTCGACTGAAACAAAGTATAAGTTTTCATTATGTGAATAACTTGGAAATCTTAGCTCAAACAGCTGCAAAACCTGTTTGCCCAGCACGGAGACCTTGAGTTCTATAAGATAAAGCCATAAACATGTGTATCCGAGTCTTCTATCAAAAGTTACAGCTATTTATATGAAGTTGTACAAAAACGCTTTCTTTCGCCAAGACAGTGCGTTTCTCACTGTTACATGCATTTGAATGGGGAACTCGACCGAAACAAAGTATAAGTTTTCATTATGTGAATAACTTGGAAATCTTAGCTCAAACAGCTGCAAAACCTGTTTTCCCAGCACGTAGACCTTGAGTTCTATAAGATAAAGCCATAAACATGTTTGTCTGAGTCTTCTATCAAAAGTTACAGCTATTTCTATGAAGTTGTACAAAAACGCTTTCTTTCGCCAAGACAGTGCGTTTCTCACTGTTACATGCATTTGAATGGGGAACTCGACCGAAACAAAGTATAGGTTTTCATTATGTGAATAACTTGGAAATCTTAGCTCAAACAGCTGCAAAACCTGTTTTCCCAGCACGGGGACCTTGAGTTCTATAAGATAAAGCCATAAACATGTTTGTCTGAGTCTTCTATCAAAAGTTACAGCTATTTCTATGAAGTTGTACAAAAACGCTTTCTTTCGCCAAGACAGTGCGTTTCTCACTGTTACATGCATTTGAATGGGGAACTCGACCGAAACAAAGTATAAGTTTTCATTATGTGAATAACTTGGAAATCTTAGCTCAAACAGCTGCAAAACCTGATTTCCCAGCACGGAGACCTTGAGTTCTATAATATAAGGCCATAAACATGTTTGTCTGAGTCTTCTATCAAAAGTTACAGCTATTTCTATGAAGTTGTACAAAAACGCTTTCTTTCGCCAAGACAGTGCGTTTCTCACTGTTACATGCATTTGAATGGGGAACTCGACCGAAACAAAGTATAAGTTTTCATTATGTGAATAACTTGGAAATCTTAGCTCAAACAGCTGCAAAACCTGTTTGCCCAGCACGGAGACCTTGAGTTCTATAAGATAAAGCCATAAACATGTGTATCCGAGTCTTCTATCAAAAGTTACAGCTATTTCTATGAAGTTGTACAAAATAGCTTTCTTTCGCCAAGACAGTGCGTTTCTCACTGTTACATGCATTTGAATGGGGAACTCGACTGAAACAAAGTATAAGTTTTCATTATGTGAATAACTTGGAAATCTTAGCTCAAACAGCTGCAAAACCTGTTTGCCCAGCACGGAGACCTTGAGTTCTATAAGATAAAGCCATAAACATGTGTATCCGAGTCTTCTATCAAAAGTTACAGCTATTTCTATGAAGTTGTACAAAAACGCTTTCTTTCGCCAAGACAGTGCGTTTCTCACTGTTACATGCATTTGAATGGGGAACTCGACCGAAACAAAGTATAGGTTTTCATTATGTGAATAACTTGGAAATCTTAGCTCAAACAGCTGCAAAACCTGTTTTCCCAGCACGGAGACCTTGAGTTCTATAAGATAAAGCCATAAACATGTGTATCCGAGTCTTCTATCAAAAGTTACAGCTATTTCTATGAAGTTGTACAAAAACGCTTTCTTTCGCCAAGACAGTGCGTTTCTCACTGTTACATGCATTTGAATGGGGAACTCGACTGAAACAAAGTATAAGTTTTCATTATGTGAATAACTTGGAAATCTTAGCTCAAACAGCTGCAAAACCTGTTTGCCCAGCACGGAGACCTTGAGTTCTATAAGATAAAGCCATAAACATGTGTATCCGAGTCTTCTATCAAAAGTTACAGCTATTTCTATGAAGTTGTACAAAAACGCTTTCTTTCGCCAAGACAGTGCGTTTCTCACTGTTACATGCATTTGAATGGGGAACTCGACCGAAACAAAGTATAGGTTTTCATTATGTGAATAACTTGGAAATCTTAGCTCAAACAGCTGCAAAACCTGTTTTCCCAGCACGGAGACCTTGAGTTCTATAAGATAAAGCCATAAACATGTGTATCCGAGTCTTCTATCAAAAGTTACAGCTATTTATATGAAGTTGTACAAAAACGCTTTCTTTCGCCAAGACAGTGCGTTTCTCACTGTTACATGCATTTGAATGGGGAACTCGACCGAAACAAAGTATAAGTTTTCATTATGTGAATAACTTGGAAATCTTAGCTCAAACAGCTGCAAAACCTGTTTGCCCAGCACGGAGACCTTGAGTTCTATAAGATAAAGCCATAAACATGTGTATCCGAGTCTTCTATCAAAAGTTACAGCTATTTCTATGAAGTTGTACAAAATAGCTTTCTTTCGCCAAGACAGTGCGTTTCTCACTGTTACATGCATTTGAATGGGGAACTCGACCGAAACAAAGTATAAGTTTTCATTATGTGAATAACTTGGAAATCTTAGCTCAAACAGCTGCAAAACCTGTTTTCCAAGCACGTAGACCTTGAGTTCTATAAGATAAAGCCATAAACATGTTTGTCTGAGTCTTCTATCAAAAGTTACAGCTATTTCTATGAAGTTGTACAAAAACGCTTTCTTTCGCCAAGACAGTGCGTTTCTCACTGTTACATGCATTTGAATGGGGAACTCGACCGAAACAAAGTATAGGTTTTCATTATGTGAATAACTTGGAAATCTTAGCTCAAACAGCTGCAAAACCTGTTTTCCCAGCACGGGGACCTTGAGTTCTATAAGATAAAGCCATAAACATGTGTATCCGAGTCTTCTATCAAAAGTTACAGCTATTTATATGAAGTTGTACAAAAACGCTTTCTTTCGCCAAGACAGTGCGTTTCTCACTGTTACATGCATTTGAATGGGGAACTCGACCGAAACAAAGTATAAGTTTTCATTATGTGAATAACTTGGAAATCTTAGCTCAAACAGCTGCAAAACCTGTTTGCCCAGCACGGAGACCTTGAGTTCTATAAGATAAAGCCATAAACATGTTTGTCTGAGTCTTCTATCAAAAGTTACAGCTATTTCTATGAAGTTGTACAAAAACGCTTTCTTTCGCCAAGACAGTGCGTTTCTCACTGGTACATGCATTTGAATGGGGAACTCGACCGAAACAAAGTATAAGTTTTCATTATGTTAATAACTTGGAAATCTTAGCTCAAACAGCTGCAAAACCTGTTTTCCCAGCACGGAGACCTTGAGTTCTATAATATAAGGCCATAAACATGTTTGTCTGAGTCTTCTATCAAAAGTTACAGCTATTTCTATGAAGTTGTACAAAAACGCTTTCTTTCGCCAAGACAGTGCGTTTCTCACTGGTACATGCATTTGAATGGGGAACTCGACCGAAACAAAGTATAGGTTTTCATTATGTGAATAACTTGGAAATCTTTGCTCAAACAGCTGCAAAACCTGTTTTCCCAGCACGGAGACCTTGAGTTCTATAAGATAAAGCCATAAACATGTTTGTCTGAGTCTTCTATCAAAAGTTACAGCTATTTCTATGAAGTTGTACAAAAACGCTTTCTTTCGCCAAGACAGTGCGTTTCTCACTGTTACATGCATTTGAATGGGGAACTCGACCGAAACAAAGTATAAGTTTTCATTATGTGAATAACTTGGAAATCTTAGCTCAAACAGCTGCAAAACCTGTTTTCCCAGCACGTAGACCTTGAGTTCTATAAGATAAAGCCATAAACATGTTTGTCTGAGTCTTCTATCAAAAGTTACAGCTATTTATATGAAGTTGTACAAAAACGCTTTCTTTCGCCAAGACAGTGCGTTTCTCACTGTTACATGCATTTGAATGGGGAACTCGACCGAAACAAAGTATAAGTTTTCATTATGTGAATAACTTGGAAATCTTAGCTCAAACAGCTGCAAAACCTGTTTGCCCAGCACGGAGACCTTGAGTTCTATAAGATAAAGCCATAAACATGTGTATCCGAGTCTTCTATCAAAAGTTACAGCTATTTCTATGAAGTTGTACAAAATAGCTTTCTTTCGCCAAGACAGTGCGTTTCTCACTGTTACATGCATTTGAATGGGGAACTCGACCGAAACAAAGTATAGGTTTTCATTATGTGAATAACTTGGAAATCTTAGCTCAAACAGCTGCAAAACCTGTTTGCCCAGCACGGAGACCTTGAGTTCTATAAGATAAAGCCATAAACATGTTTGTCTGAGTCTTCTATCAAAAGTTACAGCTATTTCTATGAAGTTGTACAAAAACGCTTTCTTTCGCCAAGACAGTGCGTTTCTCACTGGTACATGCATTTGAATGGGGAACTCGACCGAAACAAAGTATAAGTTTTCATTATGTTAATAACTTGGAAATCTTAGCTCAAACAGCTGCAAAACCTGTTTTCCCAGCACGGAGACCTTGAGTTCTATAATATAAGGCCATAAACATGTTTGTCTGAGTCTTCTATCAAAAGTTACAGCTATTTCTATGAAGTTGTACAAAAACGCTTTCTTTCGCCAAGACAGTGCGTTTCTCACTGGTACATGCATTTGAATGGGGAACTCGACTGAAACAAAGTATAGGTTTTCATTATGTGAATAACTTGGAAATCTTAGCTCAAACAGCTGCAAAACCTGTTTTCCCAGCACGGAGACCTTGAGTTCTATAAGATAAAGCCATAAACATGTGTATCCGAGTCTTCTATCAAAAGTTACAGCTATTTCTATGAAGTTGTACAAAAACGCTTTCTTTCGCCAAGACAGTGCGTTTCTCACTGTTACATGCATTTGAATGGGGAACTCGACCGAAACAAAGTATAGGTTTTCATTATGTGAATAACTTGGAAATCTTAGCTCAAACAGCTGCAAAACCTGTTTTCCCAGCACGGGGACCTTGAGTTCTATAAGATAAAGCCATAAACATGTTTGTCTGAGTCTTCTATCAAAAGTTACAGCTATTTCTATGAAGTTGTACAAAAACGCTTTCTTTCGCCAAGACAGTGCGTTTCTCACTGTTACATGCATTTGAATGGGGAACTCGACCGAAACAAAGTATAAGTTTTCATTATGTGAATAACTTGGAAATCTTAGCTCAAACAGCTGCAAAACCTGTTTGCCCAGCACGGAGACCTTGAGTTCTATAAGATAAAGCCATAAACATGTGTATCCGAGTCTTCTATCAAAAGTTACAGCTATTTCTATGAAGTTGTACAAAAACGCTTTCTTTCGCCAAGACAGTGCGTTTCTCACTGTTACATGCATTTGAATGGGGAACTCGACCGAAACAAAGTATAGGTTTTCATTATGTGAATAACTTGGAAATCTTAGCTCAAACAGCTGCAAAACCTGTTTTCCCAGCACGGAGACCTTGAGTTCTATAAGATAAAGCCATAAACATGTGTATCCGAGTCTTCTATCAAAAGTTACAGCTATTTATATGAAGTTGTACAAAAACGCTTTCTTTCGCCAAGACAGTGCGTTTCTCACTGTTACATGCATTTGAATGGGGAACTCGACCGAAACAAAGTATAAGTTTTCATTATGTGAATAACTTGGAAATCTTAGCTCAAACAGCTGCAAAACCTGTTTTCCCAGCACGGAGACCTTGAGTTCTATAAGATAAAGCCATAAACATGTGTATCCGAGTCTTCTATCAAAAGTTACAGCTATTTCTATGAAGTTGTACAAAAACGCTTTCTTTCGCCAAGACAGTGCGTTTCTCACTGTTACATGCATTTGAATGGGGAACTCGACCGAAACAAAGTATAGGTTTTCATTATGTGAATAACTTGGAAATCTTAGCTCAAACAGCTGCAAAACCTGTTTTCCCAGCACGGAGACCTTGAGTTCTATAAGATAAAGCCATAAACATGTGTATCCGAGTCTTCTATCAAAAGTTACAGCTATTTCTATGAAGTTGTACAAAAACGCTTTCTTTCGCCAAGACAGTGCGTTTCTCACTGTTACATGCATTTGAATGGGGAACTCGACTGAAACAAAGTATAAGTTTTCATTATGTGAATAACTTGGAAATCTTAGCTCAAACAGCTGCAAAACCTGTTTGCCCAGCACGGAGACCTTGAGTTCTATAAGATAAAGCCATAAACATGTGTATCCGAGTCTTCTATCAAAAGTTACAGCTATTTCTATGAAGTTGTACAAAAACGCTTTCTTTCGCCAAGACAGTGCGTTTCTCACTGTTACATGCATTTGAATGGGGAACTCGACCGAAACAAAGTATAGGTTTTCATTATGTGAATAACTTGGAAATCTTAGCTCAAACAGCTGCAAAACCTGTTTTCCCAGCACGTAGACCTTGAGTTCTATAAGATAAAGCCATAAACATGTTTGTCTGAGTCTTCTATCAAAAGTTACAGCTATTTATATGAAGTTGTACAAAAACGCTTTCTTTCGCCAAGACAGTGCGTTTCTCACTGTTACATGCATTTGAATGGGGAACTCGACCGAAACAAAGTATAAGTTTTCATTATGTGAATAACTTGGAAATCTTAGCTCAAACAGCTGCAAAACCTGTTTGCCCAGCACGGAGACCTTGAGTTCTATAAGATAAAGCCATAAACATGTGTATCCGAGTCTTCTATCAAAAGTTACAGCTATTTCTATGAAGTTGTACAAAATAGCTTTCTTTCGCCAAGACAGTGCGTTTCTCACTGTTACATGCATTTGAATGGGGAACTCGACCGAAACAAAGTATAGGTTTTCATTATGTGAATAACTTGGAAATCTTAGCTCAAACAGCTGCAAAACCTGTTTTCCCAGCACGGGGACCTTGAGTTCTATAAGATAAAGCCATAAACATGTGTATCCGAGTCTTCTATCAAAAGTTACAGCTATTTATATGAAGTTGTACAAAAACGCTTTCTTTCGCCAAGACAGTGCGTTTCTCACTGTTACATGCATTTGAATGGGGAACTCGACCGAAACAAAGTATAAGTTTTCATTATGTGAATAACTTGGAAATCTTAGCTCAAACAGCTGCAAAACCTGTTTGCCCAGCACGGAGACCTTGAGTTCTATAAGATAAAGCCATAAACATGTTTGTCTGAGTCTTCTATCAAAAGTTACAGCTATTTCTATGAAGTTGTACAAAAACGCTTTCTTTCGCCAAGACAGTGCGTTTCTCACTGGTACATGCATTTGAATGGGGAACTCGACCGAAACAAAGTATAAGTTTTCATTATGTTAATAACTTGGAAATCTTAGCTCAAACAGCTGCAAAACCTGTTTTCCCAGCACGGAGACCTTGAGTTCTATAATATAAGGCCATAAACATGTTTGTCTGAGTCTTCTATCAAAAGTTACAGCTATTTCTATGAAGTTGTACAAAAACGCTTTCTTTCGCCAAGACAGTGCGTTTCTCACTGGTACATGCATTTGAATGGGGAACTCGACTGAAACAAAGTATAGGTTTTCATTATGTGAATAACTTGGAAATCTTAGCTCAAACAGCTGCAAAACCTGTTTTCCCAGCACGGAGACCTTGAGTTCTATAAGATAAAGCCATAAACATGTTTGTCTGAGTCTTCTATCAAAAGTTACAGCTATTTCTATGAAGTTGTACAAAAACGCTTTCTTTCGCCAAGACAGTGCGTTTCTCACTGTTACATGCATTTGAATGGGGAACTCGACCGAAACAAAGTATAAGTTTTCATTATGTGAATAACTTGGAAATCTTAGCTCAAACAGCTGCAAAACCTGTTTTCCCAGCACGTAGACCTTGAGTTCTATAAGATAAAGCCATAAACATGTTTGTCTGAGTCTTCTATCAAAAGTTACAGCTATTTCTATGAAGTTGTACAAAAACGCTTTCTTTCGCCAAGACAGTGCGTTTCTCACTGTTACATGCATTTGAATGGGGAACTCGACCGAAACAAAGTATAGGTTTTCATTATGTGAATAACTTGGAAATCTTAGCTCAAACAGCTGCAAAACCTGTTTTCCCAGCACGGGGACCTTGAGTTCTATAAGATAAAGCCATAAACATGTTTGTCTGAGTCTTCTATCAAAAGTTACAGCTATTTCTATGAAGTTGTACAAAAACGCTTTCTTTCGCCAAGACAGTGCGTTTCTCACTGTTACATGCATTTGAATGGGGAACTCGACCGAAACAAAGTATAGGTTTTCATTATGTGAATAACTTGGAAATCTTAGCTCAAACAGCTGCAAAACCTGTTTGCCAAGCACGGAGACCTTGAGTTCTATAAGATAAAGCCATAAACATGTGTATCCGAGTCTTCTATCAAAAGTTACAGCTATTTCTATGAAGTTGTACAAAAACGCTTTCTTTCGCCAAGACAGTGCGTTTCTCACTGTTACATGCATTTGAATGGGGAACTCGACTGAAACAAAGTATAAGTTTTCATTATGTGAATAACTTGGAAATCTTAGCTCAAACAGCTGCAAAACCTGTTTGCCCAGCACGGAGACCTTGAGTTCTATAAGATAAAGCCATAAACATGTGTATCCGAGTCTTCTATCAAAAGTTACAGCTATTTCTATGAAGTTGTACAAAAACGCTTTCTTTCGCCAAGACAGTGCGTTTCTCACTGTTACATGCATTTGAATGGGGAACTCGACCGAAACAAAGTATAGGTTTTCATTATGTGAATAACTTGGAAATCTTAGCTCAAACAGCTGCAAAACCTGTTTTCCCAGCACGGGGACCTTGAGTTCTATAAGATAAAGCCATAAACATGTTTGTCTGAGTCTTCTATCAAAAGTTACAGCTATTTCTATGAAGTTGTACAAAAACGCTTTCTTTCGCCAAGACAGTGCGTTTCTCACTGTTACATGCATTTGAATGGGGAACTCGACCGAAACAAAGTATAAGTTTTCATTATGTGAATAACTTGGAAATCTTAGCTCAAACAGCTGCAAAACCTGTTTGCCCAGCACGGAGACCTTGAGTTCTATAAGATAAAGCCATAAACATGTGTATCCGAGTCTTCTATCAAAAGTTACAGCTATTTCTATGAAGTTGTACAAAAACGCTTTCTTTCGCCAAGACAGTGCGTTTCTCACTGTTACATGCATTTGAATGGGGAACTCGACCGAAACAAAGTATAGGTTTTCATTATGTGAATAACTTGGAAATCTTAGCTCAAACAGCTGCAAAACCTGTTTTCCCAGCACGGAGACCTTGAGTTCTATAAGATAAAGCCATAAACATGTGTATCCGAGTCTTCTATCAAAAGTTACAGCTATTTATATGAAGTTGTACAAAAACGCTTTCTTTCGCCAAGACAGTGCGTTTCTCACTGTTACATGCATTTGAATGGGGAACTCGACCGAAACAAAGTATAAGTTTTCATTATGTGAATAACTTGGAAATCTTAGCTCAAACAGCTGCAAAACCTGTTTGCCCAGCACGGAGACCTTGAGTTCTATAAGATAAAGCCATAAACATGTGTATCCGAGTCTTCTATCAAAAGTTACAGCTATTTCTATGAAGTTGTACAAAAACGCTTTCTTTCGCCAAGACAGTGCGTTTCTCACTGTTACATGCATTTGAATGGGGAACTCGACCGAAACAAAGTATAGGTTTTCATTATGTGAATAACTTGGAAATCTTAGCTCAAACAGCTGCAAAACCTGTTTTCCCAGCACGGAGACCTTGAGTTCTATAAGATAAAGCCATAAACATGTGTATCCGAGTCTTCTATCAAAAGTTACAGCTATTTCTATGAAGTTGTACAAAAACGCTTTCTTTCGCCAAGACAGTGCGTTTCTCACTGTTACATGCATTTGAATGGGGAACTCGACTGAAACAAAGTATAAGTTTTCATTATGTGAATAACTTGGAAATCTTAGCTCAAACAGCTGCAAAACCTGTTTGCCCAGCACGGAGACCTTGAGTTCTATAAGATAAAGCCATAAACATGTGTATCCGAGTCTTCTATCAAAAGTTACAGCTATTTCTATGAAGTTGTACAAAAACGCTTTCTTTCGCCAAGACAGTGCGTTTCTCACTGTTACATGCATTTGAATGGGGAACTCGACCGAAACAAAGTATAGGTTTTCATTATGTGAATAACTTGGAAATCTTAGCTCAAACAGCTGCAAAACCTGTTTTCCCAGCACGGAGACCTTGAGTTCTATAAGATAAAGCCATAAACATGTGTATCCGAGTCTTCTATCAAAAGTTACAGCTATTTATATGAAGTTGTACAAAAACGCTTTCTTTCGCCAAGACAGTGCGTTTCTCACTGTTACATGCATTTGAATGGGGAACTCGACCGAAACAAAGTATAAGTTTTCATTATGTGAATAACTTGGAAATCTTAGCTCAAACAGCTGCAAAACCTGTTTGCCCAGCACGGAGACCTTGAGTTCTATAAGATAAAGCCATAAACATGTGTATCCGAGTCTTCTATCAAAAGTTACAGCTATTTATATGAAGTTGTACAAAAACGCTTTCTTTCGCCAAGACAGTGCGTTTCTCACTGGTACATGCATTTGAATGGGGAACTCGACCGAAACAAAGTATAAGTTTTCATTATGTTAATAACTTGGAAATCTTAGCTCAAACAGCTGCAAAACCTGTTTTCCCAGCACGGAGACCTTGAGTTCTATAATATAAGGCCATAAACATGTTTGTCTGAGTCTTCTATCAAAAGTTACAGCTATTTCTATGAAGTTGTACAAAAACGCTTTCTTTCGCCAAGACAGTGCGTTTCTCACTGGTACATGCATTTGAATGGGGAACTCGACTGAAACAAAGTATAGGTTTTCATTATGTGAATAACTTGGAAATCTTAGCTCAAACAGCTGCAAAACCTGTTTTCCCAGCACGGAGACCTTGAGTTCTATAAGATAAAGCCATAAACATGTTTGTCTGAGTCTTCTATCAAAAGTTACAGCTATTTCTATGAAGTTGTACAAAAACGCTTTCTTTCGCCAAGACAGTGCGTTTCTCACTGTTACATGCATTTGAATGGGGAACTCGACCGAAACAAAGTATAAGTTTTCATTATGTGAATAACTTGGAAATCTTAGCTCAAACAGCTGCAAAACCTGTTTTCCCAGCACGTAGACCTTGAGTTCTATAAGATAAAGCCATAAACATGTTTGTCTGAGTCTTCTATCAAAAGTTACAGCTATTTCTATGAAGTTGTACAAAAACGCTTTCTTTCGCCAAGACAGTGCGTTTCTCACTGTTACATGCATTTGAATGGGGAACTCGACCGAAACAAAGTATAGGTTTTCATTATGTGAATAACTTGGAAATCTTAGCTCAAACAGCTGCAAAACCTGTTTTCCCAGCACGGGGACCTTGAGTTCTATAAGATAAAGCCATAAACATGTTTGTCTGAGTCTTCTATCAAAAGTTACAGCTATTTCTATGAAGTTGTACAAAAACGCTTTCTTTCGCCAAGACAGTGCGTTTCTCACTGTTACATGCATTTGAATGGGGAACTCGACCGAAACAAAGTATAGGTTTTCATTATGTGAATAACTTGGAAATCTTAGCTCAAACAGCTGCAAAACCTGTTTGCCAAGCACGGAGACCTTGAGTTCTATAAGATAAAGCCATAAACATGTGTATCCGAGTCTTCTATCAAAAGTTACAGCTATTTATATGAAGTTGTACAAAAACGCTTTCTTTCGCCAAGACAGTGCGTTTCTCACTGTTACATGCATTTGAATGGGGAACTCGACCGAAACAAAGTATAAGTTTTCATTATGTGAATAACTTGGAAATCTTAGCTCAAACAGCTGCAAAACCTGTTTGCCCAGCACGGAGACCTTGAGTTCTATAAGATAAAGCCATAAACATGTTTGTCTGAGTCTTCTATCAAAAGTTACAGCTATTTCTATGAAGTTGTACAAAAACGCTTTCTTTCGCCAAGACAGTGCGTTTCTCACTGGTACATGCATTTGAATGGGGAACTCGACCGAAACAAAGTATAAGTTTTCATTATGTTAATAACTTGGAAATCTTAGCTCAAACAGCTGCAAAACCTGTTTTCCCAGCACGGAGACCTTGAGTTCTATAATATAAGGCCATAAACATGTTTGTCTGAGTCTTCTATCAAAAGTTACAGCTATTTCTATGAAGTTGTACAAAAACGCTTTCTTTCGCCAAGACAGTGCGTTTCTCACTGGTACATGCATTTGAATGGGGAACTCGACTGAAACAAAGTATAGGTTTTCATTATGTGAATAACTTGGAAATCTTAGCTCAAACAGCTGCAAAACCTGTTTTCCCAGCACGGAGACCTTGAGTTCTATAAGATAAAGCCATAAACATGTTTGTCTGAGTCTTCTATCAAAAGTTACAGCTATTTCTATGAAGTTGTACAAAAACGCTTTCTTTCGCCAAGACAGTGCGTTTCTCACTGTTACATGCATTTGAATGGGGAACTCGACCGAAACAAAGTATAAGTTTTCATTATGTGAATAACTTGGAAATCTTAGCTCAAACAGCTGCAAAACCTGTTTTCCCAGCACGTAGACCTTGAGTTCTATAAGATAAAGCCATAAACATGTTTGTCTGAGTCTTCTATCAAAAGTTACAGCTATTTCTATGAAGTTGTACAAAAACGCTTTCTTTCGCCAAGACAGTGCGTTTCTCACTGTTACATGCATTTGAATGGGGAACTCGACCGAAACAAAGTATAGGTTTTCATTATGTGAATAACTTGGAAATCTTAGCTCAAACAGCTGCAAAACCTGTTTTCCCAGCACGGGGACCTTGAGTTCTATAAGATAAAGCCATAAACATGTTTGTCTGAGTCTTCTATCAAAAGTTACAGCTATTTCTATGAAGTTGTACAAAAACGCTTTCTTTCGCCAAGACAGTGCGTTTCTCACTGTTACATGCATTTGAATGGGGAACTCGACCGAAACAAAGTATAGGTTTTCATTATGTGAATAACTTGGAAATCTTAGCTCAAACAGCTGCAAAACCTGTTTGCCAAGCACGGAGACCTTGAGTTCTATAAGATAAAGCCATAAACATGTGTATCCGAGTCTTCTATCAAAAGTTACAGCTATTTCTATGAAGTTGTACAAAAACGCTTTCTTTCGCCAAGACAGTGCGTTTCTCACTGTTACATGCATTTGAATGGGGAACTCGACCGAAACAAAGTATAGGTTTTCATTATGTGAATAACTTGGAAATCTTAGCTCAAACAGCTGCAAAACCTGTTTTCCCAGCACGGGGACCTTGAGTTCTATAAGATAAAGCCATAAACATGTTTGTCTGAGTCTTCTATCAAAAGTTACAGCTATTTCTATGAAGTTGTACAAAAACGCTTTCTTTCGCCAAGACAGTGCGTTTCTCACTGTTACATGCATTTGAATGGGGAACTCGACCGAAACAAAGTATAAGTTTTCATTATGTGAATAACTTGGAAATCTTAGCTCAAACAGCTGCAAAACCTGTTTGCCCAGCACGGAGACCTTGAGTTCTATAAGATAAAGCCATAAACATGTGTATCCGAGTCTTCTATCAAAAGTTACAGCTATTTCTATGAAGTTGTACAAAAACGCTTTCTTTCGCCAAGACAGTGCGTTTCTCACTGTTACATGCATTTGAATGGGGAACTCGACCGAAACAAAGTATAGGTTTTCATTATGTGAATAACTTGGAAATCTTAGCTCAAACAGCTGCAAAACCTGTTTTCCCAGCACGGAGACCTTGAGTTCTATAAGATAAAGCCATAAACATGTGTATCCGAGTCTTCTATCAAAAGTTACAGCTATTTATATGAAGTTGTACAAAAACGCTTTCTTTCGCCAAGACAGTGCGTTTCTCACTGTTACATGCATTTGAATGGGGAACTCGACCGAAACAAAGTATAAGTTTTCATTATGTGAATAACTTGGAAATCTTAGCTCAAACAGCTGCAAAACCTGTTTGCCCAGCACGGAGACCTTGAGTTCTATAAGATAAAGCCATAAACATGTGTATCCGAGTCTTCTATCAAAAGTTACAGCTATTTCTATGAAGTTGTACAAAAACGCTTTCTTTCGCCAAGACAGTGCGTTTCTCACTGTTACATGCATTTGAATGGGGAACTCGACCGAAACAAAGTATAGGTTTTCATTATGTGAATAACTTGGAAATCTTAGCTCAAACAGCTGCAAAACCTGTTTTCCCAGCACGGAGACCTTGAGTTCTATAAGATAAAGCCATAAACATGTGTATCCGAGTCTTCTATCAAAAGTTACAGCTATTTATATGAAGTTGTACAAAAACGCTTTCTTTCGCCAAGACAGTGCGTTTCTCACTGTTACATGCATTTGAATGGGGAACTCGACCGAAACAAAGTATAAGTTTTCATTATGTGAATAACTTGGAAATCTTAGCTCAAACAGCTGCAAAACCTGTTTGCCCAGCACGGAGACCTTGAGTTCTATAAGATAAAGCCATAAACATGTGTATCCGAGTCTTCTATCAAAAGTTACAGCTATTTCTATGAAGTTGTACAAAAACGCTTTCTTTCGCCAAGACAGTGCGTTTCTCACTGTTACATGCATTTGAATGGGGAACTCGACCGAAACAAAGTATAGGTTTTCATTATGTGAATAACTTGGAAATCTTAGCTCAAACAGCTGCAAAACCTGTTTTCCCAGCACGGAGACCTTGAGTTCTATAAGATAAAGCCATAAACATGTGTATCCGAGTCTTCTATCAAAAGTTACAGCTATTTATATGAAGTTGTACAAAAACGCTTTCTTTCGCCAAGACAGTGCGTTTCTCACTGTTACATGCATTTGAATGGGGAACTCGACCGAAACAAAGTATAAGTTTTCATTATGTGAATAACTTGGAAATCTTAGCTCAAACAGCTGCAAAACCTGTTTGCCCAGCACGGAGACCTTGAGTTCTATAAGATAAAGCCATAAACATGTGTATCCGAGTCTTCTATCAAAAGTTACAGCTATTTCTATGAAGTTGTACAAAATAGCTTTCTTTCGCCAAGACAGTGCGTTTCTCACTGTTACATGCATTTGAATGGGGAACTCGACCGAAACAAAGTATAAGTTTTCATTATGTGAATAACTTGGAAATCTTAGCTCAAACAGCTGCAAAACCTGTTTTCCAAGCACGTAGACCTTGAGTTCTATAAGATAAAGCCATAAACATGTTTGTCTGAGTCTTCTATCAAAAGTTACAGCTATTTCTATGAAGTTGTACAAAAACGCTTTCTTTCGCCAAGACAGTGCGTTTCTCACTGTTACATGCATTTGAATGGGGAACTCGACCGAAACAAAGTATAGGTTTTCATTATGTGAATAACTTGGAAATCTTAGCTCAAACAGCTGCAAAACCTGTTTTCCCAGCACGGGGACCTTGAGTTCTATAAGATAAAGCCATAAACATGTGTATCCGAGTCTTCTATCAAAAGTTACAGCTATTTATATGAAGTTGTACAAAAACGCTTTCTTTCGCCAAGACAGTGCGTTTCTCACTGTTACATGCATTTGAATGGGGAACTCGACCGAAACAAAGTATAAGTTTTCATTATGTGAATAACTTGGAAATCTTAGCTCAAACAGCTGCAAAACCTGTTTGCCCAGCACGGAGACCTTGAGTTCTATAAGATAAAGCCATAAACATGTTTGTCTGAGTCTTCTATCAAAAGTTACAGCTATTTCTATGAAGTTGTACAAAAACGCTTTCTTTCGCCAAGACAGTGCGTTTCTCACTGGTACATGCATTTGAATGGGGAACTCGACCGAAACAAAGTATAAGTTTTCATTATGTTAATAACTTGGAAATCTTAGCTCAAACAGCTGCAAAACCTGTTTTCCCAGCACGGAGACCTTGAGTTCTATAATATAAGGCCATAAACATGTTTGTCTGAGTCTTCTATCAAAAGTTACAGCTATTTCTATGAAGTTGTACAAAAACGCTTTCTTTCGCCAAGACAGTGCGTTTCTCACTGGTACATGCATTTGAATGGGGAACTCGACCGAAACAAAGTATAGGTTTTCATTATGTGAATAACTTGGAAATCTTAGCTCAAACAGCTGCAAAACCTGTTTTCCCAGCACGGAGACCTTGAGTTCTATAAGATAAAGCCATAAACATGTTTGTCTGAGTCTTCTATCAAAAGTTACAGCTATTTCTATGAAGTTGTACAAAAACGCTTTCTTTCGCCAAGACAGTGCGTTTCTCACTGTTACATGCATTTGAATGGGGAACTCGACCGAAACAAAGTATAAGTTTTCATTATGTGAATAACTTGGAAATCTTAGCTCAAACAGCTGCAAAACCTGTTTTCCCAGCACGTAGACCTTGAGTTCTATAAGATAAAGCCATAAACATGTTTGTCTGAGTCTTCTATCAAAAGTTACAGCTATTTATATGAAGTTGTACAAAAACGCTTTCTTTCGCCAAGACAGTGCGTTTCTCACTGTTACATGCATTTGAATGGGGAACTCGACCGAAACAAAGTATAAGTTTTCATTATGTGAATAACTTGGAAATCTTAGCTCAAACAGCTGCAAAACCTGTTTGCCCAGCACGGAGACCTTGAGTTCTATAAGATAAAGCCATAAACATGTGTATCCGAGTCTTCTATCAAAAGTTACAGCTATTTCTATGAAGTTGTACAAAATAGCTTTCTTTCGCCAAGACAGTGCGTTTCTCACTGTTACATGCATTTGAATGGGGAACTCGACCGAAACAAAGTATAAGTTTTCATTATGTGAATAACTTGGAAATCTTAGCTCAAACAGCTGCAAAACCTGTTTTCCAAGCACGTAGACCTTGAGTTCTATAAGATAAAGCCATAAACATGTTTGTCTGAGTCTTCTATCAAAAGTTACAGCTATTTATATGAAGTTGTACAAAAACGCTTTCTTTCGCCAAGACAGTGCGTTTCTCACTGTTACATGCATTTGAATGGGGAACTCGACCGAAACAAAGTATAAGTTTTCATTATGTGAATAACTTGGAAATCTTAGCTCAAACAGCTGCAAAACCTGTTTGCCCAGCACGGAGACCTTGAGTTCTATAAGATAAAGCCATAAACATGTTTGTCTGAGTCTTCTATCAAAAGTTACAGCTATTTCTATGAAGTTGTACAAAAACGCTTTCTTTCGCCAAGACAGTGCGTTTCTCACTGGTACATGCATTTGAATGGGGAACTCGACCGAAACAAAGTATAAGTTTTCATTATGTTAATAACTTGGAAATCTTAGCTCAAACAGCTGCAAAACCTGTTTTCCCAGCACGGAGACCTTGAGTTCTATAATATAAGGCCATAAACATGTTTGTCTGAGTCTTCTATCAAAAGTTACAGCTATTTCTATGAAGTTGTACAAAAACGCTTTCTTTCGCCAAGACAGTGCGTTTCTCACTGGTACATGCATTTGAATGGGGAACTCGACTGAAACAAAGTATAGGTTTTCATTATGTGAATAACTTGGAAATCTTAGCTCAAACAGCTGCAAAACCTGTTTTCCCAGCACGGAGACCTTGAGTTCTATAAGATAAAGCCATAAACATGTTTGTCTGAGTCTTCTATCAAAAGTTACAGCTATTTCTATGAAGTTGTACAAAAACGCTTTCTTTCGCCAAGACAGTGCGTTTCTCACTGTTACATGCATTTGAATGGGGAACTCGACCGAAACAAAGTATAAGTTTTCATTATGTGAATAACTTGGAAATCTTAGCTCAAACAGCTGCAAAACCTGTTTTCCCAGCACGTAGACCTTGAGTTCTATAAGATAAAGCCATAAACATGTTTGTCTGAGTCTTCTATCAAAAGTTACAGCTATTTCTATGAAGTTGTACAAAAACGCTTTCTTTCGCCAAGACAGTGCGTTTCTCACTGTTACATGCATTTGAATGGGGAACTCGACCGAAACAAAGTATAGGTTTTCATTATGTGAATAACTTGGAAATCTTAGCTCAAACAGCTGCAAAACCTGTTTTCCCAGCACGGAAACCTTGAGTTCTATAAGATAAAGCCATAAACATGTTTGTCTGAGTCTTCTATCAAAAGTTACAGCTATTTCTATGAAGTTGTACAAAAACGCTTTCTTTCGCCAAGACAGTGCGTTTCTCACTGTTACATGCATTTGAATGGGGAACTCGACCGAAACAAAGTATAGGTTTTCATTATGTGAATAACTTGGAAATCTTAGCTCAAACAGCTGCAAAACCTGTTTGCCAAGCACGGAGACCTTGAGTTCTATAAGATAAAGCCATAAACATGTGTATCCGAGTCTTCTATCAAAAGTTACAGCTATTTATATGAAGTTGTACAAAAACGCTTTCTTTCGCCAAGACAGTGCGTTTCTCACTGTTACATGCATTTGAATGGGGAACTCGACTGAAACAAAGTATAAGTTTTCATTATGTGAATAACTTGGAAATCTTAGCTCAAACAGCTGCAAAACCTGTTTGCCCAGCACGGAGACCTTGAGTTCTATAAGATAAAGCCATAAACATGTGTATCCGAGTCTTCTATCAAAAGTTACAGCTATTTCTATGAAGTTGTACAAAAACGCTTTCTTTCGCCAAGACAGTGCGTTTCTCACTGTTACATGCATTTGAATGGGGAACTCGACCGAAACAAAGTATAGGTTTTCATTATGTGAATAACTTGGAAATCTTAGCTCAAACAGCTGCAAAACCTGTTTTCCCAGCACGGGGACCTTGAGTTCTATAAGATAAAGCCATAAACATGTTTGTCTGAGTCTTCTATCAAAAGTTACAGCTATTTCTATGAAGTTGTACAAAAACGCTTTCTTTCGCCAAGACAGTGCGTTTCTCACTGTTACATGCATTTGAATGGGGAACTCGACCGAAACAAAGTATAAGTTTTCATTATGTGAATAACTTGGAAATCTTAGCTCAAACAGCTGCAAAACCTGTTTGCCCAGCACGGAGACCTTGAGTTCTATAAGATAAAGCCATAAACATGTGTATCCGAGTCTTCTATCAAAAGTTACAGCTATTTCTATGAAGTTGTACAAAAACGCTTTCTTTCGCCAAGACAGTGCGTTTCTCACTGTTACATGCATTTGAATGGGGAACTCGACCGAAACAAAGTATAGGTTTTCATTATGTGAATAACTTGGAAATCTTAGCTCAAACAGCTGCAAAACCTGTTTTCCCAGCACGGAGACCTTGAGTTCTATAAGATAAAGCCATAAACATGTGTATCCGAGTCTTCTATCAAAAGTTACAGCTATTTATATGAAGTTGTACAAAAACGCTTTCTTTCGCCAAGACAGTGCGTTTCTCACTGTTACATGCATTTGAATGGGGAACTCGACCGAAACAAAGTATAAGTTTTCATTATGTGAATAACTTGGAAATCTTAGCTCAAACAGCTGCAAAACCTGTTTGCCCAGCACGGAGACCTTGAGTTCTATAAGATAAAGCCATAAACATGTGTATCCGAGTCTTCTATCAAAAGTTACAGCTATTTCTATGAAGTTGTACAAAATAGCTTTCTTTCGCCAAGACAGTGCGTTTCTCACTGTTACATGCATTTGAATGGGGAACTCGACCGAAACAAAGTATAAGTTTTCATTATGTGAATAACTTGGAAATCTTAGCTCAAACAGCTGCAAAACCTGTTTTCCCAGCACGTAGACCTTGAGTTCTATAAGATAAAGCCATAAACATGTTTGTCTGAGTCTTCTATCAAAAGTTACAGCTATTTCTATGAAGTTGTACAAAAACGCTTTCTTTCGTCAAGACAGTGCGTTTCTCACTGTTACATGCATTTGAATGGGGAACTCGACCGAAACAAAGTATAGGTTTTCATTATGTGAATAACTTGGAAATCTTAGCTCAAACAGCTGCAAAACCTGTTTTCCCAGCACGGGGACCTTGAGTTCTATAAGATAAAGCCATAAACATGTTTGTCTGAGTCTTCTATCAAAAGTTACAGCTATTTCTATGAAGTTGTACAAAAACGCTTTCTTTCGCCAAGACAGTGCGTTTCTCACTGTTACATGCATTTGAATGGGGAACTCGACCGAAACAAAGTATAAGTTTTCATTATGTGAATAACTTGGAAATCTTAGCTCAAACAGCTGCAAAACCTGTTTGCCCAGCACGGAGACCTTGAGTTCTATAAGATAAAGCCATAAACATGTGTATCCGAGTCTTCTATCAAAAGTTACAGCTATTTCTATGAAGTTGTACAAAATAGCTTTCTTTCGCCAAGACAGTGCGTTTCTCACTGTTACATGCATTTGAATGGGGAACTCGACCGAAACAAAGTATAAGTTTTCATTATGTGAATAACTTGGAAATCTTAGCTCAAACAGCTGCAAAACCTGTTTTCCCAGCACGTAGACCTTGAGTTCTATAAGATAAAGCCATAAACATGTTTGTCTGAGTCTTCTATCAAAAGTTACAGCTATTTCTATGAAGTTGTACAAAAACGCTTTCTTTCGCCAAGACAGTGCGTTTCTCACTGTTACATGCATTTGAATGGGGAACTCGACCGAAACAAAGTATAGGTTTTCATTATGTGAATAACTTGGAAATCTTAGCTCAAACAGCTGCAAAACCTGTTTTCCCAGCACGGGGACCTTGAGTTCTATAAGATAAAGCCATAAACATGTTTGTCTGAGTCTTCTATCAAAAGTTACAGCTATTTCTATGAAGTTGTACAAAAACGCTTTCTTTCGCCAAGACAGTGCGTTTCTCACTGTTACATGCATTTGAATGGGGAACTCGACCGAAACAAAGTATAAGTTTTCATTATGTGAATAACTTGGAAATCTTAGCTCAAACAGCTGCAAAACCTGTTTGCCCAGCACGGAGACCTTGAGTTCTATAAGATAAAGCCATAAACATGTTTGTCTGAGTCTTCTATCAAAAGTTACAGCTATTTCTATGAAGTTGTACAAAAACGCTTTCTTTCGCCAAGACAGTGCGTTTCTCACTGGTACATGCATTTGAATGGGGAACTCGACCGAAACAAAGTATAAGTTTTCATTATGTTAATAACTTGGAAATCTTAGCTCAAACAGCTGCAAAACCTGTTTTCCCAGCACGGAGACCTTGAGTTCTATAATATAAGGCCATAAACATGTTTGTCTGAGTCTTCTATCAAAAGTTACAGCTATTTCTATGAAGTTGTACAAAAACGCTTTCTTTCGCCAAGACAGTGCGTTTCTCACTGGTACATGCATTTGAATGGGGAACTCGACCGAAACAAAGTATAGGTTTTCATTATGTGAATAACTTGGAAATCTTAGCTTAAACAGCTGCAAAACCTGTTTGCCAAGCACGGAGACCTTGAGTTCTATAAGATAAAGCCATAAACATGTGTATCCGAGTCTTCTATCAAAAGTTACAGCTATTTCTATGAAGTTGTACAAAAACGCTTTCTTTCGCCAAGACAGTGCGTTTCTCACTGTTACATGCATTTGAATGGGGAACTCGACCGAAACAAAGTATAGGTTTTCATTATGTGAATAACTTGGAAATCTTAGCTCAAACAGCTGCAAAACCTGTTTGCCCAGCACGGAGACCTTGAGTTCTATAAGATAAAGCCATAAACATGTGTATCCGAGTCTTCTATCAAAAGTTACAGCTATTTATATGAAGTTGTACAAAAACGCTTTCTTTCGCCAAGACAGTGCGTTTCTCACTGTTACATGCATTTGAATGGGGAACTCGACCGAAACAAAGTATAAGTTTTCATTATGTGAATAACTTGGAAATCTTAGCTCAAACAGCTGCAAAACCTGTTTGCCCAGCACGGAGACCTTGAGTTCTATAAGATAAAGCCATAAACATGTGTATCCGAGTCTTCTATCAAAAGTTACAGCTATTTCTATGAAGTTGTACAAAATAGCTTTCTTTCGCCAAGACAGTGCGTTTCTCACTGTTACATGCATTTGAATGGGGAACTCGACCGAAACAAAGTATAAGTTTTCATTATGTGAATAACTTGGAAATCTTAGCTCAAACAGCTGCAAAACCTGTTTTCCCAGCACGTAGACCTTGAGTTCTATAAGATAAAGCCATAAACATGTTTGTCTGAGTCTTCTATCAAAAGTTACAGCTATTTCTATGAAGTTGTACAAAAACGCTTTCTTTCGTCAAGACAGTGCGTTTCTCACTGTTACATGCATTTGAATGGGGAACTCGACCGAAACAAAGTATAGGTTTTCATTATGTGAATAACTTGGAAATCTTAGCTCAAACAGCTGCAAAACCTGTTTTCCCAGCACGGGGACCTTGAGTTCTATAAGATAAAGCCATAAACATGTTTGTCTGAGTCTTCTATCAAAAGTTACAGCTATTTCTATGAAGTTGTACAAAAACGCTTTCTTTCGCCAAGACAGTGCGTTTCTCACTGTTACATGCATTTGAATGGGGAACTCGACCGAAACAAAGTATAAGTTTTCATTATGTGAATAACTTGGAAATCTTAGCTCAAACAGCTGCAAAACCTGTTTGCCCAGCACGGAGACCTTGAGTTCTATAAGATAAAGCCATAAACATGTGTATCCGAGTCTTCTATCAAAAGTTACAGCTATTTCTATGAAGTTGTACAAAATAGCTTTCTTTCGCCAAGACAGTGCGTTTCTCACTGTTACATGCATTTGAATGGGGAACTCGACCGAAACAAAGTATAAGTTTTCATTATGTGAATAACTTGGAAATCTTAGCTCAAACAGCTGCAAAACCTGTTTTCCCAGCACGTAGACCTTGAGTTCTATAAGATAAAGCCATAAACATGTTTGTCTGAGTCTTCTATCAAAAGTTACAGCTATTTCTATGAAGTTGTACAAAAACGCTTTCTTTCGCCAAGACAGTGCGTTTCTCACTGTTACATGCATTTGAATGGGGAACTCGACCGAAACAAAGTATAGGTTTTCATTATGTGAATAACTTGGAAATCTTAGCTCAAACAGCTGCAAAACCTGTTTTCCCAGCACGGGGACCTTGAGTTCTATAAGATAAAGCCATAAACATGTTTGTCTGAGTCTTCTATCAAAAGTTACAGCTATTTCTATGAAGTTGTACAAAAACGCTTTCTTTCGCCAAGACAGTGCGTTTCTCACTGTTACATGCATTTGAATGGGGAACTCGACCGAAACAAAGTATAAGTTTTCATTATGTGAATAACTTGGAAATCTTAGCTCAAACAGCTGCAAAACCTGTTTGCCCAGCACGGAGACCTTGAGTTCTATAAGATAAAGCCATAAACATGTTTGTCTGAGTCTTCTATCAAAAGTTACAGCTATTTCTATGAAGTTGTACAAAAACGCTTTCTTTCGCCAAGACAGTGCGTTTCTCACTGGTACATGCATTTGAATGGGGAACTCGACCGAAACAAAGTATAGGTTTTCATTATGTGAATAACTTGGAAATCTTAGCTCAAACAGCTGCAAAACCTGTTTGCCCAGCACGGAGACCTTGAGTTCTATAAGATAAAGCCATAAACATGTGTATCCGAGTCTTCTATCAAAAGTTACAGCTATTTCTATGAAGTTGTACAAAAACGCTTTCTTTCGCCAAGACAGTGCGTTTCTCACTGTTACATGCATTTGAATGGGGAACTCGACCGAAACAAAGTATAGGTTTTCATTATGTGAATAACTTGGAAATCTTAGCTCAAACAGCTGCAAAACCTGTTTTCCCAGCACGGGGACCTTGAGTTCTATAAGATAAAGCCATAAACATGTTTGTCTGAGTCTTCTATCAAAAGTTACAGCTATTTCTATGAAGTTGTACAAAAACGCTTTCTTTCGCCAAGACAGTGCGTTTCTCACTGGTACATGCATTTGAATGGGGAACTCGACCGAAACAAAGTATAAGTTTTCATTATGTGAATAACTTGGAAATCTTAGCTCAAACAGCTGCAAAACCTGTTTTCCCAGCACGGAGACCATGAGTTCTATAAGATAAAGCCATAAACATGTTTGTCTGAGTCTTCTATCAAAAGTTACAGCTATTTCTATGAAGTTGTACAAAAACGCTTTCTTTCGCCAAGACAGTGCGTTTCTCACTGTTACATGCATTTGAATGGGGAACTCGACCGAAACAAAGTATAGGTTTTCATTATGTGAATAACTTGGAAATCTTAGCTTAAACAGCTGCAAAACCTGTTTGCCAAGCACGGAGACCTTGAGTTCTATAAGATAAAGCCATAAACATGTGTATCCGAGTCTTCTATCAAAAGTTACAGCTATTTATATGAAGTTGTACAAAAACGCTTTCTTTCGCCAAGACAGTGCGTTTCTCACTGTTACATGCATTTGAATGGGGAACTCGACCGAAACAAAGTATAGGTTTTCATTATGTGAATAACTTGGAAATCTTAGCTCAAACAGCTGCAAAACCTGTTTGCCAAGCACGGAGACCTTGAGTTCTATAAGATAAAGCCATAAACATGTGTATCCGAGTCTTCTATCAAAAGTTACAGCTATTTCTATGAAGTTGTACAAAAACGCTTTCTTTCGCCAAGACAGTGCGTTTCTCACTGTTACATGCATTTGAATGGGGAACTCGACTGAAACAAAGTATAAGTTTTCATTATGTGAATAACTTGGAAATCTTAGCTCAAACAGCTGCAAAACCTGTTTGCCCAGCACGGAGACCTTGAGTTCTATAAGATAAAGCCATAAACATGTGTATCCGAGTCTTCTATCAAAAGTTACAGCTATTTCTATGAAGTTGTACAAAATAGCTTTCTTTCGCCAAGACAGTGCGTTTCTCACTGTTACATGCATTTGAATGGGGAACTCGACCGAAACAAAGTATAAGTTTTCATTATGTGAATAACTTGGAAATCTTAGCTCAAACAGCTGCAAAACCTGTTTTCCCAGCACGTAGACCTTGAGTTCTATAAGATAAAGCCATAAACATGTTTGTCTGAGTCTTCTATCAAAAGTTACAGCTATTTCTATGAAGTTGTACAAAAACGCTTTCTTTCGCCAAGACAGTGCGTTTCTCACTGTTACATGCATTTGAATGGGGAACTCGACCGAAACAAAGTATAGGTTTTCATTATGTGAATAACTTGGAAATCTTAGCTCAAACAGCTGCAAAACCTGTTTTCCCAGCACGGAAACCTTGAGTTCTATAAGATAAAGCCATAAACATGTTTGTCTGAGTCTTCTATCAAAAGTTACAGCTATTTCTATGAAGTTGTACAAAAACGCTTTCTTTCGCCAAGACAGTGCGTTTCTCACTGTTACATGCATTTGAATGGGGAACTCGACCGAAACAAAGTATAGGTTTTCATTATGTGAATAACTTGGAAATCTTAGCTCAAACAGCTGCAAAACCTGTTTGCCAAGCACGGAGACCTTGAGTTCTATAAGATAAAGCCATAAACATGTGTATCCGAGTCTTCTATCAAAAGTTACAGCTATTTCTATGAAGTTGTACAAAAACGCTTTCTTTCGCCAAGACAGTGCGTTTCTCACTGTTACATGCATTTGAATGGGGAACTCGACTGAAACAAAGTATAAGTTTTCATTATGTGAATAACTTGGAAATCTTAGCTCAAACAGCTGCAAAACCTGTTTGCCCAGCACGGAGACCTTGAGTTCTATAAGATAAAGCCATAAACATGTGTATCCGAGTCTTCTATCAAAAGTTACAGCTATTTCTATGAAGTTGTACAAAAACGCTTTCTTTCGCCAAGACAGTGCGTTTCTCACTGTTACATGCATTTGAATGGGGAACTCGACCGAAACAAAGTATAGGTTTTCATTATGTGAATAACTTGGAAATCTTAGCTCAAACAGCTGCAAAACCTGTTTTCCCAGCACGGAGACCTTGAGTTCTATAAGATAAAGCCATAAACATGTGTATCCGAGTCTTCTATCAAAAGTTACAGCTATTTATATGAAGTTGTACAAAAACGCTTTCTTTCGCCAAGACAGTGCGTTTCTCACTGTTACATGCATTTGAATGGGGAACTCGACCGAAACAAAGTATAAGTTTTCATTATGTGAATAACTTGGAAATCTTAGCTCAAACAGCTGCAAAACCTGTTTGCCCAGCACGGAGACCTTGAGTTCTATAAGATAAAGCCATAAACATGTGTATCCGAGTCTTCTATCAAAAGTTACAGCTATTTCTATGAAGTTGTACAAAAACGCTTTCTTTCGCCAAGACAGTGCGTTTCTCACTGTTACATGCATTTGAATGGGGAACTCGACCGAAACAAAGTATAAGTTTTCATTATGTGAATAACTTGGAAATCTTAGCTCAAACAGCTGCAAAACCTGTTTTCCCAGCACGGACACCTTGAGTTCTATAAGATAAAGCCATAAACATGTTTGTCTGAGTCTTCTATCAAAAGTTACAGCTATTTCTATGAAGTTGTACAAAAACGCTTTCTTTCGCCAAGACAGTGCGTTTCTCACTGTTACATGCATTTGAATGGGGAACTCGACCGAAACAAAGTATAAGTTTTCATTATGTGAATAACTTGGAAATCTTAGCTCAAACAGCTGCAAAACCTGTTTGCCCAGCACGGAGACCTTGAGTTCTATAAGATAAAGCCATAAACATGTGTATCCGAGTCTTCTATCAAAAGTTACAGCTATTTCTATGAAGTTGTACAAAAACGCTTTCTTTCGCCAAGACAGTGCGTTTCTCACTGTTACATGCATTTGAATGGGGAACTCGACCGAAACAAAGTATAGGTTTTCATTATGTGAATAACTTGGAAATCTTAGCTCAAACAGCTGCAAAACCTGTTTTCCCAGCACGGAGACCTTGAGTTCTATAAGATAAAGCCATAAACATGTGTATCCGAGTCTTCTATCAAAAGTTACAGCTATTTATATGAAGTTGTACAAAAACGCTTTCTTTCGCCAAGACAGTGCGTTTCTCACTGTTACATGCATTTGAATGGGGAACTCGACCGAAACAAAGTATAAGTTTTCATTATGTGAATAACTTGGAAATCTTAGCTCAAACAGCTGCAAAACCTGTTTGCCCAGCACGGAGACCTTGAGTTCTATAAGATAAAGCCATAAACATGTGTATCCGAGTCTTCTATCAAAAGTTACAGCTATTTCTATGAAGTTGTACAAAAACGCTTTCTTTCGCCAAGACAGTGCGTTTCTCACTGTTACATGCATTTGAATGGGGAACTCGACCGAAACAAAGTATAAGTTTTCATTATGTGAATAACTTGGAAATCTTAGCTCAAACAGCTGCAAAACCTGTTTTCCCAGCACGTAGACCTTGAGTTCTATAAGATAAAGCCATAAACATGTTTGTCTGAGTCTTCTATCAAAAGTTACAGCTATTTCTATGAAGTTGTACAAAAACGCTTTCTTTCGCCAAGACAGTGCGTTTCTCACTGTTACATGCATTTGAATGGGGAACTCGACCGAAACAAAGTATAAGTTTTCATTATGTGAATAACTTGGAAATCTTAGCTCAAACAGCTGCAAAACCTGTTTTCCCAGCACGTAGACCTTGAGTTCTATAAGATAAAGCCATAAACATGTTTGTCTGAGTCTTCTATCAAAAGTTACAGCTATTTCTATGAAGTTGTACAAAAACGCTTTCTTTCGCCAAGACAGTGCGTTTCTCACTGTTACATGCATTTGAATGGGGAACTCGACCGAAACAAAGTATAGGTTTTCATTATGTGAATAACTTGGAAATCTTAGCTCAAACAGCTGCAAAACCTGTTTGCCCAGCACGGAGACCTTGAGTTCTATAAGATAAAGCCATAAACATGTGTATCCGAGTCTTCTATCAAAAGTTACAGCTATTTCTATGAAGTTGTACAAAATAGCTTTCTTTCGCCAAGACAGTGCGTTTCTCACTGTTACATGCATTTGAATGGGGAACTCGACCGAAACAAAGTATAGGTTTTCATTATGTGAATAACTTGGAAATCTTAGCTCAAACAGCTGCAAAACCTGTTTTCCCAGCACGGAAACCTTGAGTTCTATAAGATAAAGCCATAAACATGTTTGTCTGAGTCTTCTATCAAAAGTTACAGCTATTTCTATGAAGTTGTACAAAAACGCTTTCTTTCGCCAAGACAGTGCGTTTCTCACTGTTACATGCATTTGAATGGGGAACTCGACCGAAACAAAGTATAGGTTTTCATTATGTGAATAACTTGGAAATCTTAGCTCAAACAGCTGCAAAACCTGTTTGCCAAGCACGGAGACCTTGAGTTCTATAAGATAAAGCCATAAACATGTGTATCCGAGTCTTCTATCAAAAGTTACAGCTATTTCTATGAAGTTGTACAAAAACGCTTTCTTTCGCCAAGACAGTGCGTTTCTCACTGTTACATGCATTTGAATGGGGAACTCGACTGAAACAAAGTATAAGTTTTCATTATGTGAATAACTTGGAAATCTTAGCTCAAACAGCTGCAAAACCTGTTTGCCCAGCACGGAGACCTTGAGTTCTATAAGATAAAGCCATAAACATGTGTATCCGAGTCTTCTATCAAAAGTTACAGCTATTTCTATGAAGTTGTACAAAAACGCTTTCTTTCGCCAAGACAGTGCGTTTCTCACTGTTACATGCATTTGAATGGGGAACTCGACCGAAACAAAGTATAGGTTTTCATTATGTGAATAACTTGGAAATCTTAGCTCAAACAGCTGCAAAACCTGTTTTCCCAGCACGGAGACCTTGAGTTCTATAAGATAAAGCCATAAACATGTGTATCCGAGTCTTCTATCAAAAGTTACAGCTATTTATATGAAGTTGTACAAAAACGCTTTCTTTCGCCAAGACAGTGCGTTTCTCACTGTTACATGCATTTGAATGGGGAACTCGACCGAAACAAAGTATAAGTTTTCATTATGTGAATAACTTGGAAATCTTAGCTCAAACAGCTGCAAAACCTGTTTGCCAAGCACGGAGACCTTGAGTTCTATAAGATAAAGCCATAAACATGTGTATCCGAGTCTTCTATCAAAAGTTACAGCTATTTCTATGAAGTTGTACAAAAACGCTTTCTTTCGCCAAGACAGTGCGTTTCTCACTGTTACATGCATTTGAATGGGGAACTCGACTGAAACAAAGTATAAGTTTTCATTATGTGAATAACTTGGAAATCTTAGCTCAAACAGCTGCAAAACCTGTTTGCCCAGCACGGAGACCTTGAGTTCTATAAGATAAAGCCATAAACATGTGTATCCGAGTCTTCTATCAAAAGTTACAGCTATTTCTATGAAGTTGTACAAAAACGCTTTCTTTCGCCAAGACAGTGCGTTTCTCACTGTTACATGCATTTGAATGGGGAACTCGACCGAAACAAAGTATAGGTTTTCATTATGTGAATAACTTGGAAATCTTAGCTCAAACAGCTGCAAAACCTGTTTTCCCAGCACGGAGACCTTGAGTTCTATAAGATAAAGCCATAAACATGTGTATCCGAGTCTTCTATCAAAAGTTACAGCTATTTATATGAAGTTGTACAAAAACGCTTTCTTTCGCCAAGACAGTGCGTTTCTCACTGTTACATGCATTTGAATGGGGAACTCGACCGAAACAAAGTATAAGTTTTCATTATGTGAATAACTTGGAAATCTTAGCTCAAACAGCTGCAAAACCTGTTTGCCCAGCACGGAGACCTTGAGTTCTATAAGATAAAGCCATAAACATGTGTATCCGAGTCTTCTATCAAAAGTTACAGCTATTTCTATGAAGTTGTACAAAAACGCTTTCTTTCGCCAAGACAGTGCGTTTCTCACTGTTACATGCATTTGAATGGGGAACTCGACCGAAACAAAGTATAAGTTTTCATTATGTGAATAACTTGGAAATCTTAGCTCAAACAGCTGCAAAACCTGTTTTCCCAGCACGGACACCTTGAGTTCTATAAGATAAAGCCATAAACATGTTTGTCTGAGTCTTCTATCAAAAGTTACAGCTATTTCTATGAAGTTGTACAAAAACGCTTTCTTTCGCCAAGACAGTGCGTTTCTCACTGTTACATGCATTTGAATGGGGAACTCGACCGAAACAAAGTATAAGTTTTCATTATGTGAATAACTTGGAAATCTTAGCTCAAACAGCTGCAAAACCTGTTTGCCCAGCACGGAGACCTTGAGTTCTATAAGATAAAGCCATAAACATGTGTATCCGAGTCTTCTATCAAAAGTTACAGCTATTTCTATGAAGTTGTACAAAAACGCTTTCTTTCGCCAAGACAGTGCGTTTCTCACTGTTACATGCATTTGAATGGGGAACTCGACCGAAACAAAGTATAGGTTTTCATTATGTGAATAACTTGGAAATCTTAGCTCAAACAGCTGCAAAACCTGTTTTCCCAGCACGGAGACCTTGAGTTCTATAAGATAAAGCCATAAACATGTGTATCCGAGTCTTCTATCAAAAGTTACAGCTATTTATATGAAGTTGTACAAAAACGCTTTCTTTCGCCAAGACAGTGCGTTTCTCACTGTTACATGCATTTGAATGGGGAACTCGACCGAAACAAAGTATAAGTTTTCATTATGTGAATAACTTGGAAATCTTAGCTCAAACAGCTGCAAAACCTGTTTGCCCAGCACGGAGACCTTGAGTTCTATAAGATAAAGCCATAAACATGTGTATCCGAGTCTTCTATCAAAAGTTACAGCTATTTCTATGAAGTTGTACAAAAACGCTTTCTTTCGCCAAGACAGTGCGTTTCTCACTGTTACATGCATTTGAATGGGGAACTCGACCGAAACAAAGTATAAGTTTTCATTATGTGAATAACTTGGAAATCTTAGCTCAAACAGCTGCAAAACCTGTTTTCCCAGCACGTAGACCTTGAGTTCTATAAGATAAAGCCATAAACATGTTTGTCTGAGTCTTCTATCAAAAGTTACAGCTATTTCTATGAAGTTGTACAAAAACGCTTTCTTTCGCCAAGACAGTGCGTTTCTCACTGTTACATGCATTTGAATGGGGAACTCGACCGAAACAAAGTATAAGTTTTCATTATGTGAATAACTTGGAAATCTTAGCTCAAACAGCTGCAAAACCTGTTTTCCCAGCACGTAGACCTTGAGTTCTATAAGATAAAGCCATAAACATGTTTGTCTGAGTCTTCTATCAAAAGTTACAGCTATTTCTATGAAGTTGTACAAAAACGCTTTCTTTCGCCAAGACAGTGCGTTTCTCACTGTTACATGCATTTGAATGGGGAACTCGACCGAAACAAAGTATAGGTTTTCATTATGTGAATAACTTGGAAATCTTAGCTCAAACAGCTGCAAAACCTGTTTGCCCAGCACGGAGACCTTGAGTTCTATAAGATAAAGCCATAAACATGTGTATCCGAGTCTTCTATCAAAAGTTACAGCTATTTCTATGAAGTTGTACAAAATAGCTTTCTTTCGCCAAGACAGTGCGTTTCTCACTGTTACATGCATTTGAATGGGGAACTCGACCGAAACAAAGTATAGGTTTTCATTATGTGAATAACTTGGAAATCTTAGCTCAAACAGCTGCAAAACCTGTTTTCCCAGCACGGAAACCTTGAGTTCTATAAGATAAAGCCATAAACATGTTTGTCTGAGTCTTCTATCAAAAGTTACAGCTATTTCTATGAAGTTGTACAAAAACGCTTTCTTTCGCCAAGACAGTGCGTTTCTCACTGTTACATGCATTTGAATGGGGAACTCGACCGAAACAAAGTATAGGTTTTCATTATGTGAATAACTTGGAAATCTTAGCTCAAACAGCTGCAAAACCTGTTTGCCAAGCACGGAGACCTTGAGTTCTATAAGATAAAGCCATAAACATGTGTATCCGAGTCTTCTATCAAAAGTTACAGCTATTTCTATGAAGTTGTACAAAAACGCTTTCTTTCGCCAAGACAGTGCGTTTCTCACTGTTACATGCATTTGAATGGGGAACTCGACTGAAACAAAGTATAAGTTTTCATTATGTGAATAACTTGGAAATCTTAGCTCAAACAGCTGCAAAACCTGTTTGCCCAGCACGGAGACCTTGAGTTCTATAAGATAAAGCCATAAACATGTGTATCCGAGTCTTCTATCAAAAGTTACAGCTATTTCTATGAAGTTGTACAAAAACGCTTTCTTTCGCCAAGACAGTGCGTTTCTCACTGTTACATGCATTTGAATGGGGAACTCGACCGAAACAAAGTATAGGTTTTCATTATGTGAATAACTTGGAAATCTTAGCTCAAACAGCTGCAAAACCTGTTTTCCCAGCACGGAGACCTTGAGTTCTATAAGATAAAGCCATAAACATGTGTATCCGAGTCTTCTATCAAAAGTTACAGCTATTTATATGAAGTTGTACAAAAACGCTTTCTTTCGCCAAGACAGTGCGTTTCTCACTGTTACATGCATTTGAATGGGGAACTCGACCGAAACAAAGTATAAGTTTTCATTATGTGAATAACTTGGAAATCTTAGCTCAAACAGCTGCAAAACCTGTTTGCCCAGCACGGAGACCTTGAGTTCTATAAGATAAAGCCATAAACATGTGTATCCGAGTCTTCTATCAAAAGTTACAGCTATTTCTATGAAGTTGTACAAAAACGCTTTCTTTCGCCAAGACAGTGCGTTTCTCACTGTTACATGCATTTGAATGGGGAACTCGACCGAAACAAAGTATAAGTTTTCATTATGTGAATAACTTGGAAATCTTAGCTCAAACAGCTGCAAAACCTGTTTTCCCAGCACGGACACCTTGAGTTCTATAAGATAAAGCCATAAACATGTTTGTCTGAGTCTTCTATCAAAAGTTACAGCTATTTCTATGAAGTTGTACAAAAACGCTTTCTTTCGCCAAGACAGTGCGTTTCTCACTGTTACATGCATTTGAATGGGGAACTCGACCGAAACAAAGTATAAGTTTTCATTATGTGAATAACTTGGAAATCTTAGCTCAAACAGCTGCAAAACCTGTTTGCCCAGCACGGAGACCTTGAGTTCTATAAGATAAAGCCATAAACATGTGTATCCGAGTCTTCTATCAAAAGTTACAGCTATTTCTATGAAGTTGTACAAAAACGCTTTCTTTCGCCAAGACAGTGCGTTTCTCACTGTTACATGCATTTGAATGGGGAACTCGACCGAAACAAAGTATAGGTTTTCATTATGTGAATAACTTGGAAATCTTAGCTCAAACAGCTGCAAAACCTGTTTTCCCAGCACGGAGACCTTGAGTTCTATAAGATAAAGCCATAAACATGTGTATCCGAGTCTTCTATCAAAAGTTACAGCTATTTATATGAAGTTGTACAAAAACGCTTTCTTTCGCCAAGACAGTGCGTTTCTCACTGTTACATGCATTTGAATGGGGAACTCGACCGAAACAAAGTATAAGTTTTCATTATGTGAATAACTTGGAAATCTTAGCTCAAACAGCTGCAAAACCTGTTTGCCCAGCACGGAGACCTTGAGTTCTATAAGATAAAGCCATAAACATGTGTATCCGAGTCTTCTATCAAAAGTTACAGCTATTTCTATGAAGTTGTACAAAAACGCTTTCTTTCGCCAAGACAGTGCGTTTCTCACTGTTACATGCATTTGAATGGGGAACTCGACCGAAACAAAGTATAAGTTTTCATTATGTGAATAACTTGGAAATCTTAGCTCAAACAGCTGCAAAACCTGTTTTCCCAGCACGTAGACCTTGAGTTCTATAAGATAAAGCCATAAACATGTTTGTCTGAGTCTTCTATCAAAAGTTACAGCTATTTCTATGAAGTTGTACAAAAACGCTTTCTTTCGCCAAGACAGTGCGTTTCTCACTGTTACATGCATTTGAATGGGGAACTCGACCGAAACAAAGTATAAGTTTTCATTATGTGAATAACTTGGAAATCTTAGCTCAAACAGCTGCAAAACCTGTTTTCCCAGCACGTAGACCTTGAGTTCTATAAGATAAAGCCATAAACATGTTTGTCTGAGTCTTCTATCAAAAGTTACAGCTATTTCTATGAAGTTGTACAAAAACGCTTTCTTTCGCCAAGACAGTGCGTTTCTCACTGTTACATGCATTTGAATGGGGAACTCGACCGAAACAAAGTATAGGTTTTCATTATGTGAATAACTTGGAAATCTTAGCTCAAACAGCTGCAAAACCTGTTTGCCCAGCACGGAGACCTTGAGTTCTATAAGATAAAGCCATAAACATGTGTATCCGAGTCTTCTATCAAAAGTTACAGCTATTTCTATGAAGTTGTACAAAATAGCTTTCTTTCGCCAAGACAGTGCGTTTCTCACTGTTACATGCATTTGAATGGGGAACTCGACCGAAACAAAGTATAGGTTTTCATTATGTGAATAACTTGGAAATCTTAGCTCAAACAGCTGCAAAACCTGTTTTCCCAGCACGGAAACCTTGAGTTCTATAAGATAAAGCCATAAACATGTTTGTCTGAGTCTTCTATCAAAAGTTACAGCTATTTCTATGAAGTTGTACAAAAACGCTTTCTTTCGCCAAGACAGTGCGTTTCTCACTGTTACATGCATTTGAATGGGGAACTCGACCGAAACAAAGTATAGGTTTTCATTATGTGAATAACTTGGAAATCTTAGCTCAAACAGCTGCAAAACCTGTTTGCCAAGCACGGAGACCTTGAGTTCTATAAGATAAAGCCATAAACATGTGTATCCGAGTCTTCTATCAAAAGTTACAGCTATTTCTATGAAGTTGTACAAAAACGCTTTCTTTCGCCAAGACAGTGCGTTTCTCACTGTTACATGCATTTGAATGGGGAACTCGACTGAAACAAAGTATAAGTTTTCATTATGTGAATAACTTGGAAATCTTAGCTCAAACAGCTGCAAAACCTGTTTGCCCAGCACGGAGACCTTGAGTTCTATAAGATAAAGCCATAAACATGTGTATCCGAGTCTTCTATCAAAAGTTACAGCTATTTCTATGAAGTTGTACAAAAACGCTTTCTTTCGCCAAGACAGTGCGTTTCTCACTGTTACATGCATTTGAATGGGGAACTCGACCGAAACAAAGTATAGGTTTTCATTATGTGAATAACTTGGAAATCTTAGCTCAAACAGCTGCAAAACCTGTTTTCCCAGCACGGAGACCTTGAGTTCTATAAGATAAAGCCATAAACATGTGTATCCGAGTCTTCTATCAAAAGTTACAGCTATTTATATGAAGTTGTACAAAAACGCTTTCTTTCGCCAAGACAGTGCGTTTCTCACTGTTACATGCATTTGAATGGGGAACTCGACCGAAACAAAGTATAAGTTTTCATTATGTGAATAACTTGGAAATCTTAGCTCAAACAGCTGCAAAACCTGTTTGCCCAGCACGGAGACCTTGAGTTCTATAAGATAAAGCCATAAACATGTGTATCCGAGTCTTCTATCAAAAGTTACAGCTATTTCTATGAAGTTGTACAAAAACGCTTTCTTTCGCCAAGACAGTGCGTTTCTCACTGTTACATGCATTTGAATGGGGAACTCGACCGAAACAAAGTATAAGTTTTCATTATGTGAATAACTTGGAAATCTTAGCTCAAACAGCTGCAAAACCTGTTTTCCCAGCACGGACACCTTGAGTTCTATAAGATAAAGCCATAAACATGTTTGTCTGAGTCTTCTATCAAAAGTTACAGCTATTTCTATGAAGTTGTACAAAAACGCTTTCTTTCGCCAAGACAGTGCGTTTCTCACTGTTACATGCATTTGAATGGGGAACTCGACCGAAACAAAGTATAAGTTTTCATTATGTGAATAACTTGGAAATCTTAGCTCAAACAGCTGCAAAACCTGTTTGCCCAGCACGGAGACCTTGAGTTCTATAAGATAAAGCCATAAACATGTGTATCCGAGTCTTCTATCAAAAGTTACAGCTATTTCTATGAAGTTGTACAAAAACGCTTTCTTTCGCCAAGACAGTGCGTTTCTCACTGTTACATGCATTTGAATGGGGAACTCGACCGAAACAAAGTATAGGTTTTCATTATGTGAATAACTTGGAAATCTTAGCTCAAACAGCTGCAAAACCTGTTTTCCCAGCACGGAGACCTTGAGTTCTATAAGATAAAGCCATAAACATGTGTATCCGAGTCTTCTATCAAAAGTTACAGCTATTTATATGAAGTTGTACAAAAACGCTTTCTTTCGCCAAGACAGTGCGTTTCTCACTGTTACATGCATTTGAATGGGGAACTCGACCGAAACAAAGTATAAGTTTTCATTATGTGAATAACTTGGAAATCTTAGCTCAAACAGCTGCAAAACCTGTTTGCCCAGCACGGAGACCTTGAGTTCTATAAGATAAAGCCATAAACATGTGTATCCGAGTCTTCTATCAAAAGTTACAGCTATTTCTATGAAGTTGTACAAAAACGCTTTCTTTCGCCAAGACAGTGCGTTTCTCACTGTTACATGCATTTGAATGGGGAACTCGACCGAAACAAAGTATAAGTTTTCATTATGTGAATAACTTGGAAATCTTAGCTCAAACAGCTGCAAAACCTGTTTTCCCAGCACGTAGACCTTGAGTTCTATAAGATAAAGCCATAAACATGTTTGTCTGAGTCTTCTATCAAAAGTTACAGCTATTTCTATGAAGTTGTACAAAAACGCTTTCTTTCGCCAAGACAGTGCGTTTCTCACTGTTACATGCATTTGAATGGGGAACTCGACCGAAACAAAGTATAAGTTTTCATTATGTGAATAACTTGGAAATCTTAGCTCAAACAGCTGCAAAACCTGTTTTCCCAGCACGTAGACCTTGAGTTCTATAAGATAAAGCCATAAACATGTTTGTCTGAGTCTTCTATCAAAAGTTACAGCTATTTCTATGAAGTTGTACAAAAACGCTTTCTTTCGCCAAGACAGTGCGTTTCTCACTGTTACATGCATTTGAATGGGGAACTCGACCGAAACAAAGTATAGGTTTTCATTATGTGAATAACTTGGAAATCTTAGCTCAAACAGCTGCAAAACCTGTTTTCCCAGCACGGGGACCTTGAGTTCTATAAGATAAAGCCATAAACATGTTTGTCTGAGTCTTCTATCAAAAGTTACAGCTATTTCTATGAAGTTGTACAAAAACGCTTTCTTTCGCCAAGACAGTGCGTTTCTCACTGTTACATGCATTTGAATGGGGAACTCGACCGAAACAAAGTATAAGTTTTCATTATGTGAATAACTTGGAAATCTTAGCTCAAACAGCTGCAAAACCTGTTTGCCCAGCACGGAGACCTTGAGTTCTATAAGATAAAGCCATAAACATGTGTATCCGAGTCTTCTATCAAAAGTTACAGCTATTTCTATGAAGTTGTACAAAATAGCTTTCTTTCGCCAAGACAGTGCGTTTCTCACTGTTACATGCATTTGAATGGGGAACTCGACCGAAACAAAGTATAAGTTTTCATTATGTGAATAACTTGGAAATCTTAGCTCAAACAGCTGCAAAACCTGTTTTCCCAGCACGTAGACCTTGAGTTCTATAAGATAAAGCCATAAACATGTTTGTCTGAGTCTTCTATCAAAAGTTACAGCTATTTCTATGAAGTTGTACAAAAACGCTTTCTTTCGCCAAGACAGTGCGTTTCTCACTGTTACATGCATTTGAATGGGGAACTCGACCGAAACAAAGTATAGGTTTTCATTATGTGAATAACTTGGAAATCTTAGCTCAAACAGCTGCAAAACCTGTTTTCCCAGCACGGGGACCTTGAGTTCTATAAGATAAAGCCATAAACATGTTTGTCTGAGTCTTCTATCAAAAGTTACAGCTATTTCTATGAAGTTGTACAAAAACGCTTTCTTTCGCCAAGACAGTGCGTTTCTCACTGGTACATGCATTTGAATGGGGAACTCGACCGAAACAAAGTATAAGTTTTCATTATGTGAATAACTTGGAAATCTTAGCTCAAACAGCTGCAAAACCTGTTTTCCCAGCACGGAGACCATGAGTTCTATAAGATAAAGCCATAAACATGTTTGTCTGAGTCTTCTATCAAAAGTTACAGCTATTTCTATGAAGTTGTACAAAAACGCTTTCTTTCGCCAAGACAGTGCGTTTCTCACTGTTACATGCATTTGAATGGGGAACTCGACCGAAACAAAGTATAGGTTTTCATTATGTGAATAACTTGGAAATCTTAGCTTAAACAGCTGCAAAACCTGTTTGCCAAGCACGGAGACCTTGAGTTCTATAAGATAAAGCCATAAACATGTGTATCCGAGTCTTCTATCAAAAGTTACAGCTATTTATATGAAGTTGTACAAAAACGCTTTCTTTCGCCAAGACAGTGCGTTTCTCACTGTTACATGCATTTGAATGGGGAACTCGACCGAAACAAAGTATAGGTTTTCATTATGTGAATAACTTGGAAATCTTAGCTCAAACAGCTGCAAAACCTGTTTGCCAAGCACGGAGACCTTGAGTTCTATAAGATAAAGCCATAAACATGTGTATCCGAGTCTTCTATCAAAAGTTACAGCTATTTCTATGAAGTTGTACAAAAACGCTTTCTTTCGCCAAGACAGTGCGTTTCTCACTGTTACATGCATTTGAATGGGGAACTCGACTGAAACAAAGTATAAGTTTTCATTATGTGAATAACTTGGAAATCTTAGCTCAAACAGCTGCAAAACCTGTTTGCCCAGCACGGAGACCTTGAGTTCTATAAGATAAAGCCATAAACATGTGTATCCGAGTCTTCTATCAAAAGTTACAGCTATTTCTATGAAGTTGTACAAAATAGCTTTCTTTCGCCAAGACAGTGCGTTTCTCACTGTTACATGCATTTGAATGGGGAACTCGACCGAAACAAAGTATAAGTTTTCATTATGTGAATAACTTGGAAATCTTAGCTCAAACAGCTGCAAAACCTGTTTTCCCAGCACGTAGACCTTGAGTTCTATAAGATAAAGCCATAAACATGTTTGTCTGAGTCTTCTATCAAAAGTTACAGCTATTTCTATGAAGTTGTACAAAAACGCTTTCTTTCGCCAAGACAGTGCGTTTCTCACTGTTACATGCATTTGAATGGGGAACTCGACCGAAACAAAGTATAGGTTTTCATTATGTGAATAACTTGGAAATCTTAGCTCAAACAGCTGCAAAACCTGTTTTCCCAGCACGGAAACCTTGAGTTCTATAAGATAAAGCCATAAACATGTTTGTCTGAGTCTTCTATCAAAAGTTACAGCTATTTCTATGAAGTTGTACAAAAACGCTTTCTTTCGCCAAGACAGTGCGTTTCTCACTGTTACATGCATTTGAATGGGGAACTCGACCGAAACAAAGTATAGGTTTTCATTATGTGAATAACTTGGAAATCTTAGCTCAAACAGCTGCAAAACCTGTTTGCCAAGCACGGAGACCTTGAGTTCTATAAGATAAAGCCATAAACATGTGTATCCGAGTCTTCTATCAAAAGTTACAGCTATTTCTATGAAGTTGTACAAAAACGCTTTCTTTCGCCAAGACAGTGCGTTTCTCACTGTTACATGCATTTGAATGGGGAACTCGACTGAAACAAAGTATAAGTTTTCATTATGTGAATAACTTGGAAATCTTAGCTCAAACAGCTGCAAAACCTGTTTGCCCAGCACGGAGACCTTGAGTTCTATAAGATAAAGCCATAAACATGTGTATCCGAGTCTTCTATCAAAAGTTACAGCTATTTCTATGAAGTTGTACAAAAACGCTTTCTTTCGCCAAGACAGTGCGTTTCTCACTGTTACATGCATTTGAATGGGGAACTCGACCGAAACAAAGTATAGGTTTTCATTATGTGAATAACTTGGAAATCTTAGCTCAAACAGCTGCAAAACCTGTTTTCCCAGCACGGAGACCTTGAGTTCTATAAGATAAAGCCATAAACATGTGTATCCGAGTCTTCTATCAAAAGTTACAGCTATTTATATGAAGTTGTACAAAAACGCTTTCTTTCGCCAAGACAGTGCGTTTCTCACTGTTACATGCATTTGAATGGGGAACTCGACCGAAACAAAGTATAAGTTTTCATTATGTGAATAACTTGGAAATCTTAGCTCAAACAGCTGCAAAACCTGTTTGCCCAGCACGGAGACCTTGAGTTCTATAAGATAAAGCCATAAACATGTGTATCCGAGTCTTCTATCAAAAGTTACAGCTATTTCTATGAAGTTGTACAAAAACGCTTTCTTTCGCCAAGACAGTGCGTTTCTCACTGTTACATGCATTTGAATGGGGAACTCGACCGAAACAAAGTATAAGTTTTCATTATGTGAATAACTTGGAAATCTTAGCTCAAACAGCTGCAAAACCTGTTTTCCCAGCACGTAGACCTTGAGTTCTATAAGATAAAGCCATAAACATGTTTGTCTGAGTCTTCTATCAAAAGTTACAGCTATTTCTATGAAGTTGTACAAAAACGCTTTCTTTCGCCAAGACAGTGCGTTTCTCACTGTTACATGCATTTGAATGGGGAACTCGACCGAAACAAAGTATAAGTTTTCATTATGTGAATAACTTGGAAATCTTAGCTCAAACAGCTGCAAAACCTGTTTGCCCAGCACGGAGACCTTGAGTTCTATAAGATAAAGCCATAAACATGTGTATCCGAGTCTTCTATCAAAAGTTACAGCTATTTCTATGAAGTTGTACAAAAACGCTTTCTTTCGCCAAGACAGTGCGTTTCTCACTGTTACATGCATTTGAATGGGGAACTCGACCGAAACAAAGTATAAGTTTTCATTATGTGAATAACTTGGAAATCTTAGCTCAAACAGCTGCAAAACCTGTTTTCCCAGCACGTAGACCTTGAGTTCTATAAGATAAAGCCATAAACATGTTTGTCTGAGTCTTCTATCAAAAGTTACAGCTATTTCTATGAAGTTGTACAAAAACGCTTTCTTTCGCCAAGACAGTGCGTTTCTCACTGTTACATGCATTTGAATGGGGAACTCGACCGAAACAAAGTATAAGTTTTCATTATGTGAATAACTTGGAAATCTTAGCTCAAACAGCTGCAAAACCTGTTTTCCCAGCACGTAGACCTTGAGTTCTATAAGATAAAGCCATAAACATGTTTGTCTGAGTCTTCTATCAAAAGTTACAGCTATTTCTATGAAGTTGTACAAAAACGCTTTCTTTCGCCAAGACAGTGCGTTTCTCACTGTTACATGCATTTGAATGGGGAACTCGACCGAAACAAAGTATAGGTTTTCATTATGTGAATAACTTGGAAATCTTAGCTCAAACAGCTGCAAAACCTGTTTTCCCAGCACGTAGACCTTGAGTTCTATAAGATAAAGCCATAAACATGTTTGTCTGAGTCTTCTATCAAAAGTTACAGCTATTTCTATGAAGTTGTACAAAAACGCTTTCTTTCGCCAAGACAGTGCGTTTCTCACTGTTACATGCATTTGAATGGGGAACTCGACCGAAACAAAGTATAGGTTTTCATTATGTGAATAACTTGGAAATCTTAGCTCAAACAGCTGCAAAACCTGTTTGCCCAGCACGGAGACCTTGAGTTCTATAAGATAAAGCCATAAACATGTGTATCCGAGTCTTCTATCAAAAGTTACAGCTATTTCTATGAAGTTGTACAAAATAGCTTTCTTTCGCCAAGACAGTGCGTTTCTCACTGTTACATGCATTTGAATGGGGAACTCGACCGAAACAAAGTATAAGTTTTCATTATGTGAATAACTTGGAAATCTTAGCTCAAACAGCTGCAAAACCTGTTTTCCCAGCACGTAGACCTTGAGTTCTATAAGATAAAGCCATAAACATGTTTGTCTGAGTCTTCTATCAAAAGTTACAGCTATTTCTATGAAGTTGTACAAAAACGCTTTCTTTCGCCAAGACAGTGCGTTTCTCACTGTTACATGCATTTGAATGGGGAACTCGACCGAAACAAAGTATAGGTTTTCATTATGTGAATAACTTGGAAATCTTAGCTCAAACAGCTGCAAAACCTGTTTTCCCAGCACGGGGACCTTGAGTTCTATAAGATAAAGCCATAAACATGTTTGTCTGAGTCTTCTATCAAAAGTTACAGCTATTTCTATGAAGTTGTACAAAAACGCTTTCTTTCGCCAAGACAGTGCGTTTCTCACTGTTACATGCATTTGGATGGGGAACTCGACCGAAACAAAGTATAAGTTTTCATTATGTGAATAACTTGGAAATCTTAGCTCAAACAGCTGCAAAACCTGTTTGCCCAGCACGGAGACCTTGAGTTCTATAAGATAAAGCCATAAACATGTTTGTCTGAGTCTTCTATCAAAAGTTACAGCTATTTCTATGAAGTTGTACAAAAACGCTTTCTTTCGCCAAGACAGTGCGTTTCTCACTGGTACATGCATTTGAATGGGGAACTCGACCGAAACAAAGTATAAGTTTTCATTATGTTAATAACTTGGAAATCTTAGCTCAAACAGCTGCAAAACCTGTTTTCCCAGCACGGAGACCTTGAGTTCTATAATATAAGGCCATAAACATGTTTGTCTGAGTCTTCTATCAAAAGTTACAGCTATTTCTATGAAGTTGTACAAAAACGCTTTCTTTCGCCAAGACAGTGCGTTTCTCACTGGTACATGCATTTGAATGGGGAACTCGACCGAAACAAAGTATAGGTTTTCATTATGTGAATAACTTGGAAATCTTAGCTTAAACAGCTGCAAAACCTGTTTGCCAAGCACGGAGACCTTGAGTTCTATAAGATAAAGCCATAAACATGTGTATCCGAGTCTTCTATCAAAAGTTACAGCTATTTCTATGAAGTTGTACAAAAACGCTTTCTTTCGCCAAGACAGTGCGTTTCTCACTGTTACATGCATTTGAATGGGGAACTCGACCGAAACAAAGTATAGGTTTTCATTATGTGAATAACTTGGAAATCTTAGCTCAAACAGCTGCAAAACCTGTTTGCCCAGCACGGAGACCTTGAGTTCTATAAGATAAAGCCATAAACATGTGTATCCGAGTCTTCTATCAAAAGTTACAGCTATTTCTATGAAGTTGTACAAAAACGCTTTCTTTCGCCAAGACAGTGCGTTTCTCACTGTTACATGCATTTGAATGGGGAACTCGACCGAAACAAAGTATAGGTTTTCATTATGTGAATAACTTGGAAATCTTAGCTCAAACAGCTGCAAAACCTGTTTTCCCAGCACGGGGACCTTGAGTTCTATAAGATAAAGCCATAAACATGTTTGTCTGAGTCTTCTATCAAAAGTTACAGCTATTTCTATGAAGTTGTACAAAAACGCTTTCTTTCGCCAAGACAGTGCGTTTCTCACTGGTACATGCATTTGAATGGGGAACTCGACCGAAACAAAGTATAAGTTTTCATTATGTGAATAACTTGGAAATCTTAGCTCAAACAGCTGCAAAACCTGTTTTCCCAGCACGGAGACCATGAGTTCTATAAGATAAAGCCATAAACATGTTTGTCTGAGTCTTCTATCAAAAGTTACAGCTATTTCTATGAAGTTGTACAAAATAGCTTTCTTTCGCCAAGACAGTGCGTTTCTCACTGTTACATGCATTTGAATGGGGAACTCGACCGAAACAAAGTATAGGTTTTCATTATGTGAATAACTTGGAAATCTTAGCTCAAACAGCTGCAAAACCTGTTTGCCAAGCACGGAGACCTTGAGTTCTATAAGATAAAGCCATAAACATGTGTATCCGAGTCTTCTATCAAAAGTTACAGCTATTTATATGAAGTTGTACAAAAACGCTTTCTTTCGCCAAGACAGTGCGTTTCTCACTGTTACATGCATTTGAATGGGGAACTCGACCGAAACAAAGTATAGGTTTTCATTATGTGAATAACTTGGAAATCTTAGCTCAAACAGCTGCAAAACCTGTTTGCCAAGCACGGAGACCTTGAGTTCTATAAGATAAAGCCATAAACATGTGTATCCGAGTCTTCTATCAAAAGTTACAGCTATTTCTATGAAGTTGTACAAAAACGCTTTCTTTCGCCAAGACAGTGCGTTTCTCACTGTTACATGCATTTGAATGGGGAACTCGACCGAAACAAAGTATAAGTTTTCATTATGTGAATAACTTGGAAATCTTAGCTCAAACAGCTGCAAAACCTGTTTGCCCAGCACGGAGACCTTGAGTTCTATAAGATAAAGCCATAAACATGTGTATCCGAGTCTTCTATCAAAAGTTACAGCTATTTCTATGAAGTTGTACAAAAACGCTTTCTTTCGCCAAGACAGTGCGTTTCTCACTGTTACATGCATTTGAATGGGGAACTCGACCGAAACAAAGTATAAGTTTTCATTATGTGAATAACTTGGAAATCTTAGCTCAAACAGCTGCAAAACCTGTTTTCCCAGCACGTAGACCTTGAGTTCTATAAGATAAAGCCATAAACATGTTTGTCTGAGTCTTCTATCAAAAGTTACAGCTATTTCTATGAAGTTGTACAAAAACGCTTTCTTTCGCCAAGACAGTGCGTTTCTCACTGTTACATGCATTTGAATGGGGAACTCGACCGAAACAAAGTATAAGTTTTCATTATGTGAATAACTTGGAAATCTTAGCTCAAACAGCTGCAAAACCTGTTTTCCCAGCACGTAGACCTTGAGTTCTATAAGATAAAGCCATAAACATGTTTGTCTGAGTCTTCTATCAAAAGTTACAGCTATTTCTATGAAGTTGTACAAAAACGCTTTCTTTCGCCAAGACAGTGCGTTTCTCACTGTTACATGCATTTGAATGGGGAACTCGACCGAAACAAAGTATAGGTTTTCATTATGTGAATAACTTGGAAATCTTAGCTCAAACAGCTGCAAAACCTGTTTGCCAAGCACGGAGACCTTGAGTTCTATAAGATAAAGCCATAAACATGTGTATCCGAGTCTTCTATCAAAAGTTACAGCTATTTCTATGAAGTTGTACAAAAACGCTTTCTTTCGCCAAGACAGTGCGTTTCTCACTGTTACATGCATTTGAATGGGGAACTCGACTGAAACAAAGTATAAGTTTTCATTATGTGAATAACTTGGAAATCTTAGCTCAAACAGCTGCAAAACCTGTTTGCCCAGCACGGAGACCTTGAGTTCTATAAGATAAAGCCATAAACATGTGTATCCGAGTCTTCTATCAAAAGTTACAGCTATTTCTATGAAGTTGTACAAAAACGCTTTCTTTCGCCAAGACAGTGCGTTTCTCACTGTTACATGCATTTGAATGGGGAACTCGACCGAAACAAAGTATAAGTTTTCATTATGTGAATAACTTGGAAATCTTAGCTCAAACAGCTGCAAAACCTGTTTGCCCAGCACGGAGACCTTGAGTTCTATAAGATAAAGCCATAAACATGTGTATCCGAGTCTTCTATCAAAAGTTACAGCTATTTCTATGAAGTTGTACAAAATAGCTTTCTTTCGCCAAGACAGTGCGTTTCTCACTGTTACATGCATTTGAATGGGGAACTCGACCGAAACAAAGTATAAGTTTTCATTATGTGAATAACTTGGAAATCTTAGCTCAAACAGCTGCAAAACCTGTTTTCCAAGCACGTAGACCTTGAGTTCTATAAGATAAAGCCATAAACATGTTTGTCTGAGTCTTCTATCAAAAGTTACAGCTATTTCTATGAAGTTGTACAAAAACGCTTTCTTTCGCCAAGACAGTGCGTTTCTCACTGTTACATGCATTTGAATGGGGAACTCGACCGAAACAAAGTATAGGTTTTCATTATGTGAATAACTTGGAAATCTTAGCTCAAACAGCTGCAAAACCTGTTTTCCCAGCACGGGGACCTTGAGTTCTATAAGATAAAGCCATAAACATGTGTATCCGAGTCTTCTATCAAAAGTTACAGCTATTTATATGAAGTTGTACAAAAACGCTTTCTTTCGCCAAGACAGTGCGTTTCTCACTGTTACATGCATTTGAATGGGGAACTCGACCGAAACAAAGTATAAGTTTTCATTATGTGAATAACTTGGAAATCTTAGCTCAAACAGCTGCAAAACCTGTTTGCCCAGCACGGAGACCTTGAGTTCTATAAGATAAAGCCATAAACATGTTTGTCTGAGTCTTCTATCAAAAGTTACAGCTATTTCTATGAAGTTGTACAAAAACGCTTTCTTTCGCCAAGACAGTGCGTTTCTCACTGGTACATGCATTTGAATGGGGAACTCGACCGAAACAAAGTATAAGTTTTCATTATGTTAATAACTTGGAAATCTTAGCTCAAACAGCTGCAAAACCTGTTTTCCCAGCACGGAGACCTTGAGTTCTATAATATAAGGCCATAAACATGTTTGTCTGAGTCTTCTATCAAAAGTTACAGCTATTTCTATGAAGTTGTACAAAAACGCTTTCTTTCGCCAAGACAGTGCGTTTCTCACTGGTACATGCATTTGAATGGGGAACTCGACCGAAACAAAGTATAGGTTTTCATTATGTGAATAACTTGGAAATCTTAGCTCAAACAGCTGCAAAACCTGTTTGCCAAGCACGGAGACCTTGAGTTCTATAAGATAAAGCCATAAACATGTGTATCCGAGTCTTCTATCAAAAGTTACAGCTATTTCTATGAAGTTGTACAAAAACGCTTTCTTTCGCCAAGACAGTGCGTTTCTCACTGTTACATGCATTTGAATGGGGAACTCGACTGAAACAAAGTATAAGTTTTCATTATGTGAATAACTTGGAAATCTTAGCTCAAACAGCTGCAAAACCTGTTTGCCCAGCACGGAGACCTTGAGTTCTATAAGATAAAGCCATAAACATGTGTATCCGAGTCTTCTATCAAAAGTTACAGCTATTTCTATGAAGTTGTACAAAAACGCTTTCTTTCGCCAAGACAGTGCGTTTCTCACTGTTACATGCATTTGAATGGGGAACTCGACCGAAACAAAGTATAAGTTTTCATTATGTGAATAACTTGGAAATCTTAGCTCAAACAGCTGCAAAACCTGTTTGCCCAGCACGGAGACCTTGAGTTCTATAAGATAAAGCCATAAACATGTGTATCCGAGTCTTCTATCAAAAGTTACAGCTATTTCTATGAAGTTGTACAAAATAGCTTTCTTTCGCCAAGACAGTGCGTTTCTCACTGTTACATGCATTTGAATGGGGAACTCGACCGAAACAAAGTATAAGTTTTCATTATGTGAATAACTTGGAAATCTTAGCTCAAACAGCTGCAAAACCTGTTTTCCAAGCACGTAGACCTTGAGTTCTATAAGATAAAGCCATAAACATGTTTGTCTGAGTCTTCTATCAAAAGTTACAGCTATTTCTATGAAGTTGTACAAAAACGCTTTCTTTCGCCAAGACAGTGCGTTTCTCACTGTTACATGCATTTGAATGGGGAACTCGACCGAAACAAAGTATAGGTTTTCATTATGTGAATAACTTGGAAATCTTAGCTCAAACAGCTGCAAAACCTGTTTTCCCAGCACGGGGACCTTGAGTTCTATAAGATAAAGCCATAAACATGTGTATCCGAGTCTTCTATCAAAAGTTACAGCTATTTATATGAAGTTGTACAAAAACGCTTTCTTTCGCCAAGACAGTGCGTTTCTCACTGTTACATGCATTTGAATGGGGAACTCGACCGAAACAAAGTATAAGTTTTCATTATGTGAATAACTTGGAAATCTTAGCTCAAACAGCTGCAAAACCTGTTTGCCCAGCACGGAGACCTTGAGTTCTATAAGATAAAGCCATAAACATGTTTGTCTGAGTCTTCTATCAAAAGTTACAGCTATTTCTATGAAGTTGTACAAAAACGCTTTCTTTCGCCAAGACAGTGCGTTTCTCACTGGTACATGCATTTGAATGGGGAACTCGACCGAAACAAAGTATAAGTTTTCATTATGTTAATAACTTGGAAATCTTAGCTCAAACAGCTGCAAAACCTGTTTTCCCAGCACGGAGACCTTGAGTTCTATAATATAAGGCCATAAACATGTTTGTCTGAGTCTTCTATCAAAAGTTACAGCTATTTCTATGAAGTTGTACAAAAACGCTTTCTTTCGCCAAGACAGTGCGTTTCTCACTGGTACATGCATTTGAATGGGGAACTCGACCGAAACAAAGTATAGGTTTTCATTATGTGAATAACTTGGAAATCTTAGCTTAAACAGCTGCAAAACCTGTTTGCCAAGCACGGAGACCTTGAGTTCTATAAGATAAAGCCATAAACATGTGTATCCGAGTCTTCTATCAAAAGTTACAGCTATTTCTATGAAGTTGTACAAAAACGCTTTCTTTCGCCAAGACAGTGCGTTTCTCACTGTTACATGCATTTGAATGGGGAACTCGACCGAAACAAAGTATAGGTTTTCATTATGTGAATAACTTGGAAATCTTAGCTCAAACAGCTGCAAAACCTGTTTGCCCAGCACGGAGACCTTGAGTTCTATAAGATAAAGCCATAAACATGTGTATCCGAGTCTTCTATCAAAAGTTACAGCTATTTCTATGAAGTTGTACAAAAACGCTTTCTTTCGCCAAGACAGTGCGTTTCTCACTGTTACATGCATTTGAATGGGGAACTCGACCGAAACAAAGTATAGGTTTTCATTATGTGAATAACTTGGAAATCTTAGCTCAAACAGCTGCAAAACCTGTTTTCCCAGCACGGGGACCTTGAGTTCTATAAGATAAAGCCATAAACATGTTTGTCTGAGTCTTCTATCAAAAGTTACAGCTATTTCTATGAAGTTGTACAAAAACGCTTTCTTTCGCCAAGACAGTGCGTTTCTCACTGTTACATGCATTTGAATGGGGAACTCGACCGAAACAAAGTATAAGTTTTCATTATGTGAATAACTTGGAAATCTTAGCTCAAACAGCTGCAAAACCTGTTTTCCCAGCACGGAGACCTTGAGTTCTATAAGATAAAGCCATAAACATGTTTGTCTGAGTCTTCTATCAAAAGTTACAGCTATTTCTATGAAGTTGTACAAAAACGCTTTCTTTCGCCAAGACAGTGCGTTTCTCACTGTTACATGCATTTGAATGGGGAACTCGACCGAAACAAAGTATAGGTTTTCATTATGTGAATAACTTGGAAATCTTAGCTTAAACAGCTGCAAAACCTGTTTGCCAAGCACGGAGACCTTGAGTTCTATAAGATAAAGCCATAAACATGTGTATCCGAGTCTTCTATCAAAAGTTACAGCTATTTCTATGAAGTTGTACAAAAACGCTTTCTTTCGCCAAGACAGTGCGTTTCTCACTGTTACATGCATTTGAATGGGGAACTCGACCGAAACAAAGTATAGGTTTTCATTATGTGAATAACTTGGAAATCTTAGCTCAAACAGCTGCAAAACCTGTTTGCCAAGCACGGAGACCTTGAGTTCTATAAGATAAAGCCATAAACATGTGTATCCGAGTCTTCTATCAAAAGTTACAGCTATTTCTATGAAGTTGTACAAAAACGCTTTCTTTCGCCAAGACAGTGCGTTTCTCACTGTTACATGCATTTGAATGGGGAACTCGACTGAAACAAAGTATAAGTTTTCATTATGTGAATAACTTGGAAATCTTAGCTCAAACAGCTGCAAAACCTGTTTGCCCAGCACGGAGACCTTGAGTTCTATAAGATAAAGCCATAAACATGTGTATCCGAGTCTTCTATCAAAAGTTACAGCTATTTCTATGAAGTTGTACAAAAACGCTTTCTTTCGCCAAGACAGTGCGTTTCTCACTGTTACATGCATTTGAATGGGGAACTCGACCGAAACAAAGTATAAGTTTTCATTATGTGAATAACTTGGAAATCTTAGCTCAAACAGCTGCAAAACCTGTTTGCCCAGCACGGAGACCTTGAGTTCTATAAGATAAAGCCATAAACATGTGTATCCGAGTCTTCTATCAAAAGTTACAGCTATTTCTATGAAGTTGTACAAAATAGCTTTCTTTCGCCAAGACAGTGCGTTTCTCACTGTTACATGCATTTGAATGGGGAACTCGACCGAAACAAAGTATAAGTTTTCATTATGTGAATAACTTGGAAATCTTAGCTCAAACAGCTGCAAAACCTGTTTTCCAAGCACGTAGACCTTGAGTTCTATAAGATAAAGCCATAAACATGTTTGTCTGAGTCTTCTATCAAAAGTTACAGCTATTTCTATGAAGTTGTACAAAAACGCTTTCTTTCGCCAAGACAGTGCGTTTCTCACTGTTACATGCATTTGAATGGGGAACTCGACCGAAACAAAGTATAGGTTTTCATTATGTGAATAACTTGGAAATCTTAGCTCAAACAGCTGCAAAACCTGTTTGCCCAGCACGGAGACCTTGAGTTCTATAAGATAAAGCCATAAACATGTTTGTCTGAGTCTTCTATCAAAAGTTACAGCTATTTCTATGAAGTTGTACAAAAACGCTTTCTTTCGCCAAGACAGTGCGTTTCTCACTGGTACATGCATTTGAATGGGGAACTCGACCGAAACAAAGTATAAGTTTTCATTATGTTAATAACTTGGAAATCTTAGCTCAAACAGCTGCAAAACCTGTTTTCCCAGCACGGAGACCTTGAGTTCTATAATATAAGGCCATAAACATGTTTGTCTGAGTCTTCTATCAAAAGTTACAGCTATTTCTATGAAGTTGTACAAAAACGCTTTCTTTCGCCAAGACAGTGCGTTTCTCACTGGTACATGCATTTGAATGGGGAACTCGACCGAAACAAAGTATAGGTTTTCATTATGTGAATAACTTGGAAATCTTAGCTTAAACAGCTGCAAAACCTGTTTGCCAAGCACGGAGACCTTGAGTTCTATAAGATAAAGCCATAAACATGTGTATCCGAGTCTTCTATCAAAAGTTACAGCTATTTCTATGAAGTTGTACAAAAACGCTTTCTTTCGCCAAGACAGTGCGTTTCTCACTGTTACATGCATTTGAATGGGGAACTCGACCGAAACAAAGTATAGGTTTTCATTATGTGAATAACTTGGAAATCTTAGCTCAAACAGCTGCAAAACCTGTTTGCCCAGCACGGAGACCTTGAGTTCTATAAGATAAAGCCATAAACATGTGTATCCGAGTCTTCTATCAAAAGTTACAGCTATTTCTATGAAGTTGTACAAAAACGCTTTCTTTCGCCAAGACAGTGCGTTTCTCACTGTTACATGCATTTGAATGGGGAACTCGACCGAAACAAAGTATAGGTTTTCATTATGTGAATAACTTGGAAATCTTAGCTCAAACAGCTGCAAAACCTGTTTTCCCAGCACGGGGACCTTGAGTTCTATAAGATAAAGCCATAAACATGTTTGTCTGAGTCTTCTATCAAAAGTTACAGCTATTTCTATGAAGTTGTACAAAAACGCTTTCTTTCGCCAAGACAGTGCGTTTCTCACTGGTACATGCATTTGAATGGGGAACTCGACCGAAACAAAGTATAAGTTTTCATTATGTGAATAACTTGGAAATCTTAGCTCAAACAGCTGCAAAACCTGTTTTCCCAGCACGGAGACCTTGAGTTCTATAAGATAAAGCCATAAACATGTTTGTCTGAGTCTTCTATCAAAAGTTACAGCTATTTCTATGAAGTTGTACAAAAACGCTTTCTTTCGCCAAGACAGTGCGTTTCTCACTGTTACATGCATTTGAATGGGGAACTCGACCGAAACAAAGTATAGGTTTTCATTATGTGAATAACTTGGAAATCTTAGCTTAAACAGCTGCAAAACCTGTTTGCCAAGCACGGAGACCTTGAGTTCTATAAGATAAAGCCATAAACATGTGTATCCGAGTCTTCTATCAAAAGTTACAGCTATTTCTATGAAGTTGTACAAAAACGCTTTCTTTCGCCAAGACAGTGCGTTTCTCACTGTTACATGCATTTGAATGGGGAACTCGACCGAAACAAAGTATAGGTTTTCATTATGTGAATAACTTGGAAATCTTAGCTCAAACAGCTGCAAAACCTGTTTGCCAAGCACGGAGACCTTGAGTTCTATAAGATAAAGCCATAAACATGTGTATCCGAGTCTTCTATCAAAAGTTACAGCTATTTCTATGAAGTTGTACAAAAACGCTTTCTTTCGCCAAGACAGTGCGTTTCTCACTGGTACATGCATTTGAATGGGGAACTCGACCGAAACAAAGTATAGGTTTTCATTATGTGAATAACTTGGAAATCTTAGCTTAAACAGCTGCAAAACCTGTTTGCCAAGCACGGAGACCTTGAGTTCTATAAGATAAAGCCATAAACATGTGTATCCGAGTCTTCTATCAAAAGTTACAGCTATTTCTATGAAGTTGTACAAAAACGCTTTCTTTCGCCAAGACAGTGCGTTTCTCACTGTTACATGCATTTGAATGGGGAACTCGACCGAAACAAAGTATAGGTTTTCATTATGTGAATAACTTGGAAATCTTAGCTCAAACAGCTGCAAAACCTGTTTGCCCAGCACGGAGACCTTGAGTTCTATAAGATAAAGCCATAAACATGTGTATCCGAGTCTTCTATCAAAAGTTACAGCTATTTCTATGAAGTTGTACAAAAACGCTTTCTTTCGCCAAGACAGTGCGTTTCTCACTGTTACATGCATTTGAATGGGGAACTCGACCGAAACAAAGTATAGGTTTTCATTATGTGAATAACTTGGAAATCTTAGCTCAAACAGCTGCAAAACCTGTTTTCCCAGCACGGGGACCTTGAGTTCTATAAGATAAAGCCATAAACATGTTTGTCTGAGTCTTCTATCAAAAGTTACAGCTATTTCTATGAAGTTGTACAAAAACGCTTTCTTTCGCCAAGACAGTGCGTTTCTCACTGGTACATGCATTTGAATGGGGAACTCGACCGAAACAAAGTATAAGTTTTCATTATGTGAATAACTTGGAAATCTTAGCTCAAACAGCTGCAAAACCTGTTTTCCCAGCACGGAGACCTTGAGTTCTATAAGATAAAGCCATAAACATGTTTGTCTGAGTCTTCTATCAAAAGTTACAGCTATTTCTATGAAGTTGTACAAAAACGCTTTCTTTCGCCAAGACAGTGCGTTTCTCACTGTTACATGCATTTGAATGGGGAACTCGACCGAAACAAAGTATAGGTTTTCATTATGTGAATAACTTGGAAATCTTAGCTTAAACAGCTGCAAAACCTGTTTGCCAAGCACGGAGACCTTGAGTTCTATAAGATAAAGCCATAAACATGTGTATCCGAGTCTTCTATCAAAAGTTACAGCTATTTCTATGAAGTTGTACAAAAACGCTTTCTTTCGCCAAGACAGTGCGTTTCTCACTGTTACATGCATTTGAATGGGGAACTCGACCGAAACAAAGTATAGGTTTTCATTATGTGAATAACTTGGAAATCTTAGCTCAAACAGCTGCAAAACCTGTTTGCCAAGCACGGAGACCTTGAGTTCTATAAGATAAAGCCATAAACATGTGTATCCGAGTCTTCTATCAAAAGTTACAGCTATTTCTATGAAGTTGTACAAAAACGCTTTCTTTCGCCAAGACAGTGCGTTTCTCACTGTTACATGCATTTGAATGGGGAACTCGACTGAAACAAAGTATAAGTTTTCATTATGTGAATAACTTGGAAATCTTAGCTCAAACAGCTGCAAAACCTGTTTGCCCAGCACGGAGACCTTGAGTTCTATAAGATAAAGCCATAAACATGTGTATCCGAGTCTTCTATCAAAAGTTACAGCTATTTCTATGAAGTTGTACAAAAACGCTTTCTTTCGCCAAGACAGTGCGTTTCTCACTGTTACATGCATTTGAATGGGGAACTCGACCGAAACAAAGTATAGGTTTTCATTATGTGAATAACTTGGAAATCTTAGCTCAAACAGCTGCAAAACCTGTTTTCCAAGCACGTAGACCTTGAGTTCTATAAGATAAAGCCATAAACATGTTTGTCTGAGTCTTCTATCAAAAGTTACAGCTATTTCTATGAAGTTGTACAAAAACGCTTTCTTTCGCCAAGACAGTGCGTTTCTCACTGTTACATGCATTTGAATGGGGAACTCGACCGAAACAAAGTATAGGTTTTCATTATGTGAATAACTTGGAAATCTTAGCTCAAACAGCTGCAAAACCTGTTTTCCCAGCACGGGGACCTTGAGTTCTATAAGATAAAGCCATAAACATGTTTGTCTGAGTCTTCTATCAAAAGTTACAGCTATTTCTATGAAGTTGTACAAAAACGCTTTCTTTCGCCAAGACAGTGCGTTTCTCACTGTTACATGCATTTGAATGGGGAACTCGACCGAAACAAAGTATAAGTTTTCATTATGTGAATAACTTGGAAATCTTAGCTCAAACAGCTGCAAAACCTGTTTGCCCAGCACGGAGACCTTGAGTTCTATAAGATAAAGCCATAAACATGTGTATCCGAGTCTTCTATCAAAAGTTACAGCTATTTCTATGAAGTTGTACAAAAACGCTTTCTTTCGCCAAGACAGTGCGTTTCTCACTGTTACATGCATTTGAATGGGGAACTCGACCGAAACAAAGTATAGGTTTTCATTATGTGAATAACTTGGAAATCTTAGCTCAAACAGCTGCAAAACCTGTTTTCCCAGCACGGAGACCTTGAGTTCTATAAGATAAAGCCATAAACATGTGTATCCGAGTCTTCTATCAAAAGTTACAGCTATTTATATGAAGTTGTACAAAAACGCTTTCTTTCGCCAAGACAGTGCGTTTCTCACTGTTACATGCATTTGAATGGGGAACTCGACCGAAACAAAGTATAAGTTTTCATTATGTGAATAACTTGGAAATCTTAGCTCAAACAGCTGCAAAACCTGTTTTCCCAGCACGTAGACCTTGAGTTCTATAAGATAAAGCCATAAACATGTTTGTCTGAGTCTTCTATCAAAAGTTACAGCTATTTCTATGAAGTTGTACAAAAACGCTTTCTTTCGCCAAGACAGTGCGTTTCTCACTGTTACATGCATTTGAATGGGGAACTCGACCGAAACAAAGTATAGGTTTTCATTATGTGAATAACTTGGAAATCTTAGCTCAAACAGCTGCAAAACCTGTTTTCCCAGCACGGGGACCTTGAGTTCTATAAGATAAAGCCATAAACATGTTTGTCTGAGTCTTCTATCAAAAGTTACAGCTATTTCTATGAAGTTGTACAAAAACGCTTTCTTTCGCCAAGACAGTGCGTTTCTCACTGTTACATGCATTTGAATGGGGAACTCGACCGAAACAAAGTATAGGTTTTCATTATGTGAATAACTTGGAAATCTTAGCTCAAACAGCTGCAAAACCTGTTTTCCCAGCACGGGGACCTTGAGTTCTATAAGATAAAGCCATAAACATGTGTATCCGAGTCTTCTATCAAAAGTTACAGCTATTTATATGAAGTTGTACAAAAACGCTTTCTTTCGCCAAGACAGTGCGTTTCTCACTGTTACATGCATTTGAATGGGGAACTCGACCGAAACAAAGTATAAGTTTTCATTATGTGAATAACTTGGAAATCTTAGCTCAAACAGCTGCAAAACCTGTTTGCCCAGCACGGAGACCTTGAGTTCTATAAGATAAAGCCATAAACATGTTTGTCTGAGTCTTCTATCAAAAGTTACAGCTATTTCTATGAAGTTGTACAAAAACGCTTTCTTTCGCCAAGACAGTGCGTTTCTCACTGGTACATGCATTTGAATGGGGAACTCGACCGAAACAAAGTATAAGTTTTCATTATGTTAATAACTTGGAAATCTTAGCTCAAACAGCTGCAAAACCTGTTTTCCCAGCACGGAGACCTTGAGTTCTATAATATAAGGCCATAAACATGTTTGTCTGAGTCTTCTATCAAAAGTTACAGCTATTTCTATGAAGTTGTACAAAAACGCTTTCTTTCGCCAAGACAGTGCGTTTCTCACTGTTACATGCATTTGAATGGGGAACTCGACCGAAACAAAGTATAGGTTTTCATTATGTGAATAACTTGGAAATCTTAGCTTAAACAGCTGCAAAACCTGTTTGCCAAGCACGGAGACCTTGAGTTCTATAAGATAAAGCCATAAACATGTGTATCCGAGTCTTCTATCAAAAGTTACAGCTATTTATATGAAGTTGTACAAAAACGCTTTCTTTCGCCAAGACAGTGCGTTTCTCACTGTTACATGCATTTGAATGGGGAACTCGACCGAAACAAAGTATAGGTTTTCATTATGTGAATAACTTGGAAATCTTAGCTCAAACAGCTGCAAAACCTGTTTGCCAAGCACGGAGACCTTGAGTTCTATAAGATAAAGCCATAAACATGTGTATCCGAGTCTTCTATCAAAAGTTACAGCTATTTCTATGAAGTTGTACAAAAACGCTTTCTTTCGCCAAGACAGTGCGTTTCTCACTGTTACATGCATTTGAATGGGGAACTCGACTGAAACAAAGTATAAGTTTTCATTATGTGAATAACTTGGAAATCTTAGCTCAAACAGCTGCAAAACCTGTTTGCCCAGCACGGAGACCTTGAGTTCTATAAGATAAAGCCATAAACATGTGTATCCGAGTCTTCTATCAAAAGTTACAGCTATTTCTATGAAGTTGTACAAAAACGCTTTCTTTCGCCAAGACAGTGCGTTTCTCACTGTTACATGCATTTGAATGGGGAACTCGACCGAAACAAAGTATAGGTTTTCATTATGTGAATAACTTGGAAATCTTAGCTCAAACAGCTGCAAAACCTGTTTTCCAAGCACGTAGACCTTGAGTTCTATAAGATAAAGCCATAAACATGTTTGTCTGAGTCTTCTATCAAAAGTTACAGCTATTTCTATGAAGTTGTACAAAAACGCTTTCTTTCGCCAAGACAGTGCGTTTCTCACTGTTACATGCATTTGAATGGGGAACTCGACCGAAACAAAGTATAGGTTTTCATTATGTGAATAACTTGGAAATCTTAGCTCAAACAGCTGCAAAACCTGTTTTCCCAGCACGGGGACCTTGAGTTCTATAAGATAAAGCCATAAACATGTTTGTCTGAGTCTTCTATCAAAAGTTACAGCTATTTCTATGAAGTTGTACAAAAACGCTTTCTTTCGCCAAGACAGTGCGTTTCTCACTGTTACATGCATTTGAATGGGGAACTCGACCGAAACAAAGTATAAGTTTTCATTATGTGAATAACTTGGAAATCTTAGCTCAAACAGCTGCAAAACCTGTTTGCCCAGCACGGAGACCTTGAGTTCTATAAGATAAAGCCATAAACATGTGTATCCGAGTCTTCTATCAAAAGTTACAGCTATTTCTATGAAGTTGTACAAAAACGCTTTCTTTCGCCAAGACAGTGCGTTTCTCACTGTTACATGCATTTGAATGGGGAACTCGACCGAAACAAAGTATAGGTTTTCATTATGTGAATAACTTGGAAATCTTAGCTCAAACAGCTGCAAAACCTGTTTTCCCAGCACGGAGACCTTGAGTTCTATAAGATAAAGCCATAAACATGTGTATCCGAGTCTTCTATCAAAAGTTACAGCTATTTATATGAAGTTGTACAAAAACGCTTTCTTTCGCCAAGACAGTGCGTTTCTCACTGTTACATGCATTTGAATGGGGAACTCGACCGAAACAAAGTATAAGTTTTCATTATGTGAATAACTTGGAAATCTTAGCTCAAACAGCTGCAAAACCTGTTTGCCCAGCACGGAGACCTTGAGTTCTATAAGATAAAGCCATAAACATGTGTATCCGAGTCTTCTATCAAAAGTTACAGCTATTTCTATGAAGTTGTACAAAATAGCTTTCTTTCGCCAAGACAGTGCGTTTCTCACTGTTACATGCATTTGAATGGGGAACTCGACCGAAACAAAGTATAAGTTTTCATTATGTGAATAACTTGGAAATCTTAGCTCAAACAGCTGCAAAACCTGTTTTCCCAGCACGTAGACCTTGAGTTCTATAAGATAAAGCCATAAACATGTTTGTCTGAGTCTTCTATCAAAAGTTACAGCTATTTCTATGAAGTTGTACAAAAACGCTTTCTTTCGCCAAGACAGTGCGTTTCTCACTGTTACATGCATTTGAATGGGGAACTCGACCGAAACAAAGTATAGGTTTTCATTATGTGAATAACTTGGAAATCTTAGCTCAAACAGCTGCAAAACCTGTTTTCCCAGCACGGGGACCTTGAGTTCTATAAGATAAAGCCATAAACATGTTTGTCTGAGTCTTCTATCAAAAGTTACAGCTATTTCTATGAAGTTGTACAAAAACGCTTTCTTTCGCCAAGACAGTGCGTTTCTCACTGTTACATGCATTTGAATGGGGAACTCGACCGAAACAAAGTATAAGTTTTCATTATGTGAATAACTTGGAAATCTTAGCTCAAACAGCTGCAAAACCTGTTTGCCCAGCACGGAGACCTTGAGTTCTATAAGATAAAGCCATAAACATGTGTATCCGAGTCTTCTATCAAAAGTTACAGCTATTTCTATGAAGTTGTACAAAAACGCTTTCTTTCGCCAAGACAGTGCGTTTCTCACTGTTACATGCATTTGAATGGGGAACTCGACCGAAACAAAGTATAGGTTTTCATTATGTGAATAACTTGGAAATCTTAGCTCAAACAGCTGCAAAACCTGTTTTCCCAGCACGGAGACCTTGAGTTCTATAAGATAAAGCCATAAACATGTGTATCCGAGTCTTCTATCAAAAGTTACAGCTATTTATATGAAGTTGTACAAAAACGCTTTCTTTCGCCAAGACAGTGCGTTTCTCACTGTTACATGCATTTGAATGGGGAACTCGACCGAAACAAAGTATAAGTTTTCATTATGTGAATAACTTGGAAATCTTAGCTCAAACAGCTGCAAAACCTGTTTGCCCAGCACGGAGACCTTGAGTTCTATAAGATAAAGCCATAAACATGTGTATCCGAGTCTTCTATCAAAAGTTACAGCTATTTCTATGAAGTTGTACAAAATAGCTTTCTTTCGCCAAGACAGTGCGTTTCTCACTGTTACATGCATTTGAATGGGGAACTCGACCGAAACAAAGTATAAGTTTTCATTATGTGAATAACTTGGAAATCTTAGCTCAAACAGCTGCAAAACCTGTTTTCCCAGCACGTAGACCTTGAGTTCTATAAGATAAAGCCATAAACATGTTTGTCTGAGTCTTCTATCAAAAGTTACAGCTATTTCTATGAAGTTGTACAAAAACGCTTTCTTTCGCCAAGACAGTGCGTTTCTCACTGTTACATGCATTTGAATGGGGAACTCGACCGAAACAAAGTATAGGTTTTCATTATGTGAATAACTTGGAAATCTTAGCTCAAACAGCTGCAAAACCTGTTTTCCCAGCACGGGGACCTTGAGTTCTATAAGATAAAGCCATAAACATGTTTGTCTGAGTCTTCTATCAAAAGTTACAGCTATTTCTATGAAGTTGTACAAAAACGCTTTCTTTCGCCAAGACAGTGCATTTCTCACTGTTACATGCATTTGAATGGGGAACTCGACCGAAACAAAGTATAAGTTTTCATTATGTGAATAACTTGGAAATCTTAGCTCAAACAGCTGCAAAACCTGTTTGCCCAGCACGGAGACCTTGAGTTCTATAAGATAAAGCCATAAACATGTGTATCCGAGTCTTCTATCAAAAGTTACAGCTATTTCTATGAAGTTGTACAAAATAGCTTTCTTTCGCCAAGACAGTGCGTTTCTCACTGTTACATGCATTTGAATGGGGAACTCGACCGAAACAAAGTATAAGTTTTCATTATGTGAATAACTTGGAAATCTTAGCTCAAACAGCTGCAAAACCTGTTTTCCCAGCACGTAGACCTTGAGTTCTATAAGATAAAGCCATAAACATGTTTGTCTGAGTCTTCTATCAAAAGTTACAGCTATTTCTATGAAGTTGTACAAAAACGCTTTCTTTCGCCAAGACAGTGCGTTTCTCACTGTTACATGCATTTGAATGGGGAACTCGACCGAAACAAAGTATAGGTTTTCATTATGTGAATAACTTGGAAATCTTAGCTCAAACAGCTGCAAAACCTGTTTTCCCAGCACGGGGACCTTGAGTTCTATAAGATAAAGCCATAAACATGTTTGTCTGAGTCTTCTATCAAAAGTTACAGCTATTTCTATGAAGTTGTACAAAAACGCTTTCTTTCGCCAAGACAGTGCGTTTCTCACTGTTACATGCATTTGAATGGGGAACTCGACCGAAACAAAGTATGTTTTCATTATGTGAATAACTTGGAAATCTTAGCTCAAACAGCTGCAAAACCTGATTTCCCAGCACGGAGACCTTGAGTTCTATAATATAAGGCCATAAACATGTTTGTCTGAGTCTTCTATCAAAAGTTACAGCTATTTCTATGAAGTTGTACAAAAACGCTTTCTTTCGCCAAGACAGTGCGTTTCTCACTGTTACATGCATTTGAATGGGGAACTCGACCGAAACAAAGTATAGGTTTTCATTATGTGAATAACTTGGAAATCTTAGCTCAAACAGCTGCAAAACCTGTTTGCCAAGCACGGAGACCTTGAGTTCTATAAGATAAAGCCATAAACATGTGTATCCGAGTCTTCTATCAAAAGTTACAGCTATTTCTATGAAGTTGTACAAAAACGCTTTCTTTCGCCAAGACAGTGCGTTTCTCACTGTTACATGCATTTGAATGGGGAACTCGACTGAAACAAAGTATAAGTTTTCATTATGTGAATAACTTGGAAATCTTAGCTCAAACAGCTGCAAAACCTGTTTGCCCAGCACGGAGACCTTGAGTTCTATAAGATAAAGCCATAAACATGTGTATCCGAGTCTTCTATCAAAAGTTACAGCTATTTCTATGAAGTTGTACAAAAACGCTTTCTTTCGCCAAGACAGTGCGTTTCTCACTGTTACATGCATTTGAATGGGGAACTCGACCGAAACAAAGTATAGGTTTTCATTATGTGAATAACTTGGAAATCTTAGCTCAAACAGCTGCAAAACCTGTTTTCCCAGCACGGAGACCTTGAGTTCTATAAGATAAAGCCATAAACATGTGTATCCGAGTCTTCTATCAAAAGTTACAGCTATTTATATGAAGTTGTACAAAAACGCTTTCTTTCGCCAAGACAGTGCGTTTCTCACTGTTACATGCATTTGAATGGGGAACTCGACCGAAACAAAGTATAAGTTTTCATTATGTGAATAACTTGGAAATCTTAGCTCAAACAGCTGCAAAACCTGTTTTCCAAGCACGTAGACCTTGAGTTCTATAAGATAAAGCCATAAACATGTTTGTCTGAGTCTTCTATCAAAAGTTACAGCTATTTCTATGAAGTTGTACAAAAACGCTTTCTTTCGCCAAGACAGTGCGTTTCTCACTGTTACATGCATTTGAATGGGGAACTCGACCGAAACAAAGTATAGGTTTTCATTATGTGAATAACTTGGAAATCTTAGCTCAAACAGCTGCAAAACCTGTTTTCCCAGCACGGGGACCTTGAGTTCTATAAGATAAAGCCATAAACATGTGTATCCGAGTCTTCTATCAAAAGTTACAGCTATTTATATGAAGTTGTACAAAAACGCTTTCTTTCGCCAAGACAGTGCGTTTCTCACTGTTACATGCATTTGAATGGGGAACTCGACCGAAACAAAGTATAGGTTTTCATTATGTGAATAACTTGGAAATCTTAGCTCAAACAGCTGCAAAACCTGTTTGCCCAGCACGGAGACCTTGAGTTCTATAAGATAAAGCCATAAACATGTTTGTCTGAGTCTTCTATCAAAAGTTACAGCTATTTCTATGAAGTTGTACAAAAACGCTTTCTTTCGCCAAGACAGTGCGTTTCTCACTGGTACATGCATTTGAATGGGGAACTCGACCGAAACAAAGTATAAGTTTTCATTATGTTAATAACTTGGAAATCTTAGCTCAAACAGCTGCAAAACCTGTTTTCCCAGCACGGAGACCTTGAGTTCTATAATATAAGGCCATAAACATGTTTGTCTGAGTCTTCTATCAAAAGTTACAGCTATTTCTATGAAGTTGTACAAAAACGCTTTCTTTCGCCAAGACAGTGCGTTTCTCACTGGTACATGCATTTGAATGGGGAACTCGACCGAAACAAAGTATAGGTTTTCATTATGTGAATAACTTGGAAATCTTAGCTCAAACAGCTGCAAAACCTGTTTTCCCAGCACGGAAACCTTGAGTTCTATAAGATAAAGCCATAAACATGTTTGTCTGAGTCTTCTATCAAAAGTTACAGCTATTTCTATGAAGTTGTACAAAAACGCTTTCTTTCGCCAAGACAGTGCGTTTCTCACTGTTACATGCATTTGAATGGGGAACTCGACCGAAACAAAGTATAGGTTTTCATTATGTGAATAACTTGGAAATCTTAGCTCAAACAGCTGCAAAACCTGTTTGCCAAGCACGGAGACCTTGAGTTCTATAAGATAAAGCCATAAACATGTGTATCCGAGTCTTCTATCAAAAGTTACAGCTATTTCTATGAAGTTGTACAAAAACGCTTTCTTTCGCCAAGACAGTGCGTTTCTCACTGTTACATGCATTTGAATGGGGAACTCGACTGAAACAAAGTATAAGTTTTCATTATGTGAATAACTTGGAAATCTTAGCTCAAACAGCTGCAAAACCTGTTTGCCCAGCACGGAGACCTTGAGTTCTATAAGATAAAGCCATAAACATGTGTATCCGAGTCTTCTATCAAAAGTTACAGCTATTTCTATGAAGTTGTACAAAAACGCTTTCTTTCGCCAAGACAGTGCGTTTCTCACTGTTACATGCATTTGAATGGGGAACTCGACCGAAACAAAGTATAGGTTTTCATTATGTGAATAACTTGGAAATCTTAGCTCAAACAGCTGCAAAACCTGTTTTCCCAGCACGGGGACCTTGAGTTCTATAAGATAAAGCCATAAACATGTTTGTCTGAGTCTTCTATCAAAAGTTACAGCTATTTCTATGAAGTTGTACAAAAACGCTTTCTTTCGCCAAGACAGTGCGTTTCTCACTGTTACATGCATTTGAATGGGGAACTCGACCGAAACAAAGTATAAGTTTTCATTATGTGAATAACTTGGAAATCTTAGCTCAAACAGCTGCAAAACCTGTTTGCCCAGCACGGAGACCTTGAGTTCTATAAGATAAAGCCATAAACATGTGTATCCGAGTCTTCTATCAAAAGTTACAGCTATTTCTATGAAGTTGTACAAAAACGCTTTCTTTCGCCAAGACAGTGCGTTTCTCACTGTTACATGCATTTGAATGGGGAACTCGACCGAAACAAAGTATAGGTTTTCATTATGTGAATAACTTGGAAATCTTAGCTCAAACAGCTGCAAAACCTGTTTTCCCAGCACGGAGACCTTGAGTTCTATAAGATAAAGCCATAAACATGTGTATCCGAGTCTTCTATCAAAAGTTACAGCTATTTATATGAAGTTGTACAAAAACGCTTTCTTTCGCCAAGACAGTGCGTTTCTCACTGTTACATGCATTTGAATGGGGAACTCGACCGAAACAAAGTATAAGTTTTCATTATGTGAATAACTTGGAAATCTTAGCTCAAACAGCTGCAAAAACTGTTTTCCAAGCACGTAGACCTTGAGTTCTATAAGATAAAGCCATAAACATGTTTGTCTGAGTCTTCTATCAAAAGTTACAGCTATTTCTATGAAGTTGTACAAAAACGCTTTCTTTCGCCAAGACAGTGCGTTTCTCACTGTTACATGCATTTGAATGGGGAACTCGACCGAAACAAAGTATAGGTTTTCATTATGTGAATAACTTGGAAATCTTAGCTCAAACAGCTGCAAAACCTGTTTGCCCAGCACGGAGACCTTGAGTTCTATAAGATAAAGCCATAAACATGTTTGTCTGAGTCTTCTATCAAAAGTTACAGCTATTTCTATGAAGTTGTACAAAAACGCTTTCTTTCGCCAAGACAGTGCGTTTCTCACTGTTACATGCATTTGAATGGGGAACTCGACCGAAACAAAGTATAGGTTTTCATTATGTGAATAACTTGGAAATCTTAGCTCAAACAGCTGCAAAACCTGTTTGCCCAGCACGGAGACCTTGAGTTCTATAAGATAAAGCCATAAACATGTTTGTCTGAGTCTTCTATCAAAAGTTACAGCTATTTCTATGAAGTTGTACAAAAACGCTTTCTTTCGCCAAGACAGTGCGTTTCTCACTGGTACATGCATTTGAATGGGGAACTCGACCGAAACAAAGTATAAGTTTTCATTATGTTAATAACTTGGAAATCTTAGCTCAAACAGCTGCAAAACCTGTTTTCCCAGCACGGAGACCTTGAGTTCTATAATATAAGGCCATAAACATGTTTGTCTGAGTCTTCTATCAAAAGTTACAGCTATTTCTATGAAGTTGTACAAAAACGCTTTCTTTCGCCAAGACAGTGCGTTTCTCACTGGTACATGCATTTGAATGGGGAACTCGACCGAAACAAAGTATAGGTTTTCATTATGTGAATAACTTGGAAATCTTAGCTCAAACAGCTGCAAAACCTGTTTTCCCAGCACGGAGACCTTGAGTTCTATAAGATAAAGCCATAAACATGTTTGTCTGAGTCTTCTATCAAAAGTTACAGCTATTTCTATGAAGTTGTACAAAAACGCTTTCTTTCGCCAAGACAGTGCGTTTCTCACTGTTACATGCATTTGAATGGGGAACTCGACCGAAACAAAGTATAAGTTTTCATTATGTGAATAACTTGGAAATCTTAGCTCAAACAGCTGCAAAACCTGTTTTCCCAGCACGTAGACCTTGAGTTCTATAAGATAAAGCCATAAACATGTTTGTCTGAGTCTTCTATCAAAAGTTACAGCTATTTCTATGAAGTTGTACAAAAACGCTTTCTTTCGCCAAGACAGTGCGTTTCTCACTGTTACATGCATTTGAATGGGGAACTCGACCGAAACAAAGTATAGGTTTTCATTATGTGAATAACTTGGAAATCTTAGCTCAAACAGCTGCAAAACCTGTTTTCCCAGCACGGAAACCTTGAGTTCTATAAGATAAAGCCATAAACATGTTTGTCTGAGTCTTCTATCAAAAGTTACAGCTATTTCTATGAAGTTGTACAAAAACGCTTTCTTTCGCCAAGACAGTGCGTTTCTCACTGTTACATGCATTTGAATGGGGAACTCGACCGAAACAAAGTATAGGTTTTCATTATGTGAATAACTTGGAAATCTTAGCTCAAACAGCTGCAAAACCTGTTTGCCCAGCACGGAGACCTTGAGTTCTATAAGATAAAGCCATAAACATGTGTATCCGAGTCTTCTATCAAAAGTTACAGCTATTTCTATGAAGTTGTACAAAAACGCTTTCTTTCGCCAAGACAGTGCGTTTCTCACTGTTACATGCATTTGAATGGGGAACTCGACCGAAACAAAGTATAGGTTTTCATTATGTGAATAACTTGGAAATCTTAGCTCAAACAGCTGCAAAACCTGTTTGCCAAGCACGGAGACCTTGAGTTCTATAAGATAAAGCCATAAACATGTGTATCCGAGTCTTCTATCAAAAGTTACAGCTATTTCTATGAAGTTGTACAAAAACGCTTTCTTTCGCCAAGACAGTGCGTTTCTCACTGTTACATGCATTTGAATGGGGAACTCGACTGAAACAAAGTATAAGTTTTCATTATGTGAATAACTTGGAAATCTTAGCTCAAACAGCTGCAAAACCTGTTTGCCCAGCACGGAGACCTTGAGTTCTATAAGATAAAGCCATAAACATGTGTATCCGAGTCTTCTATCAAAAGTTACAGCTATTTCTATGAAGTTGTACAAAAACGCTTTCTTTCGCCAAGACAGTGCGTTTCTCACTGTTACATGCATTTGAATGGGGAACTCGACCGAAACAAAGTATAGGTTTTCATTATGTGAATAACTTGGAAATCTTAGCTCAAACAGCTGCAAAACCTGTTTTCCCAGCACGGAAACCTTGAGTTCTATAAGATAAAGCCATAAACATGTTTGTCTGAGTCTTCTATCAAAAGTTACAGCTATTTCTATGAAGTTGTACAAAAACGCTTTCTTTCGCCAAGACAGTGCGTTTCTCACTGTTACATGCATTTGAATGGGGAACTCGACCGAAACAAAGTATAGGTTTTCATTATGTGAATAACTTGGAAATCTTAGCTCAAACAGCTGCAAAACCTGTTTGCCAAGCACGGAGACCTTGAGTTCTATAAGATAAAGCCATAAACATGTTTGTCTGAGTCTTCTATCAAAAGTTACAGCTATTTCTATGAAGTTGTACAAAAACGCTTTCTTTCGCCAAGACAGTGCGTTTCTCACTGTTACATGCATTTGAATGGGGAACTCGACCGAAACAAAGTATAGGTTTTCATTATGTGAATAACTTGGAAATCTTAGCTCAAACAGCTGCAAAACCTGTTTGCCAAGCACGGAGACCTTGAGTTCTATAAGATAAAGCCATAAACATGTGTATCCGAGTCTTCTATCAAAAGTTACAGCTATTTCTATGAAGTTGTACAAAAACGCTTTCTTTCGCCAAGACAGTGCGTTTCTCACTGTTACATGCATTTGAATGGGGAACTCGACCGAAACAAAGTATAGGTTTTCATTATGTGAATAACTTGGAAATCTTAGCTCAAACAGCTGCAAAACCTGTTTTCCAAGCACGTAGACCTTGAGTTCTATAAGATAAAGCCATAAACATGTTTGTCTGAGTCTTCTATCAAAAGTTACAGCTATTTCTATGAAGTTGTACAAAAACGCTTTCTTTCGCCAAGACAGTGCGTTTCTCACTGTTACATGCATTTGAATGGGGAACTCGACCGAAACAAAGTATAGGTTTTCATTATGTGAATAACTTGGAAATCTTAGCTCAAACAGCTGCAAAACCTGTTTGCCAAGCACGTAGACCTTGAGTTCTATAAGATAAAGCCATAAACATGTGTATCCGAGTCTTCTATCAAAAGTTACAGCTATTTATATGAAGTTGTACAAAAACGCTTTCTTTCGCCAAGACAGTGCGTTTCTCACTGTTACATGCATTTGAATGGGGAACTCGACCGAAACAAAGTATAAGTTTTCATTATGTGAATAACTTGGAAATCTTAGCTCAAACAGCTGCAAAACCTGTTTGCCCAGCACGGAGACCTTGAGTTCTATAAGATAAAGCCATAAACATGTGTATCCGAGTCTTCTATCAAAAGTTACAGCTATTTCTATGAAGTTGTACAAAATAGCTTTCTTTCGCCAAGACAGTGCGTTTCTCACTGTTACATGCATTTGAATGGGGAACTCGACCGAAACAAAGTATAAGTTTTCATTATGTGAATAACTTGGAAATCTTAGCTCAAACAGCTGCAAAACCTGTTTTCCCAGCACGTAGACCTTGAGTTCTATAAGATAAAGCCATAAACATGTTTGTCTGAGTCTTCTATCAAAAGTTACAGCTATTTCTATGAAGTTGTACAAAAACGCTTTCTTTCGCCAAGACAGTGCGTTTCTCACTGTTACATGCATTTGAATGGGGAACTCGACCGAAACAAAGTATAGGTTTTCATTATGTGAATAACTTGGAAATCTTAGCTCAAACAGCTGCAAAACCTGTTTTCCCAGCACGGAAACCTTGAGTTCTATAAGATAAAGCCATAAACATGTTTGTCTGAGTCTTCTATCAAAAGTTACAGCTATTTCTATGAAGTTGTACAAAAACGCTTTCTTTCGCCAAGACAGTGCGTTTCTCACTGTTACATGCATTTGAATGGGGAACTCGACCGAAACAAAGTATAGGTTTTCATTATGTGAATAACTTGGAAATCTTAGCTCAAACAGCTGCAAAACCTGTTTGCCAAGCACGGAGACCTTGAGTTCTATAAGATAAAGCCATAAACATGTGTATCCGAGTCTTCTATCAAAAGTTACAGCTATTTCTATGAAGTTGTACAAAAACGCTTTCTTTCGCCAAGACAGTGCGTTTCTCACTGTTACATGCATTTGAATGGGGAACTCGACTGAAACAAAGTATAAGTTTTCATTATGTGAATAACTTGGAAATCTTAGCTCAAACAGCTGCAAAACCTGTTTGCCCAGCACGGAGACCTTGAGTTCTATAAGATAAAGCCATAAACATGTGTATCCGAGTCTTCTATCAAAAGTTACAGCTATTTCTATGAAGTTGTACAAAAACGCTTTCTTTCGCCAAGACAGTGCGTTTCTCACTGTTACATGCATTTGAATGGGGAACTCGACCGAAACAAAGTATAGGTTTTCATTATGTGAATAACTTGGAAATCTTAGCTCAAACAGCTGCAAAACCTGTTTTCCCAGCACGGAGACCTTGAGTTCTATAAGATAAAGCCATAAACATGTGTATCCGAGTCTTCTATCAAAAGTTACAGCTATTTCTATGAAGTTGTACAAAAACGCTTTCTTTCGCCAAGACAGTGCGTTTCTCACTGTTACATGCATTTGAATGGGGAACTCGACCGAAACAAAGTATAAGTTTTCATTATGTGAATAACTTGGAAATCTTAGCTCAAACAGCTGCAAAACCTGTTTGCCCAGCACGGAGACCTTGAGTTCTATAAGATAAAGCCATAAACATGTGTATCCGAGTCTTCTATCAAAAGTTACAGCTATTTATATGAAGTTGTACAAAATAGCTTTCTTTCGCCAAGACAGTGCGTTTCTCACTGTTACATGCATTTGAATGGGGAACTCGACCGAAACAAAGTATAAGTTTTCATTATGTGAATAACTTGGAAATCTTAGCTCAAACAGCTGCAAAACCTGTTTTCCCAGCACGTAGACCTTGAGTTCTATAAGATAAAGCCATAAACATGTTTGTCTGAGTCTTCTATCAAAAGTTACAGCTATTTCTATGAAGTTGTACAAAAACGCTTTCTTTCGCCAAGACAGTGCGTTTCTCACTGTTACATGCATTTGAATGGGGAACTCGACCGAAACAAAGTATAGGTTTTCATTATGTGAATAACTTGGAAATCTTAGCTCAAACAGCTGCAAAACCTGTTTTCCCAGCACGGAAACCTTGAGTTCTATAAGATAAAGCCATAAACATGTTTGTCTGAGTCTTCTATCAAAAGTTACAGCTATTTCTATGAAGTTGTACAAAAACGCTTTCTTTCGCCAAGACAGTGCGTTTCTCACTGTTACATGCATTTGAATGGGGAACTCGACCGAAACAAAGTATAGGTTTTCATTATGTGAATAACTTGGAAATCTTAGCTCAAACAGCTGCAAAACCTGTTTGCCAAGCACGGAGACCTTGAGTTCTATAAGATAAAGCCATAAACATGTGTATCCGAGTCTTCTATCAAAAGTTACAGCTATTTCTATGAAGTTGTACAAAAACGCTTTCTTTCGCCAAGACAGTGCGTTTCTCACTGTTACATGCATTTGAATGGGGAACTCGACTGAAACAAAGTATAAGTTTTCATTATGTGAATAACTTGGAAATCTTAGCTCAAACAGCTGCAAAACCTGTTTGCCCAGCACGGAGACCTTGAGTTCTATAAGATAAAGCCATAAACATGTGTATCCGAGTCTTCTATCAAAAGTTACAGCTATTTCTATGAAGTTGTACAAAAACGCTTTCTTTCGCCAAGACAGTGCGTTTCTCACTGTTACATGCATTTGAATGGGGAACTCGACCGAAACAAAGTATAGGTTTTCATTATGTGAATAACTTGGAAATCTTAGCTCAAACAGCTGCAAAACCTGTTTTCCCAGCACGGAGACCTTGAGTTCTATAAGATAAAGCCATAAACATGTGTATCCGAGTCTTCTATCAAAAGTTACAGCTATTTATATGAAGTTGTACAAAAACGCTTTCTTTCGCCAAGACAGTGCGTTTCTCACTGTTACATGCATTTGAATGGGGAACTCGACCGAAACAAAGTATAGGTTTTCATTATGTGAATAACTTGGAAATCTTAGCTCAAACAGCTGCAAAACCTGTTTTCCCAGCACGGGGACCTTGAGTTCTATAAGATAAAGCCATAAACATGTGTATCCGAGTCTTCTATCAAAAGTTACAGCTATTTATATGAAGTTGTACAAAAACGCTTTCTTTCGCCAAGACAGTGCGTTTCTCACTGTTACATGCATTTGAATGGGGAACTCGACCGAAACAAAGTATAGGTTTTCATTATGTGAATAACTTGGAAATCTTAGCTCAAACAGCTGCAAAACCTGTTTTCCCAGCACGGAAACCTTGAGTTCTATAAGATAAAGCCATAAACATGTTTGTCTGAGTCTTCTATCAAAAGTTACAGCTATTTCTATGAAGTTGTACAAAAACGCTTTCTTTCGCCAAGACAGTGCGTTTCTCACTGTTACATGCATTTGAATGGGGAACTCGACCGAAACAAAGTATAGGTTTTCATTATGTGAATAACTTGGAAATCTTAGCTCAAACAGCTGCAAAACCTGTTTGCCAAGCACGGAGACCTTGAGTTCTATAAGATAAAGCCATAAACATGTGTATCCGAGTCTTCTATCAAAAGTTACAGCTATTTCTATGAAGTTGTACAAAAACGCTTTCTTTCGCCAAGACAGTGCGTTTCTCACTGTTACATGCATTTGAATGGGGAACTCGACTGAAACAAAGTATAAGTTTTCATTATGTGAATAACTTGGAAATCTTAGCTCAAACAGCTGCAAAACCTGTTTGCCCAGCACGGAGACCTTGAGTTCTATAAGATAAAGCCATAAACATGTGTATCCGAGTCTTCTATCAAAAGTTACAGCTATTTCTATGAAGTTGTACAAAAACGCTTTCTTTCGCCAAGACAGTGCGTTTCTCACTGTTACATGCATTTGAATGGGGAACTCGACCGAAACAAAGTATAGGTTTTCATTATGTGAATAACTTGGAAATCTTAGCTCAAACAGCTGCAAAACCTGTTTTCCCAGCACGGAGACCTTGAGTTCTATAAGATAAAGCCATAAACATGTGTATCCGAGTCTTCTATCAAAAGTTACAGCTATTTATATGAAGTTGTACAAAAACGCTTTCTTTCGCCAAGACAGTGCGTTTCTCACTGTTACATGCATTTGAATGGGGAACTCGACCGAAACAAAGTATAGGTTTTCATTATGTGAATAACTTGGAAATCTTAGCTCAAACAGCTGCAAAACCTGTTTTCCCAGCACGGGGACCTTGAGTTCTATAAGATAAAGCCATAAACATGTGTATCCGAGTCTTCTATCAAAAGTTACAGCTATTTATATGAAGTTGTACAAAAACGCTTTCTTTCGCCAAGACAGTGCGTTTCTCACTGTTACATGCATTTGAATGGGGAACTCGACCGAAACAAAGTATAAGTTTTCATTATGTGAATAACTTGGAAATCTTAGCTCAAACAGCTGCAAAACCTGTTTGCCCAGCACGGAGACCTTGAGTTCTATAAGATAAAGCCATAAACATGTTTGTCTGAGTCTTCTATCAAAAGTTACAGCTATTTCTATGAAGTTGTACAAAAACGCTTTCTTTCGCCAAGACAGTGCGTTTCTCACTGGTACATGCATTTGAATGGGGAACTCGACCGAAACAAAGTATAAGTTTTCATTATGTTAATAACTTGGAAATCTTAGCTCAAACAGCTGCAAAACCTGTTTTCCCAGCACGGAAACCTTGAGTTCTATAAGATAAAGCCATAAACATGTTTGTCTGAGTCTTCTATCAAAAGTTACAGCTATTTCTATGAAGTTGTACAAAAACGCTTTCTTTCGCCAAGACAGTGCGTTTCTCACTGTTACATGCATTTGAATGGGGAACTCGACCGAAACAAAGTATAGGTTTTCATTATGTGAATAACTTGGAAATCTTAGCTCAAACAGCTGCAAAACCTGTTTGCCAAGCACGGAAACCTTGAGTTCTATAAGATAAAGCCATAAACATGTGTATCCGAGTCTTCTATCAAAAGTTACAGCTATTTCTATGAAGTTGTACAAAAACGCTTTCTTTCGCCAAGACAGTGCGTTTCTCACTGTTACATGCATTTGAATGGGGAACTCGACTGAAACAAAGTATAAGTTTTCATTATGTGAATAACTTGGAAATCTTAGCTCAAACAGCTGCAAAACCTGTTTGCCCAGCACGGAGACCTTGAGTTCTATAAGATAAAGCCATAAACATGTGTATCCGAGTCTTCTATCAAAAGTTACAGCTATTTCTATGAAGTTGTACAAAAACGCTTTCTTTCGCCAAGACAGTGCGTTTCTCACTGTTACATGCATTTGAATGGGGAACTCGACCGAAACAAAGTATAGGTTTTCATTATGTGAATAACTTGGAAATCTTAGCTCAAACAGCTGCAAAACCTGTTTTCCCAGCACGGAGACCTTGAGTTCTATAAGATAAAGCCATAAACATGTGTATCCGAGTCTTCTATCAAAAGTTACAGCTATTTATATGAAGTTGTACAAAAACGCTTTCTTTCGCCAAGACAGTGCGTTTCTCACTGTTACATGCATTTGAATGGGGAACTCGACCGAAACAAAGTATAAGTTTTCATTATGTGAATAACTTGGAAATCTTAGCTCAAACAGCTGCAAAACCTGTTTGCCCAGCACGGAGACCTTGAGTTCTATAAGATAAAGCCATAAACATGTGTATCCGAGTCTTCTATCAAAAGTTACAGCTATTTCTATGAAGTTGTACAAAATAGCTTTCTTTCGCCAAGACAGTGCGTTTCTCACTGTTACATGCATTTGAATGGGGAACTCGACCGAAACAAAGTATAAGTTTTCATTATGTGAATAACTTGGAAATCTTAGCTCAAACAGCTGCAAAACCTGTTTTCCAAGCACGTAGACCTTGAGTTCTATAAGATAAAGCCATAAACATGTTTGTCTGAGTCTTCTATCAAAAGTTACAGCTATTTCTATGAAGTTGTACAAAAACGCTTTCTTTCGCCAAGACAGTGCGTTTCTCACTGTTACATGCATTTGAATGGGGAACTCGACCGAAACAAAGTATAGGTTTTCATTATGTGAATAACTTGGAAATCTTAGCTCAAACAGCTGCAAAACCTGTTTTCCCAGCACGGGGACCTTGAGTTCTATAAGATAAAGCCATAAACATGTGTATCCGAGTCTTCTATCAAAAGTTACAGCTATTTATATGAAGTTGTACAAAAACGCTTTCTTTCGCCAAGACAGTGCGTTTCTCACTGTTACATGCATTTGAATGGGGAACTCGACCGAAACAAAGTATAAGTTTTCATTATGTGAATAACTTGGAAATCTTAGCTCAAACAGCTGCAAAACCTGTTTGCCCAGCACGGAGACCTTGAGTTCTATAAGATAAAGCCATAAACATGTTTGTCTGAGTCTTCTATCAAAAGTTACAGCTATTTCTATGAAGTTGTACAAAAACGCTTTCTTTCGCCAAGACAGTGCGTTTCTCACTGGTACATGCATTTGAATGGGGAACTCGACCGAAACAAAGTATAAGTTTTCATTATGTTAATAACTTGGAAATCTTAGCTCAAACAGCTGCAAAACCTGTTTGCCCAGCACGGAGACCTTGAGTTCTATAAGATAAAGCCATAAACATGTGTATCCGAGTCTTCTATCAAAAGTTACAGCTATTTATATGAAGTTGTACAAAATAGCTTTCTTTCGCCAAGACAGTGCGTTTCTCACTGTTACATGCATTTGAATGGGGAACTCGACCGAAACAAAGTATAAGTTTTCATTATGTGAATAACTTGGAAATCTTAGCTCAAACAGCTGCAAAACCTGTTTTCCCAGCACGTAGACCTTGAGTTCTATAAGATAAAGCCATAAACATGTTTGTCTGAGTCTTCTATCAAAAGTTACAGCTATTTCTATGAAGTTGTACAAAAACGCTTTCTTTCGCCAAGACAGTGCGTTTCTCACTGTTACATGCATTTGAATGGGGAACTCGACCGAAACAAAGTATAGGTTTTCATTATGTGAATAACTTGGAAATCTTAGCTCAAACAGCTGCAAAACCTGTTTTCCCAGCACGGAAACCTTGAGTTCTATAAGATAAAGCCATAAACATGTTTGTCTGAGTCTTCTATCAAAAGTTACAGCTATTTCTATGAAGTTGTACAAAAACGCTTTCTTTCGCCAAGACAGTGCGTTTCTCACTGTTACATGCATTTGAATGGGGAACTCGACCGAAACAAAGTATAGGTTTTCATTATGTGAATAACTTGGAAATCTTAGCTCAAACAGCTGCAAAACCTGTTTGCCAAGCACGGAGACCTTGAGTTCTATAAGATAAAGCCATAAACATGTGTATCCGAGTCTTCTATCAAAAGTTACAGCTATTTCTATGAAGTTGTACAAAAACGCTTTCTTTCGCCAAGACAGTGCGTTTCTCACTGTTACATGCATTTGAATGGGGAACTCGACTGAAACAAAGTATAAGTTTTCATTATGTGAATAACTTGGAAATCTTAGCTCAAACAGCTGCAAAACCTGTTTGCCCAGCACGGAGACCTTGAGTTCTATAAGATAAAGCCATAAACATGTGTATCCGAGTCTTCTATCAAAAGTTACAGCTATTTCTATGAAGTTGTACAAAAACGCTTTCTTTCGCCAAGACAGTGCGTTTCTCACTGTTACATGCATTTGAATGGGGAACTCGACCGAAACAAAGTATAGGTTTTCATTATGTGAATAACTTGGAAATCTTAGCTCAAACAGCTGCAAAACCTGTTTTCCCAGCACGGAGACCTTGAGTTCTATAAGATAAAGCCATAAACATGTGTATCCGAGTCTTCTATCAAAAGTTACAGCTATTTATATGAAGTTGTACAAAAACGCTTTCTTTCGCCAAGACAGTGCGTTTCTCACTGTTACATGCATTTGAATGGGGAACTCGACCGAAACAAAGTATAGGTTTTCATTATGTGAATAACTTGGAAATCTTAGCTCAAACAGCTGCAAAACCTGTTTTCCCAGCACGGGGACCTTGAGTTCTATAAGATAAAGCCATAAACATGTGTATCCGAGTCTTCTATCAAAAGTTACAGCTATTTATATGAAGTTGTACAAAAACGCTTTCTTTCGCCAAGACAGTGCGTTTCTCACTGTTACATGCATTTGAATGGGGAACTCGACCGAAACAAAGTATAGGTTTTCATTATGTGAATAACTTGGAAATCTTAGCTCAAACAGCTGCAAAACCTGTTTTCCCAGCACGGAAACCTTGAGTTCTATAAGATAAAGCCATAAACATGTTTGTCTGAGTCTTCTATCAAAAGTTACAGCTATTTCTATGAAGTTGTACAAAAACGCTTTCTTTCGCCAAGACAGTGCGTTTCTCACTGTTACATGCATTTGAATGGGGAACTCGACCGAAACAAAGTATAGGTTTTCATTATGTGAATAACTTGGAAATCTTAGCTCAAACAGCTGCAAAACCTGTTTGCCAAGCACGGAGACCTTGAGTTCTATAAGATAAAGCCATAAACATGTGTATCCGAGTCTTCTATCAAAAGTTACAGCTATTTCTATGAAGTTGTACAAAAACGCTTTCTTTCGCCAAGACAGTGCGTTTCTCACTGTTACATGCATTTGAATGGGGAACTCGACTGAAACAAAGTATAAGTTTTCATTATGTGAATAACTTGGAAATCTTAGCTCAAACAGCTGCAAAACCTGTTTGCCCAGCACGGAGACCTTGAGTTCTATAAGATAAAGCCATAAACATGTGTATCCGAGTCTTCTATCAAAAGTTACAGCTATTTCTATGAAGTTGTACAAAAACGCTTTCTTTCGCCAAGACAGTGCGTTTCTCACTGTTACATGCATTTGAATGGGGAACTCGACCGAAACAAAGTATAGGTTTTCATTATGTGAATAACTTGGAAATCTTAGCTCAAACAGCTGCAAAACCTGTTTTCCCAGCACGGAGACCTTGAGTTCTATAAGATAAAGCCATAAACATGTGTATCCGAGTCTTCTATCAAAAGTTACAGCTATTTATATGAAGTTGTACAAAAACGCTTTCTTTCGCCAAGACAGTGCGTTTCTCACTGTTACATGCATTTGAATGGGGAACTCGACCGAAACAAAGTATAGGTTTTCATTATGTGAATAACTTGGAAATCTTAGCTCAAACAGCTGCAAAACCTGTTTTCCCAGCACGGGGACCTTGAGTTCTATAAGATAAAGCCATAAACATGTGTATCCGAGTCTTCTATCAAAAGTTACAGCTATTTATATGAAGTTGTACAAAAACGCTTTCTTTCGCCAAGACAGTGCGTTTCTCACTGTTACATGCATTTGAATGGGGAACTCGACCGAAACAAAGTATAAGTTTTCATTATGTGAATAACTTGGAAATCTTAGCTCAAACAGCTGCAAAACCTGTTTGCCCAGCACGGAGACCTTGAGTTCTATAAGATAAAGCCATAAACATGTTTGTCTGAGTCTTCTATCAAAAGTTACAGCTATTTCTATGAAGTTGTACAAAAACGCTTTCTTTCGCCAAGACAGTGCGTTTCTCACTGGTACATGCATTTGAATGGGGAACTCGACCGAAACAAAGTATAAGTTTTCATTATGTTAATAACTTGGAAATCTTAGCTCAAACAGCTGCAAAACCTGTTTTCCCAGCACGGAAACCTTGAGTTCTATAAGATAAAGCCATAAACATGTTTGTCTGAGTCTTCTATCAAAAGTTACAGCTATTTCTATGAAGTTGTACAAAAACGCTTTCTTTCGCCAAGACAGTGCGTTTCTCACTGTTACATGCATTTGAATGGGGAACTCGACCGAAACAAAGTATAGGTTTTCATTATGTGAATAACTTGGAAATCTTAGCTCAAACAGCTGCAAAACCTGTTTGCCAAGCACGGAAACCTTGAGTTCTATAAGATAAAGCCATAAACATGTGTATCCGAGTCTTCTATCAAAAGTTACAGCTATTTCTATGAAGTTGTACAAAAACGCTTTCTTTCGCCAAGACAGTGCGTTTCTCACTGTTACATGCATTTGAATGGGGAACTCGACTGAAACAAAGTATAAGTTTTCATTATGTGAATAACTTGGAAATCTTAGCTCAAACAGCTGCAAAACCTGTTTGCCCAGCACGGAGACCTTGAGTTCTATAAGATAAAGCCATAAACATGTGTATCCGAGTCTTCTATCAAAAGTTACAGCTATTTCTATGAAGTTGTACAAAAACGCTTTCTTTCGCCAAGACAGTGCGTTTCTCACTGTTACATGCATTTGAATGGGGAACTCGACCGAAACAAAGTATAGGTTTTCATTATGTGAATAACTTGGAAATCTTAGCTCAAACAGCTGCAAAACCTGTTTTCCCAGCACGGAGACCTTGAGTTCTATAAGATAAAGCCATAAACATGTGTATCCGAGTCTTCTATCAAAAGTTACAGCTATTTATATGAAGTTGTACAAAAACGCTTTCTTTCGCCAAGACAGTGCGTTTCTCACTGTTACATGCATTTGAATGGGGAACTCGACCGAAACAAAGTATAAGTTTTCATTATGTGAATAACTTGGAAATCTTAGCTCAAACAGCTGCAAAACCTGTTTGCCCAGCACGGAGACCTTGAGTTCTATAAGATAAAGCCATAAACATGTGTATCCGAGTCTTCTATCAAAAGTTACAGCTATTTCTATGAAGTTGTACAAAATAGCTTTCTTTCGCCAAGACAGTGCGTTTCTCACTGTTACATGCATTTGAATGGGGAACTCGACCGAAACAAAGTATAAGTTTTCATTATGTGAATAACTTGGAAATCTTAGCTCAAACAGCTGCAAAACCTGTTTTCCAAGCACGTAGACCTTGAGTTCTATAAGATAAAGCCATAAACATGTTTGTCTGAGTCTTCTATCAAAAGTTACAGCTATTTCTATGAAGTTGTACAAAAACGCTTTCTTTCGCCAAGACAGTGCGTTTCTCACTGTTACATGCATTTGAATGGGGAACTCGACCGAAACAAAGTATAGGTTTTCATTATGTGAATAACTTGGAAATCTTAGCTCAAACAGCTGCAAAACCTGTTTTCCCAGCACGGGGACCTTGAGTTCTATAAGATAAAGCCATAAACATGTGTATCCGAGTCTTCTATCAAAAGTTACAGCTATTTATATGAAGTTGTACAAAAACGCTTTCTTTCGCCAAGACAGTGCGTTTCTCACTGTTACATGCATTTGAATGGGGAACTCGACCGAAACAAAGTATAAGTTTTCATTATGTGAATAACTTGGAAATCTTAGCTCAAACAGCTGCAAAACCTGTTTGCCCAGCACGGAGACCTTGAGTTCTATAAGATAAAGCCATAAACATGTTTGTCTGAGTCTTCTATCAAAAGTTACAGCTATTTCTATGAAGTTGTACAAAAACGCTTTCTTTCGCCAAGACAGTGCGTTTCTCACTGGTACATGCATTTGAATGGGGAACTCGACCGAAACAAAGTATAAGTTTTCATTATGTTAATAACTTGGAAATCTTAGCTCAAACAGCTGCAAAACCTGTTTTCCCAGCACGGAGACCTTGAGTTCTATAATATAAGGCCATAAACATGTTTGTCTGAGTCTTCTATCAAAAGTTACAGCTATTTCTATGAAGTTGTACAAAAACGCTTTCTTTCGCCAAGACAGTGCGTTTCTCACTGGTACATGCATTTGAATGGGGAACTCGACCGAAACAAAGTATAGGTTTTCATTATGTGAATAACTTGGAAATCTTAGCTCAAACAGCTGCAAAACCTGTTTTCCCAGCACGGAGACCTTGAGTTCTATAAGATAAAGCCATAAACATGTTTGTCTGAGTCTTCTATCAAAAGTTACAGCTATTTCTATGAAGTTGTACAAAAACGCTTTCTTTCGCCAAGACAGTGCGTTTCTCACTGTTACATGCATTTGAATGGGGAACTCGACCGAAACAAAGTATAAGTTTTCATTATGTGAATAACTTGGAAATCTTAGCTCAAACAGCTGCAAAACCTGTTTTCCCAGCACGTAGACCTTGAGTTCTATAAGATAAAGCCATAAACATGTTTGTCTGAGTCTTCTATCAAAAGTTACAGCTATTTCTATGAAGTTGTACAAAAACGCTTTCTTTCGCCAAGACAGTGCGTTTCTCACTGTTACATGCATTTGAATGGGGAACTCGACCGAAACAAAGTATAGGTTTTCATTATGTGAATAACTTGGAAATCTTAGCTCAAACAGCTGCAAAACCTGTTTTCCCAGCACGGAAACCTTGAGTTCTATAAGATAAAGCCATAAACATGTTTGTCTGAGTCTTCTATCAAAAGTTACAGCTATTTCTATGAAGTTGTACAAAAACGCTTTCTTTCGCCAAGACAGTGCGTTTCTCACTGTTACATGCATTTGAATGGGGAACTCGACCGAAACAAAGTATAAGTTTTCATTATGTGAATAACTTGGAAATCTTAGCTCAAACAGCTGCAAAACCTGTTTTCCCAGCACGTAGACCTTGAGTTCTATAAGATAAAGCCATAAACATGTTTGTCTGAGTCTTCTATCAAAAGTTACAGCTATTTCTATGAAGTTGTACAAAAACGCTTTCTTTCGCCAAGACAGTGCGTTTCTCACTGTTACATGCATTTGAATGGGGAACTCGACCGAAACAAAGTATAGGTTTTCATTATGTGAATAACTTGGAAATCTTAGCTCAAACAGCTGCAAAACCTGTTTTCCCAGCACGGGGACCTTGAGTTCTATAAGATAAAGCCATAAACATGTGTATCCGAGTCTTCTATCAAAAGTTACAGCTATTTATATGAAGTTGTACAAAAACGCTTTCTTTCGCCAAGACAGTGCGTTTCTCACTGTTACATGCATTTGAATGGGGAACTCGACCGAAACAAAGTATAAGTTTTCATTATGTGAATAACTTGGAAATCTTAGCTCAAACAGCTGCAAAACCTGTTTGCCCAGCACGGAGACCTTGAGTTCTATAAGATAAAGCCATAAACATGTTTGTCTGAGTCTTCTATCAAAAGTTACAGCTATTTCTATGAAGTTGTACAAAAACGCTTTCTTTCGCCAAGACAGTGCGTTTCTCACTGGTACATGCATTTGAATGGGGAACTCGACCGAAACAAAGTATAAGTTTTCATTATGTTAATAACTTGGAAATCTTAGCTCAAACAGCTGCAAAACCTGTTTTCCCAGCACGGAGACCTTGAGTTCTATAATATAAGGCCATAAACATGTTTGTCTGAGTCTTCTATCAAAAGTTACAGCTATTTCTATGAAGTTGTACAAAAACGCTTTCTTTCGCCAAGACAGTGCGTTTCTCACTGGTACATGCATTTGAATGGGGAACTCGACCGAAACAAAGTATAGGTTTTCATTATGTGAATAACTTGGAAATCTTAGCTCAAACAGCTGCAAAACCTGTTTTCCCAGCACGGAGACCTTGAGTTCTATAAGATAAAGCCATAAACATGTTTGTCTGAGTCTTCTATCAAAAGTTACAGCTATTTCTATGAAGTTGTACAAAAACGCTTTCTTTCGCCAAGACAGTGCGTTTCTCACTGTTACATGCATTTGAATGGGGAACTCGACCGAAACAAAGTATAAGTTTTCATTATGTGAATAACTTGGAAATCTTAGCTCAAACAGCTGCAAAACCTGTTTTCCCAGCACGTAGACCTTGAGTTCTATAAGATAAAGCCATAAACATGTTTGTCTGAGTCTTCTATCAAAAGTTACAGCTATTTCTATGAAGTTGTACAAAAACGCTTTCTTTCGCCAAGACAGTGCGTTTCTCACTGTTACATGCATTTGAATGGGGAACTCGACCGAAACAAAGTATAGGTTTTCATTATGTGAATAACTTGGAAATCTTAGCTCAAACAGCTGCAAAACCTGTTTTCCCAGCACGGAAACCTTGAGTTCTATAAGATAAAGCCATAAACATGTTTGTCTGAGTCTTCTATCAAAAGTTACAGCTATTTCTATGAAGTTGTACAAAAACGCTTTCTTTCGCCAAGACAGTGCGTTTCTCACTGTTACATGCATTTGAATGGGGAACTCGACCGAAACAAAGTATAAGTTTTCATTATGTGAATAACTTGGAAATCTTAGCTCAAACAGCTGCAAAACCTGTTTTCCCAGCACGTAGACCTTGAGTTCTATAAGATAAAGCCATAAACATGTTTGTCTGAGTCTTCTATCAAAAGTTACAGCTATTTCTATGAAGTTGTACAAAAACGCTTTCTTTCGCCAAGACAGTGCGTTTCTCACTGTTACATGCATTTGAATGGGGAACTCGACCGAAACAAAGTATAGGTTTTCATTATGTGAATAACTTGGAAATCTTAGCTCAAACAGCTGCAAAACCTGTTTTCCCAGCACGGGGACCTTGAGTTCTATAAGATAAAGCCATAAACATGTTTGTCTGAGTCTTCTATCAAAAGTTACAGCTATTTCTATGAAGTTGTACAAAAACGCTTTCTTTCGCCAAGACAGTGCGTTTCTCACTGTTACATGCATTTGAATGGGGAACTCGACCGAAACAAAGTATAAGTTTTCATTATGTGAATAACTTGGAAATCTTAGCTCAAACAGCTGCAAAACCTGATTTCCCAGCACGGAGACCTTGAGTTCTATAATATAAGGCCATAAACATGTTTGTCTGAGTCTTCTATCAAAAGTTACAGCTATTTCTATGAAGTTGTACAAAAACGCTTTCTTTCGCCAAGACAGTGCGTTTCTCACTGTTACATGCATTTGAATGGGGAACTCGACCGAAACAAAGTATAGGTTTTCATTATGTGAATAACTTGGAAATCTTAGCTCAAACAGCTGCAAAACCTGTTTGCCAAGCACGGAGACCTTGAGTTCTATAAGATAAAGCCATAAACATGTGTATCCGAGTCTTCTATCAAAAGTTACAGCTATTTATATGAAGTTGTACAAAAACGCTTTCTTTCGCCAAGACAGTGCGTTTCTCACTGTTACATGCATTTGAATGGGGAACTCGACCGAAACAAAGTATAAGTTTTCATTATGTGAATAACTTGGAAATCTTAGCTCAAACAGCTGCAAAACCTGTTTGCCCAGCACGGAGACCTTGAGTTCTATAAGATAAAGCCATAAACATGTGTATCCGAGTCTTCTATCAAAAGTTACAGCTATTTCTATGAAGTTGTACAAAATAGCTTTCTTTCGCCAAGACAGTGCGTTTCTCACTGTTACATGCATTTGAATGGGGAACTCGACCGAAACAAAGTATAGGTTTTCATTATGTGAATAACTTGGAAATCTTAGCTCAAACAGCTGCAAAACCTGTTTTCCCAGCACGGAAACCTTGAGTTCTATAAGATAAAGCCATAAACATGTTTGTCTGAGTCTTCTATCAAAAGTTACAGCTATTTCTATGAAGTTGTACAAAAACGCTTTCTTTCGCCAAGACAGTGCGTTTCTCACTGTTACATGCATTTGAATGGGGAACTCGACCGAAACAAAGTATAGGTTTTCATTATGTGAATAACTTGGAAATCTTAGCTCAAACAGCTGCAAAACCTGTTTGCCAAGCACGGAGACCTTGAGTTCTATAAGATAAAGCCATAAACATGTGTATCCGAGTCTTCTATCAAAAGTTACAGCTATTTCTATGAAGTTGTACAAAAACGCTTTCTTTCGCCAAGACAGTGCGTTTCTCACTGTTACATGCATTTGAATGGGGAACTCGACTGAAACAAAGTATAAGTTTTCATTATGTGAATAACTTGGAAATCTTAGCTCAAACAGCTGCAAAACCTGTTTGCCCAGCACGGAGACCTTGAGTTCTATAAGATAAAGCCATAAACATGTGTATCCGAGTCTTCTATCAAAAGTTACAGCTATTTCTATGAAGTTGTACAAAAACGCTTTCTTTCGCCAAGACAGTGCGTTTCTCACTGTTACATGCATTTGAATGGGGAACTCGACCGAAACAAAGTATAGGTTTTCATTATGTGAATAACTTGGAAATCTTAGCTCAAACAGCTGCAAAACCTGTTTTCCCAGCACGGAGACCTTGAGTTCTATAAGATAAAGCCATAAACATGTGTATCCGAGTCTTCTATCAAAAGTTACAGCTATTTATATGAAGTTGTACAAAAACGCTTTCTTTCGCCAAGACAGTGCGTTTCTCACTGTTACATGCATTTGAATGGGGAACTCGACCGAAACAAAGTATAAGTTTTCATTATGTGAATAACTTGGAAATCTTAGCTCAAACAGCTGCAAAACCTGTTTGCCCAGCACGGAGACCTTGAGTTCTATAAGATAAAGCCATAAACATGTGTATCCGAGTCTTCTATCAAAAGTTACAGCTATTTCTATGAAGTTGTACAAAATAGCTTTCTTTCGCCAAGACAGTGCGTTTCTCACTGGTACATGCATTTGAATGGGGAACTCGACCGAAACAAAGTATAGGTTTTCATTATGTGAATAACTTGGAAATCTTAGCTCAAACAGCTGCAAAACCTGTTTTCCCAGCACGGAGACCTTGAGTTCTATAAGATAAAGCCATAAACATGTTTGTCTGAGTCTTCTATCAAAAGTTACAGCTATTTCTATGAAGTTGTACAAAAACGCTTTCTTTCGCCAAGACAGTGCGTTTCTCACTGTTACATGCATTTGAATGGGGAACTCGACCGAAACAAAGTATAAGTTTTCATTATGTGAATAACTTGGAAATCTTAGCTCAAACAGCTGCAAAACCTGTTTTCCCAGCACGTAGACCTTGAGTTCTATAAGATAAAGCCATAAACATGTTTGTCTGAGTCTTCTATCAAAAGTTACAGCTATTTCTATGAAGTTGTACAAAAACGCTTTCTTTCGCCAAGACAGTGCGTTTCTCACTGTTACATGCATTTGAATGGGGAACTCGACCGAAACAAAGTATAGGTTTTCATTATGTGAATAACTTGGAAATCTTAGCTCAAACAGCTGCAAAACCTGTTTTCCCAGCACGGAAACCTTGAGTTCTATAAGATAAAGCCATAAACATGTTTGTCTGAGTCTTCTATCAAAAGTTACAGCTATTTCTATGAAGTTGTACAAAAACGCTTTCTTTCGCCAAGACAGTGCGTTTCTCACTGTTACATGCATTTGAATGGGGAACTCGACCGAAACAAAGTATAAGTTTTCATTATGTGAATAACTTGGAAATCTTAGCTCAAACAGCTGCAAAACCTGTTTTCCCAGCACGTAGACCTTGAGTTCTATAAGATAAAGCCATAAACATGTTTGTCTGAGTCTTCTATCAAAAGTTACAGCTATTTCTATGAAGTTGTACAAAAACGCTTTCTTTCGCCAAGACAGTGCGTTTCTCACTGTTACATGCATTTGAATGGGGAACTCGACCGAAACAAAGTATAGGTTTTCATTATGTGAATAACTTGGAAATCTTAGCTCAAACAGCTGCAAAACCTGTTTTCCCAGCACGGGGACCTTGAGTTCTATAAGATAAAGCCATAAACATGTTTGTCTGAGTCTTCTATCAAAAGTTACAGCTATTTCTATGAAGTTGTACAAAAACGCTTTCTTTCGCCAAGACAGTGCGTTTCTCACTGTTACATGCATTTGAATGGGGAACTCGACCGAAACAAAGTATAGGTTTTCATTATGTGAATAACTTGGAAATCTTAGCTCAAACAGCTGCAAAACCTGTTTGCCAAGCACGGAGACCTTGAGTTCTATAAGATAAAGCCATAAACATGTGTATCCGAGTCTTCTATCAAAAGTTACAGCTATTTCTATGAAGTTGTACAAAAACGCTTTCTTTCGCCAAGACAGTGCGTTTCTCACTGTTACATGCATTTGAATGGGGAACTCGACTGAAACAAAGTATAAGTTTTCATTATGTGAATAACTTGGAAATCTTAGCTCAAACAGCTGCAAAACCTGTTTGCCCAGCACGGAGACCTTGAGTTCTATAAGATAAAGCCATAAACATGTGTATCCGAGTCTTCTATCAAAAGTTACAGCTATTTCTATGAAGTTGTACAAAAACGCTTTCTTTCGCCAAGACAGTGCGTTTCTCACTGTTACATGCATTTGAATGGGGAACTCGACCGAAACAAAGTATAGGTTTTCATTATGTGAATAACTTGGAAATCTTAGCTCAAACAGCTGCAAAACCTGTTTTCCCAGCACGGAGACCTTGAGTTCTATAAGATAAAGCCATAAACATGTGTATCCGAGTCTTCTATCAAAAGTTACAGCTATTTATATGAAGTTGTACAAAAACGCTTTCTTTCGCCAAGACAGTGCGTTTCTCACTGTTACATGCATTTGAATGGGGAACTCGACCGAAACAAAGTATAAGTTTTCATTATGTGAATAACTTGGAAATCTTAGCTCAAACAGCTGCAAAACCTGTTTGCCCAGCACGGAGACCTTGAGTTCTATAAGATAAAGCCATAAACATGTGTATCCGAGTCTTCTATCAAAAGTTACAGCTATTTCTATGAAGTTGTACAAAATAGCTTTCTTTCGCCAAGACAGTGCGTTTCTCACTGGTACATGCATTTGAATGGGGAACTCGACCGAAACAAAGTATAGGTTTTCATTATGTGAATAACTTGGAAATCTTAGCTCAAACAGCTGCAAAACCTGTTTTCCCAGCACGGAGACCTTGAGTTCTATAAGATAAAGCCATAAACATGTTTGTCTGAGTCTTCTATCAAAAGTTACAGCTATTTCTATGAAGTTGTACAAAAACGCTTTCTTTCGCCAAGACAGTGCGTTTCTCACTGTTACATGCATTTGAATGGGGAACTCGACCGAAACAAAGTATAAGTTTTCATTATGTGAATAACTTGGAAATCTTAGCTCAAACAGCTGCAAAACCTGTTTTCCCAGCACGTAGACCTTGAGTTCTATAAGATAAAGCCATAAACATGTTTGTCTGAGTCTTCTATCAAAAGTTACAGCTATTTCTATGAAGTTGTACAAAAACGCTTTCTTTCGCCAAGACAGTGCGTTTCTCACTGTTACATGCATTTGAATGGGGAACTCGACCGAAACAAAGTATAGGTTTTCATTATGTGAATAACTTGGAAATCTTAGCTCAAACAGCTGCAAAACCTGTTTTCCCAGCACGGAAACCTTGAGTTCTATAAGATAAAGCCATAAACATGTTTGTCTGAGTCTTCTATCAAAAGTTACAGCTATTTCTATGAAGTTGTACAAAAACGCTTTCTTTCGCCAAGACAGTGCGTTTCTCACTGTTACATGCATTTGAATGGGGAACTCGACCGAAACAAAGTATAAGTTTTCATTATGTGAATAACTTGGAAATCTTAGCTCAAACAGCTGCAAAACCTGTTTTCCCAGCACGTAGACCTTGAGTTCTATAAGATAAAGCCATAAACATGTTTGTCTGAGTCTTCTATCAAAAGTTACAGCTATTTCTATGAAGTTGTACAAAAACGCTTTCTTTCGCCAAGACAGTGCGTTTCTCACTGTTACATGCATTTGAATGGGGAACTCGACCGAAACAAAGTATAGGTTTTCATTATGTGAATAACTTGGAAATCTTAGCTCAAACAGCTGCAAAACCTGTTTTCCCAGCACGGGGACCTTGAGTTCTATAAGATAAAGCCATAAACATGTTTGTCTGAGTCTTCTATCAAAAGTTACAGCTATTTATATGAAGTTGTACAAAAACGCTTTCTTTCGCCAAGACAGTGCGTTTCTCACTGTTACATGCATTTGAATGGGGAACTCGACCGAAACAAAGTATAAGTTTTCATTATGTGAATAACTTGGAAATCTTAGCTCAAACAGCTGCAAAACCTGATTTCCCAGCACGGAGACCTTGAGTTCTATAATATAAGGCCATAAACATGTTTGTCTGAGTCTTCTATCAAAAGTTACAGCTATTTCTATGAAGTTGTACAAAAACGCTTTCTTTCGCCAAGACAGTGCGTTTCTCACTGTTACATGCATTTGAATGGGGAACTCGACCGAAACAAAGTATAGGTTTTCATTATGTGAATAACTTGGAAATCTTAGCTCAAACAGCTGCAAAACCTGTTTGCCAAGCACGGAGACCTTGAGTTCTATAAGATAAAGCCATAAACATGTGTATCCGAGTCTTCTATCAAAAGTTACAGCTATTTATATGAAGTTGTACAAAAACGCTTTCTTTCGCCAAGACAGTGCGTTTCTCACTGTTACATGCATTTGAATGGGGAACTCGACCGAAACAAAGTATAAGTTTTCATTATGTGAATAACTTGGAAATCTTAGCTCAAACAGCTGCAAAACCTGTTTGCCCAGCACGGAGACCTTGAGTTCTATAAGATAAAGCCATAAACATGTGTATCCGAGTCTTCTATCAAAAGTTACAGCTATTTCTATGAAGTTGTACAAAATAGCTTTCTTTCGCCAAGACAGTGCGTTTCTCACTGTTACATGCATTTGAATGGGGAACTCGACCGAAACAAAGTATAGGTTTTCATTATGTGAATAACTTGGAAATCTTAGCTCAAACAGCTGCAAAACCTGTTTTCCCAGCACGGAAACCTTGAGTTCTATAAGATAAAGCCATAAACATGTTTGTCTGAGTCTTCTATCAAAAGTTACAGCTATTTCTATGAAGTTGTACAAAAACGCTTTCTTTCGCCAAGACAGTGCGTTTCTCACTGTTACATGCATTTGAATGGGGAACTCGACCGAAACAAAGTATAGGTTTTCATTATGTGAATAACTTGGAAATCTTAGCTCAAACAGCTGCAAAACCTGTTTGCCAAGCACGGAGACCTTGAGTTCTATAAGATAAAGCCATAAACATGTGTATCCGAGTCTTCTATCAAAAGTTACAGCTATTTCTATGAAGTTGTACAAAAACGCTTTCTTTCGCCAAGACAGTGCGTTTCTCACTGTTACATGCATTTGAATGGGGAACTCGACCGAAACAAAGTATAAGTTTTCATTATGTGAATAACTTGGAAATCTTAGCTCAAACAGCTGCAAAACCTGTTTGCCCAGCACGGAGACCTTGAGTTCTATAAGATAAAGCCATAAACATGTGTATCCGAGTCTTCTATCAAAAGTTACAGCTATTTCTATGAAGTTGTACAAAATAGCTTTCTTTCGCCAAGACAGTGCGTTTCTCACTGTTACATGCATTTGAATGGGGAACTCGACCGAAACAAAGTATAAGTTTTCATTATGTGAATAACTTGGAAATCTTAGCTCAAACAGCTGCAAAACCTGTTTTCCAAGCACGTAGACCTTGAGTTCTATAAGATAAAGCCATAAACATGTTTGTCTGAGTCTTCTATCAAAAGTTACAGCTATTTCTATGAAGTTGTACAAAAACGCTTTCTTTCGCCAAGACAGTGCGTTTCTCACTGTTACATGCATTTGAATGGGGAACTCGACCGAAACAAAGTATAGGTTTTCATTATGTGAATAACTTGGAAATCTTAGCTCAAACAGCTGCAAAACCTGTTTTCCCAGCACGGGGACCTTGAGTTCTATAAGATAAAGCCATAAACATGTGTATCCGAGTCTTCTATCAAAAGTTACAGCTATTTATATGAAGTTGTACAAAAACGCTTTCTTTCGCCAAGACAGTGCGTTTCTCACTGTTACATGCATTTGAATGGGGAACTCGACCGAAACAAAGTATAAGTTTTCATTATGTGAATAACTTGGAAATCTTAGCTCAAACAGCTGCAAAACCTGTTTGCCCAGCACGGAGACCTTGAGTTCTATAAGATAAAGCCATAAACATGTGTATCCGAGTCTTCTATCAAAAGTTACAGCTATTTCTATGAAGTTGTACAAAATAGCTTTCTTTCGCCAAGACAGTGCGTTTCTCACTGTTACATGCATTTGAATGGGGAACTCGACCGAAACAAAGTATAGGTTTTCATTATGTGAATAACTTGGAAATCTTAGCTCAAACAGCTGCAAAACCTGTTTTCCCAGCACGGAAACCTTGAGTTCTATAAGATAAAGCCATAAACATGTTTGTCTGAGTCTTCTATCAAAAGTTACAGCTATTTCTATGAAGTTGTACAAAAACGCTTTCTTTCGCCAAGACAGTGCGTTTCTCACTGTTACATGCATTTGAATGGGGAACTCGACCGAAACAAAGTATAGGTTTTCATTATGTGAATAACTTGGAAATCTTAGCTCAAACAGCTGCAAAACCTGTTTGCCAAGCACGGAGACCTTGAGTTCTATAAGATAAAGCCATAAACATGTGTATCCGAGTCTTCTATCAAAAGTTACAGCTATTTCTATGAAGTTGTACAAAAACGCTTTCTTTCGCCAAGACAGTGCGTTTCTCACTGTTACATGCATTTGAATGGGGAACTCGACCGAAACAAAGTATAAGTTTTCATTATGTGAATAACTTGGAAATCTTAGCTCAAACAGCTGCAAAACCTGTTTGCCCAGCACGGAGACCTTGAGTTCTATAAGATAAAGCCATAAACATGTGTATCCGAGTCTTCTATCAAAAGTTACAGCTATTTCTATGAAGTTGTACAAAATAGCTTTCTTTCGCCAAGACAGTGCGTTTCTCACTGTTACATGCATTTGAATGGGGAACTCGACCGAAACAAAGTATAAGTTTTCATTATGTGAATAACTTGGAAATCTTAGCTCAAACAGCTGCAAAACCTGTTTTCCAAGCACGTAGACCTTGAGTTCTATAAGATAAAGCCATAAACATGTTTGTCTGAGTCTTCTATCAAAAGTTACAGCTATTTCTATGAAGTTGTACAAAAACGCTTTCTTTCGCCAAGACAGTGCGTTTCTCACTGTTACATGCATTTGAATGGGGAACTCGACCGAAACAAAGTATAGGTTTTCATTATGTGAATAACTTGGAAATCTTAGCTCAAACAGCTGCAAAACCTGTTTTCCCAGCACGGGGACCTTGAGTTCTATAAGATAAAGCCATAAACATGTGTATCCGAGTCTTCTATCAAAAGTTACAGCTATTTATATGAAGTTGTACAAAAACGCTTTCTTTCGCCAAGACAGTGCGTTTCTCACTGTTACATGCATTTGAATGGGGAACTCGACCGAAACAAAGTATAAGTTTTCATTATGTGAATAACTTGGAAATCTTAGCTCAAACAGCTGCAAAACCTGTTTGCCCAGCACGGAGACCTTGAGTTCTATAAGATAAAGCCATAAACATGTTTGTCTGAGTCTTCTATCAAAAGTTACAGCTATTTCTATGAAGTTGTACAAAAACGCTTTCTTTCGCCAAGACAGTGCGTTTCTCACTGGTACATGCATTTGAATGGGGAACTCGACCGAAACAAAGTATAAGTTTTCATTATGTTAATAACTTGGAAATCTTAGCTCAAACAGCTGCAAAACCTGTTTTCCCAGCACGGAGACCTTGAGTTCTATAATATAAGGCCATAAACATGTTTGTCTGAGTCTTCTATCAAAAGTTACAGCTATTTCTATGAAGTTGTACAAAAACGCTTTCTTTCGCCAAGACAGTGCGTTTCTCACTGTTACATGCATTTGAATGGGGAACTCGACCGAAACAAAGTATAGGTTTTCATTATGTGAATAACTTGGAAATCTTAGCTCAAACAGCTGCAAAACCTGTTTGCCAAGCACGGAGACCTTGAGTTCTATAAGATAAAGCCATAAACATGTGTATCCGAGTCTTCTATCAAAAGTTACAGCTATTTCTATGAAGTTGTACAAAAACGCTTTCTTTCGCCAAGACAGTGCGTTTCTCACTGTTACATGCATTTGAATGGGGAACTCGACCGAAACAAAGTATAAGTTTTCATTATGTGAATAACTTGGAAATCTTAGCTCAAACAGCTGCAAAACCTGTTTGCCCAGCACGGAGACCTTGAGTTCTATAAGATAAAGCCATAAACATGTGTATCCGAGTCTTCTATCAAAAGTTACAGCTATTTCTATGAAGTTGTACAAAAACGCTTTCTTTCGCCAAGACAGTGCGTTTCTCACTGTTACATGCATTTGAATGGGGAACTCGACTGAAACAAAGTATAAGTTTTCATTATGTGAATAACTTGGAAATCTTAGCTCAAACAGCTGCAAAACCTGTTTGCCCAGCACGGAGACCTTGAGTTCTATAAGATAAAGCCATAAACATGTGTATCCGAGTCTTCTATCAAAAGTTACAGCTATTTCTATGAAGTTGTACAAAAACGCTTTCTTTCGCCAAGACAGTGCGTTTCTCACTGTTACATGCATTTGAATGGGGAACTCGACCGAAACAAAGTATAGGTTTTCATTATGTGAATAACTTGGAAATCTTAGCTCAAACAGCTGCAAAACCTGTTTTCCCAGCACGGAGACCTTGAGTTCTATAAGATAAAGCCATAAACATGTGTATCCGAGTCTTCTATCAAAAGTTACAGCTATTTATATGAAGTTGTACAAAAACGCTTTCTTTCGCCAAGACAGTGCGTTTCTCACTGTTACATGCATTTGAATGGGGAACTCGACCGAAACAAAGTATAAGTTTTCATTATGTGAATAACTTGGAAATCTTAGCTCAAACAGCTGCAAAACCTGTTTGCCCAGCACGGAGACCTTGAGTTCTATAAGATAAAGCCATAAACATGTGTATCCGAGTCTTCTATCAAAAGTTACAGCTATTTCTATGAAGTTGTACAAAATAGCTTTCTTTCGCCAAGACAGTGCGTTTCTCACTGGTACATGCATTTGAATGGGGAACTCGACCGAAACAAAGTATAGGTTTTCATTATGTGAATAACTTGGAAATCTTAGCTCAAACAGCTGCAAAACCTGTTTTCCCAGCACGGAGACCTTGAGTTCTATAAGATAAAGCCATAAACATGTTTGTCTGAGTCTTCTATCAAAAGTTACAGCTATTTCTATGAAGTTGTACAAAAACGCTTTCTTTCGCCAAGACAGTGCGTTTCTCACTGTTACATGCATTTGAATGGGGAACTCGACCGAAACAAAGTATAAGTTTTCATTATGTGAATAACTTGGAAATCTTAGCTCAAACAGCTGCAAAACCTGTTTTCCCAGCACGTAGACCTTGAGTTCTATAAGATAAAGCCATAAACATGTTTGTCTGAGTCTTCTATCAAAAGTTACAGCTATTTCTATGAAGTTGTACAAAAACGCTTTCTTTCGCCAAGACAGTGCGTTTCTCACTGTTACATGCATTTGAATGGGGAACTCGACCGAAACAAAGTATAGGTTTTCATTATGTGAATAACTTGGAAATCTTAGCTCAAACAGCTGCAAAACCTGTTTTCCCAGCACGGAAACCTTGAGTTCTATAAGATAAAGCCATAAACATGTTTGTCTGAGTCTTCTATCAAAAGTTACAGCTATTTCTATGAAGTTGTACAAAAACGCTTTCTTTCGCCAAGACAGTGCGTTTCTCACTGTTACATGCATTTGAATGGGGAACTCGACCGAAACAAAGTATAAGTTTTCATTATGTGAATAACTTGGAAATCTTAGCTCAAACAGCTGCAAAACCTGTTTTCCCAGCACGTAGACCTTGAGTTCTATAAGATAAAGCCATAAACATGTTTGTCTGAGTCTTCTATCAAAAGTTACAGCTATTTCTATGAAGTTGTACAAAAACGCTTTCTTTCGCCAAGACAGTGCGTTTCTCACTGTTACATGCATTTGAATGGGGAACTCGACCGAAACAAAGTATAGGTTTTCATTATGTGAATAACTTGGAAATCTTAGCTCAAACAGCTGCAAAACCTGTTTTCCCAGCACGGGGACCTTGAGTTCTATAAGATAAAGCCATAAACATGTTTGTCTGAGTCTTCTATCAAAAGTTACAGCTCTTTCTATGAAGTTGTACAAAAACGCTTTCTTTCGCCAAGACAGTGCGTTTCTCACTGTTACATGCATTTGAATGGGGAACTCGACCGAAACAAAGTATAAGTTTTCATTATGTGAATAACTTGGAAATCTTAGCTCAAACAGCTGCAAAACCTGATTTCCCAGCACGGAGACCTTGAGTTCTATAATATAAGGCCATAAACATGTTTGTCTGAGTCTTCTATCAAAAGTTACAGCTATTTCTATGAAGTTGTACAAAAACGCTTTCTTTCGCCAAGACAGTGCGTTTCTCACTGTTACATGCATTTGAATGGGGAACTCGACCGAAACAAAGTATAGGTTTTCATTATGTGAATAACTTGGAAATCTTAGCTCAAACAGCTGCAAAACCTGTTTGCCAAGCACGGAGACCTTGAGTTCTATAAGATAAAGCCATAAACATGTGTATCCGAGTCTTCTATCAAAAGTTACAGCTATTTATATGAAGTTGTACAAAAACGCTTTCTTTCGCCAAGACAGTGCGTTTCTCACTGTTACATGCATTTGAATGGGGAACTCGACCGAAACAAAGTATAAGTTTTCATTATGTGAATAACTTGGAAATCTTAGCTCAAACAGCTGCAAAACCTGTTTGCCCAGCACGGAGACCTTGAGTTCTATAAGATAAAGCCATAAACATGTGTATCCGAGTCTTCTATCAAAAGTTACAGCTATTTCTATGAAGTTGTACAAAATAGCTTTCTTTCGCCAAGACAGTGCGTTTCTCACTGTTACATGCATTTGAATGGGGAACTCGACCGAAACAAAGTATAGGTTTTCATTATGTGAATAACTTGGAAATCTTAGCTCAAACAGCTGCAAAACCTGTTTTCCCAGCACGGAAACCTTGAGTTCTATAAGATAAAGCCATAAACATGTTTGTCTGAGTCTTCTATCAAAAGTTACAGCTATTTCTATGAAGTTGTACAAAAACGCTTTCTTTCGCCAAGACAGTGCGTTTCTCACTGTTACATGCATTTGAATGGGGAACTCGACCGAAACAAAGTATAGGTTTTCATTATGTGAATAACTTGGAAATCTTAGCTCAAACAGCTGCAAAACCTGTTTGCCAAGCACGGAGACCTTGAGTTCTATAAGATAAAGCCATAAACATGTGTATCCGAGTCTTCTATCAAAAGTTACAGCTATTTCTATGAAGTTGTACAAAAACGCTTTCTTTCGCCAAGACAGTGCGTTTCTCACTGTTACATGCATTTGAATGGGGAACTCGACCGAAACAAAGTATAAGTTTTCATTATGTGAATAACTTGGAAATCTTAGCTCAAACAGCTGCAAAACCTGTTTGCCCAGCACGGAGACCTTGAGTTCTATAAGATAAAGCCATAAACATGTGTATCCGAGTCTTCTATCAAAAGTTACAGCTATTTCTATGAAGTTGTACAAAATAGCTTTCTTTCGCCAAGACAGTGCGTTTCTCACTGTTACATGCATTTGAATGGGGAACTCGACCGAAACAAAGTATAAGTTTTCATTATGTGAATAACTTGGAAATCTTAGCTCAAACAGCTGCAAAACCTGTTTTCCAAGCACGTAGACCTTGAGTTCTATAAGATAAAGCCATAAACATGTTTGTCTGAGTCTTCTATCAAAAGTTACAGCTATTTCTATGAAGTTGTACAAAAACGCTTTCTTTCGCCAAGACAGTGCGTTTCTCACTGTTACATGCATTTGAATGGGGAACTCGACCGAAACAAAGTATAGGTTTTCATTATGTGAATAACTTGGAAATCTTAGCTCAAACAGCTGCAAAACCTGTTTTCCCAGCACGGGGACCTTGAGTTCTATAAGATAAAGCCATAAACATGTGTATCCGAGTCTTCTATCAAAAGTTACAGCTATTTATATGAAGTTGTACAAAAACGCTTTCTTTCGCCAAGACAGTGCGTTTCTCACTGTTACATGCATTTGAATGGGGAACTCGACCGAAACAAAGTATAAGTTTTCATTATGTGAATAACTTGGAAATCTTAGCTCAAACAGCTGCAAAACCTGTTTGCCCAGCACGGAGACCTTGAGTTCTATAAGATAAAGCCATAAACATGTTTGTCTGAGTCTTCTATCAAAAGTTACAGCTATTTCTATGAAGTTGTACAAAAACGCTTTCTTTCGCCAAGACAGTGCGTTTCTCACTGGTACATGCATTTGAATGGGGAACTCGACCGAAACAAAGTATAAGTTTTCATTATGTTAATAACTTGGAAATCTTAGCTCAAACAGCTGCAAAACCTGTTTTCCCAGCACGGAGACCTTGAGTTCTATAATATAAGGCCATAAACATGTTTGTCTGAGTCTTCTATCAAAAGTTACAGCTATTTCTATGAAGTTGTACAAAAACGCTTTCTTTCGCCAAGACAGTGCGTTTCTCACTGTTACATGCATTTGAATGGGGAACTCGACCGAAACAAAGTATAGGTTTTCATTATGTGAATAACTTGGAAATCTTAGCTCAAACAGCTGCAAAACCTGTTTGCCAAGCACGGAGACCTTGAGTTCTATAAGATAAAGCCATAAACATGTGTATCCGAGTCTTCTATCAAAAGTTACAGCTATTTCTATGAAGTTGTACAAAAACGCTTTCTTTCGCCAAGACAGTGCGTTTCTCACTGTTACATGCATTTGAATGGGGAACTCGACCGAAACAAAGTATAAGTTTTCATTATGTGAATAACTTGGAAATCTTAGCTCAAACAGCTGCAAAACCTGTTTGCCCAGCACGGAGACCTTGAGTTCTATAAGATAAAGCCATAAACATGTGTATCCGAGTCTTCTATCAAAAGTTACAGCTATTTCTATGAAGTTGTACAAAAACGCTTTCTTTCGCCAAGACAGTGCGTTTCTCACTGTTACATGCATTTGAATGGGGAACTCGACCGAAACAAAGTATAAGTTTTCATTATGTGAATAACTTGGAAATCTTAGCTCAAACAGCTGCAAAACCTGTTTGCCCAGCACGGAGACCTTGAGTTCTATAAGATAAAGCCATAAACATGTGTATCCGAGTCTTCTATCAAAAGTTACAGCTATTTCTATGAAGTTGTACAAAATAGCTTTCTTTCGCCAAGACAGTGCGTTTCTCACTGTTACATGCATTTGAATGGGGAACTCGACCGAAACAAAGTATAAGTTTTCATTATGTGAATAACTTGGAAATCTTAGCTCAAACAGCTGCAAAACCTGTTTTCCAAGCACGTAGACCTTGAGTTCTATAAGATAAAGCCATAAACATGTTTGTCTGAGTCTTCTATCAAAAGTTACAGCTATTTCTATGAAGTTGTACAAAAACGCTTTCTTTCGCCAAGACAGTGCGTTTCTCACTGTTACATGCATTTGAATGGGGAACTCGACCGAAACAAAGTATAGGTTTTCATTATGTGAATAACTTGGAAATCTTAGCTCAAACAGCTGCAAAACCTGTTTTCCCAGCACGGGGACCTTGAGTTCTATAAGATAAAGCCATAAACATGTGTATCCGAGTCTTCTATCAAAAGTTACAGCTATTTATATGAAGTTGTACAAAAACGCTTTCTTTCGCCAAGACAGTGCGTTTCTCACTGTTACATGCATTTGAATGGGGAACTCGACCGAAACAAAGTATAAGTTTTCATTATGTGAATAACTTGGAAATCTTAGCTCAAACAGCTGCAAAACCTGTTTGCCCAGCACGGAGACCTTGAGTTCTATAAGATAAAGCCATAAACATGTGTATCCGAGTCTTCTATCAAAAGTTACAGCTATTTCTATGAAGTTGTACAAAAACGCTTTCTTTCGCCAAGACAGTGCGTTTCTCACTGGTACATGCATTTGAATGGGGAACTCGACCGAAACAAAGTATAAGTTTTCATTATGTGAATAACTTGGAAATCTTAGCTCAAACAGCTGCAAAACCTGTTTTCCCAGCACGGAGACCTTGAGTTCTATAAGATAAAGCCATAAACATGTTTGTCTGAGTCTTCTATCAAAAGTTACAGCTATTTCTATGAAGTTGTACAAAAACGCTTTCTTTCGCCAAGACAGTGCGTTTCTCACTGTTACATGCATTTGAATGGGGAACTCGACCGAAACAAAGTATAGGTTTTCATTATGTGAATAACTTGGAAATCTTAGCTTAAACAGCTGCAAAACCTGTTTGCCAAGCACGGAGACCTTGAGTTCTATAAGATAAAGCCATAAACATGTGTATCCGAGTCTTCTATCAAAAGTTACAGCTATTTCTATGAAGTTGTACAAAAACGCTTTCTTTCGCCAAGACAGTGCGTTTCTCACTGTTACATGCATTTGAATGGGGAACTCGACCGAAACAAAGTATAGGTTTTCATTATGTGAATAACTTGGAAATCTTAGCTCAAACAGCTGCAAAACCTGTTTGCCAAGCACGGAGACCTTGAGTTCTATAAGATAAAGCCATAAACATGTGTATCCGAGTCTTCTATCAAAAGTTACAGCTATTTCTATGAAGTTGTACAAAAACGCTTTCTTTCGCCAAGACAGTGCGTTTCTCACTGTTACATGCATTTGAATGGGGAACTCGACTGAAACAAAGTATAAGTTTTCATTATGTGAATAACTTGGAAATCTTAGCTCAAACAGTTGCAAAACCTGTTTGCCCAGCACGGAGACCTTGAGTTCTATAAGATAAAGCCATAAACATGTGTATCCGAGTCTTCTATCAAAAGTTACAGCTATTTCTATGAAGTTGTACAAAAACGCTTTCTTTCGCCAAGACAGTGCGTTTCTCACTGTTACATGCATTTGAATGGGGAACTCGACCGAAACAAAGTATAGGTTTTCATTATGTGAATAACTTGGAAATCTTAGCTCAAACAGCTGCAAAACCTGTTTTCCAAGCACGTAGACCTTGAGTTCTATAAGATAAAGCCATAAACATGTTTGTCTGAGTCTTCTATCAAAAGTTACAGCTATTTCTATGAAGTTGTACAAAAACGCTTTCTTTCGCCAAGACAGTGCGTTTCTCACTGTTACATGCATTTGAATGGGGAACTCGACCGAAACAAAGTATAGGTTTTCATTATGTGAATAACTTGGAAATCTTAGCTTAAACAGCTGCAAAACCTGTTTGCCAAGCACGGAGACCTTGAGTTCTATAAGATAAAGCCATAAACATGTGTATCCGAGTCTTCTATCAAAAGTTACAGCTATTTCTATGAAGTTGTACAAAAACGCTTTCTTTCGCCAAGACAGTGCGTTTCTCACTGTTACATGCATTTGAATGGGGAACTCGACCGAAACAAAGTATAAGTTTTCATTATGTGAATAACTTGGAAATCTTAGCTCAAACAGCTGCAAAACCTGTTTGCCCAACACGGAGACCTTGAGTTCTATAAGATAAAGCCATAAACATGTGTATCCGAGTCTTCTATCAAAAGTTACAGCTATTTCTATGAAGTTGTACAAAAACGCTTTCTTTCGCCAAGACAGTGCGTTTCTCACTGTTACATGCATTTGAATGGGGAACTCGACCGAAACAAAGTATAGGTTTTCATTATGTGAATAACTTGGAAATCTTAGCTCAAACAGCTGCAAAACCTGTTTTCCCAGCACGGAGACCTTGAGTTCTATAAGATAAAGCCATAAACATGTGTATCCGAGTCTTCTATCAAAAGTTACAGCTATTTATATGAAGTTGTACAAAAACGCTTTCTTTCGCCAAGACAGTGCGTTTCTCACTGTTACATGCATTTGAATGGGGAACTCGACTGAAACAAAGTATAAGTTTTCATTATGTGAATAACTTGGAAATCTTAGCTCAAACAGCTGCAAAACCTGTTTGCCCAGCACGGAGACCTTGAGTTCTATAAGATAAAGCCATAAACATGTGTATCCGAGTCTTCTATCAAAAGTTACAGCTATTTCTATGAAGTTGTACAAAAACGCTTTCTTTCGCCAAGACAGTGCGTTTCTCACTGTTACATGCATTTGAATGGGGAACTCGACCGAAACAAAGTATAGGTTTTCATTATGTGAATAACTTGGAAATCTTAGCTCAAACAGCTGCAAAACCTGTTTTCCCAGCACGGAGACCTTGAGTTCTATAAGATAAAGCCATAAACATGTGTATCCGAGTCTTCTATCAAAAGTTACAGCTATTTATATGAAGTTGTACAAAAACGCTTTCTTTCGCCAAGACAGTGCGTTTCTCACTGTTACATGCATTTGAATGGGGAACTCGACTGAAACAAAGTATAAGTTTTCATTATGTGAATAACTTGGAAATCTTAGCTCAAACAGCTGCAAAACCTGTTTGCCCAGCACGGAGACCTTGAGTTCTATAAGATAAAGCCATAAACATGTGTATCCGAGTCTTCTATCAAAAGTTACAGCTATTTCTATGAAGTTGTACAAAATAGCTTTCTTTCGCCAAGACAGTGCGTTTCTCACTGTTACATGCATTTGAATGGGGAACTCGACCGAAACAAAGTATAAGTTTTCATTATGTGAATAACTTGGAAATCTTAGCTCAAACAGCTGCAAAACCTGTTTTCCCAGCACGTAGACCTTGAGTTCTATAAGATAAAGCCATAAACATGTTTGTCTGAGTCTTCTATCAAAAGTTACAGCTATTTCTATGAAGTTGTACAAAAACGCTTTCTTTCGCCAAGACAGTGCGTTTCTCACTGTTACATGCATTTGAATGGGGAACTCGACCGAAACAAAGTATAGGTTTTCATTATGTGAATAACTTGGAAATCTTAGCTCAAACAGCTGCAAAACCTGTTTTCCCAGCACGGGGACCTTGAGTTCTATAAGATAAAGCCATAAACATGTTTGTCTGAGTCTTCTATCAAAAGTTACAGCTATTTCTATGAAGTTGTACAAAAACGCTTTCTTTCGCCAAGACAGTGCGTTTCTCACTGTTACATGCATTTGAATGGGGAACTCGACCGAAACAAAGTATAAGTTTTCATTATGTGAATAACTTGGAAATCTTAGCTCAAACAGCTGCAAAACCTGTTTGCCCAGCACGGAGACCTTGAGTTCTATAAGATAAAGCCATAAACATGTGTATCCGAGTCTTCTATCAAAAGTTACAGCTATTTCTATGAAGTTGTACAAAAACGCTTTCTTTCGCCAAGACAGTGCGTTTCTCACTGTTACATGCATTTGAATGGGGAACTCGACCGAAACAAAGTATAGGTTTTCATTATGTGAATAACTTGGAAATCTTAGCTCAAACAGCTGCAAAACCTGTTTTCCCAGCACGGGGACCTTGAGTTCTATAAGATAAAGCCATAAACATGTTTGTCTGAGTCTTCTATCAAAAGTTACAGCTATTTCTATGAAGTTGTACAAAAACGCTTTCTTTCGCCAAGACAGTGCGTTTCTCACTGTTACATGCATTTGAATGGGGAACTCGACCGAAACAAAGTATAAGTTTTCATTATGTGAATAACTTGGAAATCTTAGCTCAAACAGCTGCAAAACCTGATTTCCCAGCACGGAGACCTTGAGTTCTATAATATAAGGCCATAAACATGTTTGTCTGAGTCTTCTATCAAAAGTTACAGCTATTTCTATGAAGTTGTACAAAATAGCTTTCTTTCGCCAAGACAGTGCGTTTCTCACTGTTACATGCATTTGAATGGGGAACTCGACCGAAACAAAGTATAGGTTTTCATTATGTGAATAACTTGGAAATATTAGCTCAAACAGCTGCAAAACCTGTTTTCCCAGCACGGAAACCTTGAGTTCTATAAGATAAAGCCATAAACATGTTTGTCTGAGTCTTCTATCAAAAGTTACAGCTATTTCTATGAAGTTGTACAAAAACGCTTTCTTTCGCCAAGACAGTGCGTTTCTCACTGTTACATGCATTTGAATGGGGAACTCGACCGAAACAAAGTATAGGTTTTCATTATGTGAATAACTTGGAAATCTTAGCTCAAACAGCTGCAAAACCTGTTTTCCCAGCACGGAGACCTTGAGTTCTATAAGATAAAGCCATAAACATGTGTATCCGAGTCTTCTATCAAAAGTTACAGCTATTTCTATGAAGTTGTACAAAAACGCTTTCTTTCGCCAAGACAGTGCGTTTCTCACTGTTACATGCATTTGAATGGGGAACTCGACCGAAACAAAGTATAAGTTTTCATTATGTGAATAACTTGGAAATCTTAGCTCAAACAGCTGCAAAACCTGTTTGCCCAGCACGGAGACCTTGAGTTCTATAAGATAAAGCCATAAACATGTGTATCCGAGTCTTCTATCAAAAGTTACAGCTATTTCTATGAAGTTGTACAAAATAGCTTTCTTTCGCCAAGACAGTGCGTTTCTCACTGTTACATGCATTTGAATGGGGAACTCGACCGAAACAAAGTATAAGTTTTCATTATGTGAATAACTTGGAAATCTTAGCTCAAACAGCTGCAAAACCTGTTTTCCAAGCACGTAGACCTTGAGTTCTATAAGATAAAGCCATAAACATGTTTGTCTGAGTCTTCTATCAAAAGTTACAGCTATTTCTATGAAGTTGTACAAAAACGCTTTCTTTCGCCAAGACAGTGCGTTTCTCACTGTTACATGCATTTGAATGGGGAACTCGACCGAAACAAAGTATAGGTTTTCATTATGTGAATAACTTGGAAATCTTAGCTTAAACAGCTGCAAAACCTGTTTGCCAAGCACGGAGACCTTGAGTTCTATAAGATAAAGCCATAAACATGTGTATCCGAGTCTTCTATCAAAAGTTACAGCTATTTCTATGAAGTTGTACAAAAACGCTTTCTTTCGCCAAGACAGTGCGTTTCTCACTGTTACATGCATTTGAATGGGGAACTCGACCGAAACAAAGTATAAGTTTTCATTATGTGAATAACTTGGAAATCTTAGCTCAAACAGCTGCAAAACCTGTTTGCCCAACACGGAGACCTTGAGTTCTATAAGATAAAGCCATAAACATGTGTATCCGAGTCTTCTATCAAAAGTTACAGCTATTTCTATGAAGTTGTACAAAAACGCTTTCTTTCGCCAAGACAGTGCGTTTCTCACTGTTACATGCATTTGAATGGGGAACTCGACCGAAACAAAGTATAGGTTTTCATTATGTGAATAACTTGGAAATCTTAGCTCAAACAGCTGCAAAACCTGTTTTCCCAGCACGGAGACCTTGAGTTCTATAAGATAAAGCCATAAACATGTGTATCCGAGTCTTCTATCAAAAGTTACAGCTATTTATATGAAGTTGTACAAAAACGCTTTCTTTCGCCAAGACAGTGCGTTTCTCACTGTTACATGCATTTGAATGGGGAACTCGACTGAAACAAAGTATAAGTTTTCATTATGTGAATAACTTGGAAATCTTAGCTCAAACAGCTGCAAAACCTGTTTGCCCAGCACGGAGACCTTGAGTTCTATAAGATAAAGCCATAAACATGTGTATCCGAGTCTTCTATCAAAAGTTACAGCTATTTCTATGAAGTTGTACAAAAACGCTTTCTTTCGCCAAGACAGTGCGTTTCTCACTGTTACATGCATTTGAATGGGGAACTCGACCGAAACAAAGTATAGGTTTTCATTATGTGAATAACTTGGAAATCTTAGCTTAAACAGCTGCAAAACCTGTTTGCCAAGCACGGAGACCTTGAGTTCTATAAGATAAAGCCATAAACATGTGTATCCGAGTCTTCTATCAAAAGTTACAGCTATTTCTATGAAGTTGTACAAAAACGCTTTCTTTCGCCAAGACAGTGCGTTTCTCACTGTTACATGCATTTGAATGGGGAACTCGACCGAAACAAAGTATAAGTTTTCATTATGTGAATAACTTGGAAATCTTAGCTCAAACAGCTGCAAAACCTGTTTGCCCAACACGGAGACCTTGAGTTCTATAAGATAAAGCCATAAACATGTGTATCCGAGTCTTCTATCAAAAGTTACAGCTATTTCTATGAAGTTGTACAAAAACGCTTTCTTTCGCCAAGACAGTGCGTTTCTCACTGTTACATGCATTTGAATGGGGAACTCGACCGAAACAAAGTATAGGTTTTCATTATGTGAATAACTTGGAAATCTTAGCTCAAACAGCTGCAAAACCTGTTTTCCCAGCACGGAGACCTTGAGTTCTATAAGATAAAGCCATAAACATGTGTATCCGAGTCTTCTATCAAAAGTTACAGCTATTTATATGAAGTTGTACAAAAACGCTTTCTTTCGCCAAGACAGTGCGTTTCTCACTGTTACATGCATTTGAATGGGGAACTCGACTGAAACAAAGTATAAGTTTTCATTATGTGAATAACTTGGAAATCTTAGCTCAAACAGCTGCAAAACCTGTTTGCCCAGCACGGAGACCTTGAGTTCTATAAGATAAAGCCATAAACATGTGTATCCGAGTCTTCTATCAAAAGTTACAGCTATTTCTATGAAGTTGTACAAAATAGCTTTCTTTCGCCAAGACAGTGCGTTTCTCACTGTTACATGCATTTGAATGGGGAACTCGACCGAAACAAAGTATAAGTTTTCATTATGTGAATAACTTGGAAATCTTAGCTCAAACAGCTGCAAAACCTGTTTTCCCAGCACGTAGACCTTGAGTTCTATAAGATAAAGCCATAAACATGTTTGTCTGAGTCTTCTATCAAAAGTTACAGCTATTTCTATGAAGTTGTACAAAAACGCTTTCTTTCGCCAAGACAGTGCGTTTCTCACTGTTACATGCATTTGAATGGGGAACTCGACCGAAACAAAGTATAGGTTTTCATTATGTGAATAACTTGGAAATCTTAGCTCAAACAGCTGCAAAACCTGTTTTCCCAGCACGGGGACCTTGAGTTCTATAAGATAAAGCCATAAACATGTTTGTCTGAGTCTTCTATCAAAAGTTACAGCTATTTCTATGAAGTTGTACAAAAACGCTTTCTTTCGCCAAGACAGTGCGTTTCTCACTGTTACATGCATTTGAATGGGGAACTCGACCGAAACAAAGTATAAGTTTTCATTATGTGAATAACTTGGAAATCTTAGCTCAAACAGCTGCAAAACCTGTTTGCCCAGCACGGAGACCTTGAGTTCTATAAGATAAAGCCATAAACATGTGTATCCGAGTCTTCTATCAAAAGTTACAGCTATTTCTATGAAGTTGTACAAAATAGCTTTCTTTCGCCAAGACAGTGCGTTTCTCACTGTTACATGCATTTGAATGGGGAACTCGACCGAAACAAAGTATAAGTTTTCATTATGTGAATAACTTGGAAATCTTAGCTCAAACAGCTGCAAAACCTGTTTTCCCAGCACGTAGACCTTGAGTTCTATAAGATAAAGCCATAAACATGTTTGTCTGAGTCTTCTATCAAAAGTTACAGCTATTTCTATGAAGTTGTACAAAAACGCTTTCTTTCGCCAAGACAGTGCGTTTCTCACTGTTACATGCATTTGAATGGGGAACTCGACCGAAACAAAGTATAGGTTTTCATTATGTGAATAACTTGGAAATCTTAGCTCAAACAGCTGCAAAACCTGTTTTCCCAGCACGGGGACCTTGAGTTCTATAAGATAAAGCCATAAACATGTTTGTCTGAGTCTTCTATCAAAAGTTACAGCTATTTCTATGAAGTTGTACAAAAACGCTTTCTTTCGCCAAGACAGTGCGTTTCTCACTGTTACATGCATTTGAATGGGGAACTCGACCGAAACAAAGTATAAGTTTTCATTATGTGAATAACTTGGAAATCTTAGCTCAAACAGCTGCAAAACCTGATTTCCCAGCACGGAGACCTTGAGTTCTATAATATAAGGCCATAAACATGTTTGTCTGAGTCTTCTATCAAAAGTTACAGCTATTTCTATGAAGTTGTACAAAATAGCTTTCTTTCGCCAAGACAGTGCGTTTCTCACTGTTACATGCATTTGAATGGGGAACTCGACCGAAACAAAGTATAGGTTTTCATTATGTGAATAACTTGGAAATCTTAGCTCAAACAGCTGCAAAACCTGTTTTCCCAGCACGGAAACCTTGAGTTCTATAAGATAAAGCCATAAACATGTTTGTCTGAGTCTTCTATCAAAAGTTACAGCTATTTCTATGAAGTTGTACAAAAACGCTTTCTTTCGCCAAGACAGTGCGTTTCTCACTGTTACATGCATTTGAATGGGGAACTCGACCGAAACAAAGTATAGGTTTTCATTATGTGAATAACTTGGAAATCTTAGCTCAAACAGCTGCAAAACCTGTTTTCCCAGCACGGAGACCTTGAGTTCTATAAGATAAAGCCATAAACATGTGTATCCGAGTCTTCTATCAAAAGTTACAGCTATTTCTATGAAGTTGTACAAAAACGCTTTCTTTCGCCAAGACAGTGCGTTTCTCACTGTTACATGCATTTGAATGGGGAACTCGACCGAAACAAAGTATAAGTTTTCATTATGTGAATAACTTGGAAATCTTAGCTCAAACAGCTGCAAAACCTGTTTGCCCAGCACGGAGACCTTGAGTTCTATAAGATAAAGCCATAAACATGTGTATCCGAGTCTTCTATCAAAAGTTACAGCTATTTCTATGAAGTTGTACAAAATAGCTTTCTTTCGCCAAGACAGTGCGTTTCTCACTGTTACATGCATTTGAATGGGGAACTCGACCGAAACAAAGTATAAGTTTTCATTATGTGAATAACTTGGAAATCTTAGCTCAAACAGCTGCAAAACCTGTTTTCCAAGCACGTAGACCTTGAGTTCTATAAGATAAAGCCATAAACATGTTTGTCTGAGTCTTCTATCAAAAGTTACAGCTATTTCTATGAAGTTGTACAAAAACGCTTTCTTTCGCCAAGACAGTGCGTTTCTCACTGTTACATGCATTTGAATGGGGAACTCGACCGAAACAAAGTATAGGTTTTCATTATGTGAATAACTTGGAAATCTTAGCTCAAACAGCTGCAAAACCTGTTTTCCCAGCACGGGGACCTTGAGTTCTATAAGATAAAGCCATAAACATGTGTATCCGAGTCTTCTATCAAAAGTTACAGCTATTTCTATGAAGTTGTACAAAAACGCTTTCTTTCGCCAAGACAGTGCGTTTCTCACTGTTACATGCATTTGAATGGGGAACTCGACCGAAACAAAGTATAAGTTTTCATTATGTGAATAACTTGGAAATCTTAGCTCAAACAGCTGCAAAACCTGTTTGCCCAGCACGGAGACCTTGAGTTCTATAAGATAAAGCCATAAACATGTGTATCCGAGTCTTCTATCAAAAGTTACAGCTATTTCTATGAAGTTGTACAAAAACGCTTTCTTTCGCCAAGACAGTGCGTTTCTCACTGGTACATGCATTTGAATGGGGAACTCGACCGAAACAAAGTATAAGTTTTCATTATGTGAATAACTTGGAAATCTTAGCTCAAACAGCTGCAAAACCTGTTTTCCCAGCACGGAGACCTTGAGTTCTATAAGATAAAGCCATAAACATGTTTGTCTGCGTCTTCTATCAAAAGTTACAGCTATTTCTATGAAGTTGTACAAAAACGCTTTCTTTCGCCAAGACAGTGCGTTTCTCACTGTTACATGCATTTGAATGGGGAACTCGACCGAAACAAAGTATAGGTTTTCATTATGTGAATAACTTGGAAATCTTAGCTTAAACAGCTGCAAAACCTGTTTGCCAAGCACGGAGACCTTGAGTTCTATAAGATAAAGCCATAAACATGTGTATCCGAGTCTTCTATCAAAAGTTACAGCTATTTCTATGAAGTTGTACAAAAACGCTTTCTTTCGCCAAGACAGTGCGTTTCTCACTGTTACATGCATTTGAATGGGGAACTCGACCGAAACAAAGTATAGGTTTTCATTATGTGAATAACTTGGAAATCTTAGCTCAAACAGCTGCAAAACCTGTTTGCCAAGCACGGAGACCTTGAGTTCTATAAGATAAAGCCATAAACATGTGTATCCGAGTCTTCTATCAAAAGTTACAGCTATTTCTATGAAGTTGTACAAAAACGCTTTCTTTCGCCAAGACAGTGCGTTTCTCACTGTTACATGCATTTGAATGGGGAACTCGACTGAAACAAAGTATAAGTTTTCATTATGTGAATAACTTGGAAATCTTAGCTCAAACAGCTGCAAAACCTGTTTGCCCAGCACGGAGACCTTGAGTTCTATAAGATAAAGCCATAAACATGTGTATCCGAGTCTTCTATCAAAAGTTACAGCTATTTCTATGAAGTTGTACAAAAACGCTTTCTTTCGCCAAGACAGTGCGTTTCTCACTGTTACATGCATTTGAATGGGGAACTCGACCGAAACAAAGTATAGGTTTTCATTATGTGAATAACTTGGAAATCTTAGCTCAAACAGCTGCAAAACCTGTTTTCCAAGCACGTAGACCTTGAGTTCTATAAGATAAAGCCATAAACATGTTTGTCTGAGTCTTCTATCAAAAGTTACAGCTATTTCTATGAAGTTGTACAAAAACGCTTTCTTTCGCCAAGACAGTGCGTTTCTCACTGTTACATGCATTTGAATGGGGAACTCGACCGAAACAAAGTATAGGTTTTCATTATGTGAATAACTTGGAAATCTTAGCTTAAACAGCTGCAAAACCTGTTTGCCAAGCACGGAGACCTTGAGTTCTATAAGATAAAGCCATAAACATGTGTATCCGAGTCTTCTATCAAAAGTTACAGCTATTTCTATGAAGTTGTACAAAAACGCTTTCTTTCGCCAAGACAGTGCGTTTCTCACTGTTACATGCATTTGAATGGGGAACTCGACCGAAACAAAGTATAGGTTTTCATTATGTGAATAACTTGGAAATCTTAGCTCAAACAGCTGCAAAACCTGTTTTCCCAGCACGGAGACCTTGAGTTCTATAAGATAAAGCCATAAACATGTGTATCCGAGTCTTCTATCAAAAGTTACAGCTATTTATATGAAGTTGTACAAAAACGCTTTCTTTCGCCAAGACAGTGCGTTTCTCACTGTTACATGCATTTGAATGGGGAACTCGACTGAAACAAAGTATAAGTTTTCATTATGTGAATAACTTGGAAATCTTAGCTCAAACAGCTGCAAAACCTGTTTGCCCAGCACGGAGACCTTGAGTTCTATAAGATAAAGCCATAAACATGTGTATCCGAGTCTTCTATCAAAAGTTACAGCTATTTCTATGAAGTTGTACAAAATAGCTTTCTTTCGCCAAGACAGTGCGTTTCTCACTGTTACATGCATTTGAATGGGGAACTCGACCGAAACAAAGTATAAGTTTTCATTATGTGAATAACTTGGAAATCTTAGCTCAAACAGCTGCAAAACCTGTTTTCCCAGCACGTAGACCTTGAGTTCTATAAGATAAAGCCATAAACATGTTTGTCTGAGTCTTCTATCAAAAGTTACAGCTATTTCTATGAAGTTGTACAAAAACGCTTTCTTTCGCCAAGACAGTGCGTTTCTCACTGTTACATGCATTTGAATGGGGAACTCGACCGAAACAAAGTATAGGTTTTCATTATGTGAATAACTTGGAAATCTTAGCTCAAACAGCTGCAAAACCTGTTTTCCCAGCACGGGGACCTTGAGTTCTATAAGATAAAGCCATAAACATGTTTGTCTGAGTCTTCTATCAAAAGTTACAGCTATTTCTATGAAGTTGTACAAAAACGCTTTCTTTCGCCAAGACAGTGCGTTTCTCACTGTTACATGCATTTGAATGGGGAACTCGACCGAAACAAAGTATAAGTTTTCATTATGTGAATAACTTGGAAATCTTAGCTCAAACAGCTGCAAAACCTGTTTGCCCAGCACGGAGACCTTGAGTTCTATAAGATAAAGCCATAAACATGTGTATCCGAGTCTTCTATCAAAAGTTACAGCTATTTCTATGAAGTTGTACAAAATAGCTTTCTTTCGCCAAGACAGTGCGTTTCTCACTGTTACATGCATTTGAATGGGGAACTCGACCGAAACAAAGTATAAGTTTTCATTATGTGAATAACTTGGAAATCTTAGCTCAAACAGCTGCAAAACCTGTTTTCCCAGCACGTAGACCTTGAGTTCTATAAGATAAAGCCATAAACATGTTTGTCTGAGTCTTCTATCAAAAGTTACAGCTATTTCTATGAAGTTGTACAAAAACGCTTTCTTTCGCCAAGACAGTGCGTTTCTCACTGTTACATGCATTTGAATGGGGAACTCGACCGAAACAAAGTATAGGTTTTCATTATGTGAATAACTTGGAAATCTTAGCTCAAACAGCTGCAAAACCTGTTTTCCCAGCACGGGGACCTTGAGTTCTATAAGATAAAGCCATAAACATGTTTGTCTGAGTCTTCTATCAAAAGTTACAGCTATTTCTATGAAGTTGTACAAAAACGCTTTCTTTCGCCAAGACAGTGCGTTTCTCACTGTTACATGCATTTGAATGGGGAACTCGACCGAAACAAAGTATAAGTTTTCATTATGTGAATAACTTGGAAATCTTAGCTCAAACAGCTGCAAAACCTGATTTCCCAGCACGGAGACCTTGAGTTCTATAATATAAGGCCATAAACATGTTTGTCTGAGTCTTCTATCAAAAGTTACAGCTATTTCTATGAAGTTGTACAAAATAGCTTTCTTTCGCCAAGACAGTGCGTTTCTCACTGTTACATGCATTTGAATGGGGAACTCGACCGAAACAAAGTATAGGTTTTCATTATGTGAATAACTTGGAAATCTTAGCTCAAACAGCTGCAAAACCTGTTTTCCCAGCACGGAAACCTTGAGTTCTATAAGATAAAGCCATAAACATGTTTGTCTGAGTCTTCTATCAAAAGTTACAGCTATTTCTATGAAGTTGTACAAAAACGCTTTCTTTCGCCAAGACAGTGCGTTTCTCACTGTTACATGCATTTGAATGGGGAACTCGACCGAAACAAAGTATAGGTTTTCATTATGTGAATAACTTGGAAATCTTAGCTCAAACAGCTGCAAAACCTGTTTTCCCAGCACGGAGACCTTGAGTTCTATAAGATAAAGCCATAAACATGTGTATCCGAGTCTTCTATCAAAAGTTACAGCTATTTCTATGAAGTTGTACAAAAACGCTTTCTTTCGCCAAGACAGTGCGTTTCTCACTGTTACATGCATTTGAATGGGGAACTCGACCGAAACAAAGTATAAGTTTTCATTATGTGAATAACTTGGAAATCTTAGCTCAAACAGCTGCAAAACCTGTTTGCCCAGCACGGAGACCTTGAGTTCTATAAGATAAAGCCATAAACATGTGTATCCGAGTCTTCTATCAAAAGTTACAGCTATTTCTATGAAGTTGTACAAAATAGCTTTCTTTCGCCAAGACAGTGCGTTTCTCACTGTTACATGCATTTGAATGGGGAACTCGACCGAAACAAAGTATAAGTTTTCATTATGTGAATAACTTGGAAATCTTAGCTCAAACAGCTGCAAAACCTGTTTTCCAAGCACGTAGACCTTGAGTTCTATAAGATAAAGCCATAAACATGTTTGTCTGAGTCTTCTATCAAAAGTTACAGCTATTTCTATGAAGTTGTACAAAAACGCTTTCTTTCGCCAAGACAGTGCGTTTCTCACTGTTACATGCATTTGAATGGGGAACTCGACCGAAACAAAGTATAGGTTTTCATTATGTGAATAACTTGGAAATCTTAGCTCAAACAGCTGCAAAACCTGTTTTCCCAGCACGGGGACCTTGAGTTCTATAAGATAAAGCCATAAACATGTGTATCCGAGTCTTCTATCAAAAGTTACAGCTATTTATATGAAGTTGTACAAAAACGCTTTCTTTCGCCAAGACAGTGCGTTTCTCACTGTTACATGCATTTGAATGGGGAACTCGACCGAAACAAAGTATAAGTTTTCATTATGTGAATAACTTGGAAATCTTAGCTCAAACAGCTGCAAAACCTGTTTGCCCAGCACGGAGACCTTGAGTTCTATAAGATAAAGCCATAAACATGTGTATCCGAGTCTTCTATCAAAAGTTACAGCTATTTCTATGAAGTTGTACAAAAACGCTTTCTTTCGCCAAGACAGTGCGTTTCTCACTGGTACATGCATTTGAATGGGGAACTCGACCGAAACAAAGTATAAGTTTTCATTATGTGAATAACTTGGAAATCTTAGCTCAAACAGCTGCAAAACCTGTTTTCCCAGCACGGAGACCTTGAGTTCTATAAGATAAAGCCATAAACATGTTTGTCTGAGTCTTCTATCAAAAGTTACAGCTATTTCTATGAAGTTGTACAAAAACGCTTTCTTTCGCCAAGACAGTGCGTTTCTCACTGTTACATGCATTTGAATGGGGAACTCGACCGAAACAAAGTATAGGTTTTCATTATGTGAATAACTTGGAAATCTTAGCTTAAACAGCTGCAAAACCTGTTTGCCAAGCACGGAGACCTTGAGTTCTATAAGATAAAGCCATAAACATGTGTATCCGAGTCTTCTATCAAAAGTTACAGCTATTTCTATGAAGTTGTACAAAAACGCTTTCTTTCGCCAAGACAGTGCGTTTCTCACTGTTACATGCATTTGAATGGGGAACTCGACCGAAACAAAGTATAGGTTTTCATTATGTGAATAACTTGGAAATCTTAGCTCAAACAGCTGCAAAACCTGTTTGCCAAGCACGGAGACCTTGAGTTCTATAAGATAAAGCCATAAACATGTGTATCCGAGTCTTCTATCAAAAGTTACAGCTATTTCTATGAAGTTGTACAAAAACGCTTTCTTTCGCCAAGACAGTGCGTTTCTCACTGTTACATGCATTTGAATGGGGAACTCGACTGAAACAAAGTATAAGTTTTCATTATGTGAATAACTTGGAAATCTTAGCTCAAACAGCTGCAAAACCTGTTTGCCCAGCACGGAGACCTTGAGTTCTATAAGATAAAGCCATAAACATGTGTATCCGAGTCTTCTATCAAAAGTTACAGCTATTTCTATGAAGTTGTACAAAAACGCTTTCTTTCGCCAAGACAGTGCGTTTCTCACTGTTACATGCATTTGAATGGGGAACTCGACCGAAACAAAGTATAGGTTTTCATTATGTGAATAACTTGGAAATCTTAGCTCAAACAGCTGCAAAACCTGTTTTCCAAGCACGTAGACCTTGAGTTCTATAAGATAAAGCCATAAACATGTTTGTCTGAGTCTTCTATCAAAAGTTACAGCTATTTCTATGAAGTTGTACAAAAACGCTTTCTTTCGCCAAGACAGTGCGTTTCTCACTGTTACATGCATTTGAATGGGGAACTCGACCGAAACAAAGTATAGGTTTTCATTATGTGAATAACTTGGAAATCTTAGCTTAAACAGCTGCAAAACCTGTTTGCCAAGCACGGAGACCTTGAGTTCTATAAGATAAAGCCATAAACATGTGTATCCGAGTCTTCTATCAAAAGTTACAGCTATTTCTATGAAGTTGTACAAAAACGCTTTCTTTCGCCAAGACAGTGCGTTTCTCACTGTTACATGCATTTGAATGGGGAACTCGACCGAAACAAAGTATAAGTTTTCATTATGTGAATAACTTGGAAATCTTAGCTCAAACAGCTGCAAAACCTGTTTGCCCAACACGGAGACCTTGAGTTCTATAAGATAAAGCCATAAACATGTGTATCCGAGTCTTCTATCAAAAGTTACAGCTATTTCTATGAAGTTGTACAAAAACGCTTTCTTTCGCCAAGACAGTGCGTTTCTCACTGTTACATGCATTTGAATGGGGAACTCGACCGAAACAAAGTATAGGTTTTCATTATGTGAATAACTTGGAAATCTTAGCTCAAACAGCTGCAAAACCTGTTTTCCCAGCACGGAGACCTTGAGTTCTATAAGATAAAGCCATAAACATGTGTATCCGAGTCTTCTATCAAAAGTTACAGCTATTTATATGAAGTTGTACAAAAACGCTTTCTTTCGCCAAGACAGTGCGTTTCTCACTGTTACATGCATTTGAATGGGGAACTCGACTGAAACAAAGTATAAGTTTTCATTATGTGAATAACTTGGAAATCTTAGCTCAAACAGCTGCAAAACCTGTTTTCCCAGCACGTAGACCTTGAGTTCTATAAGATAAAGCCATAAACATGTTTGTCTGAGTCTTCTATCAAAAGTTACAGCTATTTCTATGAAGTTGTACAAAAACGCTTTCTTTCGCCAAGACAGTGCGTTTCTCACTGTTACATGCATTTGAATGGGGAACTCGACCGAAACAAAGTATAGGTTTTCATTATGTGAATAACTTGGAAATCTTAGCTCAAACAGCTGCAAAACCTGTTTTCCCAGCACGGGGACCTTGAGTTCTATAAGATAAAGCCATAAACATGTTTGTCTGAGTCTTCTATCAAAAGTTACAGCTATTTCTATGAAGTTGTACAAAAACGCTTTCTTTCGCCAAGACAGTGCGTTTCTCACTGTTACATGCATTTGAATGGGGAACTCGACCGAAACAAAGTATAAGTTTTCATTATGTGAATAACTTGGAAATCTTAGCTCAAACAGCTGCAAAACCTGTTTGCCCAGCACGGAGACCTTGAGTTCTATAAGATAAAGCCATAAACATGTGTATCCGAGTCTTCTATCAAAAGTTACAGCTATTTCTATGAAGTTGTACAAAATAGCTTTCTTTCGCCAAGACAGTGCGTTTCTCACTGTTACATGCATTTGAATGGGGAACTCGACCGAAACAAAGTATAAGTTTTCATTATGTGAATAACTTGGAAATCTTAGCTCAAACAGCTGCAAAACCTGTTTTCCAAGCACGTAGACCTTGAGTTCTATAAGATAAAGCCATAAACATGTTTGTCTGAGTCTTCTATCAAAAGTTACAGCTATTTCTATGAAGTTGTACAAAAACGCTTTCTTTCGCCAAGACAGTGCGTTTCTCACTGTTACATGCATTTGAATGGGGAACTCGACCGAAACAAAGTATAGGTTTTCATTATGTGAATAACTTGGAAATCTTAGCTCAAACAGCTGCAAAACCTGTTTTCCCAGCACGGGGACCTTGAGTTCTATAAGATAAAGCCATAAACATGTGTATCCGAGTCTTCTATCAAAAGTTACAGCTATTTATATGAAGTTGTACAAAAACGCTTTCTTTCGCCAAGACAGTGCGTTTCTCACTGTTACATGCATTTGAATGGGGAACTCGACCGAAACAAAGTATAAGTTTTCATTATGTGAATAACTTGGAAATCTTAGCTCAAACAGCTGCAAAACCTGTTTGCCCAGCACGGAGACCTTGAGTTCTATAAGATAAAGCCATAAACATGTGTATCCGAGTCTTCTATCAAAAGTTACAGCTATTTCTATGAAGTTGTACAAAAACGCTTTCTTTCGCCAAGACAGTGCGTTTCTCACTGGTACATGCATTTGAATGGGGAACTCGACCGAAACAAAGTATAAGTTTTCATTATGTGAATAACTTGGAAATCTTAGCTCAAACAGCTGCAAAACCTGTTTTCCCAGCACGGAGACCTTGAGTTCTATAAGATAAAGCCATAAACATGTTTGTCTGAGTCTTCTATCAAAAGTTACAGCTATTTCTATGAAGTTGTACAAAAACGCTTTCTTTCGCCAAGACAGTGCGTTTCTCACTGTTACATGCATTTGAATGGGGAACTCGACCGAAACAAAGTATAGGTTTTCATTATGTGAATAACTTGGAAATCTTAGCTTAAACAGCTGCAAAACCTGTTTGCCAAGCACGGAGACCTTGAGTTCTATAAGATAAAGCCATAAACATGTGTATCCGAGTCTTCTATCAAAAGTTACAGCTATTTCTATGAAGTTGTACAAAAACGCTTTCTTTCGCCAAGACAGTGCGTTTCTCACTGTTACATGCATTTGAATGGGGAACTCGACCGAAACAAAGTATAGGTTTTCATTATGTGAATAACTTGGAAATCTTAGCTCAAACAGCTGCAAAACCTGTTTGCCAAGCACGGAGACCTTGAGTTCTATAAGATAAAGCCATAAACATGTGTATCCGAGTCTTCTATCAAAAGTTACAGCTATTTCTATGAAGTTGTACAAAAACGCTTTCTTTCGCCAAGACAGTGCGTTTCTCACTGTTACATGCATTTGAATGGGGAACTCGACTGAAACAAAGTATAAGTTTTCATTATGTGAATAACTTGGAAATCTTAGCTCAAACAGCTGCAAAACCTGTTTGCCCAGCACGGAGACCTTGAGTTCTATAAGATAAAGCCATAAACATGTGTATCCGAGTCTTCTATCAAAAGTTACAGCTATTTCTATGAAGTTGTACAAAAACGCTTTCTTTCGCCAAGACAGTGCGTTTCTCACTGTTACATGCATTTGAATGGGGAACTCGACCGAAACAAAGTATAGGTTTTCATTATGTGAATAACTTGGAAATCTTAGCTCAAACAGCTGCAAAACCTGTTTTCCAAGCACGTAGACCTTGAGTTCTATAAGATAAAGCCATAAACATGTTTGTCTGAGTCTTCTATCAAAAGTTACAGCTATTTCTATGAAGTTGTACAAAAACGCTTTCTTTCGCCAAGACAGTGCGTTTCTCACTGTTACATGCATTTGAATGGGGAACTCGACCGAAACAAAGTATAGGTTTTCATTATGTGAATAACTTGGAAATCTTAGCTTAAACAGCTGCAAAACCTGTTTGCCAAGCACGGAGACCTTGAGTTCTATAAGATAAAGCCATAAACATGTGTATCCGAGTCTTCTATCAAAAGTTACAGCTATTTCTATGAAGTTGTACAAAAACGCTTTCTTTCGCCAAGACAGTGCGTTTCTCACTGTTACATGCATTTGAATGGGGAACTCGACCGAAACAAAGTATAAGTTTTCATTATGTGAATAACTTGGAAATCTTAGCTCAAACAGCTGCAAAACCTGTTTGCCCAACACGGAGACCTTGAGTTCTATAAGATAAAGCCATAAACATGTGTATCCGAGTCTTCTATCAAAAGTTACAGCTATTTCTATGAAGTTGTACAAAAACGCTTTCTTTCGCCAAGACAGTGCGTTTCTCACTGTTACATGCATTTGAATGGGGAACTCGACCGAAACAAAGTATAGGTTTTCATTATGTGAATAACTTGGAAATCTTAGCTCAAACAGCTGCAAAACCTGTTTTCCCAGCACGGAGACCTTGAGTTCTATAAGATAAAGCCATAAACATGTGTATCCGAGTCTTCTATCAAAAGTTACAGCTATTTATATGAAGTTGTACAAAAACGCTTTCTTTCGCCAAGACAGTGCGTTTCTCACTGTTACATGCATTTGAATGGGGAACTCGACTGAAACAAAGTATAAGTTTTCATTATGTGAATAACTTGGAAATCTTAGCTCAAACAGCTGCAAAACCTGTTTTCCCAGCACGTAGACCTTGAGTTCTATAAGATAAAGCCATAAACATGTTTGTCTGAGTCTTCTATCAAAAGTTACAGCTATTTCTATGAAGTTGTACAAAAACGCTTTCTTTCGCCAAGACAGTGCGTTTCTCACTGTTACATGCATTTGAATGGGGAACTCGACCGAAACAAAGTATAGGTTTTCATTATGTGAATAACTTGGAAATCTTAGCTCAAACAGCTGCAAAACCTGTTTTCCCAGCACGGGGACCTTGAGTTCTATAAGATAAAGCCATAAACATGTTTGTCTGAGTCTTCTATCAAAAGTTACAGCTATTTCTATGAAGTTGTACAAAAACGCTTTCTTTCGCCAAGACAGTGCGTTTCTCACTGTTACATGCATTTGAATGGGGAACTCGACCGAAACAAAGTATAAGTTTTCATTATGTGAATAACTTGGAAATCTTAGCTCAAACAGCTGCAAAACCTGTTTGCCCAGCACGGAGACCTTGAGTTCTATAAGATAAAGCCATAAACATGTGTATCCGAGTCTTCTATCAAAAGTTACAGCTATTTCTATGAAGTTGTACAAAATAGCTTTCTTTCGCCAAGACAGTGCGTTTCTCACTGTTACATGCATTTGAATGGGGAACTCGACCGAAACAAAGTATAAGTTTTCATTATGTGAATAACTTGGAAATCTTAGCTCAAACAGCTGCAAAACCTGTTTTCCCAGCACGTAGACCTTGAGTTCTATAAGATAAAGCCATAAACATGTTTGTCTGAGTCTTCTATCAAAAGTTACAGCTATTTCTATGAAGTTGTACAAAAACGCTTTCTTTCGCCAAGACAGTGCGTTTCTCACTGTTACATGCATTTGAATGGGGAACTCGACCGAAACAAAGTATAGGTTTTCATTATGTGAATAACTTGGAAATCTTAGCTCAAACAGCTGCAAAACCTGTTTTCCCAGCACGGGGACCTTGAGTTCTATAAGATAAAGCCATAAACATGTTTGTCTGAGTCTTCTATCAAAAGTTACAGCTATTTCTATGAAGTTGTACAAAAACGCTTTCTTTCGCCAAGACAGTGCGTTTCTCACTGTTACATGCATTTGAATGGGGAACTCGACCGAAACAAAGTATAAGTTTTCATTATGTGAATAACTTGGAAATCTTAGCTCAAACAGCTGCAAAACCTGATTTCCCAGCACGGAGACCTTGAGTTCTATAATATAAGGCCATAAACATGTTTGTCTGAGTCTTCTATCAAAAGTTACAGCTATTTCTATGAAGTTGTACAAAATAGCTTTCTTTCGCCAAGACAGTGCGTTTCTCACTGTTACATGCATTTGAATGGGGAACTCGACCGAAACAAAGTATAGGTTTTCATTAGGTGAATAACTTGGAAATCTTAGCTCAAACAGCTGCAAAACCTGTTTTCCCAGCACGGAAACCTTGAGTTCTATAAGATAAAGCCATAAACATGTTTGTCTGAGTCTTCTATCAAAAGTTACAGCTATTTCTATGAAGTTGTACAAAAACGCTTTCTTTCGCCAAGACAGTGCGTTTCTCACTGTTACATGCATTTGAATGGGGAACTCGACCGAAACAAAGTATAGGTTTTCATTATGTGAATAACTTGGAAATCTTAGCTCAAACAGCTGCAAAACCTGTTTGCCAAGCACGGAGACCTTGAGTTCTATAAGATAAAGCCATAAACATGTGTATCCGAGTCTTCTATCAAAAGTTACAGCTATTTCTATGAAGTTGTACAAAAACGCTTTCTTTCGCCAAGACAGTGCGTTTCTCACTGTTACATGCATTTGAATGGGGAACTCGACTGAAACAAAGTATAAGTTTTCATTATGTGAATAACTTGGAAATCTTAGCTCAAACAGCTGCAAAACCTGTTTGCCCAGCACGGAGACCTTGAGTTCTATAAGATAAAGCCATAAACATGTGTATCCGAGTCTTCTATCAAAAGTTACAGCTATTTCTATGAAGTTGTACAAAAACGCTTTCTTTCGCCAAGACAGTGCGTTTCTCACTGTTACATGCATTTGAATGGGGAACTCGACCGAAACAAAGTATAGGTTTTCATTATGTGAATAACTTGGAAATCTTAGCTCAAACAGCTGCAAAACCTATTTTCCCAGCACGGAGACCTTGAGTTCTATAAGATAAAGCCATAAACATGTGTATCCGAGTCTTCTATCAAAAGTTACAGCTATTTCTATGAAGTTGTACAAAAACGCTTTCTTTCGCCAAGACAGTGCGTTTCTCACTGTTACATGCATTTGAATGGGGAACTCGACCGAAACAAAGTATAGGTTTTCATTATGTGAATAACTTGGAAATCTTAGCTCAAACAGCTGCAAAACCTGTTTTCCCAGCACGGGGACCTTGAGTTCTATAAGATAAAGCCATAAACATGTGTATCCGAGTCTTCTATCAAAAGTTACAGCTATTTATATGAAGTTGTACAAAAACGCTTTCTTTCGCCAAGACAGTGCGTTTCTCACTGTTACATGCATTTGAATGGGGAACTCGACCGAAACAAAGTATAGGTTTTCATTATGTGAATAACTTGGAAATCTTAGCTCAAACAGCTGCAAAACCTGTTTGCCCAGCACGGAGACCTTGAGTTCTATAAGATAAAGCCATAAACATGTTTGTCTGAGTCTTCTATCAAAAGTTACAGCTATTTCTATGAAGTTGTACAAAAACGCTTTCTTTCGCCAAGACAGTGCGTTTCTCACTGGTACATGCATTTGAATGGGGAACTCGACCGAAACAAAGTATAAGTTTTCATTATGTTAATAACTTGGAACTCTTAGCTCAAACAGCTGCAAAACCTGTTTTCCCAGCACGGAGACCTTGAGTTCTATAATATAAGGCCATAAACATGTTTGTCTGAGTCTTCTATCAAAAGTTACAGCTATTTCTATGAAGTTGTACAAAAACGCTTTCTTTCGCCAAGACAGTGCGTTTCTCACTGGTACATGCATTTGAATGGGGAACTCGACCGAAACAAAGTATAGGTTTTCATTATGTGAATAACTTGGAAATCTTAGCTCAAACAGCTGCAAAACCTGTTTTCCCAGCACGGAGACCTTGAGTTCTATAAGATAAAGCCATAAACATGTTTGTCTGAGTCTTCTATCAAAAGTTACAGCTATTTCTATGAAGTTGTACAAAAACGCTTTCTTTCGCCAAGACAGTGCGTTTCTCACTGTTACATGCATTTGAATGGGGAACTCGACCGAAACAAAGTATAAGTTTTCATTATGTGAATAACTTGGAAATCTTAGCTCAAACAGCTGCAAAACCTGTTTTCCCAGCACGTAGACCTTGAGTTCTATAAGATAAAGCCATAAACATGTTTGTCTGAGTCTTCTATCAAAAGTTACAGCTATTTCTATGAAGTTGTACAAAAACGCTTTCTTTCGCCAAGACAGTGCGTTTCTCACTGTTACATGCATTTGAATGGGGAACTCGACCGAAACAAAGTATAGGTTTTCATTATGTGAATAACTTGGAAATCTTAGCTCAAACAGCTGCAAAACCTGTTTTCCCAGCACGGAAACCTTGAGTTCTATAAGATAAAGCCATAAACATGTTTGTCTGAGTCTTCTATCAAAAGTTACAGCTATTTCTATGAAGTTGTACAAAAACGCTTTCTTTCGCCAAGACAGTGCGTTTCTCACTGTTACATGCATTTGAATGGGGAACTCGACCGAAACAAAGTATAGGTTTTCATTATGTGAATAACTTGGAAATCTTAGCTCAAACAGCTGCAAAACCTGTTTGCCAAGCACGGAGACCTTGAGTTCTATAAGATAAAGCCATAAACATGTGTATCCGAGTCTTCTATCAAAAGTTACAGCTATTTCTATGAAGTTGTACAAAAACGCTTTCTTTCGCCAAGACAGTGCGTTTCTCACTGTTACATGCATTTGAATGGGGAACTCGACTGAAACAAAGTATAAGTTTTCATTATGTGAATAACTTGGAAATCTTAGCTCAAACAGCTGCAAAACCTGTTTGCCCAGCACGGAGACCTTGAGTTCTATAAGATAAAGCCATAAACATGTGTATCCGAGTCTTCTATCAAAAGTTACAGCTATTTCTATGAAGTTGTACAAAAACGCTTTCTTTCGCCAAGACAGTGCGTTTCTCACTGTTACATGCATTTGAATGGGGAACTCGACCGAAACAAAGTATAGGTTTTCATTATGTGAATAACTTGGAAATCTTAGCTCAAACAGCTGCAAAACCTGTTTTCCCAGCACGGGGACCTTGAGTTCTATAAGATAAAGCCATAAACATGTTTGTCTGAGTCTTCTATCAAAAGTTACAGCTATTTCTATGAAGTTGTACAAAAACGCTTTCTTTCGCCAAGACAGTGCGTTTCTCACTGTTACATGCATTTGAATGGGGAACTCGACCGAAACAAAGTATAAGTTTTCATTATGTGAATAACTTGGAAATCTTAGCTCAAACAGCTGCAAAACCTGTTTGCCCAGCACGGAGACCTTGAGTTCTATAAGATAAAGCCATAAACATGTGTATCCGAGTCTTCTATCAAAAGTTACAGCTATTTCTATGAAGTTGTACAAAAACGCTTTCTTTCGCCAAGACAGTGCGTTTCTCACTGTTACATGCATTTGAATGGGGAACTCGACCGAAACAAAGTATAGGTTTTCATTATGTGAATAACTTGGAAATCTTAGCTCAAACAGCTGCAAAACCTGTTTTCCCAGCACGGAGACCTTGAGTTCTATAAGATAAAGCCATAAACATGTGTATCCGAGTCTTCTATCAAAAGTTACAGCTATTTATATGAAGTTGTACAAAAACGCTTTCTTTCGCCAAGACAGTGCGTTTCTCACTGTTACATGCATTTGAATGGGGAACTCGACCGAAACAAAGTATAAGTTTTCATTATGTGAATAACTTGGAAATCTTAGCTCAAACAGCTGCAAAACCTGTTTGCCCAGCACGGAGACCTTGAGTTCTATAAGATAAAGCCATAAACATGTGTATCCGAGTCTTCTATCAAAAGTTACAGCTATTTCTATGAAGTTGTACAAAATAGCTTTCTTTCGCCAAGACAGTGCGTTTCTCACTGTTACATGCATTTGAATGGGGAACTCGACCGAAACAAAGTATAAGTTTTCATTATGTGAATAACTTGGAAATCTTAGCTCAAACAGCTGCAAAACCTGTTTTCCCAGCACGTAGACCTTGAGTTCTATAAGATAAAGCCATAAACATGTTTGTCTGAGTCTTCTATCAAAAGTTACAGCTATTTCTATGAAGTTGTACAAAAACGCTTTCTTTCGCCAAGACAGTGCGTTTCTCACTGTTACATGCATTTGAATGGGGAACTCGACCGAAACAAAGTATAAGTTTTCATTATGTGAATAACTTGGAAATCTTAGCTCAAACAGCTGCAAAACCTGTTTGCCCAGCACGGAGACCTTGAGTTCTATAATATAAGGCCATAAACATGTTTGTCTGAGTCTTCTATCAAAAGTTACAGCTATTTCTATGAAGTTGTACAAAAACGCTTTCTTTCGCCAAGACAGTGCGTTTCTCACTGTTACATGCATTTGAATGGGGAACTCGACCGAAACAAAGTATAGGTTTTCATTATGTGAATAACTTGGAAATCTTAGCTCAAACAGCTGCAAAACCTGTTTGCCAAGCACGGAGACCTTGAGTTCTATAAGATAAAGCCATAAACATGTGTATCCGAGTCTTCTATCAAAAGTTACAGCTATTTCTATGAAGTTGTACAAAAACGCTTTCTTTCGCCAAGACAGTGCGTTTCTCACTGTTACATGCATTTGAATGGGGAACTCGACTGAAACAAAGTATAAGTTTTCATTATGTGAATAACTTGGAAATCTTAGCTCAAACAGCTGCAAAACCTGTTTGCCCAGCACGGAGACCTTGAGTTCTATAAGATAAAGCCATAAACATGTGTATCCGAGTCTTCTATCAAAAGTTACAGCTATTTCTATGAAGTTGTACAAAAACGCTTTCTTTCGCCAAGACAGTGCGTTTCTCACTGTTACATGCATTTGAATGGGGAACTCGACCGAAACAAAGTATAGGTTTTCATTATGTGAATAACTTGGAAATCTTAGCTCAAACAGCTGCAAAACCTGTTTTCCCAGCACGGGGACCTTGAGTTCTATAAGATAAAGCCATAAACATGTTTGTCTGAGTCTTCTATCAAAAGTTACAGCTATTTCTATGAAGTTGTACAAAAACGCTTTCTTTCGCCAAGACAGTGCGTTTCTCACTGTTACATGCATTTGAATGGGGAACTCGACCGAAACAAAGTATAAGTTTTCATTATGTGAATAACTTGGAAATCTTAGCTCAAACAGCTGCAAAACCTGTTTGCCCAGCACGGAGACCTTGAGTTCTATAAGATAAAGCCATAAACATGTGTATCCGAGTCTTCTATCAAAAGTTACAGCTATTTCTATGAAGTTGTACAAAAACGCTTTCTTTCGCCAAGACAGTGCGTTTCTCACTGTTACATGCATTTGAATGGGGAACTCGACCGAAACAAAGTATAGGTTTTCATTATGTGAATAACTTGGAAATCTTAGCTCAAACAGCTGCAAAACCTGTTTTCCCAGCACGGAGACCTTGAGTTCTATAAGATAAAGCCATAAACATGTGTATCCGAGTCTTCTATCAAAAGTTACAGCTATTTATATGAAGTTGTACAAAAACGCTTTCTTTCGCCAAGACAGTGCGTTTCTCACTGTTACATGCATTTGAATGGGGAACTCGACCGAAACAAAGTATAAGTTTTCATTATGTGAATAACTTGGAAATCTTAGCTCAAACAGCTGCAAAACCTGTTTGCCCAGCACGGAGACCTTGAGTTCTATAAGATAAAGCCATAAACATGTGTATCCGAGTCTTCTATCAAAAGTTACAGCTATTTCTATGAAGTTGTACAAAATAGCTTTCTTTCGCCAAGACAGTGCGTTTCTCACTGTTACATGCATTTGAATGGGGAACTCGACCGAAACAAAGTATAAGTTTTCATTATGTGAATAACTTGGAAATCTTAGCTCAAACAGCTGCAAAACCTGTTTTCCCAGCACGTAGACCTTGAGTTCTATAAGATAAAGCCATAAACATGTTTGTCTGAGTCTTCTATCAAAAGTTACAGCTATTTCTATGAAGTTGTACAAAAACGCTTTCTTTCGCCAAGACAGTGCGTTTCTCACTGTTACATGCATTTGAATGGGGAACTCGACCGAAACAAAGTATAAGTTTTCATTATGTGAATAACTTGGAAATCTTAGCTCAAACAGCTGCAAAACCTGTTTGCCCAGCACGGAGACCTTGAGTTCTATAATATAAGGCCATAAACATGTTTGTCTGAGTCTTCTATCAAAAGTTACAGCTATTTCTATGAAGTTGTACAAAAACGCTTTCTTTCGCCAAGACAGTGCGTTTCTCACTGTTACATGCATTTGAATGGGGAACTCGACCGAAACAAAGTATAGGTTTTCATTATGTGAATAACTTGGAAATCTTAGCTCAAACAGCTGCAAAACCTGTTTGCCAAGCACGGAGACCTTGAGTTCTATAAGATAAAGCCATAAACATGTGTATCCGAGTCTTCTATCAAAAGTTACAGCTATTTCTATGAAGTTGTACAAAAACGCTTTCTTTCGCCAAGACAGTGCGTTTCTCACTGTTACATGCATTTGAATGGGGAACTCGACTGAAACAAAGTATAAGTTTTCATTATGTGAATAACTTGGAAATCTTAGCTCAAACAGCTGCAAAACCTGTTTTCCCAGCACGGAGACCTTGAGTTCTATAAGATAAAGCCATAAACATGTGTATCCGAGTCTTCTATCAAAAGTTACAGCTATTTATATGAAGTTGTACAAAAACGCTTTCTTTCGCCAAGACAGTGCGTTTCTCACTGTTACATGCATTTGAATGGGGAACTCGACCGAAACAAAGTATAAGTTTTCATTATGTGAATAACTTGGAAATCTTAGCTCAAACAGCTGCAAAACCTGTTTGCCCAGCACGGAGACCTTGAGTTCTATAAGATAAAGCCATAAACATGTGTATCCGAGTCTTCTATCAAAAGTTACAGCTATTTCTATGAAGTTGTACAAAATAGCTTTCTTTCGCCAAGACAGTGCGTTTCTCACTGTTACATGCATTTGAATGGGGAACTCGACCGAAACAAAGTATAGGTTTTCATTATGTGAATAACTTGGAAATCTTAGCTCAAACAGCTGCAAAACCTGTTTTCCCAGCACGTAGACCTTGAGTTCTATAAGATAAAGCCATAAACATGTTTGTCTGAGTCTTCTATCAAAAGTTACAGCTATTTCTATGAAGTTGTACAAAAACGCTTTCTTTCGCCAAGACAGTGCGTTTCTCACTGTTACATGCATTTGAATGGGGAACTCGACTGAAACAAAGTATAGGTTTTCATTATGTGAATAACTTGGAAATCTTAGCTCAAACAGCTGCAAAACCTGTTTGCCAAGCACGGAGACCTTGAGTTCTATAAGATAAAGCCATAAACATGTGTATCCGAGTCTTCTATCAAAAGTTACAGCTATTTCTATGAAGTTGTACAAAAACGCTTTCTTTCGCCAAGACAGTGCGTTTCTCACTGTTACATGCATTTGAATGGGGAACTCGACTGAAACAAAGTATAAGTTTTCATTATGTGAATAACTTGGAAATCTTAGCTCAAACAGCTGCAAAACCTGTTTGCCCAGCACGGAGACCTTGAGTTCTATAAGATAAAGCCATAAACATGTGTATCCGAGTCTTCTATCAAAAGTTACAGCTATTTCTATGAAGTTGTACAAAAACGCTTTCTTTCGCCAAGACAGTGCGTTTCTCACTGTTACATGCATTTGAATGGGGAACTCGACCGAAACAAAGTATAGGTTTTCATTATGTGAATAACTTGGAAATCTTAGCTCAAACAGCTGCAAAACCTGTTTTCCCAGCACGGGGACCTTGAGTTCTATAAGATAAAGCCATAAACATGTTTGTCTGAGTCTTCTATCAAAAGTTACAGCTATTTCTATGAAGTTGTACAAAAACGCTTTCTTTCGCCAAGACAGTGCGTTTCTCACTGTTACATGCATTTGAATGGGGAACTCGACTGAAACAAAGTATAGGTTTTCATTATGTGAATAACTTGGAAATCTTAGCTCAAACAGCTGCAAAACCTGTTTTCCCAGCACGGGGACCTTGAGTTCTATAAGATAAAGCCATAAACATGTTTGTCTGAGTCTTCTATCAAAAGTTACAGCTATTTCTATGAAGTTGTACAAAAACGCTTTCTTTCGCCAAGACAGTGCGTTTCTCACTGTTACATGCATTTGAATGGGGAACTCGACTGAAACAAAGTATAGGTTTTCATTATGTGAATAACTTGGAAATCTTAGCTCAAACAGCTGCAAAACCTGTTTGCCAAGCACGGAGACCTTGAGTTCTATAAGATAAAGCCATAAACATGTGTATCCGAGTCTTCTATCAAAAGTTACAGCTATTTCTATGAAGTTGTACAAAAACGCTTTCTTTCGCCAAGACAGTGCGTTTCTCACTGTTACATGCATTTGAATGGGGAACTCGACTGAAACAAAGTATAAGTTTTCATTATGTGAATAACTTGGAAATCTTAGCTCAAACAGCTGCAAAACCTGTTTGCCCAGCACGGAGACCTTGAGTTCTATAAGATAAAGCCATAAACATGTGTATCCGAGTCTTCTATCAAAAGTTACAGCTATTTCTATGAAGTTGTACAAAAACGCTTTCTTTCGCCAAGACAGTGCGTTTCTCACTGTTACATGCATTTGAATGGGGAACTCGACCGAAACAAAGTATAGGTTTTCATTATGTGAATAACTTGGAAATCTTAGCTCAAACAGCTGCAAAACCTGTTTTCCCAGCACGGGGACCTTGAGTTCTATAAGATAAAGCCATAAACATGTGTATCCGAGTCTTCTATCAAAAGTTACAGCTATTTCTATGAAGTTGTACAAAAACGCTTTCTTTCGCCAAGACAGTGCGTTTCTCACTGTTACATGCATTTGAATGGGGAACTCGACCGAAACAAAGTATAGGTTTTCATTATGTGAATAACTTGGAAATCTTAGCTCAAACAGCTGCAAAACCTGTTTTCCCAGCACGGAAACCTTGAGTTCTATAAGATAAAGCCATAAACATGTTTGTCTGAGTCTTCTATCAAAAGTTACAGCTATTTCTATGAAGTTGTACAAAAACGCTTTCTTTCGCCAAGACAGTGCGTTTCTCACTGTTACATGCATTTGAATGGGGAACTCGACCGAAACAAAGTATAGGTTTTCATTATGTGAATAACTTGGAAATCTTAGCTCAAACAGCTGCAAAACCTGTTTGCCAAGCACGGAGACCTTGAGTTCTATAAGATAAAGCCATAAACATGTGTATCCGAGTCTTCTATCAAAAGTTACAGCTATTTCTATGAAGTTGTACAAAAACGCTTTCTTTCGCCAAGACAGTGCGTTTCTCACTGTTACATGCATTTGAATGGGGAACTCGACTGAAACAAAGTATAAGTTTTCATTATGTGAATAACTTGGAAATCTTAGCTCAAACAGCTGCAAAACCTGTTTGCCCAGCACGGAGACCTTGAGTTCTATAAGATAAAGCCATAAACATGTGTATCCGAGTCTTCTATCAAAAGTTACAGCTATTTCTATGAAGTTGTACAAAAACGCTTTCTTTCGCCAAGACAGTGCGTTTCTCACTGTTACATGCATTTGAATGGGGAACTCGACCGAAACAAAGTATAGGTTTTCATTATGTGAATAACTTGGAAATCTTAGCTCAAACAGCTGCAAAACCTGTTTTCCCAGCACGGGGACCTTGAGTTCTATAAGATAAAGCCATAAACATGTTTGTCTGAGTCTTCTATCAAAAGTTACAGCTATTTCTATGAAGTTGTACAAAAACGCTTTCTTTCGCCAAGACAGTGCGTTTCTCACTGTTACATGCATTTGAATGGGGAACTCGACCGAAACAAAGTATAAGTTTTCATTATGTGAATAACTTGGAAATCTTAGCTCAAACAGCTGCAAAACCTGTTTGCCCAGCACGGAGACCTTGAGTTCTATAAGATAAAGCCATAAACATGTGTATCCGAGTCTTCTATCAAAAGTTACAGCTATTTCTATGAAGTTGTACAAAAACGCTTTCTTTCGCCAAGACAGTGCGTTTCTCACTGTTACATGCATTTGAATGGGGAACTCGACCGAAACAAAGTATAGGTTTTCATTATGTGAATAACTTGGAAATCTTAGCTCAAACAGCTGCAAAACCTGTTTTCCCAGCACGGAGACCTTGAGTTCTATAAGATAAAGCCATAAACATGTGTATCCGAGTCTTCTATCAAAAGTTACAGCTATTTCTATGAAGTTGTACAAAAACGCTTTCTTTCGCCAAGACAGTGCGTTTCTCACTGTTACATGCATTTGAATGGGGAACTCGACTGAAACAAAGTATAAGTTTTCATTATGTGAATAACTTGGAAATCTTAGCTCAAACAGCTGCAAAACCTGTTTGCCCAGCACGGAGACCTTGAGTTCTATAAGATAAAGCCATAAACATGTGTATCCGAGTCTTCTATCAAAAGTTACAGCTATTTCTATGAAGTTGTACAAAAACGCTTTCTTTCGCCAAGACAGTGCGTTTCTCACTGTTACATGCATTTGAATGGGGAACTCGACCGAAACAAAGTATAGGTTTTCATTATGTGAATAACTTGGAAATCTTAGCTCAAACAGCTGCAAAACCTGTTTTCCCAGCACGGGGACCTTGAGTTCTATAAGATAAAGCCATAAACATGTTTGTCTGAGTCTTCTATCAAAAGTTACAGCTATTTCTATGAAGTTGTACAAAAACGCTTTCTTTCGCCAAGACAGTGCGTTTCTCACTGTTACATGCATTTGAATGGGGAACTCGACTGAAACAAAGTATAGGTTTTCATTATGTGAATAACTTGGAAATCTTAGCTCAAACAGCTGCAAAACCTGTTTGCCAAGCACGGAGACCTTGAGTTCTATAAGATAAAGCCATAAACATGTGTATCCGAGTCTTCTATCAAAAGTTACAGCTATTTCTATGAAGTTGTACAAAAACGCTTTCTTTCGCCAAGACAGTGCGTTTCTCACTGTTACATGCATTTGAATGGGGAACTCGACTGAAACAAAGTATAAGTTTTCATTATGTGAATAACTTGGAAATCTTAGCTCAAACAGCTGCAAAACCTGTTTGCCCAGCACGGAGACCTTGAGTTCTATAAGATAAAGCCATAAACATGTGTATCCGAGTCTTCTATCAAAAGTTACAGCTATTTCTATGAAGTTGTACAAAAACGCTTTCTTTCGCCAAGACAGTGCGTTTCTCACTGTTACATGCATTTGAATGGGGAACTCGACCGAAACAAAGTATAGGTTTTCATTATGTGAATAACTTGGAAATCTTAGCTCAAACAGCTGCAAAACCTGTTTTCCCAGCACGGGGACCTTGAGTTCTATAAGATAAAGCCATAAACATGTGTATCCGAGTCTTCTATCAAAAGTTACAGCTATTTCTATGAAGTTGTACAAAAACGCTTTCTTTCGCCAAGACAGTGCGTTTCTCACTGTTACATGCATTTGAATGGGGAACTCGACCGAAACAAAGTATAGGTTTTCATTATGTGAATAACTTGGAAATCTTAGCTCAAACAGCTGCAAAACCTGTTTTCCCAGAACGGAAACCTTGAGTTCTATAAGATAAAGCCATAAACATGTTTGTCTGAGTCTTCTATCAAAAGTTACAGCTATTTCTATGAAGTTGTACAAAAACGCTTTCTTTCGCCAAGACAGTGCGTTTCTCACTGTTACATGCATTTGAATGGGGAACTCGACCGAAACAAAGTATAGGTTTTCATTATGTGAATAACTTGGAAATCTTAGCTCAAACAGCTGCAAAACCTGTTTGCCAAGCACGGAGACCTTGAGTTCTATAAGATAAAGCCATAAACATGTGTATCCGAGTCTTCTATCAAAAGTTACAGCTATTTCTATGAAGTTGTACAAAAACGCTTTCTTTCGCCAAGACAGTGCGTTTCTCACTGTTACATGCATTTGAATGGGGAACTCGACTGAAACAAAGTATAAGTTTTCATTATGTGAATAACTTGGAAATCTTAGCTCAAACAGCTGCAAAACCTGTTTGCCCAGCACGGAGACCTTGAGTTCTATAAGATAAAGCCATAAACATGTGTATCCGAGTCTTCTATCAAAAGTTACAGCTATTTCTATGAAGTTGTACAAAAACGCTTTCTTTCGCCAAGACAGTGCGTTTCTCACTGTTACATGCATTTGAATGGGGAACTCGACCGAAACAAAGTATAGGTTTTCATTATGTGAATAACTTGGAAATCTTAGCTCAAACAGCTGCAAAACCTGTTTTCCCAGCACGGGGACCTTGAGTTCTATAAGATAAAGCCATAAACATGTTTGTCTGAGTCTTCTATCAAAAGTTACAGCTATTTCTATGAAGTTGTACAAAAACGCTTTCTTTCGCCAAGACAGTGCGTTTCTCACTGTTACATGCATTTGAATGGGGAACTCGACCGAAACAAAGTATAAGTTTTCATTATGTGAATAACTTGGAAATCTTAGCTCAAACAGCTGCAAAACCTGTTTGCCCAGCACGGAGACCTTGAGTTCTATAAGATAAAGCCATAAACATGTGTATCCGAGTCTTCTATCAAAAGTTACAGCTATTTCTATGAAGTTGTACAAAAACGCTTTCTTTCGCCAAGACAGTGCGTTTCTCACTGTTACATGCATTTGAATGGGGAACTCGACCGAAACAAAGTATAGGTTTTCATTATGTGAATAACTTGGAAATCTTAGCTCAAACAGCTGCAAAACCTGTTTTCCCAGCACGGAGACCTTGAGTTCTATAAGATAAAGCCATAAACATGTGTATCCGAGTCTTCTATCAAAAGTTACAGCTATTTATATGAAGTTGTACAAAAACGCTTTCTTTCGCCAAGACAGTGCGTTTCTCACTGTTACATGCATTTGAATGGGGAACTCGACCGAAACAAAGTATAAGTTTTCATTATGTGAATAACTTGGAAATCTTAGCTCAAACAGCTGCAAAACCTGTTTGCCCAGCACGGAGACCTTGAGTTCTATAAGATAAAGCCATAAACATGTGTATCCGAGTCTTCTATCAAAAGTTACAGCTATTTCTATGAAGTTGTACAAAATAGCTTTCTTTCGCCAAGACAGTGCGTTTCTCACTGTTACATGCATTTGAATGGGGAACTCGACCGAAACAAAGTATAAGTTTTCATTATGTGAATAACTTGGAAATCTTAGCTCAAACAGCTGCAAAACCTGTTTTCCCAGCACGTAGACCTTGAGTTCTATAAGATAAAGCCATAAACATGTTTGTCTGAGTCTTCTATCAAAAGTTACAGCTATTTCTATGAAGTTGTACAAAAACGCTTTCTTTCGCCAAGACAGTGCGTTTCTCACTGTTACATGCATTTGAATGGGGAACTCGACCGAAACAAAGTATAAGTTTTCATTATGTGAATAACTTGGAAATCTTAGCTCAAACAGCTGCAAAACCTGTTTGCCCAGCACGGAGACCTTGAGTTCTATAATATAAGGCCATAAACATGTTTGTCTGAGTCTTCTATCAAAAGTTACAGCTATTTCTATGAAGTTGTACAAAAACGCTTTCTTTCGCCAAGACAGTGCGTTTCTCACTGTTACATGCATTTGAATGGGGAACTCGACCGAAACAAAGTATAGGTTTTCATTATGTGAATAACTTGGAAATCTTAGCTCAAACAGCTGCAAAACCTGTTTGCCAAGCACGGAGACCTTGAGTTCTATAAGATAAAGCCATAAACATGTGTATCCGAGTCTTCTATCAAAAGTTACAGCTATTTCTATGAAGTTGTACAAAAACGCTTTCTTTCGCCAAGACAGTGCGTTTCTCACTGTTACATGCATTTGAATGGGGAACTCGACTGAAACAAAGTATAAGTTTTCATTATGTGAATAACTTGGAAATCTTAGCTCAAACAGCTGCAAAACCTGTTTGCCCAGCACGGAGACCTTGAGTTCTATAAGATAAAGCCATAAACATGTGTATCCGAGTCTTCTATCAAAAGTTACAGCTATTTCTATGAAGTTGTACAAAAACGCTTTCTTTCGCCAAGACAGTGCGTTTCTCACTGTTACATGCATTTGAATGGGGAACTCGACCGAAACAAAGTATAGGTTTTCATTATGTGAATAACTTGGAAATCTTAGCTCAAACAGCTGCAAAACCTGTTTTCCCAGCACGGAGACCTTGAGTTCTATAAGATAAAGCCATAAACATGTTTGTCTGAGTCTTCTATCAAAAGTTACAGCTATTTATATGAAGTTGTACAAAAACGCTTTCTTTCGCCAAGACAGTGCGTTTCTCACTGTTACATGCATTTGAATGGGGAACTCGACCGAAACAAAGTATAAGTTTTCATTATGTGAATAACTTGGAAATCTTAGCTCAAACAGCTGCAAAACCTGTTTGCCCAGCACGGAGACCTTGAGTTCTATAAGATAAAGCCATAAACATGTGTATCCGAGTCTTCTATCAAAAGTTACAGCTATTTCTATGAAGTTGTACAAAATAGCTTTCTTTCGCCAAGACAGTGCGTTTCTCACTGTTACATGCATTTGAATGGGGAACTCGACCGAAACAAAGTATAGGTTTTCATTATGTGAATAACTTGGAAATCTTAGCTCAAACAGCTGCAAAACCTGTTTTCCCAGCACGTAGACCTTGAGTTCTATAAGATAAAGCCATAAACATGTTTGTCTGAGTCTTCTATCAAAAGTTACAGCTATTTCTATGAAGTTGTACAAAAACGCTTTCTTTCGCCAAGACAGTGCGTTTCTCACTGTTACATGCATTTGAATGGGGAACTCGACTGAAACAAAGTATAGGTTTTCATTATGTGAATAACTTGGAAATCTTAGCTCAAACAGCTGCAAAACCTGTTTGCCAAGCACGGAGACCTTGAGTTCTATAAGATAAAGCCATAAACATGTGTATCCGAGTCTTCTATCAAAAGTTACAGCTATTTCTATGAAGTTGTACAAAAACGCTTTCTTTCGCCAAGACAGTGCGTTTCTCACTGTTACATGCATTTGAATGGGGAACTCGACTGAAACAAAGTATAAGTTTTCATTATGTGAATAACTTGGAAATCTTAGCTCAAACAGCTGCAAAACCTGTTTGCCCAGCACGGAGACCTTGAGTTCTATAAGATAAAGCCATAAACATGTGTATCCGAGTCTTCTATCAAAAGTTACAGCTATTTCTATGAAGTTGTACAAAAACGCTTTCTTTCGCCAAGACAGTGCGTTTCTCACTGTTACATGCATTTGAATGGGGAACTCGACCGAAACAAAGTATAGGTTTTCATTATGTGAATAACTTGGAAATCTTAGCTCAAACAGCTGCAAAACCTGTTTTCCCAGCACGGGGACCTTGAGTTCTATAAGATAAAGCCATAAACATGTTTGTCTGAGTCTTCTATCAAAAGTTACAGCTATTTCTATGAAGTTGTACAAAAACGCTTTCTTTCGCCAAGACAGTGCGTTTCTCACTGTTACATGCATTTGAATGGGGAACTCGACTGAAACAAAGTATAGGTTTTCATTATGTGAATAACTTGGAAATCTTAGCTCAAACAGCTGCAAAACCTGTTTGCCAAGCACGGAGACCTTGAGTTCTATAAGATAAAGCCATAAACATGTGTATCCGAGTCTTCTATCAAAAGTTACAGCTATTTCTATGAAGTTGTACAAAAACGCTTTCTTTCGCCAAGACAGTGCGTTTCTCACTGTTACATGCATTTGAATGGGGAACTCGACTGAAACAAAGTATAAGTTTTCATTATGTGAATAACTTGGAAATCTTAGCTCAAACAGCTGCAAAACCTGTTTGCCCAGCACGGAGACCTTGAGTTCTATAAGATAAAGCCATAAACATGTGTATCCGAGTCTTCTATCAAAAGTTACAGCTATTTCTATGAAGTTGTACAAAAACGCTTTCTTTCGCCAAGACAGTGCGTTTCTCACTGTTACATGCATTTGAATGGGGAACTCGACCGAAACAAAGTATAGGTTTTCATTATGTGAATAACTTGGAAATCTTAGCTCAAACAGCTGCAAAACCTGTTTTCCCAGCACGGGGACCTTGAGTTCTATAAGATAAAGCCATAAACATGTGTATCCGAGTCTTCTATCAAAAGTTACAGCTATTTCTATGAAGTTGTACAAAAACGCTTTCTTTCGCCAAGACAGTGCGTTTCTCACTGTTACATGCATTTGAATGGGGAACTCGACCGAAACAAAGTATAGGTTTTCATTATGTGAATAACTTGGAAATCTTAGCTCAAACAGCTGCAAAACCTGTTTTCCCAGCACGGAGACCTTGAGTTCTATAAGATAAAGCCATAAACATGTGTATCCGAGTCTTCTATCAAAAGTTACAGCTATTTATATGAAGTTGTACAAAAACGCTTTCTTTCGCCAAGACAGTGCGTTTCTCACTGTTACATGCATTTGAATGGGGAACTCGACCGAAACAAAGTATAAGTTTTCATTATGTGAATAACTTGGAAATCTTAGCTCAAACAGCTGCAAAACCTGTTTGCCCAGCACGGAGACCTTGAGTTCTATAATATAAGGCCATAAACATGTTTGTCTGAGTCTTCTATCAAAAGTTACAGCTATTTCTATGAAGTTGTACAAAAACGCTTTCTTTCGCCAAGACAGTGCGTTTCTCACTGTTACATGCATTTGAATGGGGAACTCGACCGAAACAAAGTATAGGTTTTCATTATGTGAATAACTTGGAAATCTTAGCTCAAACAGCTGCAAAACCTGTTTGCCCAGCACGGAGACCTTGAGTTCTATAATATAAGGCCATAAACATGTTTGTCTGAGTCTTCTATCAAAAGTTACAGCTATTTCTATGAAGTTGTACAAAAACGCTTTCTTTCGCCAAGACAGTGCGTTTCTCACTGTTACATGCATTTGAATGGGGAACTCGACCGAAACAAAGTATAGGTTTTCATTATGTGAATAACTTGGAAATCTTAGCTCAAACAGCTGCAAAACCTGTTTTCCCAGCACGGAGACCTTGAGTTCTATAAGATAAAGCCATAAACATGTGTATCCGAGTCTTCTATCAAAAGTTACAGCTATTTATATGAAGTTGTACAAAAACGCTTTCTTTCGCCAAGACAGTGCGTTTCTCACTGTTACATGCATTTGAATGGGGAACTCGACCAAAACAAAGTATAAGTTTTCATTATGTGAATAACTTGGAAATCTTAGCTCAAACAGCTGCAAAACCTGTTTGCCCAGCACGGAGACCTTGAGTTCTATAAGATAAAGCCATAAACATGTGTATCCGAGTCTTCTATCAAAAGTTACAGCTATTTCTATGAAGTTGTACAAAATAGCTTTCTTTCGCCAAGACAGTGCGTTTCTCACTGTTACATGCATTTGAATGGGGAACTCGACCGAAACAAAGTATAGGTTTTCATTATGTGAATAACTTGGAAATCTTAGCTCAAACAGCTGCAAAACCTGTTTTCCCAGCACGTAGACCTTGAGTTCTATAAGATAAAGCCATAAACATGTTTGTCTGAGTCTTCTATCAAAAGTTACAGCTATTTCTATGAAGTTGTACAAAAACGCTTTCTTTCGCCAAGACAGTGCGTTTCTCACTGTTACATGCATTTGAATGGGGAACTCGACTGAAACAAAGTATAGGTTTTCATTATGTGAATAACTTGGAAATCTTAGCTCAAACAGCTGCAAAACCTGTTTGCCAAGCACGGAGACCTTGAGTTCTATAAGATAAAGCCATAAACATGTGTATCCGAGTCTTCTATCAAAAGTTACAGCTATTTCTATGAAGTTGTACAAAAACGCTTTCTTTCGCCAAGACAGTGCGTTTCTCACTGTTACATGCATTTGAATGGGGAACTCGACTGAAACAAAGTATAAGTTTTCATTATGTGAATAACTTGGAAATCTTAGCTCAAACAGCTGCAAAACCTGTTTGCCCAGCACGGAGACCTTGAGTTCTATAAGATAAAGCCATAAACATGTGTATCCGAGTCTTCTATCAAAAGTTACAGCTATTTCTATGAAGTTGTACAAAAACGCTTTCTTTCGCCAAGACAGTGCGTTTCTCACTGTTACATGCATTTGAATGGGGAACTCGACCGAAACAAAGTATAGGTTTTCATTATGTGAATAACTTGGAAATCTTAGCTCAAACAGCTGCAAAACCTGTTTTCCCAGCACGGGGACCTTGAGTTCTATAAGATAAAGCCATAAACATGTGTATCCGAGTCTTCTATCAAAAGTTACAGCTATTTCTATGAAGTTGTACAAAAACGCTTTCTTTCGCCAAGACAGTGCGTTTCTCACTGTTACATGCATTTGAATGGGGAACTCGACCGAAACAAAGTATAGGTTTTCATTATGTGAATAACTTGGAAATCTTAGCTCAAACAGCTGCAAAACCTGTTTTCCCAGCACGGAGACCTTGAGTTCTATAAGATAAAGCCATAAACATGTGTATCCGAGTCTTCTATCAAAAGTTACAGCTATTTATATGAAGTTGTACAAAAACGCTTTCTTTCGCCAAGACAGTGCGTTTCTCACTGTTACATGCATTTGAATGGGGAACTCGACCGAAACAAAGTATAAGTTTTCATTATGTGAATAACTTGGAAATCTTAGCTCAAACAGCTGCAAAACCTGTTTGCCCAGCACGGAGACCTTGAGTTCTATAAGATAAAGCCATAAACATGTGTATCCGAGTCTTCTATCAAAAGTTACAGCTATTTCTATGAAGTTGTACAAAATAGCTTTCTTTCGCCAAGACAGTGCGTTTCTCACTGTTACATGCATTTGAATGGGGAACTCGACCGAAACAAAGTATAGGTTTTCATTATGTGAATAACTTGGAAATCTTAGCTCAAACAGCTGCAAAACCTGTTTTCCCAGCACGTAGACCTTGAGTTCTATAAGATAAAGCCATAAACATGTTTGTCTGAGTCTTCTATCAAAAGTTACAGCTATTTCTATGAAGTTGTACAAAAACGCTTTCTTTCGCCAAGACAGTGCGTTTCTCACTGTTACATGCATTTGAATGGGGAACTCGACTGAAACAAAGTATAAGTTTTCATTATGTGAATAACTTGGAAATCTTAGCTCAAACAGCTGCAAAACCTGTTTGCCCAGCACGGAGACCTTGAGTTCTATAAGATAAAGCCATAAACATGTGTATCCGAGTCTTCTATCAAAAGTTACAGCTATTTCTATGAAGTTGTACAAAAACGCTTTCTTTCGCCAAGACAGTGCGTTTCTCACTGTTACATGCATTTGAATGGGGAACTCGACCGAAACAAAGTATAGGTTTTCATTATGTGAATAACTTGGAAATCTTAGCTCAAACAGCTGCAAAACCTGTTTGCCCAGCACGGAGACCTTGAGTTCTATAAGATAAAGCCATAAACATGTGTATCCGAGTCTTCTATCAAAAGTTACAGCTATTTCTATGAAGTTGTACAAAATAGCTTTCTTTCGCCAAGACAGTGCGTTTCTCACTGTTACATGCATTTGAATGGGGAACTCGACCGAAACAAAGTATAGGTTTTCATTATGTGAATAACTTGGAAATCTTAGCTCAAACAGCTGCAAAACCTGTTTTCCCAGCACGTAGACCTTGAGTTCTATAAGATAAAGCCATAAACATGTTTGTCTGAGTCTTCTATCAAAAGTTACAGCTATTTCTATGAAGTTGTACAAAAACGCTTTCTTTCGCCAAGACAGTGCGTTTCTCACTGTTACATGCATTTGAATGGGGAACTCGACCGAAACAAAGTATAGGTTTTCATTATGTGAATAACTTGGAAATCTTAGCTCAAACAGCTGCAAAACCTGTTTTCCCAGCACGGGGACCTTGAGTTCTATAAGATAAAGCCATAAACATGTTTGTCTGAGTCTTCTATCAAAAGTTACAGCTATTTCTATGAAGTTGTACAAAAACGCTTTCTTTCGCCAAGACAGTGCGTTTCTCACTGTTACATGCATTTGAATGGGGAACTCGACCGAAACAAAGTATAAGTTTTCATTATGTGAATAACTTGGAAATCTTAGCTCAAACAGCTGCAAAACCTGTTTGCCCAGCACGGAGACCTTGAGTTCTATAAGATAAAGCCATAAACATGTGTATCCGAGTCTTCTATCAAAAGTTACAGCTATTTCTATGAAGTTGTACAAAAACGCTTTCTTTCGCCAAGACAGTGCGTTTCTCACTGTTACATGCATTTGAATGGGGAACTCGACCGAAACAAAGTATAGGTTTTCATTATGTGAATAACTTGGAAATCTTAGCTCAAACAGCTGCAAAACCTGTTTTCCCAGCACGGAGACCTTGAGTTCTATAAGATAAAGCCATAAACATGTGTATCCGAGTCTTCTATCAAAAGTTACAGCTATTTATATGAAGTTGTACAAAAACGCTTTCTTTCGCCAAGACAGTGCGTTTCTCACTGTTACATGCATTTGAATGGGGAACTCGACCGAAACAAAGTATAAGTTTTCATTATGTGAATAACTTGGAAATCTTAGCTCAAACAGCTGCAAAACCTGTTTGCCCAGCACGGAGACCTTGAGTTCTATAAGATAAAGCCATAAACATGTGTATCCGAGTCTTCTATCAAAAGTTACAGCTATTTCTATGAAGTTGTACAAAATAGCTTTCTTTCGCCAAGACAGTGCGTTTCTCACTGTTACATGCATTTGAATGGGGAACTCGACCGAAACAAAGTATAAGTTTTCATTATGTGAATAACTTGGAAATCTTAGCTCAAACAGCTGCAAAACCTGTTTTCCCAGCACGTAGACCTTGAGTTCTATAAGATAAAGCCATAAACATGTTTGTCTGAGTCTTCTATCAAAAGTTACAGCTATTTCTATGAAGTTGTACAAAAACGCTTTCTTTCGCCAAGACAGTGCGTTTCTCACTGTTACATGCATTTGAATGGGGAACTCGACCGAAACAAAGTATAAGTTTTCATTATGTGAATAACTTGGAAATCTTAGCTCAAACAGCTGCAAAACCTGTTTGCCCAGCACGGAGACCTTGAGTTCTATAATATAAGGCCATAAACATGTTTGTCTGAGTCTTCTATCAAAAGTTACAGCTATTTCTATGAAGTTGTACAAAAACGCTTTCTTTCGCCAAGACAGTGCGTTTCTCACTGTTACATGCATTTGAATGGGGAACTCGACCGAAACAAAGTATAGGTTTTCATTATGTGAATAACTTGGAAATCTTAGCTCAAACAGCTGCAAAACCTGTTTGCCAAGCACGGAGACCTTGAGTTCTATAAGATAAAGCCATAAACATGTGTATCCGAGTCTTCTATCAAAAGTTACAGCTATTTCTATGAAGTTGTACAAAAACGCTTTCTTTCGCCAAGACAGTGCGTTTCTCACTGTTACATGCATTTGAATGGGGAACTCGACTGAAACAAAGTATAGGTTTTCATTATGTGAATAACTTGGAAATCTTAGCTCAAACAGCTGCAAAACCTGTTTTCCCAGCACGTAGACCTTGAGTTCTATAAGATAAAGCCATAAACATGTTTGTCTGAGTCTTCTATCAAAAGTTACAGCTATTTCTATGAAGTTGTACAAAAACGCTTTCTTTCGCCAAGACAGTGCGTTTCTCACTGTTACATGCATTTGAATGGGGAACTCGACCGAAACAAAGTATAGGTTTTCATTATGTGAATAACTTGGAAATCTTAGCTCAAACAGCTGCAAAACCTGTTTTCCCAGCACGGGGACCTTGAGTTCTATAAGATAAAGCCATAAACATGTTTGTCTGAGTCTTCTATCAAAAGTTACAGCTATTTCTATGAAGTTGTACAAAAACGCTTTCTTTCGCCAAGACAGTGCGTTTCTCACTGTTACATGCATTTGAATGGGGAACTCGACCGAAACAAAGTATAAGTTTTCATTATGTGAATAACTTGGAAATCTTAGCTCAAACAGCTGCAAAACCTGTTTGCCCAGCACGGAGACCTTGAGTTCTATAAGATAAAGCCATAAACATGTGTATCCGAGTCTTCTATCAAAAGTTACAGCTATTTCTATGAAGTTGTACAAAAACGCTTTCTTTCGCCAAGACAGTGCGTTTCTCACTGTTACATGCATTTGAATGGGGAACTCGACCGAAACAAAGTATAGGTTTTCATTATGTGAATAACTTGGAAATCTTAGCTCAAACAGCTGCAAAACCTGTTTTCCCAGCACGGAGACCTTGAGTTCTATAAGATAAAGCCATAAACATGTGTATCCGAGTCTTCTATCAAAAGTTACAGCTATTTATATGAAGTTGTACAAAAACGCTTTCTTTCGCCAAGACAGTGCGTTTCTCACTGTTACATGCATTTGAATGGGGAACTCGACCGAAACAAAGTATAAGTTTTCATTATGTGAATAACTTGGAAATCTTAGCTCAAACAGCTGCAAAACCTGTTTGCCCAGCACGGAGACCTTGAGTTCTATAAGATAAAGCCATAAACATGTGTATCCGAGTCTTCTATCAAAAGTTACAGCTATTTCTATGAAGTTGTACAAAATAGCTTTCTTTCGCCAAGACAGTGCGTTTCTCACTGTTACATGCATTTGAATGGGGAACTCGACCGAAACAAAGTATAAGTTTTCATTATGTGAATAACTTGGAAATCTTAGCTCAAACAGCTGCAAAACCTGTTTTCCCAGCACGTAGACCTTGAGTTCTATAAGATAAAGCCATAAACATGTTTGTCTGAGTCTTCTATCAAAAGTTACAGCTATTTCTATGAAGTTGTACAAAAACGCTTTCTTTCGCCAAGACAGTGCGTTTCTCACTGTTACATGCATTTGAATGGGGAACTCGACCGAAACAAAGTATAAGTTTTCATTATGTGAATAACTTGGAAATCTTAGCTCAAACAGCTGCAAAACCTGTTTGCCCAGCACGGAGACCTTGAGTTCTATAATATAAGGCCATAAACATGTTTGTCTGAGTCTTCTATCAAAAGTTACAGCTATTTCTATGAAGTTGTACAAAAACGCTTTCTTTCGCCAAGACAGTGCGTTTCTCACTGTTACATGCATTTGAATGGGGAACTCGACCGAAACAAAGTATAGGTTTTCATTATGTGAATAACTTGGAAATCTTAGCTCAAACAGCTGCAAAACCTGTTTGCCAAGCACGGAGACCTTGAGTTCTATAAGATAAAGCCATAAACATGTGTATCCGAGTCTTCTATCAAAAGTTACAGCTATTTCTATGAAGTTGTACAAAAACGCTTTCTTTCGCCAAGACAGTGCGTTTCTCACTGTTACATGCATTTGAATGGGGAACTCGACTGAAACAAAGTATAAGTTTTCATTATGTGAATAACTTGGAAATCTTAGCTCAAACAGCTGCAAAACCTGTTTGCCCAGCACGGAGACCTTGAGTTCTATAAGATAAAGCCATAAACATGTGTATCCGAGTCTTCTATCAAAAGTTACAGCTATTTCTATGAAGTTGTACAAAAACGCTTTCTTTCGCCAAGACAGTGCGTTTCTCACTGTTACATGCATTTGAATGGGGAACTCGACCGAAACAAAGTATAGGTTTTCATTATGTGAATAACTTGGAAATCTTAGCTCAAACAGCTGCAAAACCTGTTTTCCCAGCACGGAGACCTTGAGTTCTATAAGATAAAGCCATAAACATGTTTGTCTGAGTCTTCTATCAAAAGTTACAGCTATTTATATGAAGTTGTACAAAAACGCTTTCTTTCGCCAAGACAGTGCGTTTCTCACTGTTACATGCATTTGAATGGGGAACTCGACCGAAACAAAGTATAAGTTTTCATTATGTGAATAACTTGGAAATCTTAGCTCAAACAGCTGCAAAACCTGTTTGCCCAGCACGGAGACCTTGAGTTCTATAAGATAAAGCCATAAACATGTGTATCCGAGTCTTCTATCAAAAGTTACAGCTATTTCTATGAAGTTGTACAAAATAGCTTTCTTTCGCCAAGACAGTGCGTTTCTCACTGTTACATGCATTTGAATGGGGAACTCGACCGAAACAAAGTATAGGTTTTCATTATGTGAATAACTTGGAAATCTTAGCTCAAACAGCTGCAAAACCTGTTTTCCCAGCACGTAGACCTTGAGTTCTATAAGATAAAGCCATAAACATGTTTGTCTGAGTCTTCTATCAAAAGTTACAGCTATTTCTATGAAGTTGTACAAAAACGCTTTCTTTCGCCAAGACAGTGCGTTTCTCACTGTTACATGCATTTGAATGGGGAACTCGACTGAAACAAAGTATAGGTTTTCATTATGTGAATAACTTGGAAATCTTAGCTCAAACAGCTGCAAAACCTGTTTGCCAAGCACGGAGACCTTGAGTTCTATAAGATAAAGCCATAAACATGTGTATCCGAGTCTTCTATCAAAAGTTACAGCTATTTCTATGAAGTTGTACAAAAACGCTTTCTTTCGCCAAGACAGTGCGTTTCTCACTGTTACATGCATTTGAATGGGGAACTCGACTGAAACAAAGTATAAGTTTTCATTATGTGAATAACTTGGAAATCTTAGCTCAAACAGCTGCAAAACCTGTTTGCCCAGCACGGAGACCTTGAGTTCTATAAGATAAAGCCATAAACATGTGTATCCGAGTCTTCTATCAAAAGTTACAGCTATTTCTATGAAGTTGTACAAAAACGCTTTCTTTCGCCAAGACAGTGCGTTTCTCACTGTTACATGCATTTGAATGGGGAACTCGACCGAAACAAAGTATAGGTTTTCATTATGTGAATAACTTGGAAATCTTAGCTCAAACAGCTGCAAAACCTGTTTTCCCAGCACGGGGACCTTGAGTTCTATAAGATAAAGCCATAAACATGTTTGTCTGAGTCTTCTATCAAAAGTTACAGCTATTTCTATGAAGTTGTACAAAAACGCTTTCTTTCGCCAAGACAGTGCGTTTCTCACTGTTACATGCATTTGAATGGGGAACTCGACTGAAACAAAGTATAGGTTTTCATTATGTGAATAACTTGGAAATCTTAGCTCAAACAGCTGCAAAACCTGTTTGCCAAGCACGGAGACCTTGAGTTCTATAAGATAAAGCCATAAACATGTGTATCCGAGTCTTCTATCAAAAGTTACAGCTATTTCTATGAAGTTGTACAAAAACGCTTTCTTTCGCCAAGACAGTGCGTTTCTCACTGTTACATGCATTTGAATGGGGAACTCGACTGAAACAAAGTATAAGTTTTCATTATGTGAATAACTTGGAAATCTTAGCTCAAACAGCTGCAAAACCTGTTTGCCCAGCACGGAGACCTTGAGTTCTATAAGATAAAGCCATAAACATGTGTATCCGAGTCTTCTATCAAAAGTTACAGCTATTTCTATGAAGTTGTACAAAAACGCTTTCTTTCGCCAAGACAGTGCGTTTCTCACTGTTACATGCATTTGAATGGGGAACTCGACCGAAACAAAGTATAGGTTTTCATTATGTGAATAACTTGGAAATCTTAGCTCAAACAGCTGCAAAACCTGTTTTCCCAGCACGGGGACCTTGAGTTCTATAAGATAAAGCCATAAACATGTGTATCCGAGTCTTCTATCAAAAGTTACAGCTATTTCTATGAAGTTGTACAAAAACGCTTTCTTTCGCCAAGACAGTGCGTTTCTCACTGTTACATGCATTTGAATGGGGAACTCGACCGAAACAAAGTATAGGTTTTCATTATGTGAATAACTTGGAAATCTTAGCTCAAACAGCTGCAAAACCTGTTTTCCCAGCACGGAGACCTTGAGTTCTATAAGATAAAGCCATAAACATGTGTATCCGAGTCTTCTATCAAAAGTTACAGCTATTTATATGAAGTTGTACAAAAACGCTTTCTTTCGCCAAGACAGTGCGTTTCTCACTGTTACATGCATTTGAATGGGGAACTCGACCGAAACAAAGTATAAGTTTTCATTATGTGAATAACTTGGAAATCTTAGCTCAAACAGCTGCAAAACCTGTTTGCCCAGCACGGAGACCTTGAGTTCTATAAGATAAAGCCATAAACATGTTTGTCTGAGTCTTCTATCAAAAGTTACAGCTATTTCTATGAAGTTGTACAAAAACGCTTTCTTTCGCCAAGACAGTGCGTTTCTCACTGTTACATGCATTTGAATGGGGAACTCGACCGAAACAAAGTATAAGTTTTCATTATGTGAATAACTTGGAAATCTTAGCTCAAACAGCTGCAAAACCTGTTTGCCCAGCACGGAGACCTTGAGTTCTATAAGATAAAGCCATAAACATGTGTATCCGAGTCTTCTATCAAAAGTTACAGCTATTTCTATGAAGTTGTACAAAAACGCTTTCTTTCGCCAAGACAGTGCGTTTCTCACTGTTACATGCATTTGAATGGGGAACTCGACCGAAACAAAGTATAGGTTTTCATTATGTGAATAACTTGGAAATCTTAGCTCAAACAGCTGCAAAACCTGTTTTCCCAGCACGGAGACCTTGAGTTCTATAAGATAAAGCCATAAACATGTGTATCCGAGTCTTCTATCAAAAGTTACAGCTATTTATATGAAGTTGTACAAAAACGCTTTCTTTCGCCAAGACAGTGCGTTTCTCACTGTTACATGCATTTGAATGGGGAACTCGACCAAAACAAAGTATAAGTTTTCATTATGTGAATAACTTGGAAATCTTAGCTCAAACAGCTGCAAAACCTGTTTGCCCAGCACGGAGACCTTGAGTTCTATAAGATAAAGCCATAAACATGTGTATCCGAGTCTTCTATCAAAAGTTACAGCTATTTCTATGAAGTTGTACAAAATAGCTTTCTTTCGCCAAGACAGTGCGTTTCTCACTGTTACATGCATTTGAATGGGGAACTCGACCGAAACAAAGTATAGGTTTTCATTATGTGAATAACTTGGAAATCTTAGCTCAAACAGCTGCAAAACCTGTTTTCCCAGCACGTAGACCTTGAGTTCTATAAGATAAAGCCATAAACATGTTTGTCTGAGTCTTCTATCAAAAGTTACAGCTATTTCTATGAAGTTGTACAAAAACGCTTTCTTTCGCCAAGACAGTGCGTTTCTCACTGTTACATGCATTTGAATGGGGAACTCGACTGAAACAAAGTATAGGTTTTCATTATGTGAATAACTTGGAAATCTTAGCTCAAACAGCTGCAAAACCTGTTTGCCAAGCACGGAGACCTTGAGTTCTATAAGATAAAGCCATAAACATGTGTATCCGAGTCTTCTATCAAAAGTTACAGCTATTTCTATGAAGTTGTACAAAAACGCTTTCTTTCGCCAAGACAGTGCGTTTCTCACTGTTACATGCATTTGAATGGGGAACTCGACTGAAACAAAGTATAAGTTTTCATTATGTGAATAACTTGGAAATCTTAGCTCAAACAGCTGCAAAACCTGTTTGCCCAGCACGGAGACCTTGAGTTCTATAAGATAAAGCCATAAACATGTGTATCCGAGTCTTCTATCAAAAGTTACAGCTATTTCTATGAAGTTGTACAAAAACGCTTTCTTTCGCCAAGACAGTGCGTTTCTCACTGTTACATGCATTTGAATGGGGAACTCGACCGAAACAAAGTATAGGTTTTCATTATGTGAATAACTTGGAAATCTTAGCTCAAACAGCTGCAAAACCTGTTTTCCCAGCACGGGGACCTTGAGTTCTATAAGATAAAGCCATAAACATGTGTATCCGAGTCTTCTATCAAAAGTTACAGCTATTTCTATGAAGTTGTACAAAAACGCTTTCTTTCGCCAAGACAGTGCGTTTCTCACTGTTACATGCATTTGAATGGGGAACTCGACCGAAACAAAGTATAGGTTTTCATTATGTGAATAACTTGGAAATCTTAGCTCAAACAGCTGCAAAACCTGTTTTCCCAGCACGGAGACCTTGAGTTCTATAAGATAAAGCCATAAACATGTGTATCCGAGTCTTCTATCAAAAGTTACAGCTATTTATATGAAGTTGTACAAAAACGCTTTCTTTCGCCAAGACAGTGCGTTTCTCACTGTTACATGCATTTGAATGGGGAACTCGACCGAAACAAAGTATAAGTTTTCATTATGTGAATAACTTGGAAATCTTAGCTCAAACAGCTGCAAAACCTGTTTGCCCAGCACGGAGACCTTGAGTTCTATAAGATAAAGCCATAAACATGTGTATCCGAGTCTTCTATCAAAAGTTACAGCTATTTCTATGAAGTTGTACAAAATAGCTTTCTTTCGCCAAGACAGTGCGTTTCTCACTGTTACATGCATTTGAATGGGGAACTCGACCGAAACAAAGTATAGGTTTTCATTATGTGAATAACTTGGAAATCTTAGCTCAAACAGCTGCAAAACCTGTTTTCCCAGCACGTAGACCTTGAGTTCTATAAGATAAAGCCATAAACATGTTTGTCTGAGTCTTCTATCAAAAGTTACAGCTATTTCTATGAAGTTGTACAAAAACGCTTTCTTTCGCCAAGACAGTGCGTTTCTCACTGTTACATGCATTTGAATGGGGAACTCGACTGAAACAAAGTATAAGTTTTCATTATGTGAATAACTTGGAAATCTTAGCTCAAACAGCTGCAAAACCTGTTTGCCCAGCACGGAGACCTTGAGTTCTATAAGATAAAGCCATAAACATGTGTATCCGAGTCTTCTATCAAAAGTTACAGCTATTTCTATGAAGTTGTACAAAAACGCTTTCTTTCGCCAAGACAGTGCGTTTCTCACTGTTACATGCATTTGAATGGGGAACTCGACCGAAACAAAGTATAGGTTTTCATTATGTGAATAACTTGGAAATCTTAGCTCAAACAGCTGCAAAACCTGTTTGCCCAGCACGGAGACCTTGAGTTCTATAAGATAAAGCCATAAACATGTGTATCCGAGTCTTCTATCAAAAGTTACAGCTATTTCTATGAAGTTGTACAAAATAGCTTTCTTTCGCCAAGACAGTGCGTTTCTCACTGTTACATGCATTTGAATGGGGAACTCGACCGAAACAAAGTATAGGTTTTCATTATGTGAATAACTTGGAAATCTTAGCTCAAACAGCTGCAAAACCTGTTTTCCCAGCACGTAGACCTTGAGTTCTATAAGATAAAGCCATAAACATGTTTGTCTGAGTCTTCTATCAAAAGTTACAGCTATTTCTATGAAGTTGTACAAAAACGCTTTCTTTCGCCAAGACAGTGCGTTTCTCACTGTTACATGCATTTGAATGGGGAACTCGACTGAAACAAAGTATAAGTTTTCATTATGTGAATAACTTGGAAATCTTAGCTCAAACAGCTGCAAAACCTGTTTGCCCAGCACGGAGACCTTGAGTTCTATAAGATAAAGCCATAAACATGTGTATCCGAGTCTTCTATCAAAAGTTACAGCTATTTCTATGAAGTTGTACAAAAACGCTTTCTTTCGCCAAGACAGTGCGTTTCTCACTGTTACATGCATTTGAATGGGGAACTCGACCGAAACAAAGTATAGGTTTTCATTATGTGAATAACTTGGAAATCTTAGCTCAAACAGCTGCAAAACCTGTTTTCCCAGCACGGGGACCTTGAGTTCTATAAGATAAAGCCATAAACATGTTTGTCTGAGTCTTCTATCAAAAGTTACAGCTATTTCTATGAAGTTGTACAAAAACGCTTTCTTTCGCCAAGACAGTGCGTTTCTCACTGTTACATGCATTTGAATGGGGAACTCGACTGAAACAAAGTATAGGTTTTCATTATGTGAATAACTTGGAAATCTTAGCTCAAACAGCTGCAAAACCTGTTTGCCAAGCACGGAGACCTTGAGTTCTATAAGATAAAGCCATAAACATGTGTATCCGAGTCTTCTATCAAAAGTTACAGCTATTTCTATGAAGTTGTACAAAAACGCTTTCTTTCGCCAAGACAGTGCGTTTCTCACTGTTACATGCATTTGAATGGGGAACTCGACTGAAACAAAGTATAAGTTTTCATTATGTGAATAACTTGGAAATCTTAGCTCAAACAGCTGCAAAACCTGTTTGCCCAGCACGGAGACCTTGAGTTCTATAAGATAAAGCCATAAACATGTGTATCCGAGTCTTCTATCAAAAGTTACAGCTATTTCTATGAAGTTGTACAAAAACGCTTTCTTTCGCCAAGACAGTGCGTTTCTCACTGTTACATGCATTTGAATGGGGAACTCGACCGAAACAAAGTATAGGTTTTCATTATGTGAATAACTTGGAAATCTTAGCTCAAACAGCTGCAAAACCTGTTTTCCCAGCACGGGGACCTTGAGTTCTATAAGATAAAGCCATAAACATGTGTATCCGAGTCTTCTATCAAAAGTTACAGCTATTTCTATGAAGTTGTACAAAAACGCTTTCTTTCGCCAAGACAGTGCGTTTCTCACTGTTACATGCATTTGAATGGGGAACTCGACCGAAACAAAGTATAGGTTTTCATTATGTGAATAACTTGGAAATCTTAGCTCAAACAGCTGCAAAACCTGTTTTCCCAGCACGGAGACCTTGAGTTCTATAAGATAAAGCCATAAACATGTGTATCCGAGTCTTCTATCAAAAGTTACAGCTATTTATATGAAGTTGTACAAAAACGCTTTCTTTCGCCAAGACAGTGCGTTTCTCACTGTTACATGCATTTGAATGGGGAACTCGACCGAAACAAAGTATAAGTTTTCATTATGTGAATAACTTGGAAATCTTAGCTCAAACAGCTGCAAAACCTGTTTGCCCAGCACGGAGACCTTGAGTTCTATAAGATAAAGCCATAAACATGTGTATCCGAGTCTTCTATCAAAAGTTACAGCTATTTCTATGAAGTTGTACAAAATAGCTTTCTTTCGCCAAGACAGTGCGTTTCTCACTGTTACATGCATTTGAATGGGGAACTCGACCGAAACAAAGTATAGGTTTTCATTATGTGAATAACTTGGAAATCTTAGCTCAAACAGCTGCAAAACCTGTTTTCCCAGCACGTAGACCTTGAGTTCTATAAGATAAAGCCATAAACATGTTTGTCTGAGTCTTCTATCAAAAGTTACAGCTATTTCTATGAAGTTGTACAAAAACGCTTTCTTTCGCCAAGACAGTGCGTTTCTCACTGTTACATGCATTTGAATGGGGAACTCGACTGAAACAAAGTATAGGTTTTCATTATGTGAATAACTTGGAAATCTTAGCTCAAACAGCTGCAAAACCTGTTTGCCAAGCACGGAGACCTTGAGTTCTATAAGATAAAGCCATAAACATGTGTATCCGAGTCTTCTATCAAAAGTTACAGCTATTTCTATGAAGTTGTACAAAAACGCTTTCTTTCGCCAAGACAGTGCGTTTCTCACTGTTACATGCATTTGAATGGGGAACTCGACTGAAACAAAGTATAAGTTTTCATTATGTGAATAACTTGGAAATCTTAGCTCAAACAGCTGCAAAACCTGTTTGCCCAGCACGGAGACCTTGAGTTCTATAAGATAAAGCCATAAACATGTGTATCCGAGTCTTCTATCAAAAGTTACAGCTATTTCTATGAAGTTGTACAAAAACGCTTTCTTTCGCCAAGACAGTGCGTTTCTCACTGTTACATGCATTTGAATGGGGAACTCGACCGAAACAAAGTATAGGTTTTCATTATGTGAATAACTTGGAAATCTTAGCTCAAACAGCTGCAAAACCTGTTTTCCCAGCACGGGGACCTTGAGTTCTATAAGATAAAGCCATAAACATGTTTGTCTGAGTCTTCTATCAAAAGTTACAGCTATTTCTATGAAGTTGTACAAAAACGCTTTCTTTCGCCAAGACAGTGCGTTTCTCACTGTTACATGCATTTGAATGGGGAACTCGACCGAAACAAAGTATAAGTTTTCATTATGTGAATAACTTGGAAATCTTAGCTCAAACAGCTGCAAAACCTGTTTGCCCAGCACGGAGACCTTGAGTTCTATAAGATAAAGCCATAAACATGTGTATCCGAGTCTTCTATCAAAAGTTACAGCTATTTCTATGAAGTTGTACAAAAACGCTTTCTTTCGCCAAGACAGTGCGTTTCTCACTGTTACATGCATTTGAATGGGGAACTCGACCGAAACAAAGTATAGGTTTTCATTATGTGAATAACTTGGAAATCTTAGCTCAAACAGCTGCAAAACCTGTTTTCCCAGCACGGAGACCTTGAGTTCTATAAGATAAAGCCATAAACATGTGTATCCGAGTCTTCTATCAAAAGTTACAGCTATTTATATGAAGTTGTACAAAAACGCTTTCTTTCGCCAAGACAGTGCGTTTCTCACTGTTACATGCATTTGAATGGGGAACTCGACCGAAACAAAGTATAAGTTTTCATTATGTGAATAACTTGGAAATCTTAGCTCAAACAGCTGCAAAACCTGTTTGCCCAGCACGGAGACCTTGAGTTCTATAAGATAAAGCCATAAACATGTGTATCCGAGTCTTCTATCAAAAGTTACAGCTATTTCTATGAAGTTGTACAAAATAGCTTTCTTTCGCCAAGACAGTGCGTTTCTCACTGTTACATGCATTTGAATGGGGAACTCGACCGAAACAAAGTATAAGTTTTCATTATGTGAATAACTTGGAAATCTTAGCTCAAACAGCTGCAAAACCTGTTTTCCCAGCACGTAGACCTTGAGTTCTATAAGATAAAGCCATAAACATGTTTGTCTGAGTCTTCTATCAAAAGTTACAGCTATTTCTATGAAGTTGTACAAAAACGCTTTCTTTCGCCAAGACAGTGCGTTTCTCACTGTTACATGCATTTGAATGGGGAACTCGACCGAAACAAAGTATAGGTTTTCATTATGTGAATAACTTGGAAATCTTAGCTCAAACAGCTGCAAAACCTGTTTTCCCAGCACGGGGACCTTGAGTTCTATAAGATAAAGCCATAAACATGTTTGTCTGAGTCTTCTATCAAAAGTTACAGCTATTTCTATGAAGTTGTACAAAAACGCTTTCTTTCGCCAAGACAGTGCGTTTCTCACTGTTACATGCATTTGAATGGGGAACTCGACCGAAACAAAGTATAAGTTTTCATTATGTGAATAACTTGGAAATCTTAGCTCAAACAGCTGCAAAACCTGTTTGCCCAGCACGGAGACCTTGAGTTCTATAATATAAGGCCATAAACATGTTTGTCTGAGTCTTCTATCAAAAGTTACAGCTATTTCTATGAAGTTGTACAAAAACGCTTTCTTTCGCCAAGACAGTGCGTTTCTCACTGTTACATGCATTTGAATGGGGAACTCGACCGAAACAAAGTATAGGTTTTCATTATGTGAATAACTTGGAAATCTTAGCTCAAACAGCTGCAAAACCTGTTTGCCAAGCACGGAGACCTTGAGTTCTATAAGATAAAGCCATAAACATGTGTATCCGAGTCTTCTATCAAAAGTTACAGCTATTTCTATGAAGTTGTACAAAAACGCTTTCTTTCGCCAAGACAGTGCGTTTCTCACTGTTACATGCATTTGAATGGGGAACTCGACTGAAACAAAGTATAAGTTTTCATTATGTGAATAACTTGGAAATCTTAGCTCAAACAGCTGCAAAACCTGTTTGCCCAGCACGGAGACCTTGAGTTCTATAAGATAAAGCCATAAACATGTGTATCCGAGTCTTCTATCAAAAGTTACAGCTATTTCTATGAAGTTGTACAAAAACGCTTTCTTTCGCCAAGACAGTGCGTTTCTCACTGTTACATGCATTTGAATGGGGAACTCGACCGAAACAAAGTATAGGTTTTCATTATGTGAATAACTTGGAAATCTTAGCTCAAACAGCTGCAAAACCTGTTTTCCCAGCACGGAGACCTTGAGTTCTATAAGATAAAGCCATAAACATGTGTATCCGAGTCTTCTATCAAAAGTTACAGCTATTTATATGAAGTTGTACAAAAACGCTTTCTTTCGCCAAGACAGTGCGTTTCTCACTGTTACATGCATTTGAATGGGGAACTCGACCGAAACAAAGTATAAGTTTTCATTATGTGAATAACTTGGAAATCTTAGCTCAAACAGCTGCAAAACCTGTTTGCCCAGCACGGAGACCTTGAGTTCTATAAGATAAAGCCATAAACATGTGTATCCGAGTCTTCTATCAAAAGTTACAGCTATTTCTATGAAGTTGTACAAAATAGCTTTCTTTCGCCAAGACAGTGCGTTTCTCACTGTTACATACATTTGAATGGGGAACTCGACCGAAACAAAGTATAAGTTTTCATTATGTGAATAACTTGGAAATCTTAGCTCAAACAGCTGCAAAACCTGTTTGCCCAGCACGGAGACCTTGAGTTCTATAATATAAGGCCATAAACATGTTTGTCTGAGTCTTCTATCAAAAGTTACAGCTATTTCTATGAAGTTGTACAAAAACGCTTTCTTTCGCCAAGACAGTGCGTTTCTCACTGTTACATGCATTTGAATGGGGAACTCGACCGAAACAAAGTATAGGTTTTCATTATGTGAATAACTTGGAAATCTTAGCTCAAACAGCTGCAAAACCTGTTTGCCAAGCACGGAGACCTTGAGTTCTATAAGATAAAGCCATAAACATGTGTATCCGAGTCTTCTATCAAAAGTTACAGCTATTTCTATGAAGTTGTACAAAAACGCTTTCTTTCGCCAAGACAGTGCGTTTCTCACTGTTACATGCATTTGAATGGGGAACTCGACTGAAACAAAGTATAAGTTTTCATTATGTGAATAACTTGGAAATCTTAGCTCAAACAGCTGCAAAACCTGTTTGCCCAGCACGGAGACCTTGAGTTCTATAAGATAAAGCCATAAACATGTGTATCCGAGTCTTCTATCAAAAGTTACAGCTATTTCTATGAAGTTGTACAAAAACGCTTTCTTTCGCCAAGACAGTGCGTTTCTCACTGTTACATGCATTTGAATGGGGAACTCGACCGAAACAAAGTATAGGTTTTCATTATGTGAATAACTTGGAAATCTTAGCTCAAACAGCTGCAAAACCTGTTTTCCCAGCACGGAGACCTTGAGTTCTATAAGATAAAGCCATAAACATGTGTATCCGAGTCTTCTATCAAAAGTTACAGCTATTTATATGAAGTTGTACAAAAACGCTTTCTTTCGCCAAGACAGTGCGTTTCTCACTGTTACATGCATTTGAATGGGGAACTCGACCGAAACAAAGTATAAGTTTTCATTATGTGAATAACTTGGAAATCTTAGCTCAAACAGCTGCAAAACCTGTTTGCCCAGCACGGAGACCTTGAGTTCTATAAGATAAAGCCATAAACATGTGTATCCGAGTCTTCTATCAAAAGTTACAGCTATTTCTATGAAGTTGTACAAAATAGCTTTCTTTCGCCAAGACAGTGCGTTTCTCACTGTTACATGCATTTGAATGGGGAACTCGACCGAAACAAAGTATAGGTTTTCATTATGTGAATAACTTGGAAATCTTAGCTCAAACAGCTGCAAAACCTGTTTTCCCAGCACGTAGACCTTGAGTTCTATAAGATAAAGCCATAAACATGTTTGTCTGAGTCTTCTATCAAAAGTTACAGCTATTTCTATGAAGTTGTACAAAAACGCTTTCTTTCGCCAAGACAGTGCGTTTCTCACTGTTACATGCATTTGAATGGGGAACTCGACTGAAACAAAGTATAGGTTTTCATTATGTGAATAACTTGGAAATCTTAGCTCAAACAGCTGCAAAACCTGTTTGCCCAGCACGGAGACCTTGAGTTCTATAAGATAAAGCCATAAACATGTGTATCCGAGTCTTCTATCAAAAGTTACAGCTATTTCTATGAAGTTGTACAAAAACGCTTTCTTTCGCCAAGACAGTGCGTTTCTCACTGTTACATGCATTTGAATGGGGAACTCGACTGAAACAAAGTATAAGTTTTCATTATGTGAATAACTTGGAAATCTTAGCTCAAACAGCTGCAAAACCTGTTTGCCCAGCACGGAGACCTTGAGTTCTATAAGATAAAGCCATAAACATGTGTATCCGAGTCTTCTATCAAAAGTTACAGCTATTTCTATGAAGTTGTACAAAAACGCTTTCTTTCGCCAAGACAGTGCGTTTTTCACTGTTACATGCATTTGAATGGGGAACTCGACCGAAACAAAGTATAGGTTTTCATTATGTGAATAACTTGGAAATCTTAGCTCAAACAGCTGCAAAACCTGTTTGCCCAGCACGGAGACCTTGAGTTCTATAAGATAAAGCCATAAACATGTGTATCCGAGTCTTCTATCAAAAGTTACAGCTATTTCTATGAAGTTGTACAAAAACGCTTTCTTTCGCCAAGACAGTGCGTTTCTCACTGTTACATGCATTTGAATGGGGAACTCGACCGAAACAAAGTATAGGTTTTCATTATGTGAATAACTTGGAAATCTTAGCTCAAACAGCTGCAAAACCTGTTTTCCCAGCACGGAGACCTTGAGTTCTATAAGATAAAGCCATAAACATGTGTATCCGAGTCTTCTATCAAAAGTTACAGCTATTTATATGAAGTTGTACAAAAACGCTTTCTTTCGCCAAGACAGTGCGTTTCTCACTGTTACATGCATTTGAATGGGGAACTCGACCGAAACAAAGTATAAGTTTTCATTATGTGAATAACTTGGAAATCTTAGCTCAAACAGCTGCAAAACCTGTTTGCCCAGCACGGAGACCTTGAGTTCTATAAGATAAAGCCATAAACATGTGTATCCGAGTCTTCTATCAAAAGTTACAGCTATTTCTATGAAGTTGTACAAAAACGCTTTCTTTCGCCAAGACAGTGCGTTTCTCACTGTTACATGCATTTGAATGGGGAACTCGACCGAAACAAAGTATAAGTTTTCATTATGTGAATAACTTGGAAATCTTAGCTCAAACAGCTGCAAAACCTGTTTTCCCAGCACGGAGACCTTGAGTTCTATAAGATAAAGCCATAAACATGTGTATCCGAGTCTTCTATCAAAAGTTACAGCTATTTATATGAAGTTGTACAAAAACGCTTTCTTTCGCCAAGACAGTGCGTTTCTCACTGTTACATGCATTTGAATGGGGAACTCGACCGAAACAAAGTATAAGTTTTCATTATGTGAATAACTTGGAAATCTTAGCTCAAACAGCTGCAAAACCTGTTTGCCCAGCACGGAGACCTTGAGTTCTATAAGATAAAGCCATAAACATGTGTATCCGAGTCTTCTATCAAAAGTTACAGCTATTTCTATGAAGTTGTACAAAATAGCTTTCTTTCGCCAAGACAGTGCGTTTCTCACTGTTACATGCATTTGAATGGGGAACTCGACCGAAACAAAGTATAAGTTTTCATTATGTGAATAACTTGGAAATCTTAGCTCAAACAGCTGCAAAACCTGTTTTCCCAGCACGTAGACCTTGAGTTCTATAAGATAAAGCCATAAACATGTTTGTCTGAGTCTTCTATCAAAAGTTACAGCTATTTCTATGAAGTTGTACAAAAACGCTTTCTTTCGCCAAGACAGTGCGTTTCTCACTGTTACATGCATTTGAATGGGGAACTCGACCGAAACAAAGTATAGGTTTTCATTATGTGAATAACTTGGAAATCTTAGCTCAAACAGCTGCAAAACCTGTTTTCCCAGCACGGGGACCTTGAGTTCTATAAGATAAAGCCATAAACATGTTTGTCTGAGTCTTCTATCAAAAGTTACAGCTATTTCTATGAAGTTGTACAAAAACGCTTTCTTTCGCCAAGACAGTGCGTTTCTCACTGTTACATGCATTTGAATGGGGAACTCGACCGAAACAAAGTATAGGTTTTCATTATGTGAATAACTTGGAAATCTTAGCTCAAACAGCTGCAAAACCTGTTTTCCCAGCACGGAAACCTTGAGTTCTATAAGATAAAGCCATAAACATGTTTGTCTGAGTCTTCTATCAAAAGTTACAGCTATTTCTATGAAGTTGTACAAAAACGCTTTCTTTCGCCAAGACAGTGCGTTTCTCACTGTTACATGCATTTGAATGGGGAACTCGACCGAAACAAAGTATAGGTTTTCATTATGTGAATAACTTGGAAATCTTAGCTCAAACAGCTGCAAAACCTGTTTGCCAAGCACGGAGACCTTGAGTTCTATAAGATAAAGCCATAAACATGTGTATCCGAGTCTTCTATCAAAAGTTACAGCTATTTCTATGAAGTTGTACAAAAACGCTTTCTTTCGCCAAGACAGTGCGTTTCTCACTGTTACATGCATTTGAATGGGGAACTCGACTGAAACAAAGTATAAGTTTTCATTATGTGAATAACTTGGAAATCTTAGCTCAAACAGCTGCAAAACCTGTTTGCCCAGCACGGAGACCTTGAGTTCTATAAGATAAAGCCATAAACATGTGTATCCGAGTCTTCTATCAAAAGTTACAGCTATTTCTATGAAGTTGTACAAAAACGCTTTCTTTCGCCAAGACAGTGCGTTTCTCACTGTTACATGCATTTGAATGGGGAACTCGACCGAAACAAAGTATAGGTTTTCATTATGTGAATAACTTGGAAATCTTAGCTCAAACAGCTGCAAAACCTGTTTTCCCAGCACGGAGACCTTGAGTTCTATAAGATAAAGCCATAAACATGTGTATCCGAGTCTTCTATCAAAAGTTACAGCTATTTATATGAAGTTGTACAAAAACGCTTTCTTTCGCCAAGACAGTGCGTTTCTCACTGTTACATGCATTTGAATGGGGAACTCGACCGAAACAAAGTATAGGTTTTCATTATGTGAATAACTTGGAAATCTTAGCTCAAACAGCTGCAAAACCTGTTTGCCAAGCACGGAGACCTTGAGTTCTATAAGATAAAGCCATAAACATGTGTATCCGAGTCTTCTATCAAAAGTTACAGCTATTTCTATGAAGTTGTACAAAAACGCTTTCTTTCGCCAAGACAGTGCGTTTCTCACTGTTACATGCATTTGAATGGGGAACTCGACTGAAACAAAGTATAAGTTTTCATTATGTGAATAACTTGGAAATCTTAGCTCAAACAGCTGCAAAACCTGTTTGCCCAGCACGGAGACCTTGAGTTCTATAAGATAAAGCCATAAACATGTGTATCCGAGTCTTCTATCAAAAGTTACAGCTATTTCTATGAAGTTGTACAAAAACGCTTTCTTTCGCCAAGACAGTGCGTTTCTCACTGTTACATGCATTTGAATGGGGAACTCGACCGAAACAAAGTATAGGTTTTCATTATGTGAATAACTTGGAAATCTTAGCTCAAACAGCTGCAAAACCTGTTTGCCAAGCACGGAGACCTTGAGTTCTATAAGATAAAGCCATAAACATGTGTATCCGAGTCTTCTATCAAAAGTTACAGCTATTTCTATGAAGTTGTACAAAAACGCTTTCTTTCGCCAAGACAGTGCGTTTCTCACTGTTACATGCATTTGAATGGGGAACTCGACTGAAACAAAGTATAAGTTTTCATTATGTGAATAACTTGGAAATCTTAGCTCAAACAGCTGCAAAACCTGTTTGCCCAGCACGGAGACCTTGAGTTCTATAAGATAAAGCCATAAACATGTGTATCCGAGTCTTCTATCAAAAGTTACAGCTATTTCTATGAAGTTGTACAAAAACGCTTTCTTTCGCCAAGACAGTGCGTTTCTCACTGTTACATGCATTTGAATGGGGAACTCGACTGAAACAAAGTATAGGTTTTCATTATGTGAATAACTTGGAAATCTTAGCTCAAACAGCTGCAAAACCTGTTTGCCAAGCACGGAGACCTTGAGTTCTATAAGATAAAGCCATAAACATGTGTATCCGAGTCTTCTATCAAAAGTTACAGCTATTTCTATGAAGTTGTACAAAAACGCTTTCTTTCGCCAAGACAGTGCGTTTCTCACTGTTACATGCATTTGAATGGGGAACTCGACTGAAACAAAGTATAAGTTTTCATTATGTGAATAACTTGGAAATCTTAGCTCAAACAGCTGCAAAACCTGTTTGCCCAGCACGGAGACCTTGAGTTCTATAAGATAAAGCCATAAACATGTGTATCCGAGTCTTCTATCAAAAGTTACAGCTATTTCTATGAAGTTGTACAAAAACGCTTTCTTTCGCCAAGACAGTGCGTTTTTCACTGTTACATGCATTTGAATGGGGAACTCGACCGAAACAAAGTATAGGTTTTCATTATGTGAATAACTTGGAAATCTTAGCTCAAACAGCTGCAAAACCTGTTTGCCCAGCACGGAGACCTTGAGTTCTATAAGATAAAGCCATAAACATGTGTATCCGAGTCTTCTATCAAAAGTTACAGCTATTTCTATGAAGTTGTACAAAAACGCTTTCTTTCGCCAAGACAGTGCGTTTCTCACTGTTACATGCATTTGAATGGGGAACTCGACCGAAACAAAGTATAGGTTTTCATTATGTGAATAACTTGGAAATCTTAGCTCAAACAGCTGCAAAACCTGTTTTCCCAGCACGGAGACCTTGAGTTCTATAAGATAAAGCCATAAACATGTGTATCCGAGTCTTCTATCAAAAGTTACAGCTATTTATATGAAGTTGTACAAAAACGCTTTCTTTCGCCAAGACAGTGCGTTTCTCACTGTTACATGCATTTGAATGGGGAACTCGACCGAAACAAAGTATAAGTTTTCATTATGTGAATAACTTGGAAATCTTAGCTCAAACAGCTGCAAAACCTGTTTGCCCAGCACGGAGACCTTGAGTTCTATAAGATAAAGCCATAAACATGTGTATCCGAGTCTTCTATCAAAAGTTACAGCTATTTCTATGAAGTTGTACAAAAACGCTTTCTTTCGCCAAGACAGTGCGTTTCTCACTGTTACATGCATTTGAATGGGGAACTCGACCGAAACAAAGTATAAGTTTTCATTATGTGAATAACTTGGAAATCTTAGCTCAAACAGCTGCAAAACCTGTTTTCCCAGCACGGAGACCTTGAGTTCTATAAGATAAAGCCATAAACATGTGTATCCGAGTCTTCTATCAAAAGTTACAGCTATTTATATGAAGTTGTACAAAAACGCTTTCTTTCGCCAAGACAGTGCGTTTCTCACTGTTACATGCATTTGAATGGGGAACTCGACCGAAACAAAGTATAAGTTTTCATTATGTGAATAACTTGGAAATCTTAGCTCAAACAGCTGCAAAACCTGTTTGCCCAGCACGGAGACCTTGAGTTCTATAAGATAAAGCCATAAACATGTGTATCCGAGTCTTCTATCAAAAGTTACAGCTATTTCTATGAAGTTGTACAAAATAGCTTTCTTTCGCCAAGACAGTGCGTTTCTCACTGTTACATGCATTTGAATGGGGAACTCGACCGAAACAAAGTATAAGTTTTCATTATGTGAATAACTTGGAAATCTTAGCTCAAACAGCTGCAAAACCTGTTTTCCCAGCACGTAGACCTTGAGTTCTATAAGATAAAGCCATAAACATGTTTGTCTGAGTCTTCTATCAAAAGTTACAGCTATTTCTATGAAGTTGTACAAAAACGCTTTCTTTCGCCAAGACAGTGCGTTTCTCACTGTTACATGCATTTGAATGGGGAACTCGACCGAAACAAAGTATAGGTTTTCATTATGTGAATAACTTGGAAATCTTAGCTCAAACAGCTGCAAAACCTGTTTTCCCAGCACGGGGACCTTGAGTTCTATAAGATAAAGCCATAAACATGTTTGTCTGAGTCTTCTATCAAAAGTTACAGCTATTTCTATGAAGTTGTACAAAAACGCTTTCTTTCGCCAAGACAGTGCGTTTCTCACTGTTACATGCATTTGAATGGGGAACTCGACCGAAACAAAGTATAGGTTTTCATTATGTGAATAACTTGGAAATCTTAGCTCAAACAGCTGCAAAACCTGTTTTCCCAGCACGGAAACCTTGAGTTCTATAAGATAAAGCCATAAACATGTTTGTCTGAGTCTTCTATCAAAAGTTACAGCTATTTCTATGAAGTTGTACAAAAACGCTTTCTTTCGCCAAGACAGTGCGTTTCTCACTGTTACATGCATTTGAATGGGGAACTCGACCGAAACAAAGTATAGGTTTTCATTATGTGAATAACTTGGAAATCTTAGCTCAAACAGCTGCAAAACCTGTTTGCCAAGCACGGAGACCTTGAGTTCTATAAGATAAAGCCATAAACATGTGTATCCGAGTCTTCTATCAAAAGTTACAGCTATTTCTATGAAGTTGTACAAAAACGCTTTCTTTCGCCAAGACAGTGCGTTTCTCACTGTTACATGCATTTGAATGGGGAACTCGACTGAAACAAAGTATAAGTTTTCATTATGTGAATAACTTGGAAATCTTAGCTCAAACAGCTGCAAAACCTGTTTGCCCAGCACGGAGACCTTGAGTTCTATAAGATAAAGCCATAAACATGTGTATCCGAGTCTTCTATCAAAAGTTACAGCTATTTCTATGAAGTTGTACAAAAACGCTTTCTTTCGCCAAGACAGTGCGTTTCTCACTGTTACATGCATTTGAATGGGGAACTCGACCGAAACAAAGTATAGGTTTTCATTATGTGAATAACTTGGAAATCTTAGCTCAAACAGCTGCAAAACCTGTTTTCCCAGCACGGAGACCTTGAGTTCTATAAGATAAAGCCATAAACATGTGTATCCGAGTCTTCTATCAAAAGTTACAGCTATTTATATGAAGTTGTACAAAAACGCTTTCTTTCGCCAAGACAGTGCGTTTCTCACTGTTACATGCATTTGAATGGGGAACTCGACCGAAACAAAGTATAAGTTTTCATTATGTGAATAACTTGGAAATCTTAGCTCAAACAGCTGCAAAACCTGTTTGCCCAGCACGGAGACCTTGAGTTCTATAAGATAAAGCCATAAACATGTGTATCCGAGTCTTCTATCAAAAGTTACAGCTATTTCTATGAAGTTGTACAAAATAGCTTTCTTTCGCCAAGACAGTGCGTTTCTCACTGTTACATGCATTTGAATGGGGAACTCGACCGAAACAAAGTATAAGTTTTCATTATGTGAATAACTTGGAAATCTTAGCTCAAACAGCTGCAAAACCTGTTTTCCAAGCACGTAGACCTTGAGTTCTATAAGATAAAGCCATAAACATGTTTGTCTGAGTCTTCTATCAAAAGTTACAGCTATTTCTATGAAGTTGTACAAAAACGCTTTCTTTCGCCAAGACAGTGCGTTTCTCACTGTTACATGCATTTGAATGGGGAACTCGACCGAAACAAAGTATAGGTTTTCATTATGTGAATAACTTGGAAATCTTAGCTCAAACAGCTGCAAAACCTGTTTGCCAAGCACGGAGACCTTGAGTTCTATAAGATAAAGCCATAAACATGTGTATCCGAGTCTTCTATCAAAAGTTACAGCTATTTCTATGAAGTTGTACAAAAACGCTTTCTTTCGCCAAGACAGTGCGTTTCTCACTGTTACATGCATTTGAATGGGGAACTCGACTGAAACAAAGTATAAGTTTTCATTATGTGAATAACTTGGAAATCTTAGCTCAAACAGCTGCAAAACCTGTTTGCCCAGCACGGAGACCTTGAGTTCTATAAGATAAAGCCATAAACATGTGTATCCGAGTCTTCTATCAAAAGTTACAGCTATTTCTATGAAGTTGTACAAAAACGCTTTCTTTCGCCAAGACAGTGCGTTTCTCACTGTTACATGCATTTGAATGGGGAACTCGACCGAAACAAAGTATAGGTTTTCATTATGTGAATAACTTGGAAATCTTAGCTCAAACAGCTGCAAAACCTGTTTGCCAAGCACGGAGACCTTGAGTTCTATAAGATAAAGCCATAAACATGTGTATCCGAGTCTTCTATCAAAAGTTACAGCTATTTCTATGAAGTTGTACAAAAACGCTTTCTTTCGCCAAGACAGTGCGTTTCTCACTGTTACATGCATTTGAATGGGGAACTCGACTGAAACAAAGTATAAGTTTTCATTATGTGAATAACTTGGAAATCTTAGCTCAAACAGCTGCAAAACCTGTTTGCCCAGCACGGAGACCTTGAGTTCTATAAGATAAAGCCATAAACATGTGTATCCGAGTCTTCTATCAAAAGTTACAGCTATTTCTATGAAGTTGTACAAAAACGCTTTCTTTCGCCAAGACAGTGCGTTTCTCACTGTTACATGCATTTGAATGGGGAACTCGACCGAAACAAAGTATAGGTTTTCATTATGTGAATAACTTGGAAATCTTAGCTTAAACAGCTGCAAAACCTGTTTGCCAAGCACGGAGACCTTGAGTTCTATAAGATAAAGCCATAAACATGTGTATCCGAGTCTTCTATCAAAAGTTACAGCTATTTCTATGAAGTTGTACAAAATAGCTTTCTTTCGCCAAGACAGTGCGTTTCTCACTGTTACATGCATTTGAATGGGGAACTCGACCGAAACAAAGTATAAGTTTTCATTATGTGAATAACTTGGAAATCTTAGCTCAAACAGCTGCAAAACCTGTTTTCCCAGCACGTAGACCTTGAGTTCTATAAGATAAAGCCATAAACATGTTTGTCTGAGTCTTCTATCAAAAGTTACAGCTATTTCTATGAAGTTGTACAAAAACGCTTTCTTTCGCCAAGACAGTGCGTTTCTCACTGTTACATGCATTTGAATGGGGAACTCGACCGAAACAAAGTATAGGTTTTCATTATGTGAATAACTTGGAAATCTTAGCTCAAACAGCTGCAAAACCTGTTTGCCAAGCACGGAGACCTTGAGTTCTATAAGATAAAGCCATAAACATGTGTATCCGAGTCTTCTATCAAAAGTTACAGCTATTTCTATGAAGTTGTACAAAAACGCTTTCTTTCGCCAAGACAGTGCGTTTCTCACTGTTACATGCATTTGAATGGGGAACTCGACTGAAACAAAGTATAAGTTTTCATTATGTGAATAACTTGGAAATCTTAGCTCAAACAGCTGCAAAACCTGTTTGCCCAGCACGGAGACCTTGAGTTCTATAAGATAAAGCCATAAACATGTGTATCCGAGTCTTCTATCAAAAGTTACAGCTATTTCTATGAAGTTGTACAAAATAGCTTTCTTTCGCCAAGACAGTGCGTTTCTCACTGTTACATGCATTTGAATGGGGAACTCGACCGAAACAAAGTATAAGTTTTCATTATGTGAATAACTTGGAAATCTTAGCTCAAACAGCTGCAAAACCTGTTTTCCCAGCACGTAGACCTTGAGTTCTATAAGATAAAGCCATAAACATGTTTGTCTGAGTCTTCTATCAAAAGTTACAGCTATTTCTATGAAGTTGTACAAAAACGCTTTCTTTCGCCAAGACAGTGCGTTTCTCACTGTTACATGCATTTGAATGGGGAACTCGACCGAAACAAAGTATAGGTTTTCATTATGTGAATAACTTGGAAATCTTAGCTCAAACAGCTGCAAAACCTGTTTGCCAAGCACGGAGACCTTGAGTTCTATAAGATAAAGCCATAAACATGTGTATCCGAGTCTTCTATCAAAAGTTACAGCTATTTATATGAAGTTGTACAAAAACGCTTTCTTTCGCCAAGACAGTGCGTTTCTCACTGTTACATGCATTTGAATGGGGAACTCGACTGAAACAAAGTATAAGTTTTCATTATGTGAATAACTTGGAAATCTTAGCTCAAACAGCTGCAAAACCTGTTTGCCCAGCACGGAGACCTTGAGTTCTATAAGATAAAGCCATAAACATGTGTATCCGAGTCTTCTATCAAAAGTTACAGCTATTTCTATGAAGTTGTACAAAAACGCTTTCTTTCGCCAAGACAGTGCGTTTCTCACTGTTACATGCATTTGAATGGGGAACTCGACCGAAACAAAGTATAGGTTTTCATTATGTGAATAACTTGGAAATCTTAGCTCAAACAGCTGCAAAACCTGTTTTCCCAGCACGGAGACCTTGAGTTCTATAAGATAAAGCCATAAACATGTGTATCCGAGTCTTCTATCAAAAGTTACAGCTATTTATATGAAGTTGTACAAAAACGCTTTCTTTCGCCAAGACAGTGCGTTTCTCACTGTTACATGCATTTGAATGGGGAACTCGACCGAAACAAAGTATAAGTTTTCATTATGTGAATAACTTGGAAATCTTAGCTCAAACAGCTGCAAAACCTGTTTTCCCAGCACGGGGACCTTGAGTTCTATAAGATAAAGCCATAAACATGTTTGTCTGAGTCTTCTATCAAAAGTTACAGCTATTTCTATGAAGTTGTACAAAAACGCTTTCTTTCGCCAAGACAGTGCGTTTCTCACTGTTACATGCATTTGAATGGGGAACTCGACCGAAACAAAGTATAGGTTTTCATTATGTGAATAACTTGGAAATCTTAGCTCAAACAGCTGCAAAACCTGTTTTCCCAGCACGGGGACCTTGAGTTCTATAAGATAAAGCCATAAACATGTTTGTCTGAGTCTTCTATCAAAAGTTACAGCTATTTCTATGAAGTTGTACAAAAACGCTTTCTTTCGCCAAGACAGTGCGTTTCTCACTGTTACATGCATTTGAATGGGGAACTCGACCGAAACAAAGTATAGGTTTTCATTATGTGAATAACTTGGAAATCTTAGCTCAAACAGCTGCAAAACCTGTTTTCCCAGCACGGGGACCTTGAGTTCTATAAGATAAAGCCATAAACATGTTTGTCTGAGTCTTCTATCAAAAGTTACAGCTATTTCTATGAAGTTGTACAAAAACGCTTTCTTTCGCCAAGACAGTGCGTTTCTCACTGTTACATGCATTTGAATGGGGAACTCGACTGAAACAAAGTATAAGTTTTCATTATGTGAATAACTTGGAAATCTTAGCTCAAACAGCTGCAAAACCTGTTTGCCCAGCACGGAGACCTTGAGTTCTATAAGATAAAGCCATAAACATGTGTATCCGAGTCTTCTATCAAAAGTTACAGCTATTTCTATGAAGTTGTACAAAAACGCTTTCTTTCGCCAAGACAGTGCGTTTCTCACTGTTACATGCATTTGAATGGGGAACTCGACTGAAACAAAGTATAAGTTTTCATTATGTGAATAACTTGGAAATCTTAGCTCAAACAGCTGCAAAACCTGTTTGCCCAGCACGGAGACCTTGAGTTCTATAAGATAAAGCCATAAACATGTGTATCCGAGTCTTCTATCAAAAGTTACAGCTATTTCTATGAAGTTGTACAAAAACGCTTTCTTTCGCCAAGACAGTGCGTTTCTCACTGTTACATGCATTTGAATGGGGAACTCGACCGAAACAAAGTATAGGTTTTCATTATGTGAATAACTTGGAAATCTTAGCTCAAACAGCTGCAAAACCTGTTTGCCAAGCACGGAGACCTTGAGTTCTATAAGATAAAGCCATAAACATGTGTATCCGAGTCTTCTATCAAAAGTTACAGCTATTTCTATGAAGTTGTACAAAAACGCTTTCTTTCGCCAAGACAGTGCGTTTCTCACTGTTACATGCATTTGAATGGGGAACTCGACTGAAACAAAGTATAAGTTTTCATTATGTGAATAACTTGGAAATCTTAGCTCAAACAGCTGCAAAACCTGTTTGCCCAGCACGGAGACCTTGAGTTCTATAAGATAAAGCCATAAACATGTGTATCCGAGTCTTCTATCAAAAGTTACAGCTATTTCTATGAAGTTGTACAAAAACGCTTTCTTTCGCCAAGACAGTGCGTTTCTCACTGTTACATGCATTTGAATGGGGAACTCGACCGAAACAAAGTATAGGTTTTCATTATGTGAATAACTTGGAAATCTTAGCTCAAACAGCTGCAAAACCTGTTTGCCAAGCACGGAGACCTTGAGTTCTATAAGATAAAGCCATAAACATGTGTATCCGAGTCTTCTATCAAAAGTTACAGCTATTTCTATGAAGTTGTACAAAAACGCTTTCTTTCGCCAAGACAGTGCGTTTCTCACTGTTACATGCATTTGAATGGGGAACTCGACTGAAACAAAGTATAAGTTTTCATTATGTGAATAACTTGGAAATCTTAGCTCAAACAGCTGCAAAACCTGTTTGCCCAGCACGGAGACCTTGAGTTCTATAAGATAAAGCCATAAACATGTGTATCCGAGTCTTCTATCAAAAGTTACAGCTATTTCTATGAAGTTGTACAAAAACGCTTTCTTTCGCCAAGACAGTGCGTTTCTCACTGTTACATGCATTTGAATGGGGAACTCGACCGAAACAAAGTATAGGTTTTCATTATGTGAATAACTTGGAAATCTTAGCTTAAACAGCTGCAAAACCTGTTTGCCAAGCACGGAGACCTTGAGTTCTATAAGATAAAGCCATAAACATGTTTGTCTGAGTCTTCTATCAAAAGTTACAGCTATTTCTATGAAGTTGTACAAAAACGCTTTCTTTCGCCAAGACAGTGCGTTTCTCACTGTTACATGCATTTGAATGGGGAACTCGACCGAAACAAAGTATAGGTTTTCATTATGTGAATAACTTGGAAATCTTAGCTCAAACAGCTGCAAAACCTGTTTGCCAAGCACGGAGACCTTGAGTTCTATAAGATAAAGCCATAAACATGTGTATCCGAGTCTTCTATCAAAAGTTACAGCTATTTCTATGAAGTTGTACAAAAACGCTTTCTTTCGCCAAGACAGTGCGTTTCTCACTGTTACATGCATTTGAATGGGGAACTCGACTGAAACAAAGTATAAGTTTTCATTATGTGAATAACTTGGAAATCTTAGCTCAAACAGCTGCAAAACCTGTTTGCCCAGCACGGAGACCTTGAGTTCTATAAGATAAAGCCATAAACATGTGTATCCGAGTCTTCTATCAAAAGTTACAGCTATTTCTATGAAGTTGTACAAAATAGCTTTCTTTCGCCAAGACAGTGCGTTTCTCACTGTTACATGCATTTGAATGGGGAACTCGACCGAAACAAAGTATAAGTTTTCATTATGTGAATAACTTGGAAATCTTAGCTCAAACAGCTGCAAAACCTGTTTTCCCAGCACGTAGACCTTGAGTTCTATAAGATAAAGCCATAAACATGTTTGTCTGAGTCTTCTATCAAAAGTTACAGCTATTTCTATGAAGTTGTACAAAAACGCTTTCTTTCGCCAAGACAGTGCGTTTCTCACTGTTACATGCATTTGAATGGGGAACTCGACCGAAACAAAGTATAGGTTTTCATTATGTGAATAACTTGGAAATCTTAGCTCAAACAGCTGCAAAACCTGTTTGCCAAGCACGGAGACCTTGAGTTCTATAAGATAAAGCCATAAACATGTGTATCCGAGTCTTCTATCAAAAGTTACAGCTATTTATATGAAGTTGTACAAAAACGCTTTCTTTCGCCAAGACAGTGCGTTTCTCACTGTTACATGCATTTGAATGGGGAACTCGACTGAAACAAAGTATAAGTTTTCATTATGTGAATAACTTGGAAATCTTAGCTCAAACAGCTGCAAAACCTGTTTGCCCAGCACGGAGACCTTGAGTTCTATAAGATAAAGCCATAAACATGTGTATCCGAGTCTTCTATCAAAAGTTACAGCTATTTCTATGAAGTTGTACAAAAACGCTTTCTTTCGCCAAGACAGTGCGTTTCTCACTGTTACATGCATTTGAATGGGGAACTCGACCGAAACAAAGTATAGGTTTTCATTATGTGAATAACTTGGAAATCTTAGCTCAAACAGCTGCAAAACCTGTTTTCCCAGCACGGAGACCTTGAGTTCTATAAGATAAAGCCATAAACATGTGTATCCGAGTCTTCTATCAAAAGTTACAGCTATTTATATGAAGTTGTACAAAAACGCTTTCTTTCGCCAAGACAGTGCATTTCTCACTGTTACATGCATTTGAATGGGGAACTCGACCGAAACAAAGTATAAGTTTTCATTATGTGAATAACTTGGAAATCTTAGCTCAAACAGCTGCAAAACCTGTTTTCCCAGCACGTAGACCTTGAGTTCTATAAGATAAAGCCATAAACATGTTTGTCTGAGTCTTCTATCAAAAGTTACAGCTATTTCTATGAAGTTGTACAAAAACGCTTTCTTTCGCCAAGACAGTGCGTTTCTCACTGTTACATGCATTTGAATGGGGAACTCGACCGAAACAAAGTATAGGTTTTCATTATGTGAATAACTTGGAAATCTTAGCTCAAACAGCTGCAAAACCTGTTTGCCAAGCACGGAGACCTTGAGTTCTATAAGATAAAGCCATAAACATGTTTGTCTGAGTCTTCTATCAAAAGTTACAGCTATTTCTATGAAGTTGTACAAAAACGCTTTCTTTCGCCAAGACAGTGCGTTTCTCACTGTTACATGCATTTGAATGGGGAACTCGACCGAAACAAAGTATAGGTTTTCATTATGTGAATAACTTGGAAATCTTAGCTCAAACAGCTGCAAAACCTGTTTGCCAAGCACGGAGACCTTGAGTTCTATAAGATAAAGCCATAAACATGTGTATCCGAGTCTTCTATCAAAAGTTACAGCTATTTCTATGAAGTTGTACAAAAACGCTTTCTTTCGCCAAGACAGTGCGTTTCTCACTGTTACATGCATTTGAATGGGGAACTCGACTGAAACAAAGTATAAGTTTTCATTATGTGAATAACTTGGAAATCTTAGCTCAAACAGCTGCAAAACCTGTTTGCCCAGCACGGAGACCTTGAGTTCTATAAGATAAAGCCATAAACATGTGTATCCGAGTCTTCTATCAAAAGTTACAGCTATTTCTATGAAGTTGTACAAAATAGCTTTCTTTCGCCAAGACAGTGCGTTTCTCACTGTTACATGCATTTGAATGGGGAACTCGACCGAAACAAAGTATAAGTTTTCATTATGTGAATAACTTGGAAATCTTAGCTCAAACAGCTGCAAAACCTGTTTTCCCAGCACGTAGACCTTGAGTTCTATAAGATAAAGCCATAAACATGTTTGTCTGAGTCTTCTATCAAAAGTTACAGCTATTTCTATGAAGTTGTACAAAAACGCTTTCTTTCGCCAAGACAGTGCGTTTCTCACTGTTACATGCATTTGAATGGGGAACTCGACCGAAACAAAGTATAGGTTTTCATTATGTGAATAACTTGGAAATCTTAGCTCAAACAGCTGCAAAACCTGTTTGCCAAGCACGGAGACCTTGAGTTCTATAAGATAAAGCCATAAACATGTGTATCCGAGTCTTCTATCAAAAGTTACAGCTATTTATATGAAGTTGTACAAAAACGCTTTCTTTCGCCAAGACAGTGCGTTTCTCACTGTTACATGCATTTGAATGGGGAACTCGACTGAAACAAAGTATAAGTTTTCATTATGTGAATAACTTGGAAATCTTAGCTCAAACAGCTGCAAAACCTGTTTGCCCAGCACGGAGACCTTGAGTTCTATAAGATAAAGCCATAAACATGTGTATCCGAGTCTTCTATCAAAAGTTACAGCTATTTCTATGAAGTTGTACAAAAACGCTTTCTTTCGCCAAGACAGTGCGTTTCTCACTGTTACATGCATTTGAATGGGGAACTCGACCGAAACAAAGTATAGGTTTTCATTATGTGAATAACTTGGAAATCTTAGCTCAAACAGCTGCAAAACCTGTTTTCCCAGCACGGAGACCTTGAGTTCTATAAGATAAAGCCATAAACATGTGTATCCGAGTCTTCTATCAAAAGTTACAGCTATTTATATGAAGTTGTACAAAAACGCTTTCTTTCGCCAAGACAGTGCATTTCTCACTGTTACATGCATTTGAATGGGGAACTCGACCGAAACAAAGTATAAGTTTTCATTATGTGAATAACTTGGAAATCTTAGCTCAAACAGCTGCAAAACCTGTTTTCCCAGCACGTAGACCTTGAGTTCTATAAGATAAAGCCATAAACATGTTTGTCTGAGTCTTCTATCAAAAGTTACAGCTATTTCTATGAAGTTGTACAAAAACGCTTTCTTTCGCCAAGACAGTGCGTTTCTCACTGTTACATGCATTTGAATGGGGAACTCGACCGAAACAAAGTATAGGTTTTCATTATGTGAATAACTTGGAAATCTTAGCTCAAACAGCTGCAAAACCTGTTTGCCAAGCACGGAGACCTTGAGTTCTATAAGATAAAGCCATAAACATGTGTATCCGAGTCTTCTATCAAAAGTTACAGCTATTTATATGAAGTTGTACAAAAACGCTTTCTTTCGCCAAGACAGTGCGTTTCTCACTGTTACATGCATTTGAATGGGGAACTCGACCGAAACAAAGTATAGGTTTTCATTATGTGAATAACTTGGAAATCTTAGCTCAAACAGCTGCAAAACCTGTTTTCCCAGCACGGGGACCTTGAGTTCTATAAGATAAAGCCATAAACATGTTTGTCTGAGTCTTCTATCAAAAGTTACAGCTATTTCTATGAAGTTGTACAAAAACGCTTTCTTTCGCCAAGACAGTGCGTTTCTCACTGTTACATGCATTTGAATGGGGAACTCGACTGAAACAAAGTATAAGTTTTCATTATGTGAATAACTTGGAAATCTTAGCTCAAACAGCTGCAAAACCTGTTTGCCCAGCACGGAGACCTTGAGTTCTATAAGATAAAGCCATAAACATGTGTATCCGAGTCTTCTATCAAAAGTTACAGCTATTTCTATGAAGTTGTACAAAAACGCTTTCTTTCGCCAAGACAGTGCGTTTCTCACTGTTACATGCATTTGAATGGGGAACTCGACCGAAACAAAGTATAGGTTTTCATTATGTGAATAACTTGGAAATCTTAGCTCAAACAGCTGCAAAACCTGTTTGCCAAGCACGGAGACCTTGAGTTCTATAAGATAAAGCCATAAACATGTGTATCCGAGTCTTCTATCAAAAGTTACAGCTATTTCTATGAAGTTGTACAAAAACGCTTTCTTTCGCCAAGACAGTGCGTTTCTCACTGTTACATGCATTTGAATGGGGAACTCGACTGAAACAAAGTATAAGTTTTCATTATGTGAATAACTTGGAAATCTTAGCTCAAACAGCTGCAAAACCTGTTTGCCCAGCACGGAGACCTTGAGTTCTATAAGATAAAGCCATAAACATGTGTATCCGAGTCTTCTATCAAAAGTTACAGCTATTTCTATGAAGTTGTACAAAAACGCTTTCTTTCGCCAAGACAGTGCGTTTCTCACTGTTACATGCATTTGAATGGGGAACTCGACCGAAACAAAGTATAAGTTTTCATTATGTGAATAACTTGGAAATCTTAGCTCAAACAGCTGCAAAACCTGTTTGCCCAGCACGGAGACCTTGAGTTCTATAAGATAAAGCCATAAACATGTGTATCCGAGTCTTCTATCAAAAGTTACAGCTATTTCTATGAAGTTGTACAAAATAGCTTTCTTTCGCCAAGACAGTGCGTTTCTCACTGTTACATGCATTTGAATGGGGAACTCGACCGAAACAAAGTATAAGTTTTCATTATGTGAATAACTTGGAAATCTTAGCTCAAACAGCTGCAAAACCTGTTTTCCCAGCACGGAGACCTTGAGTTCTATAAGATAAAGCCATAAACATGTTTGTCTGAGTCTTCTATCAAAAGTTACAGCTATTTCTATGAAGTTGTACAAAAACGCTTTCTTTCGCCAAGACAGTGCGTTTCTCACTGTTACATGCATTTGAATGGGGAACTCGACCGAAACAAAGTATAGGTTTTCATTATGTGAATAACTTGGAAATCTTAGCTCAAACAGCTGCAAAACCTGTTTGCCAAGCACGGAGACCTTGAGTTCTATAAGATAAAGCCATAAACATGTGTATCCGAGTCTTCTATCAAAAGTTACAGCTATTTCTATGAAGTTGTACAAAAACGCTTTCTTTCGCCAAGACAGTGCGTTTCTCACTGTTACATGCATTTGAATGGGGAACTCGACTGAAACAAAGTATAAGTTTTCATTATGTGAATAACTTGGAAATCTTAGCTCAAACAGCTGCAAAACCTGTTTGCCCAGCACGGAGACCTTGAGTTCTATAAGATAAAGCCATAAACATGTGTATCCGAGTCTTCTATCAAAAGTTACAGCTATTTCTATGAAGTTGTACAAAATAGCTTTCTTTCGCCAAGACAGTGCGTTTCTCACTGTTACATGCATTTGAATGGGGAACTCGACCGAAACAAAGTATAAGTTTTCATTATGTGAATAACTTGGAAATCTTAGCTCAAACAGCTGCAAAACCTGTTTTCCCAGCACGTAGACCTTGAGTTCTATAAGATAAAGCCATAAACATGTTTGTCTGAGTCTTCTATCAAAAGTTACAGCTATTTCTATGAAGTTGTACAAAAACGCTTTCTTTCGCCAAGACAGTGCGTTTCTCACTGTTACATGCATTTGAATGGGGAACTCGACCGAAACAAAGTATAGGTTTTCATTATGTGAATAACTTGGAAATCTTAGCTCAAACAGCTGCAAAACCTGTTTGCCAAGCACGGAGACCTTGAGTTCTATAAGATAAAGCCATAAACATGTGTATCCGAGTCTTCTATCAAAAGTTACAGCTATTTATATGAAGTTGTACAAAAACGCTTTCTTTCGCCAAGACAGTGCGTTTCTCACTGTTACATGCATTTGAATGGGGAACTCGACTGAAACAAAGTATAAGTTTTCATTATGTGAATAACTTGGAAATCTTAGCTCAAACAGCTGCAAAACCTGTTTGCCCAGCACGGAGACCTTGAGTTCTATAAGATAAAGCCATAAACATGTGTATCCGAGTCTTCTATCAAAAGTTACAGCTATTTCTATGAAGTTGTACAAAAACGCTTTCTTTCGCCAAGACAGTGCGTTTCTCACTGTTACATGCATTTGAATGGGGAACTCGACCGAAACAAAGTATAGGTTTTCATTATGTGAATAACTTGGAAATCTTAGCTCAAACAGCTGCAAAACCTGTTTTCCCAGCACGGAGACCTTGAGTTCTATAAGATAAAGCCATAAACATGTGTATCCGAGTCTTCTATCAAAAGTTACAGCTATTTATATGAAGTTGTACAAAAACGCTTTCTTTCGCCAAGACAGTGCGTTTCTCACTGTTACATGCATTTGAATGGGGAACTCGACCGAAACAAAGTATAAGTTTTCATTATGTGAATAACTTGGAAATCTTAGCTCAAACAGCTGCAAAACCTGTTTGCCCAGCACGGAGACCTTGAGTTCTATAAGATAAAGCCATAAACATGTGTATCCGAGTCTTCTATCAAAAGTTACAGCTATTTCTATGAAGTTGTACAAAATAGCTTTCTTTCGCCAAGACAGTGCGTTTCTCACTGTTACATGCATTTGAATGGGGAACTCGACCGAAACAAAGTATAAGTTTTCATTATGTGAATAACTTGGAAATCTTAGCTCAAACAGCTGCAAAACCTGTTTTCCCAGCACGTAGACCTTGAGTTCTATAAGATAAAGCCATAAACATGTTTGTCTGAGTCTTCTATCAAAAGTTACAGCTATTTCTATGAAGTTGTACAAAAACGCTTTCTTTCGCCAAGACAGTGCGTTTCTCACTGTTACATGCATTTGAATGGGGAACTCGACCGAAACAAAGTATAGGTTTTCATTATGTGAATAACTTGGAAATCTTAGCTCAAACAGCTGCAAAACCTGTTTTCCCAGCACGGGGACCTTGAGTTCTATAAGATAAAGCCATAAACATGTTTGTCTGAGTCTTCTATCAAAAGTTACAGCTATTTCTATGAAGTTGTACAAAAACGCTTTCTTTCGCCAAGACAGTGCGTTTCTCACTGTTACATGCATTTGAATGGGGAACTCGACCGAAACAAAGTATAGGTTTTCATTATGTGAATAACTTGGAAATCTTAGCTCAAACAGCTGCAAAACCTGTTTTCCCAGCACGGGGACCTTGAGTTCTATAAGATAAAGCCATAAACATGTTTGTCTGAGTCTTCTATCAAAAGTTACAGCTATTTCTATGAAGTTGTACAAAAACGCTTTCTTTCGCCAAGACAGTGCGTTTCTCACTGTTACATGCATTTGAATGGGGAACTCGACTGAAACAAAGTATAAGTTTTCATTATGTGAATAACTTGGAAATCTTAGCTCAAACAGCTGCAAAACCTGTTTGCCCAGCACGGAGACCTTGAGTTCTATAAGATAAAGCCATAAACATGTGTATCCGAGTCTTCTATCAAAAGTTACAGCTATTTCTATGAAGTTGTACAAAAACGCTTTCTTTCGCCAAGACAGTGCGTTTCTCACTGTTACATGCATTTGAATGGGGAACTCGACCGAAACAAAGTATAGGTTTTCATTATGTGAATAACTTGGAAATCTTAGCTCAAACAGCTGCAAAACCTGTTTGCCAAGCACGGAGACCTTGAGTTCTATAAGATAAAGCCATAAACATGTGTATCCGAGTCTTCTATCAAAAGTTACAGCTATTTCTATGAAGTTGTACAAAAACGCTTTCTTTCGCCAAGACAGTGCGTTTCTCACTGTTACATGCATTTGAATGGGGAACTCGACTGAAACAAAGTATAAGTTTTCATTATGTGAATAACTTGGAAATCTTAGCTCAAACAGCTGCAAAACCTGTTTGCCCAGCACGGAGACCTTGAGTTCTATAAGATAAAGCCATAAACATGTGTATCCGAGTCTTCTATCAAAAGTTACAGCTATTTCTATGAAGTTGTACAAAAACGCTTTCTTTCGCCAAGACAGTGCGTTTCTCACTGTTACATGCATTTGAATGGGGAACTCGACCGAAACAAAGTATAGGTTTTCATTATGTGAATAACTTGGAAATCTTAGCTCAAACAGCTGCAAAACCTGTTTTCCCAGCACGGAGACCTTGAGTTCTATAAGATAAAGCCATAAACATGTGTATCCGAGTCTTCTATCAAAAGTTACAGCTATTTATATGAAGTTGTACAAAAACGCTTTCTTTCGCCAAGACAGTGCGTTTCTCACTGTTACATGCATTTGAATGGGGAACTCGACCGAAACAAAGTATAAGTTTTCATTATGTGAATAACTTGGAAATCTTAGCTCAAACAGCTGCAAAACCTGTTTGCCCAGCACGGAGACCTTGAGTTCTATAAGATAAAGCCATAAACATGTGTATCCGAGTCTTCTATCAAAAGTTACAGCTATTTCTATGAAGTTGTACAAAATAGCTTTCTTTCGCCAAGACAGTGCGTTTCTCACTGTTACATGCATTTGAATGGGGAACTCGACCGAAACAAAGTATAAGTTTTCATTATGTGAATAACTTGGAAATCTTAGCTCAAACAGCTGCAAAACCTGTTTGCCAAGCACGGAGACCTTGAGTTCTATAAGATAAAGCCATAAACATGTGTATCCGAGTCTTCTATCAAAAGTTACAGCTATTTCTATGAAGTTGTACAAAAACGCTTTCTTTCGCCAAGACAGTGCGTTTCTCACTGTTACATGCATTTGAATGGGGAACTCGACTGAAACAAAGTATAAGTTTTCATTATGTGAATAACTTGGAAATCTTAGCTCAAACAGCTGCAAAACCTGTTTGCCCAGCACGGAGACCTTGAGTTCTATAAGATAAAGCCATAAACATGTGTATCCGAGTCTTCTATCAAAAGTTACAGCTATTTCTATGAAGTTGTACAAAAACGCTTTCTTTCGCCAAGACAGTGCGTTTCTCACTGTTACATGCATTTGAATGGGGAACTCGACCGAAACAAAGTATAGGTTTTCATTATGTGAATAACTTGGAAATCTTAGCTCAAACAGCTGCAAAACCTGTTTTCCCAGCACGGAGACCTTGAGTTCTATAAGATAAAGCCATAAACATGTGTATCCGAGTCTTCTATCAAAAGTTACAGCTATTTATATGAAGTTGTACAAAAACGCTTTCTTTCGCCAAGACAGTGCGTTTCTCACTGTTACATGCATTTGAATGGGGAACTCGACCGAAACAAAGTATAAGTTTTCATTATGTGAATAACTTGGAAATCTTAGCTCAAACAGCTGCAAAACCTGTTTGCCCAGCACGGAGACCTTGAGTTCTATAAGATAAAGCCATAAACATGTGTATCCGAGTCTTCTATCAAAAGTTACAGCTATTTCTATGAAGTTGTACAAAATAGCTTTCTTTCGCCAAGACAGTGCGTTTCTCACTGTTACATGCATTTGAATGGGGAACTCGACCGAAACAAAGTATAAGTTTTCATTATGTGAATAACTTGGAAATCTTAGCTCAAACAGCTGCAAAACCTGTTTTCCCAGCACGTAGACCTTGAGTTCTATAAGATAAAGCCATAAACATGTTTGTCTGAGTCTTCTATCAAAAGTTACAGCTATTTCTATGAAGTTGTACAAAAACGCTTTCTTTCGCCAAGACAGTGCGTTTCTCACTGTTACATGCATTTGAATGGGGAACTCGACCGAAACAAAGTATAGGTTTTCATTATGTGAATAACTTGGAAATCTTAGCTCAAACAGCTGCAAAACCTGTTTGCCAAGCACGGAGACCTTGAGTTCTATAAGATAAAGCCATAAACATGTGTATCCGAGTCTTCTATCAAAAGTTACAGCTATTTATATGAAGTTGTACAAAAACGCTTTCTTTCGCCAAGACAGTGCGTTTCTCACTGTTACATGCATTTGAATGGGGAACTCGACTGAAACAAAGTATAAGTTTTCATTATGTGAATAACTTGGAAATCTTAGCTCAAACAGCTGCAAAACCTGTTTGCCCAGCACGGAGACCTTGAGTTCTATAAGATAAAGCCATAAACATGTGTATCCGAGTCTTCTATCAAAAGTTACAGCTATTTCTATGAAGTTGTACAAAAACGCTTTCTTTCGCCAAGACAGTGCGTTTCTCACTGTTACATGCATTTGAATGGGGAACTCGACCGAAACAAAGTATAGGTTTTCATTATGTGAATAACTTGGAAATCTTAGCTCAAACAGCTGCAAAACCTGTTTTCCCAGCACGGAGACCTTGAGTTCTATAAGATAAAGCCATAAACATGTGTATCCGAGTCTTCTATCAAAAGTTACAGCTATTTATATGAAGTTGTACAAAAACGCTTTCTTTCGCCAAGACAGTGCGTTTCTCACTGTTACATGCATTTGAATGGGGAACTCGACCGAAACAAAGTATAAGTTTTCATTATGTGAATAACTTGGAAATCTTAGCTCAAACAGCTGCAAAACCTGTTTGCCCAGCACGGAGACCTTGAGTTCTATAAGATAAAGCCATAAACATGTGTATCCGAGTCTTCTATCAAAAGTTACAGCTATTTCTATGAAGTTGTACAAAATAGCTTTCTTTCGCCAAGACAGTGCGTTTCTCACTGTTACATGCATTTGAATGGGGAACTCGACCGAAACAAAGTATAAGTTTTCATTATGTGAATAACTTGGAAATCTTAGCTCAAACAGCTGCAAAACCTGTTTTCCAAGCACGGAGACCTTGAGTTCTATAAGATAAAGCCATAAACATGTTTGTCTGAGTCTTCTATCAAAAGTTACAGCTATTTCTATGAAGTTGTACAAAAACGCTTTCTTTCGCCAAGACAGTGCGTTTCTCACTGTTACATGCATTTGAATGGGGAACTCGACCGAAACAAAGTATAGGTTTTCATTATGTGAATAACTTGGAAATCTTAGCTCAAACAGCTGCAAAACCTGTTTTCCCAGCACGGGGACCTTGAGTTCTATAAGATAAAGCCATAAACATGTTTGTCTGAGTCTTCTATCAAAAGTTACAGCTATTTCTATGAAGTTGTACAAAAACGCTTTCTTTCGCCAAGACAGTGCGTTTCTCACTGTTACATGCATTTGAATGGGGAACTCGACCGAAACAAAGTATAAGTTTTCATTATGTGAATAACTTGGAAATCTTAGCTCAAACAGCTGCAAAACCTGTTTTCCCAGCACGTAGACCTTGAGTTCTATAAGATAAAGCCATAAACATGTTTGTCTGAGTCTTCTATCAAAAGTTACAGCTATTTCTATGAAGTTGTACAAAAACGCTTTCTTTCGCCAAGACAGTGCGTTTCTCACTGTTACATGCATTTGAATGGGGAACTCGACCGAAACAAAGTATAGGTTTTCATTTTGTGACTAACTTGGAAATCTTAGCTCAAACAGCTGCAAAACCTGTTTTCCCAGCACGGGGACCTTGAGTTCTATAAGATAAAGCCATAAACATGTTTGTCTGAGTCTTCTATCAAAAGTTACAGCTATTTCTATGAAGTTGTACAAAAACGCTTTCTTTCGCCAAGACAGTGCGTTTCTCACTGTTACATGCATTTGAATGGGGAACTCGACTGAAACAAAGTATAAGTTTTCATTATGTGAATAACTTGGAAATCTTAGCTCAAACAGCTGCAAAACCTGTTTGCCCAGCACGGAGACCTTGAGTTCTATAAGATAAAGCCATAAACATGTGTATCCGAGTCTTCTATCAAAAGTTACAGCTATTTCTATGAAGTTGTACAAAAACGCTTTCTTTCGCCAAGACAGTGCGTTTCTCACTGTTACATGCATTTGAATGGGGAACTCGACCGAAACAAAGTATAGGTTTTCATTATGTGAATAACTTGGAAATCTTAGCTCAAACAGCTGCAAAACCTGTTTGCCAAGCACGGAGACCTTGAGTTCTATAAGATAAAGCCATAAACATGTGTATCCGAGTCTTCTATCAAAAGTTACAGCTATTTCTATGAAGTTGTACAAAAACGCTTTCTTTCGCCAAGACAGTGCGTTTCTCACTGTTACATGCATTTGAATGGGGAACTCGACCGAAACAAAGTATAGGTTTTCATTATGTGAATAACTTGGAAATCTTAGCTCAAACAGCTGCAAAACCTGTTTTCCCAGCACGGAGACCTTGAGTTCTATAAGATAAAGCCATAAACATGTGTATCCGAGTCTTCTATCAAAAGTTACAGCTATTTATATGAAGTTGTACAAAAACGCTTTCTTTCGCCAAGACAGTGCGTTTCTCACTGTTACATGCATTTGAATGGGGAACTCGACCGAAACAAAGTATAAGTTTTCATTATGTGAATAACTTGGAAATCTTAGCTCAAACAGCTGCAAAACCTGTTTGCCCAGCACGGAGACCTTGAGTTCTATAAGATAAAGCCATAAACATGTGTATCCGAGTCTTCTATCAAAAGTTACAGCTATTTCTATGAAGTTGTACAAAATAGCTTTCTTTCGCCAAGACAGTGCGTTTCTCACTGTTACATGCATTTGAATGGGGAACTCGACCGAAACAAAGTATAAGTTTTCATTATGTGAATAACTTGGAAATCTTAGCTCAAACAGCTGCAAAACCTGTTTGCCAAGCACGGAGACCTTGAGTTCTATAAGATAAAGCCATAAACATGTGTATCCGAGTCTTCTATCAAAAGTTACAGCTATTTCTATGAAGTTGTACAAAAACGCTTTCTTTCGCCAAGACAGTGCGTTTCTCACTGTTACATGCATTTGAATGGGGAACTCGACTGAAACAAAGTATAAGTTTTCATTATGTGAATAACTTGGAAATCTTAGCTCAAACAGCTGCAAAACCTGTTTGCCCAGCACGGAGACCTTGAGTTCTATAAGATAAAGCCATAAACATGTGTATCCGAGTCTTCTATCAAAAGTTACAGCTATTTCTATGAAGTTGTACAAAAACGCTTTCTTTCGCCAAGACAGTGCGTTTCTCACTGTTACATGCATTTGAATGGGGAACTCGACCGAAACAAAGTATAGGTTTTCATTATGTGAATAACTTGGAAATCTTAGCTCAAACAGCTGCAAAACCTGTTTTCCCAGCACGGAGACCTTGAGTTCTATAAGATAAAGCCATAAACATGTGTATCCGAGTCTTCTATCAAAAGTTACAGCTATTTATATGAAGTTGTACAAAAACGCTTTCTTTCGCCAAGACAGTGCGTTTCTCACTGTTACATGCATTTGAATGGGGAACTCGACCGAAACAAAGTATAAGTTTTCATTATGTGAATAACTTGGAAATCTTAGCTCAAACAGCTGCAAAACCTGTTTGCCCAGCACGGAGACCTTGAGTTCTATAAGATAAAGCCATAAACATGTGTATCCGAGTCTTCTATCAAAAGTTACAGCTATTTCTATGAAGTTGTACAAAATAGCTTTCTTTCGCCAAGACAGTGCGTTTCTCACTGTTACATGCATTTGAATGGGGAACTCGACCGAAACAAAGTATAAGTTTTCATTATGTGAATAACTTGGAAATCTTAGCTCAAACAGCTGCAAAACCTGTTTTCCAAGCACGTAGACCTTGAGTTCTATAAGATAAAGCCATAAACATGTTTGTCTGAGTCTTCTATCAAAAGTTACAGCTATTTCTATGAAGTTGTACAAAAACGCTTTCTTTCGCCAAGACAGTGCGTTTCTCACTGTTACATGCATTTGAATGGGGAACTCGACCGAAACAAAGTATAGGTTTTCATTATGTGAATAACTTGGAAATCTTAGCTCAAACAGCTGCAAAACCTGTTTTCCCAGCACGGGGACCTTGAGTTCTATAAGATAAAGCCATAAACATGTTTGTCTGAGTCTTCTATCAAAAGTTACAGCTATTTCTATGAAGTTGTACAAAAACGCTTTCTTTCGCCAAGACAGTGCGTTTCTCACTGTTACATGCATTTGAATGGGGAACTCGACCGAAACAAAGTATAAGTTTTCATTATGTGAATAACTTGGAAATCTTAGCTCAAACAGCTGCAAAACCTGTTTTCCCAGCACGTAGACCTTGAGTTCTATAAGATAAAGCCATAAACATGTTTGTCTGAGTCTTCTATCAAAAGTTACAGCTATTTCTATGAAGTTGTACAAAAACGCTTTCTTTCGCCAAGACAGTGCGTTTCTCACTGTTACATGCATTTGAATGGGGAACTCGACCGAAACAAAGTATAGGTTTTCATTATGTGAATAACTTGGAAATCTTAGCTCAAACAGCTGCAAAACCTGTTTGCCAAGCACGGAGACCTTGAGTTCTATAAGATAAAGCCATAAACATGTGTATCCGAGTCTTCTATCAAAAGTTACAGCTATTTATATGAAGTTGTACAAAAACGCTTTCTTTCGCCAAGACAGTGCGTTTCTCACTGTTACATGCATTTGAATGGGGAACTCGACCAAAACAAAGTATAAGTTTTCATTATGTGAATAACTTGGAAATCTTAGCTCAAACAGCTGCAAAACCTGTTTGCCCAGCACGGAGACCTTGAGTTCTATAAGATAAAGCCATAAACATGTGTATCCGAGTCTTCTATCAAAAGTTACAGCTATTTCTATGAAGTTGTACAAAATAGCTTTCTTTCGCCAAGACAGTGCGTTTCTCACTGTTACATGCATTTGAATGGGGAACTCGACCGAAACAAAGTATAAGTTTTCATTATGTGAATAACTTGGAAATCTTAGCTCAAACAGCTGCAAAACCTGTTTTCCAAGCACGTAGACCTTGAGTTCTATAAGATAAAGCCATAAACATGTTTGTCTGAGTCTTCTATCAAAAGTTACAGCTATTTCTATGAAGTTGTACAAAAACGCTTTCTTTCGCCAAGACAGTGCGTTTCTCACTGTTACATGCATTTGAATGGGGAACTCGACCGAAACAAAGTATAGGTTTTCATTATGTGAATAACTTGGAAATCTTAGCTCAAACAGCTGCAAAACCTGTTTTCCCAGCACGGGGACCTTGAGTTCTATAAGATAAAGCCATAAACATGTTTGTCTGAGTCTTCTATCAAAAGTTACAGCTATTTCTATGAAGTTGTACAAAAACGCTTTCTTTCGCCAAGACAGTGCGTTTCTCACTGTTACATGCATTTGAATGGGGAACTCGACTGAAACAAAGTATAAGTTTTCATTATGTGAATAACTTGGAAATCTTAGCTCAAACAGCTGCAAAACCTGTTTGCCCAGCACGGAGACCTTGAGTTCTATAAGATAAAGCCATAAACATGTGTATCCGAGTCTTCTATCAAAAGTTACAGCTATTTCTATGAAGTTGTACAAAAACGCTTTCTTTCGCCAAGACAGTGCGTTTCTCACTGTTACATGCATTTGAATGGGGAACTCGACCGAAACAAAGTATAGGTTTTCATTATGTGAATAACTTGGAAATCTTAGCTCAAACAGCTGCAAAACCTGTTTTCCCAGCACGGAGACCTTGAGTTCTATAAGATAAAGCCATAAACATGTGTATCCGAGTCTTCTATCAAAAGTTACAGCTATTTATATGAAGTTGTACAAAAACGCTTTCTTTCGCCAAGACAGTGCGTTTCTCACTGTTACATGCATTTGAATGGGGAACTCGACCGAAACAAAGTATAAGTTTTCATTATGTGAATAACTTGGAAATCTTAGCTCAAACAGCTGCAAAACCTGTTTGCCCAGCACGGAGACCTTGAGTTCTATAAGATAAAGCCATAAACATGTGTATCCGAGTCTTCTATCAAAAGTTACAGCTATTTCTATGAAGTTGTACAAAATAGCTTTCTTTCGCCAAGACAGTGCGTTTCTCACTGTTACATGCATTTGAATGGGGAACTCGACCGAAACAAAGTATAAGTTTTCATTATGTGAATAACTTGGAAATCTTAGCTCAAACAGCTGCAAAACCTGTTTTCCCAGCACGTAGACCTTGAGTTCTATAAGATAAAGCCATAAACATGTTTGTCTGAGTCTTCTATCAAAAGTTACAGCTATTTCTATGAAGTTGTACAAAAACGCTTTCTTTCGCCAAGACAGTGCGTTTCTCACTGTTACATGCATTTGAATGGGGAACTCGACCGAAACAAAGTATAGGTTTTCATTATGTGAATAACTTGGAAATCTTAGCTCAAACAGCTGCAAAACCTGTTTGCCAAGCACGGAGACCTTGAGTTCTATAAGATAAAGCCATAAACATGTGTATCCGAGTCTTCTATCAAAAGTTACAGCTATTTCTATGAAGTTGTACAAAAACGCTTTCTTTCGCCAAGACAGTGCGTTTCTCACTGTTACATGCATTTGAATGGGGAACTCGACTGAAACAAAGTATAAGTTTTCATTATGTGAATAACTTGGAAATCTTAGCTCAAACAGCTGCAAAACCTGTTTGCCCAGCACGGAGACCTTGAGTTCTATAAGATAAAGCCATAAACATGTGTATCCGAGTCTTCTATCAAAAGTTACAGCTATTTCTATGAAGTTGTACAAAAACGCTTTCTTTCGCCAAGACAGTGCGTTTCTCACTGTTACATGCATTTGAATGGGGAACTCGACCGAAACAAAGTATAGGTTTTCATTATGTGAATAACTTGGAAATCTTAGCTCAAACAGCTGCAAAACCTGTTTTCCCAGCACGGAGACCTTGAGTTCTATAAGATAAAGCCATAAACATGTGTATCCGAGTCTTCTATCAAAAGTTACAGCTATTTATATGAAGTTGTACAAAAACGCTTTCTTTCGCCAAGACAGTGCGTTTCTCACTGTTACATGCATTTGAATGGGGAACTCGACCGAAACAAAGTATAAGTTTTCATTATGTGAATAACTTGGAAATCTTAGCTCAAACAGCTGCAAAACCTGTTTGCCCAGCACGGAGACCTTGAGTTCTATAAGATAAAGCCATAAACATGTGTATCCGAGTCTTCTATCAAAAGTTACAGCTATTTCTATGAAGTTGTACAAAATAGCTTTCTTTCGCCAAGACAGTGCGTTTCTCACTGTTACATGCATTTGAATGGGGAACTCGACCGAAACAAAGTATAAGTTTTCATTATGTGAATAACTTGGAAATCTTAGCTCAAACAGCTGCAAAACCTGTTTTCCAAGCACGTAGACCTTGAGTTCTATAAGATAAAGCCATAAACATGTTTGTCTGAGTCTTCTATCAAAAGTTACAGCTATTTCTATGAAGTTGTACAAAAACGCTTTCTTTCGCCAAGACAGTGCGTTTCTCACTGTTACATGCATTTGAATGGGGAACTCGACCGAAACAAAGTATAGGTTTTCATTATGTGAATAACTTGGAAATCTTAGCTCAAACAGCTGCAAAACCTGTTTTCCCAGCACGGGGACCTTGAGTTCTATAAGATAAAGCCATAAACATGTTTGTCTGAGTCTTCTATCAAAAGTTACAGCTATTTCTATGAAGTTGTACAAAAACGCTTTCTTTCGCCAAGACAGTGCGTTTCTCACTGTTACATGCATTTGAATGGGGAACTCGACCGAAACAAAGTATAGGTTTTCATTATGTGAATAACTTGGAAATCTTAGCTCAAACAGCTGCAAAACCTGTTTGCCAAGCACGGAGACCTTGAGTTCTATAAGATAAAGCCATAAACATGTGTATCCGAGTCTTCTATCAAAAGTTACAGCTATTTCTATGAAGTTGTACAAAAACGCTTTCTTTCGCCAAGACAGTGCGTTTCTCACTGTTACATGCATTTGAATGGGGAACTCGACTGAAACAAAGTATAAGTTTTCATTATGTGAATAACTTGGAAATCTTAGCTCAAACAGCTGCAAAACCTGTTTGCCCAGCACGGAGACCTTGAGTTCTATAAGATAAAGCCATAAACATGTGTATCCGAGTCTTCTATCAAAAGTTACAGCTATTTCTATGAAGTTGTACAAAAACGCTTTCTTTCGCCAAGACAGTGCGTTTCTCACTGTTACATGCATTTGAATGGGGAACTCGACCGAAACAAAGTATAGGTTTTCATTATGTGAATAACTTGGAAATCTTAGCTCAAACAGCTGCAAAACCTGTTTTCCCAGCACGGAGACCTTGAGTTCTATAAGATAAAGCCATAAACATGTGTATCCGAGTCTTCTATCAAAAGTTACAGCTATTTATATGAAGTTGTACAAAAACGCTTTCTTTCGCCAAGACAGTGCGTTTCTCACTGTTACATGCATTTGAATGAGGAACTCGACCGAAACAAAGTATAAGTTTTCATTATGTGAATAACTTGGAAATCTTAGCTCAAACAGCTGCAAAACCTGTTTGCCCAGCACGGAGACCTTGAGTTCTATAAGATAAAGCCATAAACATGTTTGTCTGAGTCTTCTATCAAAAGTTACAGCTATTTCTATGAAGTTGTACAAAAACGCTTTCTTTCGCCAAGACAGTGCGTTTCTCACTGTTACATGCATTTGAATGGGGAACTCGACCGAAACAAAGTATAGGTTTTCATTATGTGAATAACTTGGAAATCTTAGCTCAAACAGCTGCAAAACCTGTTTTCCCAGCACGGGGACCTTGAGTTCTATAAGATAAAGCCATAAACATGTTTGTCTGAGTCTTCTATCAAAAGTTACAGCTATTTCTATGAAGTTGTACAAAAACGCTTTCTTTCGCCAAGACAGTGCGTTTCTCACTGTTACATGCATTTGAATGGGGAACTCGACCGAAACAAAGTATAAGTTTTCATTATGTGAATAACTTGGAAATCTTAGCTCAAACAGCTGCAAAACCTGTTTTCCCAGCACGGAGACCTTGAGTTCTATAAGATAAAGCCATAAACATGTTTGTCTGAGTCTTCTATCAAAAGTTACAGCTATTTCTATGAAGTTGTACAAAAACGCTTTCTTTCGCCAAGACAGTGCGTTTCTCACTGGTACATGCATTTGAATGGGGAACTCGACCGAAACAAAGTATAAGTTTTCATTATGTGAATAACTTGGAAATCTTAGCTCAAACAGCTGCAAAACCTGATTTCCCAGCACGGAGACCTTGAGTTCTATAATATAAGGCCATAAACATGTTTGTCTGAGTCTTCTATCAAAAGTTACAGCTATTTCTATGAAGTTGTACAAAAACGCTTTCTTTCGCCAAGACAGTGCGTTTCTCACTGTTACATGCATTTGAATGGGGAACTCGACCGAAACAAAGTATAGGTTTTCATTATGTGAATAACTTGGAAATCTTAGCTCAAACAGCTGCAAAACCTGTTTTCCCAGCACGGAGACCTTGAGTTCTATAAGATAAAGCCATAAACATGTGTATCCGAGTCTTCTATCAAAAGTTACAGCTATTTATATGAAGTTGTACAAAAACGCTTTCTTTCGCCAAGACAGTGCGTTTCTCACTGTTACATGCATTTGAATGGGGAACTCGACCGAAACAAAGTATAAGTTTTCATTATGTGAATAACTTGGAAATCTTAGCTCAAACAGCTGCAAAACCTGTTTGCCCAGCACGGAGACCTTGAGTTCTATAAGATAAAGCCATAAACATGTGTATCCGAGTCTTCTATCAAAAGTTACAGCTATTTCTATGAAGTTGTACAAAATAGCTTTCTTTCGCCAAGACAGTGCGTTTCTCACTGTTACATGCATTTGAATGGGGAACTCGACCGAAACAAAGTATAAGTTTTCATTATGTGAATAACTTGGAAATCTTAGCTCAAACAGCTGCAAAACCTGTTTTCCAAGCACGTAGACCTTGAGTTCTATAAGATAAAGCCATAAACATGTTTGTCTGAGTCTTCTATCAAAAGTTACAGCTATTTCTATGAAGTTGTACAAAAACGCTTTCTTTCGCCAAGACAGTGCGTTTCTCACTGTTACATGCATTTGAATGGGGAACTCGACCGAAACAAAGTATAGGTTTTCATTATGTGAATAACTTGGAAATCTTAGCTCAAACAGCTGCAAAACCTGTTTTCCCAGCACGGGGACCTTGAGTTCTATAAGATAAAGCCATAAACATGTTTGTCTGAGTCTTCTATCAAAAGTTACAGCTATTTCTATGAAGTTGTACAAAAACGCTTTCTTTCGCCAAGACAGTGCGTTTCTCACTGTTACATGCATTTGAATGGGGAACTCGACCGAAACAAAGTATAAGTTTTCATTATGTGAATAACTTGGAAATCTTAGCTCAAACAGCTGCAAAACCTGTTTTCCCAGCACGTAGACCTTGAGTTCTATAAGATAAAGCCATAAACATGTTTGTCTGAGTCTTCTATCAAAAGTTACAGCTATTTCTATGAAGTTGTACAAAAACGCTTTCTTTCGCCAAGACAGTGCGTTTCTCACTGTTACATGCATTTGAATGGGGAACTCGACCGAAACAAAGTATAGGTTTTCATTATGTGAATAACTTGGAAATCTTAGCTCAAACAGCTGCAAAACCTGTTTGCCAAGCACGGAGACCTTGAGTTCTATAAGATAAAGCCATAAACATGTGTATCCGAGTCTTCTATCAAAAGTTACAGCTATTTATATGAAGTTGTACAAAAACGCTTTCTTTCGCCAAGACAGTGCGTTTCTCACTGTTACATGCATTTGAATGGGGAACTCGACCAAAACAAAGTATAAGTTTTCATTATGTGAATAACTTGGAAATCTTAGCTCAAACAGCTGCAAAACCTGTTTGCCCAGCACGGAGACCTTGAGTTCTATAAGATAAAGCCATAAACATGTGTATCCGAGTCTTCTATCAAAAGTTACAGCTATTTCTATGAAGTTGTACAAAATAGCTTTCTTTCGCCAAGACAGTGCGTTTCTCACTGTTACATGCATTTGAATGGGGAACTCGACCGAAACAAAGTATAAGTTTTCATTATGTGAATAACTTGGAAATCTTAGCTCAAACAGCTGCAAAACCTGTTTTCCAAGCACGTAGACCTTGAGTTCTATAAGATAAAGCCATAAACATGTTTGTCTGAGTCTTCTATCAAAAGTTACAGCTATTTCTATGAAGTTGTACAAAAACGCTTTCTTTCGCCAAGACAGTGCGTTTCTCACTGTTACATGCATTTGAATGGGGAACTCGACCGAAACAAAGTATAGGTTTTCATTATGTGAATAACTTGGAAATCTTAGCTCAAACAGCTGCAAAACCTGTTTTCCCAGCACGGGGACCTTGAGTTCTATAAGATAAAGCCATAAACATGTTTGTCTGAGTCTTCTATCAAAAGTTACAGCTATTTCTATGAAGTTGTACAAAAACGCTTTCTTTCGCCAAGACAGTGCGTTTCTCACTGTTACATGCATTTGAATGGGGAACTCGACTGAAACAAAGTATAAGTTTTCATTATGTGAATAACTTGGAAATCTTAGCTCAAACAGCTGCAAAACCTGTTTGCCCAGCACGGAGACCTTGAGTTCTATAAGATAAAGCCATAAACATGTGTATCCGAGTCTTCTATCAAAAGTTACAGCTATTTCTATGAAGTTGTACAAAAACGCTTTCTTTCGCCAAGACAGTGCGTTTCTCACTGTTACATGCATTTGAATGGGGAACTCGACCGAAACAAAGTATAGGTTTTCATTATGTGAATAACTTGGAAATCTTAGCTCAAACAGCTGCAAAACCTGTTTTCCCAGCACGGAGACCTTGAGTTCTATAAGATAAAGCCATAAACATGTGTATCCGAGTCTTCTATCAAAAGTTACAGCTATTTATATGAAGTTGTACAAAAACGCTTTCTTTCGCCAAGACAGTGCGTTTCTCACTGTTACATGCATTTGAATGGGGAACTCGACCGAAACAAAGTATAAGTTTTCATTATGTGAATAACTTGGAAATCTTAGCTCAAACAGCTGCAAAACCTGTTTGCCCAGCACGGAGACCTTGAGTTCTATAAGATAAAGCCATAAACATGTGTATCCGAGTCTTCTATCAAAAGTTACAGCTATTTCTATGAAGTTGTACAAAATAGCTTTCTTTCGCCAAGACAGTGCGTTTCTCACTGTTACATGCATTTGAATGGGGAACTCGACCGAAACAAAGTATAAGTTTTCATTATGTGAATAACTTGGAAATCTTAGCTCAAACAGCTGCAAAACCTGTTTTCCCAGCACGTAGACCTTGAGTTCTATAAGATAAAGCCATAAACATGTTTGTCTGAGTCTTCTATCAAAAGTTACAGCTATTTCTATGAAGTTGTACAAAAACGCTTTCTTTCGCCAAGACAGTGCGTTTCTCACTGTTACATGCATTTGAATGGGGAACTCGACCGAAACAAAGTATAGGTTTTCATTATGTGAATAACTTGGAAATCTTAGCTCAAACAGCTGCAAAACCTGTTTGCCAAGCACGGAGACCTTGAGTTCTATAAGATAAAGCCATAAACATGTGTATCCGAGTCTTCTATCAAAAGTTACAGCTATTTCTATGAAGTTGTACAAAAACGCTTTCTTTCGCCAAGACAGTGCGTTTCTCACTGTTACATGCATTTGAATGGGGAACTCGACTGAAACAAAGTATAAGTTTTCATTATGTGAATAACTTGGAAATCTTAGCTCAAACAGCTGCAAAACCTGTTTGCCCAGCACGGAGACCTTGAGTTCTATAAGATAAAGCCATAAACATGTGTATCCGAGTCTTCTATCAAAAGTTACAGCTATTTCTATGAAGTTGTACAAAAACGCTTTCTTTCGCCAAGACAGTGCGTTTCTCACTGTTACATGCATTTGAATGGGGAACTCGACCGAAACAAAGTATAGGTTTTCATTATGTGAATAACTTGGAAATCTTAGCTCAAACAGCTGCAAAACCTGTTTTCCCAGCACGGAGACCTTGAGTTCTATAAGATAAAGCCATAAACATGTGTATCCGAGTCTTCTATCAAAAGTTACAGCTATTTATATGAAGTTGTACAAAAACGCTTTCTTTCGCCAAGACAGTGCGTTTCTCACTGTTACATGCATTTGAATGGGGAACTCGACCGAAACAAAGTATAAGTTTTCATTATGTGAATAACTTGGAAATCTTAGCTCAAACAGCTGCAAAACCTGTTTGCCCAGCACGGAGACCTTGAGTTCTATAAGATAAAGCCATAAACATGTGTATCCGAGTCTTCTATCAAAAGTTACAGCTATTTCTATGAAGTTGTACAAAATAGCTTTCTTTCGCCAAGACAGTGCGTTTCTCACTGTTACATGCATTTGAATGGGGAACTCGACCGAAACAAAGTATAAGTTTTCATTATGTGAATAACTTGGAAATCTTAGCTCAAACAGCTGCAAAACCTGTTTTCCAAGCACGTAGACCTTGAGTTCTATAAGATAAAGCCATAAACATGTTTGTCTGAGTCTTCTATCAAAAGTTACAGCTATTTCTATGAAGTTGTACAAAAACGCTTTCTTTCGCCAAGACAGTGCGTTTCTCACTGTTACATGCATTTGAATGGGGAACTCGACCGAAACAAAGTATAGGTTTTCATTATGTGAATAACTTGGAAATCTTAGCTCAAACAGCTGCAAAACCTGTTTTCCCAGCACGGGGACCTTGAGTTCTATAAGATAAAGCCATAAACATGTTTGTCTGAGTCTTCTATCAAAAGTTACAGCTATTTCTATGAAGTTGTACAAAAACGCTTTCTTTCGCCAAGACAGTGCGTTTCTCACTGTTACATGCATTTGAATGGGGAACTCGACCGAAACAAAGTATAGGTTTTCATTATGTGAATAACTTGGAAATCTTAGCTCAAACAGCTGCAAAACCTGTTTGCCAAGCACGGAGACCTTGAGTTCTATAAGATAAAGCCATAAACATGTGTATCCGAGTCTTCTATCAAAAGTTACAGCTATTTCTATGAAGTTGTACAAAAACGCTTTCTTTCGCCAAGACAGTGCGTTTCTCACTGTTACATGCATTTGAATGGGGAACTCGACTGAAACAAAGTATAAGTTTTCATTATGTGAATAACTTGGAAATCTTAGCTCAAACAGCTGCAAAACCTGTTTGCCCAGCACGGAGACCTTGAGTTCTATAAGATAAAGCCATAAACATGTGTATCCGAGTCTTCTATCAAAAGTTACAGCTATTTCTATGAAGTTGTACAAAAACGCTTTCTTTCGCCAAGACAGTGCGTTTCTCACTGTTACATGCATTTGAATGGGGAACTCGACCGAAACAAAGTATAGGTTTTCATTATGTGAATAACTTGGAAATCTTAGCTCAAACAGCTGCAAAACCTGTTTTCCCAGCACGGAGACCTTGAGTTCTATAAGATAAAGCCATAAACATGTGTATCCGAGTCTTCTATCAAAAGTTACAGCTATTTATATGAAGTTGTACAAAAACGCTTTCTTTCGCCAAGACAGTGCGTTTCTCACTGTTACATGCATTTGAATGAGGAACTCGACCGAAACAAAGTATAAGTTTTCATTATGTGAATAACTTGGAAATCTTAGCTCAAACAGCTGCAAAACCTGTTTGCCCAGCACGGAGACCTTGAGTTCTATAAGATAAAGCCATAAACATGTGTATCCGAGTCTTCTATCAAAAGTTACAGCTATTTCTATGAAGTTGTACAAAATAGCTTTCTTTCGCCAAGACAGTGCGTTTCTCACTGTTACATGCATTTGAATGGGGAACTCGACCGAAACAAAGTATAAGTTTTCATTATGTGAATAACTTGGAAATCTTAGCTCAAACAGCTGCAAAACCTGTTTTCCAAGCACGTAGACCTTGAGTTCTATAAGATAAAGCCATAAACATGTTTGTCTGAGTCTTCTATCAAAAGTTACAGCTATTTCTATGAAGTTGTACAAAAACGCTTTCTTTCGCCAAGACAGTGCGTTTCTCACTGTTACATGCATTTGAATGGGGAACTCGACCGAAACAAAGTATAGGTTTTCATTATGTGAATAACTTGGAAATCTTAGCTCAAACAGCTGCAAAACCTGTTTTCCCAGCACGGGGACCTTGAGTTCTATAAGATAAAGCCATAAACATGTTTGTCTGAGTCTTCTATCAAAAGTTACAGCTATTTCTATGAAGTTGTACAAAAACGCTTTCTTTCGCCAAGACAGTGCGTTTCTCACTGTTACATGCATTTGAATGGGGAACTCGACCGAAACAAAGTATAAGTTTTCATTATGTGAATAACTTGGAAATCTTAGCTCAAACAGCTGCAAAACCTGTTTTCCCAGCACGGAGACCTTGAGTTCTATAAGATAAAGCCATAAACATGTTTGTCTGAGTCTTCTATCAAAAGTTACAGCTATTTCTATGAAGTTGTACAAAAACGCTTTCTTTCGCCAAGACAGTGCGTTTCTCACTGGTACATGCATTTGAATGGGGAACTCGACCGAAACAAAGTATAAGTTTTCATTATGTGAATAACTTGGAAATCTTAGCTCAAACAGCTGCAAAACCTGATTTCCCAGCACGGAGACCTTGAGTTCTATAATATAAGGCCATAAACATGTTTGTCTGAGTCTTCTATCAAAAGTTACAGCTATTTCTATGAAGTTGTACAAAAACGCTTTCTTTCGCCAAGACAGTGCGTTTCTCACTGTTACATGCATTTGAATGGGGAACTCGACCGAAACAAAGTATAGGTTTTCATTATGTGAATAACTTGGAAATCTTAGCTCAAACAGCTGCAAAACCTGTTTGCCAAGCACGGAGACCTTGAGTTCTATAAGATAAAGCCATAAACATGTGTATCCGAGTCTTCTATCAAAAGTTACAGCTATTTCTATGAAGTTGTACAAAAACGCTTTCTTTCGCCAAGACAGTGCGTTTCTCACTGTTACATGCATTTGAATGGGGAACTCGACTGAAACAAAGTATAAGTTTTCATTATGTGAATAACTTGGAAATCTTAGCTCAAACAGCTGCAAAACCTGTTTGCCCAGCACGGAGACCTTGAGTTCTATAAGATAAAGCCATAAACATGTGTATCCGAGTCTTCTATCAAAAGTTACAGCTATTTATATGAAGTTGTACAAAATAGCTTTCTTTCGCCAAGACAGTGCGTTTCTCACTGTTACATGCATTTGAATGGGGAACTCGACCGAAACAAAGTATAGGTTTTCATTATGTGAATAACTTGGAAATCTTAGCTCAAACAGCTGCAAAACCTGTTTTCCCAGCACGGAAACCTTGAGTTCTATAAGATAAAGCCATAAACATGTTTGTCTGAGTCTTCTATCAAAAGTTACAGCTATTTCTATGAAGTTGTACAAAAACGCTTTCTTTCGCCAAGACAGTGCGTTTCTCACTGTTACATGCATTTGAATGGGGAACTCGACCGAAACAAAGTATAGGTTTTCATTATGTGAATAACTTGGAAATCTTAGCTCAAACAGCTCCAAAACCTGTTTGCCCAGCACGGAGACCTTGAGTTCTATAAGATAAAGCCATAAACATGTGTATCCGAGTCTTCTATCAAAAGTTACAGCTATTTCTATGAAGTTGTACAAAAACGCTTTCTTTCGCCAAGACAGTGCGTTTCTCACTGTTACATGCATTTGAATGGGGAACTCGACCGAAACAAAGTATAAGTTTTCATTATGTGAATAACTTGGAAATCTTAGCTCAAACAGCTGCAAAACCTGTTTTCCCAGCACGTAGACCTTGAGTTCTATAAGATAAAGCCATAAACATGTTTGTCTGAGTCTTCTATCAAAAGTTACAGCTATTTCTATGAAGTTGTACAAAAACGCTTTCTTTCGCCAAGACAGTGCGTTTCTCACTGTTACATGCATTTGAATGGGGAACTCGACTGAAACAAAGTATAAGTTTTCATTATGTGAATAACTTGGAAATCTTAGCTCAAACAGCTGCAAAACCTGTTTGCCCAGCACGGAGACCTTGAGTTCTATAAGATAAAGCCATAAACATGTGTATCCGAGTCTTCTATCAAAAGTTACAGCTATTTATATGAAGTTGTACAAAAACGCTTTCTTTCGCCAAGACAGTGCGTTTCTCACTGTTACATGCATTTGAATGGGGAACTCGACCGAAACAAAGTATAAGTTTTCATTATGTGAATAACTTGGAAATCTTAGCTCAAACAGCTGCAAAACCTGTTTGCCCAGCACGGAGACCTTGAGTTCTATAAGATAAAGCCATAAACATGTGTATCCGAGTCTTCTATCAAAAGTTACAGCTATTTCTATGAAGTTGTACAAAATAGCTTTCTTTCGCCAAGACAGTGCGTTTCTCACTGTTACATGCATTTGAATGGGGAACTCGACTGAAACAAAGTATAAGTTTTCATTATGTGAATAACTTGGAAATCTTAGCTCAAACAGCTGCAAAACCTGTTTTCCCAGCACGGAGACCTTGAGTTCTATAAGATAAAGCCATAAACATGTGTATCCGAGTCTTCTATCAAAAGTTACAGCTATTTCTATGAAGTTGTACAAAAACGCTTTCTTTCGCCAAGACAGTGCGTTTCTCACTGTTACATGCATTTGAATGGGGAACTCGACTGAAACAAAGTATAAGTTTTCATTATGTGAATAACTTGGAAATCTTAGCTCAAACAGCTGCAAAACCTGTTTGCCCAGCACGGAGACCTTGAGTTCTATAAGATAAAGCCATAAACATGTGTATCCAAGTCTTCTATCAAAAGTTACAGCTATTTCTATGAAGTTGTACAAAAACGCTTTCTTTCGCCAAGACAGTGCGTTTCTCACTGTTACATGCATTTGAATGGGGAACTCGACCGAAACAAAGTATAAGTTTTCATTATGTGAATAACTTGGAAATCTTAGCTCAAACAGCTGCAAAACCTGTTTGCCCAGCACGGAGAGCTTGAGTTCTATAAGATAAAGCCATAAACATGTGTATCCGAGTCTTCTATCAAAAGTTACAGCTATTTCTATGAAGTTGTACAAAAACGCTTTCTTTCGCCAAGACAGTGCGTTTCTCACTGTTACATGCATTTGAATGGGGAACTCGACCGAAACAAAGTATAGGTTTTCATTATGTGAATAACTTGGAAATCTTAGCTTAAACAGCTGCAAAACCTGTTTGCCAAGCACGGAGACCTTGAGTTCTATAAGATAAAGCCATAAACATGTGTATCCGAGTCTTCTATCAAAAGTTACAGCTATTTCTATGAAGTTGTACAAAATAGCTTTCTTTCGCCAAGACAGTGCGTTTCTCACTGTTACATGCATTTGAATGGGGAACTCGACCGAAACAAAGTATAAGTTTTCATTATGTGAATAACTTGGAAATCTTAGCTCAAACAGCTGCAAAACCTGTTTTCCCAGCACGTAGACCTTGAGTTCTATAAGATAAAGCCATAAACATGTTTGTCTGAGTCTTCTATCAAAAGTTACAGCTATTTCTATGAAGTTGTACAAAAACGCTTTCTTTCGCCAAGACAGTGCGTTTCTCACTGTTACATGCATTTGAATGGGGAACTCGACCGAAACAAAGTATAGGTTTTCATTATGTGAATAACTTGGAAATCTTAGCTCAAACAGCTGCAAAACCTGTTTTCCCAGCACGTAGACCTTGAGTTCTATAAGATAAAGCCATAAACATGTGTATCCGAGTCTTCTATCAAAAGTTACAGCTATTTCTATGAAGTTGTACAAAAACGCTTTCTTTCGCCAAGACAGTGCGTTTCTCACTGTTACATGCATTTGAATGGGGAACTCGACCGAAACAAAGTATAGGTTTTCATTATGTGAATAACTTGGAAATCTTAGCTCAAACAGCTGCAAAACCTGTTTGCCCAGCACGGAGACCTTGAGTTCTATAAGATAAAGCCATAAACATGTGTATCCGAGTCTTCTATCAAAAGTTACAGCTATTTATATGAAGTTGTACAAAAACGCTTTCTTTCGCCAAGACAGTGCGTTTCTCACTGTTACATGCATTTGAATGGGGAACTCCACCGAAACAAAGTATAAGTTTTCATTATGTGAATAACTTGGAAATCTTAGCTCAAACAGCTGCAAAACCTGTTTTCCCAGCACGTAGACCTTGAGTTCTATAAGATAAAGCCATAAACATGTTTGTCTGAGTCTTCTATCAAAAGTTACAGCTATTTCTATGAAGTTGTACAAAAACGCTTTCTTTCGCCAAGACAGTGCGTTTCTCACTGTTACATGCATTTGAATGGGGAACTCGACCGAAACAAAGTATAAGTTTTCATTATGTGAATAACTTGGAAATCTTAGCTCAAACAGCTGCAAAACCTGTTTGCCCAGCACGGAGAGCTTGAGTTCTATAAGATAAAGCCATAAACATGTGTATCCGAGTCTTCTATCAAAAGTTACAGCTATTTCTATGAAGTTGTACAAAAACGCTTTCTTTCGCCAAGACAGTGCGTTTCTCACTGTTACATGCATTTGAATGGGGAACTCGACCGAAACAAAGTATAGGTTTTCATTATGTGAATAACTTGGAAATCTTAGCTTAAACAGCTGCAAAACCTGTTTGCCAAGCACGGAGACCTTGAGTTCTATAAGATAAAGCCATAAACATGTGTATCCGAGTCTTCTATCAAAAGTTACAGCTATTTCTATGAAGTTGTACAAAATAGCTTTCTTTCGCCAAGACAGTGCGTTTCTCACTGTTACATGCATTTGAATGGGGAACTCGACCGAAACAAAGTATAAGTTTTCATTATGTGAATAACTTGGAAATCTTAGCTCAAACAGCTGCAAAACCTGTTTTCCCAGCACGTAGACCTTGAGTTCTATAAGATAAAGCCATAAACATGTTTGTCTGAGTCTTCTATCAAAAGTTACAGCTATTTCTATGAAGTTGTACAAAAACGCTTTCTTTCGCCAAGACAGTGCGTTTCTCACTGTTACATGCATTTGAATGGGGAACTCGACCGAAACAAAGTATAGGTTTTCATTATGTGAATAACTTGGAAATCTTAGCTCAAACAGCTGCAAAACCTGTTTTCCCAGCACGGAGACCTTGAGTTCTATAATATAAGGCCATAAACATGTTTGTCTGAGTCTTCTATCAAAAGTTACAGCTATTTCTATGAAGTTGTACAAAAACGCTTTCTTTCGCCAAGACAGTGCGTTTCTCACTGTTACATGCATTTGAATGGGGAACTCGACCGAAACAAAGTATAGGTTTTCATTATGTGAATAACTTGGAAATCTTAGCTCAAACAGCTGCAAAACCTGTTTGCCCAGCACGGAAACCTTGAGTTCTATAAGATAAAGCCATAAACATGTGTATCCGAGTCTTCTATCAAAAGTTACAGCTATTTATATGAAGTTGTACAAAATAGCTTTCTTTCGCCAAGACAGTGCGTTTCTCACTGTTACATGCATTTGAATGGGGAACTCGACCGAAACAAAGTATAGGTTTTCATTATGTGAATAACTTGGAAATCTTAGCTCAAACAGCTGCAAAACCTGTTTTCCCAGCACGGAAACCTTGAGTTCTATAAGATAAAGCCATAAACATGTTTGTCTGAGTCTTCTATCAAAAGTTACAGCTATTTCTATGAAGTTGTACAAAAACGCTTTCTTTCGCCAAGACAGTGCGTTTCTCACTGTTACATGCATTTGAATGGGGAACTCGACTGAAACAAAGTATAAGTTTTCATTATGTGAATAACTTGGAAATCTTAGCTCAAACAGCTGCAAAACCTGTTTGCCAAGCACGGAGACCTTGAGTTCTATAAGATAAAGCCATAAACATGTGTATCCGAGTCTTCTATCAAAAGTTACAGCTATTTATATGAAGTTGTACAAAAACGCTTTCTTTCGCCAAGACAGTGCGTTTCTCACTGTTACATGCATTTGAATGGGGAACTCGACCGAAACAAAGTATAAGTTTTCATTATGTGAATAACTTGGAAATCTTAGCTCAAACAGCTGCAAAACCTGTTTTCCCAGCACGTAGACCTTGAGTTCTATAAGATAAAGCCATAAACATGTTTGTCTGAGTCTTCTATCAAAAGTTACAGCTATTTCTATGAAGTTGTACAAAAACGCTTTCTTTCGCCAAGACAGTGCGTTTCTCACTGTTACATGTATTTGAATGGGGAACTCGACCGAAACAAAGTATAGGTTTTCATTATGTGAATAACTTGGAAATCTTAGCTCAAACAGCTGCAAAACCTGTTTTCCCAGCACGTAGACCTTGAGTTCTATAAGATAAAGCCATAAACATGTGTATCCGAGTCTTCTATCAAAAGTTACAGCTATTTCTATGAAGTTGTACAAAAACGCTTTCTTTCGCCAAGACAGTGCGTTTCTCACTGTTACATGCATTTGAATGGGGAACTCGACTGAAACAAAGTATAAGTTTTCATTATGTGAATAACTTGGAAATCTTAGCTCAAACAGCTGCAAAACCTGTTTGCCCAGCACGGAGACCTTGAGTTCTATAAGATAAAGCCATAAACATGTGTATCCAAGTCTTCTATCAAAAGTTACAGCTATTTATATGAAGTTGTACAAAAACGCTTTCTTTCGCCAAGACAGTGCGTTTCTCACTGTTACATGCATTTGAATGGGGAACTCGACCGAAACAAAGTATAAGTTTTCATTATGTGAATAACTTGGAAATCTTAGCTCAAACAGCTGCAAAACCTGTTTGCCCAGCACGGAGAGCTTGAGTTCTATAAGATAAAGCCATAAACATGTGTATCCGAGTCTTCTATCAAAAGTTACAGCTATTTCTATGAAGTTGTACAAAATAGCTTTCTTTCGCCAAGACAGTGCGTTTCTCACTGTTACATGCATTTGAATGGGGAACTCGACCGAAACAAAGTATAGGTTTTCATTATGTGAATAACTTGGAAATCTTAGCTCAAACAGCTGCAAAACCTGTTTGCCAAGCACGGAGACCTTGAGTTCTATAAGATAAAGCCATAAACATGTGTATCCGAGTCTTCTATCAAAAGTTACAGCTATTTCTATGAAGTTGTACAAAAACGCTTTCTTTCGCCAAGACAGTGCGTTTCTCACTGTTACATGCATTTGAATGGGGAACTCGACTGAAACAAAGTATAAGTTTTCATTATGTGAATAACTTGGAAATCTTAGCTCAAACAGCTGCAAAACCTGTTTGCCCAGCACGGAGACCTTGAGTTCTATAAGATAAAGCCATAAACATGTGTATCCGAGTCTTCTATCAAAAGTTACAGCTATTTATATGAAGTTGTACAAAAACGCTTTCTTTCGCCAAGACAGTGCGTTTCTCACTGTTACATGCATTTGAATGGGGAACTCGACCGAAACAAAGTATAAGTTTTCATTATGTGAATAACTTGGAAATCTTAGCTCAAACAGCTGCAAAACCTGTTTTCCCAGCACGGAGACCTTGAGTTCTATAATATAAGGCCATAAACATGTTTGTCTGAGTCTTCTATCAAAAGTTACAGCTATTTCTATGAAGTTGTACAAAAACGCTTTCTTTCGCCAAGACAGTGCGTTTCTCACTGGTACATGCATTTGAATGGGGAACTCGACCGAAACAAAGTATAAGTTTTCATTATGTGAATAACTTGGAAATCTTAGCTCAAACAGCTGCAAAACCTGATTTCCCAGCACGGAGACCTTGAGTTCTATAATATAAGGCCATAAACATGTTTGTCTGAGTCTTCTATCAAAAGTTACAGCTATTTCTATGAAGTTGTACAAAAACGCTTTCTTTCGCCAAGACAGTGCGTTTCTCACTGTTACATGCATTTGAATGGGGAACTCGACTGAAACAAAGTATAAGTTTTCATTATGTGAATAACTTGGAAATCTTAGCTCAAACAGCTGCAAAACCTGTTTGCCCAGCACGGAGACCTTGAGTTCTATAAGATAAAGCCATAAACATGTGTATCCGAGTCTTCTATCAAAAGTTACAGCTATTTATATGAAGTTGTACAAAAACGCTTTCTTTCGCCAAGACAGTGCGTTTCTCACTGTTACATGCATTTGAATGGGGAACTCGACCGAAACAAAGTATAAGTTTTCATTATGTGAATAACTTGGAAATCTTAGCTCAAACAGCTGCAAAACCTGTTTGCCCAGCACGGAGACCTTGAGTTCTATAAGATAAAGCCATAAACATGTGTATCCGAGTCTTCTATCAAAAGTTACAGCTATTTCTATGAAGTTGTACAAAATAGCTTTCTTTCGCCAAGACAGTGCGTTTCTCACTGTTACATGCATTTGAATGGGGAACTCGACCGAAACAAAGTATAAGTTTTCATTATGTGAATAACTTGGAAATCTTAGCTCAAACAGCTGCAAAACCTGTTTTCCCAGCACGTAGACCTTGAGTTCTATAAGATAAAGCCATAAACATGTTTGTCTGAGTCTTCTATCAAAAGTTACAGCTATTTCTATGAAGTTGTACAAAAACGCTTTCTTTCGCCAAGACAGTGCGTTTCTCACTGTTACATGCATTTGAATGGGGAACTCGACCGAAACAAAGTATAGGTTTTCATTATGTGAATAACTTGGAAATCTTAGCTCAAACAGCTGCAAAACCTGTTTTCCCAGCACGGAAACCTTGAGTTCTATAAGATAAAGCCATAAACATGTTTGTCTGAGTCTTCTATCAAAAGTTACAGCTATTTCTATGAAGTTGTACAAAAACGCTTTCTTTCGCCAAGACAGTGCGTTTCTCACTGTTACATGCATTTGAATGGGGAACTCGACCGAAACAAAGTATAGGTTTTCATTATGTGAATAACTTGGAAATCTTAGCTCAAACAGCTGCAAAACCTGTTTTCCAAGCACGGAGACCTTGAGTTCTATAAGATAAAGCCATAAACATGTGTATCCGAGTCTTCTATCAAAAGTTACAGCTATTTCTATGAAGTTGTACAAAAACGCTTTCTTTCGCCAAGACAGTGCGTTTCTCACTGTTACATGCATTTGAATGGGGAACTCGACTGAAACAAAGTATAAGTTTTCATTATGTGAATAACTTGGAAATCTTAGCTCAAACAGCTGCAAAACCTGTTTGCTCAGCACGGAGACCTTGAGTTCTATAAGATAAAGCCATAAACATGTGTATCCGAGTCTTCTATCAAAAGTTACAGCTATTTATATGAAGTTGTACAAAAACGCTTTCTTTCGCCAAGACAGTGCGTTTCTCACTGTTACATGCATTTGAATGGGGAACTCGACCGAAACAAAGTATAAGTTTTCATTATGTGAATAACTTGGAAATCTTAGCTCAAACAGCTGCAAAACCTGTTTGCCCAGCACGTAGACCTTGAGTTCTATAAGATAAAGCCATAAACATGTTTGTCTGAGTCTTCTATCAAAAGTTACAGCTATTTCTATGAAGTTGTACAAAAACGCTTTCTTTCGCCAAGACAGTGCGTTTCTCACTGTTACATGCATTTGAATGGGGAACTCGACCGAAACAAAGTATAAGTTTTCATTATGTGAATAACTTGGAAATCTTAGCTCAAACAGCTGCAAAACCTGTTTGCCCAGCACGGAGACCTTGAGTTCTATAAGATAAAGCCATAAACATGTGTATCCGAGTCTTCTATCAAAAGTTACAGCTATTTCTATGAAGTTGTACAAAAACGCTTTCTTTCGCCAAGACAGTGCGTTTCTCACTGTTACATGCATTTGAATGGGGAACTCGACCGAAACAAAGTATAGGTTTTCATTATGTGAATAACTTGGAAATCTTAGCTCAAACAGCTGCAAAACCTGTTTTCCCAGCACGGGGACCTTGAGTTCTATAAGATAAAGCCATAAACATGTTTGTCTGAGTCTTCTATCAAAAGTTACAGCTATTTCTATGAAGTTGTACAAAAACGCTTTCTTTCGCCAAGACAGTGCGTTTCTCACTGTTACATGCATTTGAATGGGGAACTCGACTGAAACAAAGTATAAGTTTTCATTATGTGAATAACTTGGAAATCTTAGCTCAAACAGCTGCAAAACCTGTTTGCCCAGCACGGAGACCTTGAGTTCTATAAGATAAAGCCATAAACATGTGTATCCGAGTCTTCTATCAAAAGTTACAGCTATTTATATGAAGTTGTACAAAAACGCTTTCTTTCGCCAAGACAGTGCGTTTCTCACTGTTACATGCATTTGAATGGGGAACTCGACCGAAACAAAGTATAAGTTTTCATTATGTGAATAACTTGGAAATCTTAGCTCAAACAGCTGCAAAACCTGTTTTCCCAGCACGTAGACCTTGAGTTCTATAAGATAAAGCCATAAACATGTGTATCCGAGTCTTCTATCAAAAGTTACAGCTATTTATATGAAGTTGTACAAAAACGCTTTCTTTCGCCAAGACAGTGCGTTTCTCACTGTTACATGCATTTGAATGGGGAACTCGACCGAAACAAAGTATAGGTTTTCATTATGTGAATAACTTGGAAATCTTAGCTCAAACAGCTGCAAAACCTGTTTTCCCAGCACGGAGACCTTGAGTTCTATAAGATAAAGCCATAAACATGTTTGTCTGAGTCTTCTATCAAAAGTTACAGCTATTTCTATGAAGTTGTACAAAAACGCTTTCTTTCGCCAAGACAGTGCGTTTCTCACTGTTACATGCATTTGAATGGGGAACTCGACCGAAACAAAGTATAGGTTTTCATTATGTGAATAACTTGGAAATCTTAGCTCAAACAGCTGCAAAACCTGTTTTCCCAGCACGGAAACCTTGAGTTCTATAAGATAAAGCCATAAACATTTTTGTCTGAGTCTTCTATCAAAAGTTACAGCTATTTCTATGAAGTTGTACAAAAACGCTTTCTTTCGCCAAGACAGTGCGTTTCTCACTGTTACATGCATTTGAATGGGGAACTCGACCGAAACAAAGTATAGGTTTTCATTATGTGAATAACTTGGAAATCTTAGCTCAAACAGCTGCAAAACCTGTTTGCCCAGCACGGAGACCTTGAGTTCTATAAGATAAAGCCATAAACATGTGTATCCGAGTCTTCTATCAAAAGTTACAGCTATTTCTATGAAGTTGTACAAAATAGCTTTCTTTCGCCAAGACAGTGCGTTTCTCACTGTTACATGCATTTGAATGGGGAACTCGACCGAAACAAAGTATAAGTTTTCATTATGTGAATAACTTGGAAATCTTAGCTCAAACAGCTGCAAAACCTGTTTTCCCAGCACGTAGACCTTGAGTTCTATAAGATAAAGCCATAAACATGTTTGTCTGAGTCTTCTATCAAAAGTTACAGCTATTTCTATGAAGTTGTACAAAAACGCTTTCTTTCGCCAAGACAGTGCGTTTCTCACTGTTACATGCATTTGAATGGGGAACTCGACCGAAACAAAGTATAGGTTTTCATTATGTGAATAACTTGGAAATCTTAGCTCAAACAGCTGCAAAACCTGTTTGCCCAGCACGGAGACCTTGAGTTCTATAAGATAAAGCCATAAACATGTGTATCCGAGTCTTCTATCAAAAGTTACAGCTATTTATATGAAGTTGTACAAAAACGCTTTCTTTCGCCAAGACAGTGCGTTTCTCACTGGTACATGCATTTGAATGGGGAACTCGACCGAAACAAAGTATAAGTTTTCATTATGTGAATAACTTGGAAATCTTAGCTCAAACAGCTGCAAAACCTGTTTTCCCAGCACGGGGACCTTAAGTTCTATAATATAAGGCCATAAACATGTTTGTCTGAGTCTTCTATCAAAAGTTACAGCTATTTCTATGAAGTTGTACAAAAACGCTTTCTTTCGCCAAGACAGTGCGTTTCTCACTGTTACATGCATTTGAATGGGGAACTCGACCGAAACAAAGTATAAGTTTTCATTATGTGAATAACTTGGAAATCTTAGCTCAAACAGCTGCAAAACCTCTTTGCCCAGCACGGAGACCTTGAGTTCTATAATATAAGGCCATAAACATGTTTGTCTGAGTCTTCTATCAAAAGTTACAGCTATTTCTATGAAGTTGTACAAAAACGCTTTCTTTCGCCAAGACAGTGCGTTTCTCACTGTTACATGCATTTGAATGGGGAACTCGACCGAAACAAAGTATAGGTTTTCATTATGTGAATAACTTGGAAATCTTAGCTCAAACAGCTGCAAAACCTGTTTTCCCAGCACGTAGACCTTGAGTTCTATAAGATAAAGCCATAAACATGTTTGTCTGAGTCTTCTATCAAAAGTTACAGCTATTTCTATGAAGTTGTACAAAAACGCTTTCTTTCGCCAAGACAGTGCGTTTCTCACTGTTACATGCATTTGAATGGGGAACTCGACCGAAACAAAGTATAGGTTTTCATTATGTGAATAACTTGGAAATCTTAGCTCAAACAGCTGCAAAACCTGTTTTCCCAGCACGGAAACCTTGAGTTCTATAAGATAAAGCCATAAACATTTTTGTCTGAGTCTTCTATCAAAAGTTACAGCTATTTCTATGAAGTTGTACAAAAACGCTTTCTTTCGCCAAGACAGTGCGTTTCTCACTGTTACATGCATTTGAATGGGGAACTCGACCGAAACAAAGTATAGGTTTTCATTATGTGAATAACTTGGAAATCTTAGCTCAAACAGCTGCAAAACCTGTTTTCCCAGCACGGGGACCTTGAGTTCTATAAGATAAAGCCATAAACATGTTTGTCTGAGTCTTCTATCAAAAGTTACAGCTATTTCTATGAAGTTGTACAAAAACGCTTTCTTTCGCCAAGACAGTGCGTTTCTCACTGTTACATGCATTTGAATGGGGAACTCGACCGAAACAAAGTATAGGTTTTCATTATGTGAATAACTTGGAAATCTTAGCTCAAACAGCTGCAAAACCTGTTTGCCCAGCACGGAGACCTTGAGTTCTATAAGATAAAGCCATAAACATGTGTATCCGAGTCTTCTATCAAAAGTTACAGCTATTTATATGAAGTTGTACAAAAACGCTTTCTTTCGCCAAGACAGTGCGTTTCTCACTGTTACATGCATTTGAATGGGGAACTCGACTGAAACAAAGTATAAGTTTTCATTATGTGAATAACTTGGAAATCTTAGCTCAAACAGCTGCAAAACCTGTTTGCCCAGCACGGAGACCTTGAGTTCTATAAGATAAAGCCATAAACATGTTTGTCTGAGTCTTCTATCAAAAGTTACAGCTATTTCTATGAAGTTGTACAAAAACGCTTTCTTTCGCCAAGACAGTGCGTTTCTCACTGTTACATGCATTTGAATGGGGAACTCGACCGAAACAAAGTATAGGTTTTCATTATGTGAATAACTTGGAAATCTTAGCTTAAACAGCTGCAAAACCTGTTTGCCAAGCACGGAGACCTTGTGTTCTATAAGATAAAGCCATAAACATGTGTATCCGAGTCTTCTATCAAAAGTTACAGCTATTTCTATGAAGTTGTACAAAAACGCTTTCTTTCGCCAAGACAGTGCGTTTCTCACTGTTACATGCATTTGAATGGGGAACTCGACTGAAACAAAGTATAAGTTTTCATTATGTGAATAACTTGGAAATCTTAGCTCAAACAGCTGCAAAACCTGTTTGCCCAGCACGGAGACCTTGAGTTCTATAAGATAAAGCCATAAACATGTTTGTCTGAGTCTTCTATCAAAAGTTACAGCTATTTCTATGAAGTTGTACAAAAACGCTTTCTTTCGCCAAGACAGTGCGTTTCTCACTGTTACATGCATTTGAATGGGGAACTCGACCGAAACAAAGTATAGGTTTTCATTATGTGAATAACTTGGAAATCTTAGCTCAAACAGCTGCAAAACCTGTTTTCCCAGCACGGAAACCTTGAGTTCTATAAGATAAAGCCATAAACATGTGTATCCGAGTCTTCTATCAAAAGTTACAGCTATTTCTATGAAGTTGTACAAAAACGCTTTCTTTCGCCAAGACAGTGCGTTTCTCACTGTTACATGCATTTGAATGGGGAACTCGACTGAAACAAAGTATAAGTTTTCATTATGTGAATAACTTGGAAATCTTAGCTCAAACAGCTGCAAAACCTGTTTGCCCAGCACGGAGACCTTGAGTTCTATAAGATAAAGCCATAAACATGTGTATCCGAGTCTTCTATCAAAAGTTACAGCTATTTATATGAAGTTGTACAAAAACGCTTTCTTTCGCCAAGACAGTGCGTTTCTCACTGTTACATGCATTTGAATGGGGAACTCGACCGAAACAAAGTATAAGTTTTCATTATGTGAATAACTTGGAAATCTTAGCTCAAACAGCTGCAAAACCTGTTTTCCCAGCACGGGGACCTTAAGTTCTATAATATAAGGCCATAAACATGTTTGTCTGAGTCTTCTATCAAAAGTTACAGCTATTTCTATGAAGTTGTACAAAAACGCTTTCTTTCGCCAAGACAGTGCGTTTCTCACTGTTACATGCATTTGAATGGGGAACTCGACTGAAACAAAGTATAAGTTTTCATTATGTGAATAACTTGGAAATCTTAGCTCAAACAGCTGCAAAACCTGTTTGCCCAGCACGGAGACCTTGAGTTCTATAAGATAAAGCCATAAACATGTTTGTCTGAGTCTTCTATCAAAAGTTACAGCTATTTCTATGAAGTTGTACAAAAACGCTTTCTTTCGCCAAGACAGTGCGTTTCTCACTGTTACATGCATTTGAATGGGGAACTCGACCGAAACAAAGTATAGGTTTTCATTATGTGAATAACTTGGAAATCTTAGCTCAAACAGCTGCAAAACCTGTTTTCCCAGCACGGAAACCTTGAGTTCTATAAGATAAAGCCATAAACATGTTTGTCTGAGTCTTCTATCAAAAGTTACAGCTATTTCTATGAAGTTGTACAAAAACGCTTTCTTTCGCCAAGGCAGTGCGTTTCTCACTGTTACATGCATTTGAATGGGGAACTCGACCGAAACAAAGTATAGGTTTTCATTATGTGAATAACTTGGAAATCTTAGCTCAAACAGCTGCAAAACCTGTTTGCCCAGCACGGAGACCTTGAGTTCTATAAGATAAAGCCATAAACATGTGTATCCGAGTCTTCTATCAAAAGTTACAGCTATTTATATGAAGTTGTACAAAAACGCTTTCTTTCGCCAAGACAGTGCGTTTCTCACTGTTACATGCATTTGAATGGGGAACTCGACCGAAACAAAGTATAAGTTTTCATTATGTGAATAACTTGGAAATCTTAGCTCAAACAGCTGCAAAACCTGTTTTCCCAGCACGGGGACCTTAAGTTCTATAATATAAGGCCATAAACATGTTTGTCTGAGTCTTCTATCAAAAGTTACAGCTATTTCTATGAAGTTGTACAAAAACGCTTTCTTTCGCCAAGACAGTGCGTTTCTCACTGTTACATGCATTTGAATGGGGAACTCGACCGAAACAAAGTATAAGTTTTCATTATGTGAATAACTTGGAAATCTTAGCTCAAACAGCTGCAAAACCTGTTTTCCCAGCACGGAGACCTTGAGTTCTATAATATAAGGCCATAAACATGTTTGTCTGAGTCTTCTATCAAAAGTTACAGCTATTTCTATGAAGTTGTACAAAAACGCTTTCTTTCGCCAAGACAGTGCGTTTCTCACTGTTACATGCATTTGAATGGGGAACTCGACTGAAACAAAGTATAAGTTTTCATTATGTGAATAACTTGGAAATCTTAGCTCAAACAGCTGCAAAACCTGTTTGCCCAGCACGGAGACCTTGAGTTCTATAAGATAAAGCCATAAACATGTTTGTCTGAGTCTTCTATCAAAAGTTACAGCTATTTCTATGAAGTTGTACAAAAACGCTTTCTTTCGCCAAGACAGTGCGTTTCTCACTGTTACATGCATTTGAATGGGGAACTCGACCGAAACAAAGTATAGGTTTTCATTATGTGAATAACTTGGAAATCTTAGCTCAAACAGCTGCAAAACCTGTTTTCCCAGCACGGAAACCTTGAGTTCTATAAGATAAAGCCATAAACATGTTTGTCTGAGTCTTCTATCAAAAGTTACAGCTATTTCTATGAAGTTGTACAAAAACGCTTTCTTTCGCCAAGGCAGTGCGTTTCTCACTGTTACATGCATTTGAATGGGGAACTCGACCGAAACAAAGTATAGGTTTTCATTATGTGAATAACTTGGAAATCTTAGCTCAAACAGCTGCAAAACCTGTTTGCCCAGCACGGAGACCTTGAGTTCTATAAGATAAAGCCATAAACATGTGTATCCGAGTCTTCTATCAAAAGTTACAGCTATTTCTATGAAGTTGTACAAAAACGCTTTCTTTCGCCAAGACAGTGCGTTTCTCACTGTTACATGCATTTGAATGGGGAACTCGACTGAAACAAAGTATAAGTTTTCATTATGTGAATAACTTGGAAATCTTAGCTCAAACAGCTGCAAAACCTGTTTGCCCAGCACGGAGACCTTGAGTTCTATAAGATAAAGCCATAAACATGTGTATCCGAGTCTTCTATCAAAAGTTACAGCTATTTATATGAAGTTGTACAAAAACGCTTTCTTTCGCCAAGACAGTGCGTTTCTCACTGTTACATGCATTTGAATGGGGAACTCGACCGAAACAAAGTATAAGTTTTCATTATGTGAATAACTTGGAAATCTTAGCTCAAACAGCTGCAAAACCTGTTTGCCCAGCACGGAGACCTTGAGTTCTATAAGATAAAGCCATAAACATGTTTGTCTGAGTCTTCTATCAAAAGTTACAGCTATTTCTATGAAGTTGTACAAAAACGCTTTCTTTCGCCAAGACAGTGCGTTTCTCACTGTTACATGCATTTGAATGGGGAACTCGACCGAAACAAAGTATAAGTTTTCATTATGTGAATAACTTGGAAATCTTAGCTCAAACAGCTGCAAAACCTGTTTTCCCAGCACGGAAACCTTGAGTTCTATAAGATAAAGCCATAAACATGTTTGTCTGAGTCTTCTATCAAAAGTTACAGCTATTTCTATGAAGTTGTACAAAAACGCTTTCTTTCGCCAAGACAGTGCGTTTCTCACTGTTACATGCATTTGAATGGGGAACTCGACCGAAACAAAGTATAGGTTTTCATTATGTGAATAACTTGGAAATCTTAGCTCAAACAGCTGCAAAACCTGTTTTCCCAGCACGGAGACCTTGAGTTCTGTAAGATAAAGCCATAAACATGTTTGTCTGAGAAACGCACTGTCTTGGCGAAAGAAAGCGTTTTTGTACAACATCATATAAATAGCTGTAACTTTTGATAGAAGACTCGGATACACATGTTTATGGCTTTATCTTATAGAACTCAAGGTCTCCGTGCTGGGAAAACATGTTTTGCAGCTGTTTGAGCTAAGATTTCCAAGTTATTCACATAATGAAAACCTATACTTTGTTTCGGTCGAGTTCCCCATTCAAAATGCATGTAACAGTGAGAAACGCACTGTCTTGGCGAAAGAAAACGTTTTTGTACAACTTCATAGAAATAGCTGTGACTTTTGATAGAAGACTCAGACAAACATGTTTATGGCCTTATATTATAGAACTCAAGGTCTCCGTGCTGGGAAAACAGGTTTTGCAGCTGTTTGAGCTAAGATTTCCAAGTTATTCACATAATGAAAACTTATACTTTGTTTCGGTCGAGTTCCCCATTCAAATGCATGTAACAGTGAGAAACGCACTGTCTTGGCGAAAGAAAGCGTTTTTGTACAACTTCATAGAAATAGCTGTAACTTTTGATAGAAGACTCGGATACACATGTTTATGGCTTTATCTTATAGAACTCAAGGTCTCCGTGCTGGGAAAACAGGTTTTGCAGCTGTTTGAGCTAAGATTTCCAAGTTATTCACATAATGAAAACCTATACTTTGTTTCGGTCGAGTTCCCCATTCAAATGCATGTAACAGTGAGAAACGCACTGTCTTGGCGAAAGAAAGCTATTTTGTACAACTTCATATAAATAGCTGTAACTTTTGATAGAAGACTCCGACAAACATGTTTATGGCTTTATCTTATAGAACTCAAGGTTTCCGTGCTGGGAAAACAGGTTTTGCAGCTGTTTGAGCTAAGATTTCCAAGTTATTCACATAATGAAAACCTATACTTTGTTTCGGTCGAGTTCCCCATTCAAATGCATGTAACAGTGAGAAACGCACTGTATTGGCGAAAGAAAACGTTTTTGTACAACTTCATAGAAATAGCTGTAACTTTTGATAGAAGACTCAGACAAACATGTTTATGGCCTTATATTATAGAACTCAAGGTCTCCGTGCTGGGCAAACAGGTTTTGCAGCTGTTTGAGCTAAGATTTCCAAGTTATTCACATAATGAAAACCTATACTTTGTTTTGGTGGAGTTCCCCATTCAAATGCATGTAACAGTGAGAAACGCACTGTCTTGGCGAAAGAAAGCGTTTTTGTACAACTTCATATAAATAGCTGTAACTTTTGATAGAAGACTCGGATACACATGTTTATGGCTTTATCTTATAGAACTCAAGGTCTCCGTGCTGGGAAAACAGGTTTTGCAGCTGTTTGAGCTAAGATTTCCAAGTTATTCACATAATGAAAACCTATACTTTGTTTCGGTGGAGTTCCCCATTCAAATGCATGTAACAGTGAGAAACGCACTGTCTTGGCGAAAGAAAGCGTTTTTGTACAACATCATATAAATAGCTGTAACTTTTGATAGAAGACTCGGATACACATGTTTATGGCTTTATCTTATAGAACTCAAGGTTCCCGTGCTGGGCAAACAGGTTTTGCAGCTGTTTGAGCTAAGATTTCCAAGTTATTCACATAATGAAAACCTATACTTTGTTTCGGTCGAGTTCCCCATTCAAATGCATGTAACAGTGAGAAACGCACTGTCTTGGCGAAAGAAAGCTATTTTGTACAACTTCATATAAATAGCTGTAACTTTTGATAGAAGACTCGGATACACATGTTTATGGCTTTATCTTATAGAACTCAAGGTCTCCGTGCTGGGAAAACAGGTTTTGCAGCTGTTTGAGCTAAGATTTCCAAGTTATTCACATAATGAAAACCTATACTTTGTTTCGGTCGAGTTCCCCATTCAAAATGCATGTAACAGTGAGAAACGCACTGTCTTGGCGAAAGAAAGCGTTTTTGTACAACTTCATAGAAATAGCTGTGACTTTTGATAGAAGACTCAGACAAAAATGTTTATGGCCTTATCTTATAGAACTCAAGGTCTCCGTGCTGGGAAAACAGGTTTTGCAGCTGTTTGAGCTAAGATTTCCAAGTTATTCACATAATGAAAACCTATACTTTGTTTCGGTCGAGTTCCCCATTCAAAATGCATGTAACAGTGAGAAACGCACTGTCTTGGCGAAAGAAAACGTTTTTGTACAACTTCATAGAAATAGCTGTGACTTTTGATAGAAGACTCAGACAAACATGTTTATGGCCTTATATTATAGAACTCAAGGTCTCCGTGCTGGGAAAACAGGTTTTGCAGCTGTTTGAGCTAAGATTTCCAAGTTATTCACATAATGAAAACTTATACTTTGTTTCGGTCGAGTTCCCCATTCAAATGCATGTAACAGTGAGAAACGCACTGTCTTGGCGAAAGAAAGCGTTTTTGTACAACTTCATATAAATAGCTGTAACTTTTGATAGAAGACTCGGATACACATGTTTATGGCTTTATCTTATAGAACTCAAGGTCTCCGTGCTGGGCAAACAGGTTTTGCAGCTGTTTGAGCTAAGATTTCCAAGTTATTCACATAATGAAAACTTATACTTTGTTTCGGTCGAGTTCCCCATTCAAATGCATGTAACAGTGAGAAACGCACTGTCTTGGCGAAAGAAAGCGTTTTTGTACAACTTCATATAAATAGCTGTAACTTTTGATAGAAGACTCGGATACACATGTTTATGGCTTTATCTTATAGAACTCAAGGTCTCCGTGCTGGGAAAACAGGTTTTGCAGCTGTTTGAGCTAAGATTTCCAAGTTATTCACATAATGAAAACCTATACTTTGTTTCGGTGGAGTTCCCCATTCAAATGCATGTAACAGTGAGAAACGCACTGTCTTGGCGAAAAAAAGCGTTTTTGTACAACATCATATAAATAGCTGTAACTTTTGATAGAAGACTCGGATACACATGTTTATGGCTTTATCTTATAGAACTCAAGGTTCCCGTGCTGGGCAAAAAGGTTTTGCAGCTGTTGGAGCTAAGATTTCCAAGTTATTCACATAATGAAAACCTATACTTTGTTTCGGTCGAGTTCCCCATTCAAATGCATGTAACAGTGAGAAACGCACTGTCTTGGCGAAAGAAAGCTATTTTGTACAACTTCATATAAATAGCTGTAACTTTTGATAGAAGACTCGGATACACATGTTTATGGCTTTATCTTATAGAACTCAAGGTCTCCGTGCTGGGAAAACAGGTTTTGCAGCTGTTTGAGCTAAGATTTCCAAGTTATTCACATAATGAAAACCTATACTTTGTTTCGGTCGAGTTCCCCATTCAAATGCATGTAACAGTGAGAAACGCACTGTCTTGGCGAAAGAAAGCTATTTTGTACAACTTCATATAAATAGCTGTAACTTTTGATAGAAGACTCAGACAAACATGTTTATGGCTTTATCTTATAGAACTCAAGGTCTCCGTGCTGGGAAAACAGGTTTTGCAGCTGTTTGAGCTAAGATTTCCAAGTTATTCACATAATGAAAACCTATACTTTGTTTCGGTCGAGTTCCCCATTCAAAATGCATGTAACAGTGAGAAACGCACTGTCTTGGCGAAAGAAAACGTTTTTGTACAACTTCATAGAAATAGCTGTAACTTTTGATAGAAGACTCAGACAAACATGTTTATGGCCTTATCTTATAGAACTCAAGGTCTCCGTGCTGGGCAAACAGGTTTTGCAGCTGTTTGAGCTAAGATTTCCAAGTTATTCACATAATGAAAACCTATACTTTGTTTCGGTCGAGTTCCCCATTCAAAATGCATGTAACAGTGAGAAACGCACTGTCTTGGCGAAAGAAAACGTTTTTGTACAACTTCATATAAATAGCTGTGACTTTTGATAGAAGACTCAGACAAACATGTTTATGGCCTTATATTATAGAACTCAAGGTCTCCGTGCTGGGAAAACAGGTTTTGCAGCTGTTTGAGCTAAGATTTCCAAGTTATTCACATAATGAAAACTTATACTTTGTTTCGGTCGAGTTCCCCATTCAAATGCATGTAACAGTGAGAAACGCACTGTCTTGGCGAAAGAAAGCGTTTTTGTACAACTTCATATAAATAGCTGTAACTTTTGATAGAAGACTCGGATACACATGTTTATGGCTTTATCTTATAGAACTCAAGGTTCCCGTGCTGGGCAAACAGGTTTTGCAGCTGTTTGAGCTAAGATTTCCAAGTTATTCACATAATGAAAACCTATACTTTGTTTCGGTCGAGTTCCCCATTCAAATGCATGTAACAGTGAGAAACGCACTGTCTTGGCGAAAGAAAGCTATTTTGTACAACTTCATATAAATAGCTGTAACTTTTGATAGAAGACTCAGACAAACATGTTTATGGCCTTATATTATAGAACTCAAGGTCTCCGTGCTGGGAAAACAGGTTTTGCAGCTGTTTGAGCTAAGATTTCCAAGTTATTCACATAATGAAAACTTATACTTTGTTTCGGTCGAGTTCCCCATTCAAATGCATGTAACAGTGAGAAACGCACTGTCTTGGCGAAAGAAAGCGTTTTTGTACAACTTCATATAAATAGCTGTAACTTTTGATAGAAGACTCGGATACACATGTTTATGGCTTTATCTTATAGAACTCAAGGTTCCCGTGCTGGGCAAACAGGTTTTGCAGCTGTTTGAGCTAAGATTTCCAAGTTATTCACATAATGAAAACCTATACTTTGTTTCGGTCGAGTTCCCCATTCAAATGCATGTAACAGTGAGAAACGCACTGTCTTGGCGAAAGAAAGCGTTTTTGTATAACTTCATATAAATAGCTGTAACTTTTGATAGAAGACTCAGACAAACATGTTTATGGCCTTATATTATAGAACTCAAGGTCTCCGTGCTGGGAAAACAGGTTTTGCAGCTGTTTGAGCTAAGATTTCCAAGTTATTCACATAATGAAAACCTATACTTTGTTTCGGTCGAGTTCCCCATTCAAATGCATGTAACAGTGAGAAACGCACTGTCTTGGCGAAAGAAAGCGTTTTTGTACAACTTCATATAAATAGCTGTAACTTTTGATAGAAGACTCGGATACACATGTTTATGGCTTTATCTTATAGAACTCAAGGTTCCCGTGCTGGGCAAACAGGTTTTGCAGCTGTTTGAGCTAAGATTTCCAAGTTATTCACATAATGAAAACCTATACTTTGTTTCGGTCGAGTTCCCCATTCAAATGCATGTAACAGTGAGAAACGCACTGTCTTGGCGAAAGAAAGCTATTTTGTACAACTTCATATAAATAGCTGTAACTTTTGATAGAAGACTCAGACAAACATGTTTATGGCTTTATCTTATAGAACTCAAGGTCTCCGTGCTGGGAAAACAGGTTTTGCAGCTGTTTGAGCTAAGATTTCCAAGTTATTCACATAATGAAAACCTATACTTTGTTTCGGTCGAGTTCCCCATTCAAAATGCATGTAACAGTGAGAAACGCACTGTCTTGGCGAAAGAAAATGTTTTTGTACAACTTCATAGAAATAGCTGTGACTTTTGATAGAAGACTCAGACAAACATGTTTATGGCCTTATCTTATAGAACTCAAGGTCTCCGTGCTGGGCAAACAGGTTTTGCAGCTGTTTGAGCTAAGATTTCCAAGTTATTCACATAATGAAAACCTATACTTTGTTTCGGTGGAGTTCCCCATTCAAATGCATGTAACAGTGAGAAACGCACTGTCTTGGCGAAAAAAAGCGTTTTTGTACAACATCATATAAATAGCTGTAACTTTTGATAGAAGACTCGGATACACATGTTTATGGCTTTATCTTATAGAACTCAAGGTTCCCGTGCTGGGCAAAAAGGTTTTGCAGCTGTTGGAGCTAAGATTTCCAAGTTATTCACATAATGAAAACCTATACTTTGTTTCGGTCGAGTTCCCCATTCAAATGCATGTAACAGTGAGAAACGCACTGTCTTGGCGAAAGAAAGCTATTTTGTACAACTTCATATAAAGAGCTGTAACTTTTGATAGAAGACTCGGATACACATGTTTATGGCTTTATCTTATAGAACTCAAGGTCTCCGTGCTGGGAAAACAGGTTTTGCAGCTGTTTGAGCTAAGATTTCCAAGTTATTCACATAATGAAAACCTATACTTTGTTTCGGTCGAGTTCCCCATTCAAATGCATGTAACAGTGAGAAACGCACTGTCTTGGTGAAAGAAAGCTATTTTGTACAACTTCATATAAATAGCTGTAACTTTTGATAGAAGACTCAGACAAACATGTTTATGGCTTTATCTTATAGAACTCAAGGTCTCCGTGCTGGGAAAACAGGTTTTGCAGCTGTTTGAGCTAAGATTTCCAAGTTATTCACATAATGAAAACCTATACTTTGTTTCGGTCGAGTTCCCCATTCAAAATGCATGTAACAGTGAGAAACGCACTGTCTTGGCGAAAGAAAACGTTTTTGTACAACTTCATAGAAATAGCTGTAACTTTTGATAGAAGACTCAGACAAACATGTTTATGGCCTTATCTTATAGAACTCAAGGTCTCCGTGCTGGGCAAACAGGTTTTGCAGCTGTTTGAGCTAAGATTTCCAAGTTATTCACATAATGAAAACCTATACTTTGTTTCGGTCGAGTTCCCCATTCAAAATGCATGTAACAGTGAGAAACGCACTGTCTTGGCGAAAGAAAACGTTTTTGTACAACTTCATATAAATAGCTGTGACTTTTGATAGAAGACTCAGACAAACATGTTTATGGCCTTATATTATAGAACTCAAGGTCTCCGTGCTGGGAAAACAGGTTTTGCAGCTGTTTGAGCTAAGATTTCCAAGTTATTCACATAATGAAAACTTATACTTTGTTTCGGTCGAGTTCCCCATTCAAATGCATGTAACAGTGAGAAACGCACTGTCTTGGCGAAAGAAAGCGTTTTTGTACAACTTCATATAAATAGCTGTAACTTTTGATAGAAGACTCGGATACACATGTTTATGGCTTTATCTTATAGAACTCAAGGTTCCCGTGCTGGGCAAACAGGTTTTGCGGCTGTTTGAGCTAAGATTTCCAAGTTATTCACATAATGAAAACCTATACTTTGTTTCGGTCGAGTTCCCCATTCAAATGCATGTAACAGTGAGAAACGCACTGTCTTGGCGAAAGAAAGCTATTTTGTACAACTTCATATAAATAGCTGTAACTTTTGATAGAAGACTCAGACAAACATGTTTATGGCCTTATATTATAGAACTCAAGGTCTCCGTGCTGGGAAAACAGGTTTTGCAGCTGTTTGAGCTAAGATTTCCAAGTTATTCACATAATGAAAACTTATACTTTGTTTCGGTCGAGTTCCCCATTCAAATGCATGTAACAGTGAGAAACGCACTGTCTTGGCGAAAGAAAGCGTTTTTGTACAACTTCATATAAATAGCTGTAACTTTTGATAGAAGACTCGGATACACATGTTTATGGCTTTATCTTATAGAACTCAAGGTTCCCGTGCTGGGCAAACAGGTTTTGCAGCTGTTTGAGCTAAGATTTCCAAGTTATTCACATAATGAAAACCTATACTTTGTTTCGGTCGAGTTCCCCATTCAAATGCATGTAACAGTGAGAAACGCACTGTCTTGGCGAAAGAAAGCGTTTTTGTATAACTTCATATAAATAGCTGTAACTTTTGATAGAAGACTCAGACAAACATGTTTATGGCCTTATATTATAGAACTCAAGGTCTCCGTGCTGGGAAAACAGGTTTTGCAGCTGTTTGAGCTAAGATTTCCAAGTTATTCACATAATGAAAACCTATACTTTGTTTCGGTCGAGTTCCCCATTCAAATGCATGTAACAGTGAGAAACGCACTGTCTTGGCGAAAGAAAGCGTTTTTGTACAACTTCATATAAATAGCTGTAACTTTTGATAGAAGACTCGGATACACATGTTTATGGCTTTATCTTATAGAACTCAAGGTTCCCGTGCTGGGCAAACAGGTTTTGCAGCTGTTTGAGCTAAGATTTCCAAGTTATTCACATAATGAAAACCTATACTTTGTTTCGGTCGAGTTCCCCATTCAAATGCATGTAACAGTGAGAAACGCACTGTCTTGGCGAAAGAAAGCTATTTTGTACAACTTCATATAAATAGCTGTAACTTTTGATAGAAGACTCAGACAAACATGTTTATGGCTTTATCTTATAGAACTCAAGGTCTCCGTGCTGGGAAAACAGGTTTTGCAGCTGTTTGAGCTAAGATTTCCAAGTTATTCACATAATGAAAACCTATACTTTGTTTCGGTCGAGTTCCCCATTCAAAATGCATGTAACAGTGAGAAACGCACTGTCTTGGCGAAAGAAAATGTTTTTGTACAACTTCATAGAAATAGCTGTGACTTTTGATAGAAGACTCAGACAAACATGTTTATGGCCTTATCTTATAGAACTCAAGGTCTCCGTGCTGGGCAAACAGGTTTTGCAGCTGTTTGAGCTAAGATTTCCAAGTTATTCACATAATGAAAACCTATACTTTGTTTCGGTCGAGTTCCCCATTCAAAATGCATGTAACAGTGAGAAACGCACTGTCTTGGCGAAAGAAAACGTTTTTGTACAACTTCATAGAAATAGCTGTGACTTTTGATAGAAGACTCAGACAAACATGTTTATGGCCTTATATTATAGAACTCAAGGTCTCCGTGCTGGGAAAACAGGTTTTGCAGCTGTTTGAGCTAAGATTTCCAAGTTATTCACATAATGAAAACTTATACTTTGTTTCGGTCGAGTTCCCCATTCAAATGCATGTAACAGTGAGAAACGCACTGTCTTGGCGAAAGAAAGCGTTTTTGTACAACTTCATATAAATAGCTGTAACTTTTGATAGAAGACTCGGATACACATGTTTATGGCTTTATCTTATAGAACTCAAGGTTCCCGTGCTGGGCAAACAGGTTTTGCAGCTGTTTGAGCTAAGATTTCCAAGTTATTCACATAATGAAAACCTATACTTTGTTTCGGTCGAGTTCCCCATTCAAATGCATGTAACAGTGAGAAACGCACTGTCTTGGCGAAAGAAAGCGTTTTTGTATAACTTCATATAAATAGCTGTAACTTTTGATAGAAGACTCAGACAAACATGTTTATGGCCTTATATTATAGAACTCAAGGTCTCCGTGCTGGGAAAACAGGTTTTGCAGCTGTTTGAGCTAAGATTTCCAAGTTATTCACATAATGAAAACCTATACTTTGTTTCGGTCGAGTTCCCCATTCAAATGCATGTAACAGTGAGAAACGCACTGTCTTGGCGAAAGAAAGCGTTTTTGTACAACTTCATATAAATAGCTGTAACTTTTGATAGAAGACTCGGATACACATGTTTATGGCTTTATCTTATAGAACTCAAGGTTCCCGTGCTGGGCAAACAGGTTTTGCAGCTGTTTGAGCTAAGATTTCCAAGTTATTCACATAATGAAAACCTATACTTTGTTTCGGTCGAGTTCCCCATTCAAATGCATGTAACAGTGAGAAACGCATTGTCTTGGCGAAAGAAAGCTATTTTGTACAACTTCATATAAATAGCTGTAACTTTTGATAGAAGACTCAGACAAACATGTTTATGGCTTTATCTTATAGAACTCAAGGTCTCCGTGCTGGGAAAACAGGTTTTGCAGCTGTTTGAGCTAAGATTTCCAAGTTATTCACATAATGAAAACTTATACTTTGTTTCGGTCGAGTTCCCCATTCAAATGCATGTAACAGTGAGAAACGCACTGTCTTGGCGAAAGAAAGCGTTTTTGTACAACTTCATATAAATAGCTGTAACTTTTGATAGAAGACTCGGATACACATGTTTATGGCTTTATCTTATAGAACTCAAGGTCTCCGTGCTGGGAAAACAGGTTTTGCAGCTGTTTGAGCTAAGATTTCCAAGTTATTCACATAATGAAAACCTATACTTTGTTTCGGTCGAGTTCCCCATTCAAATGCATGTAACAGTGAGAAACGCACTGTCTTGGCGAAAGAAAGCGTTTTTGTACAACATCATATAAATAGCTGTAACTTTTGATAGAAGACTCGGATACACATGTTTATGGCTTTATCTTATAGAACTCAAGGTTCCCGTGCTGGGCAAACAGGTTTTGCAGCTGTTTGAGCTAAGATTTCCAAGTTATTCACATAATGAAAACCTATACTTTGTTTCGGTCGAGTTCCCCATTCAAATGCATGTAACAGTGAGAAACGCACTGTCTTGGCGAAAGAAAGCTATTTTGTACAACTTCATATAAATAGCTGTAACTTTTGATAGAAGACTCGGATACACATGTTTATGGCTTTATCTTATAGAACTCAAGGTCTCCGTGCTGGGAAAACAGGTTTTGCAGCTGTTTGAGCTAAGATTTCCAAGTTATTCACATAATGAAAACCTATACTTTGTTTCGGTCGAGTTCCCCATTCAAAATGCATGTAACAGTGAGAAACGCACTGTCTTGGCGAAAGAAAGCGTTTTTGTACAACTTCATAGAAATAGCTGTGACTTTTGATAGAAGACTCAGACAAAAATGTTTATGGCCTTATCTTATAGAACTCAAGGTCTCCGTGCTGGGAAAACAGGTTTTGCAGCTGTTTGAGCTAAGATTTCCAAGTTATTCACATAATGAAAACCTATACTTTGTTTCGGTCGAGTTCCCCATTCAAAATGCATGTAACAGTGAGAAACGCACTGTCTTGGCGAAAGAAAACGTTTTTGTACAACTTCATAGAAATAGCTGTGACTTTTGATAGAAGACTCAGACAAACATGTTTATGGCCTTATATTATAGAACTCAAGGTCTCCGTGCTGGGAAAACAGGTTTTGCAGCTGTTTGAGCTAAGATTTCCAAGTTATTCACATAATGAAAACTTATACTTTGTTTCGGTCGAGTTCCCCATTCAAATGCATGTAACAGTGAGAAACGCACTGTCTTGGCGAAAGAAAGCGTTTTTGTACAACTTCATATAAATAGCTGTAACTTTTGATAGAAGACTCGGATACACATGTTTATGGCTTTATCTTATAGAACTCAAGGTCTCCGTGCTGGGCAAACAGGTTTTGCAGCTGTTTGAGCTAAGATTTCCAAGTTATTCACATAATGAAAACTTATACTTTGTTTCGGTCGAGTTCCCCATTCAAATGCATGTAACAGTGAGAAACGCACTGTCTTGGCGAAAGAAAGCGTTTTTGTACAACTTCATATAAATAGCTGTAACTTTTGATAGAAGACTCGGATACACATGTTTATGGCTTTATCTTATAGAACTCAAGGTCTCCGTGCTGGGAAAACAGGTTTTGCAGCTGTTTGAGCTAAGATTTCCAAGTTATTCACATAATGAAAACCTATACTTTGTTTCGGTGGAGTTCCCCATTCAAATGCATGTAACAGTGAGAAACGCACTGTCTTGGCGAAAAAAAGCGTTTTTGTACAACATCATATAAATAGCTGTAACTTTTGATAGAAGACTCGGATACACATGTTTATGGCTTTATCTTATAGAACTCAAGGTTCCCGTGCTGGGCAAAAAGGTTTTGCAGCTGTTGGAGCTAAGATTTCCAAGTTATTCACATAATGAAAACCTATACTTTGTTTCGGTCGAGTTCCCCATTCAAATGCATGTAACAGTGAGAAACGCACTGTCTTGGCGAAAGAAAGCTATTTTGTACAACTTCATATAAATAGCTGTAACTTTTGATAGAAGACTCAGACAAACATGTTTATGGCTTTATCTTATAGAACTCAAGGTCTCCGTGCTGGGAAAACAGGTTTTGCAGCTGTTTGAGCTAAGATTTCCAAGTTATTCACATAATGAAAACCTATACTTTGTTTCGGTCGAGTTCCCCATTCAAAATGCATGTAACAGTGAGAAACGCACTGTCTTGGCGAAAGAAAACGTTTTTGTACAACTTCATAGAAATAGCTGTAACTTTTGATAGAAGACTCAGACAAACATGTTTATGGCCTTATCTTATAGAACTCAAGGTCTCCGTGCTGGGCAAACAGGTTTTGCAGCTGTTTGAGCTAAGATTTCCAAGTTATTCACATAATGAAAACCTATACTTTGTTTCGGTCGAGTTCCCCATTCAAAATGCATGTAACAGTGAGAAACGCACTGTCTTGGCGAAAGAAAACGTTTTTGTACAACTTCATATAAATAGCTGTGACTTTTGATAGAAGACTCAGACAAACATGTTTATGGCCTTATATTATAGAACTCAAGGTCTCCGTGCTGGGAAAACAGGTTTTGCAGCTGTTTGAGCTAAGATTTCCAAGTTATTCACATAATGAAAACTTATACTTTGTTTCGGTCGAGTTCCCCATTCAAATGCATGTAACAGTGAGAAACGCACTGTCTTGGCGAAAGAAAGCGTTTTTGTACAACTTCATATAAATAGCTGTAACTTTTGATAGAAGACTCGGATACACATGTTTATGGCTTTATCTTATAGAACTCAAGGTTCCCGTGCTGGGCAAACAGGTTTTGCAGCTGTTTGAGCTAAGATTTCCAAGTTATTCACATAATGAAAACCTATACTTTGTTTCGGTCGAGTTCCCCATTCAAATGCATGTAACAGTGAGAAACGCACTGTCTTGGCGAAAGAAAGCTATTTTGTACAACTTCATATAAATAGCTGTAACTTTTGATAGAAGACTCAGACAAACATGTTTATGGCTTTATCTTATAGAACTCAAGGTCTCCGTGCTGGGAAAACAGGTTTTGCAGCTGTTTGAGCTAAGATTTCCAAGTTATTCACATAATGAAAACCTATACTTTGTTTCGGTCGAGTTCCCCATTCAAAATGCATGTAACAGTGAGAAACGCACTGTCTTGGCGAAAGAAAATGTTTTTGTACAACTTCATAGAAATAGCTGTGACTTTTGATAGAAGACTCAGACAAACATGTTTATGGCCTTATCTTATAGAACTCAAGGTCTCCGTGCTGGGCAAACAGGTTTTGCAGCTGTTTGAGCTAAGATTTCCAAGTTATTCACATAATGAAAACCTATACTTTGTTTCGGTCGAGTTCCCCATTCAAAATGCATGTAACAGTGAGAAACGCACTGTCTTGGCGAAAGAAAACGTTTTTGTACAACTTCATAGAAATAGCTGTGACTTTTGATAGAAGACTCAGACAAACATGTTTATGGCCTTATATTATAGAACTCAAGGTCTCCGTGCTGGGAAAACAGGTTTTGCAGCTGTTTGAGCTAAGATTTCCAAGTTATTCACATAATGAAAACTTATACTTTGTTTCGGTCGAGTTCCCCATTCAAATGCATGTAACAGTGAGAAACGCACTGTCTTGGCGAAAGAAAGCGTTTTTGTACAACTTCATAGAAATAGCTGTGACTTTTGATAGAAGACTCAGACAAAAATGTTTATGGCCTTATCTTATAGAACTCAAGGTCTCCGTGCTGGGAAAACAGGTTTTGCAGCTGTTTGAGCTAAGATTTCCAAGTTATTCACATAATGAAAACCTATACTTTGTTTCGGTCGAGTTCCCCATTCAAAATGCATGTAACAGTGAGAAACGCACTGTCTTGGCGAAAGAAAACGTTTTTGTACAACTTCATAGAAATAGCTGTGACTTTTGATAGAAGACTCAGACAAACATGTTTATGGCCTTATATTATAGAACTCAAGGTCTCCGTGCTGGGAAAACAGGTTTTGCAGCTGTTTGAGCTAAGATTTCCAAGTTATTCACATAATGAAAACTTATACTTTGTTTCGGTCGAGTTCCCCATTCAAATGCATGTAACAGTGAGAAACGCACTGTCTTGGCGAAAGAAAGCGTTTTTGTACAACTTCATATAAATAGCTGTAACTTTTGATAGAAGACTCGGATACACATGTTTATGGCTTTATCTTATAGAACTCAAGGTCTCCGTGCTGGGCAAACAGGTTTTGCAGCTGTTTGAGCTAAGATTTCCAAGTTATTCACATAATGAAAACTTATACTTTGTTTCGGTCGAGTTCCCCATTCAAATGCATGTAACAGTGAGAAACGCACTGTCTTGGCGAAAGAAAGCGTTTTTGTACAACTTCATATAAATAGCTGTAACTTTTGATAGAAGACTCGGATACACATGTTTATGGCTTTATCTTATAGAACTCAAGGTCTCCGTGCTGGGAAAACAGGTTTTGCAGCTGTTTGAGCTAAGATTTCCAAGTTATTCACATAATGAAAACCTATACTTTGTTTCGGTGGAGTTCCCCATTCAAATGCATGTAACAGTGAGAAACGCACTGTCTTGGCGAAAAAAAGCGTTTTTGTACAACATCATATAAATAGCTGTAACTTTTGATAGAAGACTCGGATACACATGTTTATGGCTTTATCTTATAGAACTCAAGGTTCCCGTGCTGGGCAAAAAGGTTTTGCAGCTGTTGGAGCTAAGATTTCCAAGTTATTCACATAATGAAAACCTATACTTTGTTTCGGTCGAGTTCCCCATTCAAATGCATGTAACAGTGAGAAACGCACTGTCTTGGCGAAAGAAAGCTATTTTGTACAACTTCATATAAATAGCTGTAACTTTTGATAGAAGACTCAGACAAACATGTTTATGGCTTTATCTTATAGAACTCAAGGTCTCCGTGCTGGGAAAACAGGTTTTGCAGCTGTTTGAGCTAAGATTTCCAAGTTATTCACATAATGAAAACCTATACTTTGTTTCGGTCGAGTTCCCCATTCAAAATGCATGTAACAGTGAGAAACGCACTGTCTTGGCGAAAGAAAACGTTTTTGTACAACTTCATAGAAATAGCTGTAACTTTTGATAGAAGACTCAGACAAACATGTTTATGGCCTTATCTTATAGAACTCAAGGTCTCCGTGCTGGGCAAACAGGTTTTGCAGCTGTTTGAGCTAAGATTTCCAAGTTATTCACATAATGAAAACCTATACTTTGTTTCGGTCGAGTTCCCCATTCAAAATGCATGTAACAGTGAGAAACGCACTGTCTTGGCGAAAGAAAACGTTTTTGTACAACTTCATATAAATAGCTGTGACTTTTGATAGAAGACTCAGACAAACATGTTTATGGCCTTATATTATAGAACTCAAGGTCTCCGTGCTGGGAAAACAGGTTTTGCAGCTGTTTGAGCTAAGATTTCCAAGTTATTCACATAATGAAAACTTATACTTTGTTTCGGTCGAGTTCCCCATTCAAATGCATGTAACAGTGAGAAACGCACTGTCTTGGCGAAAGAAAGCGTTTTTGTACAACTTCATATAAATAGCTGTAACTTTTGATAGAAGACTCGGATACACATGTTTATGGCTTTATCTTATAGAACTCAAGGTTCCCGTGCTGGGCAAACAGGTTTTGCAGCTGTTTGAGCTAAGATTTCCAAGTTATTCACATAATGAAAACCTATACTTTGTTTCGGTCGAGTTCCCCATTCAAATGCATGTAACAGTGAGAAACGCACTGTCTTGGCGAAAGAAAGCTATTTTGTACAACTTCATATAAATAGCTGTAACTTTTGATAGAAGACTCAGACAAACATGTTTATGGCTTTATCTTATAGAACTCAAGGTCTCCGTGCTGGGAAAACAGGTTTTGCAGCTGTTTGAGCTAAGATTTCCAAGTTATTCACATAATGAAAACCTATACTTTGTTTCGGTCGAGTTCCCCATTCAAAATGCATGTAACAGTGAGAAACGCACTGTCTTGGCGAAAGAAAATGTTTTTGTACAACTTCATAGAAATAGCTGTGACTTTTGATAGAAGACTCAGACAAACATGTTTATGGCCTTATCTTATAGAACTCAAGGTCTCCGTGCTGGGCAAACAGGTTTTGCAGCTGTTTGAGCTAAGATTTCCAAGTTATTCACATAATGAAAACCTATACTTTGTTTCGGTCGAGTTCCCCATTCAAAATGCATGTAACAGTGAGAAACGCACTGTCTTGGCGAAAGAAAACGTTTTTGTACAACTTCATAGAAATAGCTGTGACTTTTGATAGAAGACTCAGACAAACATGTTTATGGCCTTATATTATAGAACTCAAGGTCTCCGTGCTGGGAAAACAGGTTTTGCAGCTGTTTGAGCTAAGATTTCCAAGTTATTCACATAATGAAAACTTATACTTTGTTTCGGTCGAGTTCCCCATTCAAATGCATGTAACAGTGAGAAACGCACTGTCTTGGCGAAAGAAAGCGTTTTTGTACAACTTCATATAAATAGCTGTAACTTTTGATAGAAGACTCGGATACACATGTTTATGGCTTTATCTTATAGAACTCAAGGTTCCCGTGCTGGGCAAACAGGTTTTGCAGCTGTTTGAGCTAAGATTTCCAAGTTATTCACATAATGAAAACCTATACTTTGTTTCGGTCGAGTTCCCCATTCAAATGCATGTAACAGTGAGAAACGCACTGTCTTGGCGAAAGAAAGCGTTTTTGTATAACTTCATATAAATAGCTGTAACTTTTGATAGAAGACTCAGACAAACATGTTTATGGCCTTATATTATAGAACTCAAGGTCTCCGTGCTGGGAAAACAGGTTTTGCAGCTGTTTGAGCTAAGATTTCCAAGTTATTCACATAATGAAAACCTATACTTTGTTTCGGTCGAGTTCCCCATTCAAATGCATGTAACAGTGAGAAACGCACTGTCTTGGCGAAAGAAAGCGTTTTTGTACAACTTCATATAAATAGCTGTAACTTTTGATAGAAGACTCGGATACACATGTTTATGGCTTTATCTTATAGAACTCAAGGTTCCCGTGCTGGGCAAACAGGTTTTGCAGCTGTTTGAGCTAAGATTTCCAAGTTATTCACATAATGAAAACCTATACTTTGTTTCGGTCGAGTTCCCCATTCAAATGCATGTAACAGTGAGAAACGCATTGTCTTGGCGAAAGAAAGCTATTTTGTACAACTTCATATAAATAGCTGTAACTTTTGATAGAAGACTCAGACAAACATGTTTATGGCTTTATCTTATAGAACTCAAGGTCTCCGTGCTGGGAAAACAGGTTTTGCAGCTGTTTGAGCTAAGATTTCCAAGTTATTCACATAATGAAAACTTATACTTTGTTTCGGTCGAGTTCCCCATTCAAATGCATGTAACAGTGAGAAACGCACTGTCTTGGCGAAAGAAAGCGTTTTTGTACAACTTCATATAAATAGCTGTAACTTTTGATAGAAGACTCGGATACACATGTTTATGGCTTTATCTTATAGAACTCAAGGTCTCCGTGCTGGGAAAACAGGTTTTGCAGCTGTTTGAGCTAAGATTTCCAAGTTATTCACATAATGAAAACCTATACTTTGTTTCGGTCGAGTTCCCCATTCAAATGCATGTAACAGTGAGAAACGCACTGTCTTGGCGAAAGAAAGCGTTTTTGTACAACTTCATATAAATAGCTGTAACTTTTGATAGAAGACTCGGATACACATGTTTATGGCTTTATCTCATAGAACTCAAGGTCTCCGTGCTGGGAAAACAGGTTTTGCAGCTGTTTGAGCTAAGATTTCCAAGTTATTCACATAATGAAAACCTATACTTTGTTTCGGTCGAGTTCCCCATTCAAAATGCATGTAACAGTGAGAAACGCACTGTCTTGGCGAAAGAAAACGTTTTTGTACAACTTCATAGAAATAGCTGTGACTTTTGATAGAAGACTCAGACAAACATGTTTATGGCCTTATCTTATAGAACTCAAGGTCTCCGTGCTGGGAAAACAGGTTTTGCAGCTGTTTGAGCTAAGATTTCCAAGTTATTCACATAATGAAAACCTATACTTTGTTTCGGTGGAGTTCCCCATTCAAAATGCATGTAACAGTGAGAAACGCACTGTCTTGGCGAAAGAAAACGTTTTTGTACAACTTCATAGAAATAGCTGTGACTTTTGATAGAAGACTCAGACAAACATGTTTATGGCCTTATCTTATAGAACTCAAGGTCTCCGTGCTGGGAAAACAGGTTTTGCAGCTGTTTGAGCTAAGATTTCCAAGTTATTCACATAATGAAAACTTATACTTTGTTTCGGTCGAGTTCCCCATTCAAATGCATGTAACAGTGAGAAACGCACTGTCTTGGCGAAAGAAAGCGTTTTTGTACAACTTCATATAAATAGCTGTAACTTTTGATAGAAGACTCGGATACACATGTTTATGGCTTTATCTTATAGAACTCAAGGTCTCCGTGCTGGGAAAACAGGTTTTGCAGCTGTTTGAGCTAAGATTTCCAAGTTATTCACATAATGAAAACCTATACTTTGTTTCGGTCGAGTTCCCCATTCAAAATGCATGTAACAGTGAGAAACGCACTGTCTTGGCGAAAGAAAACGTTTTTGTACAACTTCATAGAAATAGCTGTGACTTTTGATAGAAGACTCAGACAAACATGTTTATGGCCTTATCTTATAGAACTCAAGGTCTCCGTGCTGGGAAAACAGGTTTTGCAGCTGTTTGAGCTAAGATTTCCAAGTTATTCACATAATGAAAACTTATACTTTGTTTCGGTCGAGTTCCCCATTCAAATGCATGTAACAGTGAGAAACGCACTGTCTTGGCGAAAGAAAGCGTTTTTGTACAACTTCATATAAATAGCTGTAACTTTTGATAGAAGACTCGGATACACATGTTTATGGCTTTATCTTATAGAACTCAAGGTTCCCGTGCTGGGCAAACAGGTTTTGCAGCTGTTTGAGCTAAGATTTCCAAGTTATTCACATAATGAAAACCTATACTTTGTTTCGGTCGAGTTCCCCATTCAAATGCATGTAACAGTGAGAAACGCACTGTCTTGGCGAAAGAAAGCTATTTTGTACAACTTCATATAAATAGCTGTAACTTTTGATAGAAGACTCAGACAAACATGTTTATGGCTTTATCTTATAGAACTCAAGGTCTCCGTGCTGGGAAAACAGGTTTTGCAGCTGTTTGAGCTAAGATTTCCAAGTTATTCACATAATGAAAACTTATACTTTGTTTCGGTCGAGTTCCCCATTCAAATGCATGTAACAGTGAGAAACGCACTGTCTTGGCGAAAGAAAGCGTTTTTGTACAACTTCATATAAATAGCTGTAACTTTTGATAGAAGACTCGGATACACATGTTTATGGCTTTATCTTATAGAACTCAAGGTCTCCGTGCTGGGAAAACAGGTTTTGCAGCTGTTTGAGCTAAGATTTCCAAGTTATTCACATAATGAAAACCTATACTTTGTTTCGGTCGAGTTCCCCATTCAAATGCATGTAACAGTGAGAAACGCACTGTCTTGGCGAAAGAAAGCTATTTTGTACAACTTCATAGAAATAGCTGTAACTTTTGATAGAAGACTCCGACAAACATGTTTATGGCTTTATCTTATAGAACTCAAGGTCTCCGTGCTGGGAAAACAGGTTTTGCAGCTGTTTGAGCTAAGATTTCCAAGTTATTCACATAATGAAAACCTATACTTTGTTTCGGTCGAGTTCCCCATTCAAAATGCATGTAACAGTGAGAAACGCACTGTCTTGGCGAAAGAAAACGTTTTTGTACAACTTCAAAGAAATAGCTGTGACTTTTGATAGAAGACTCAGACAAACATGTTTATGGCCTTATCTTATAGAACTCAAGGTCTCCGTGCTGGGAAAACAGGTTTTGCAGCTGTTTGAGCTAAGATTTCCAAGTTATTCACATAATGAAAACTTATACTTTGTTTCGGTCGAGTTCCCCATTCAAATGCATGTAACAGTGAGAAACGCACTGTCTTGGCGAAAGAAAGCGTTTTTGTACAACTTCATATAAATAGCTGTAACTTTTGATAGAAGACTCGGATACACATGTTTATGGCTTTATCTTATAGAACTCAAGGTTCCCGTGCTGGGAAAACAGGTTTTGCAGCTGTTTGAGCTAAGATTTCCAAGTTATTCACATAATGAAAACTTATACTTTGTTTCGGTCGAGTTCCCCATTCAAATGCATGTAACAGTGAGAAACGCACTGTCTTGGCGAAAGAAAGCGTTTTTGTACAACTTCATATAAATAGCTGTAACTTTTGATAGAAGACTCGGATACACATGTTTATGGCTTTATCTTATAGAACTCAAGGTCTCCGTGCTGGGAAAACAGGTTTTGCAGCTGTTTGAGCTAAGATTTCCAAGTTATTCACATAATGAAAACCTATACTTTGTTTCGGTCGAGTTCCCCATTCAAATGCATGTAACAGTGAGAAACGCACTGTCTTGGCGAAAGAAAGCTATTTTGTACAACTTCATAGAAATAGCTGTAACTTTTGATAGAAGACTCCGACAAACATGTTTATGGCTTTATCTTATAGAACTCAAGGTCTCCGTGCTGGGAAAACAGGTTTTGCAGCTGTTTGAGCTAAGATTTCCAAGTTATTCACATAATGAAAACCTATACTTTGTTTCGGTCGAGTTCCCCATTCAAAATGCATGTAACAGTGAGAAACGCACTGTCTTGGCGAAAGAAAACGTTTTTGTACAACTTCAAAGAAATAGCTGTGACTTTTGATAGAAGACTCAGACAAACATGTTTATGGCCTTATCTTATAGAACTCAAGGTCTCCGTGCTGGGAAAACAGGTTTTGCAGCTGTTTGAGCTAAGATTTCCAAGTTATTCACATAATGAAAACTTATACTTTGTTTCGGTCGAGTTCCCCATTCAAATGCATGTAACAGTGAGAAACGCACTGTCTTGGCGAAAGAAAGCGTTTTTGTACAACTTCATATAAATAGCTGTAACTTTTGATAGAAGACTCGGATACACATGTTTATGGCTTTATCTTATAGAACTCAAGGTTCCCGTGCTGGGCAAACAGGTTTTGCAGCTGTTTGAGCTAAGATTTCCAAGTTATTCACATAATGAAAACCTATACTTTGTTTCGGTCGAGTTCCCCATTCAAATGCATGTAACAGTGAGAAACGCACTGTCTTGGCGAAAGAAAGCGTTTTTGTATAACTTCATATAAATAGCTGTAACTTTTGATAGAAGACTCAGACAAACATGTTTATGGCCTTATATTATAGAACTCAAGGTCTCCGTGCTGGGAAAACAGGTTTTGCAGCTGTTTGAGCTAAGATTTCCAAGTTATTCACATAATGAAAACCTATACTTTGTTTCGGTCGAGTTCCCCATTCAAATGCATGTAACAGTGAGAAACGCACTGTCTTGGCGAAAGAAAGCGTTTTTGTACAACTTCATATAAATAGCTGTAACTTTTGATAGAAGACTCGGATACACATGTTTATGGCTTTATCTTATAGAACTCAAGGTTCCCGTGCTGGGCAAACAGGTTTTGCAGCTGTTTGAGCTAAGATTTCCAAGTTATTCACATAATGAAAACCTATACTTTGTTTCGGTCGAGTTCCCCATTCAAATGCATGTAACAGTGAGAAACGCACTGTCTTGGCGAAAGAAAGCTATTTTGTACAACTTCATATAAATAGCTGTAACTTTTGATAGAAGACTCGGATACACATGTTTATGGCTTTATCTTATAGAACTCAAGGTCTCCGTGCTGGGAAAACAGGTTTTGCAGCTGTTTGAGCTAAGATTTCCAAGTTATTCACATAATGAAAACCTATACTTTGTTTCGGTCGAGTTCCCCATTCAAATGCATGTAACAGTGAGAAACGCACTGTCTTGGCGAAAGAAAGCGTTTTTGTACAACTTCATAGAAATAGCTGTAACTTTTGATAGAAGACTCGGATACACATGTTTATGGCTTTATCTTATAGAACTCAAGGTTCCCGTGCTGGGCAAACAGGTTTTGCAGCTGTTTGAGCTAAGATTTCCAAGTTATTCACATAATGAAAACCTATACTTTGTTTCGGTCGAGTTCCCCATTCAAATGCATGTAACAGTGAGAAACGCACTGTCTTGGCGAAAGAAAGCTATTTTGTACAACTTCATATAAATAGCTGTAACTTTTGATAGAAGACTCGGATACACATGTTTATGGCTTTATCTTATAGAACTCAAGGTCTCCGTGCTGGGAAAACAGGTTTTGCAGCTGTTTGAGCTAAGATTTCCAAGTTATTCACATAATGAAAACCTATACTTTGTTTCGGTCGAGTTCCCCATTCAAATGCATGTAACAGTGAGAAACGCACTGTCTTGGCGAAAGAAAGCGTTTTTTTACAACTTCATATAAATAGCTGTAACTTTTGATAGAAGACTCAGACAAACATGTTTATGGCCTTATATTATAGAACTCAAGGTCTCCGTGCTGGGAAAACAGGTTTTGCAGCTGTTTGAGCTAAGATTTCCAAGTTATTCACATAATGAAAACCTATACTTTGTTTCGGTCGAGTTCCCCATTCAAATGCATGTAACAGTGAGAAACGCACTGTCTTGGCGAAAGAAAGCGTTTTTGTACAACTTCATATAAATAGCTGTAACTTTTGATAGAAGACTCGGATACACATGTTTATGGCTTTATCTTATAGAACTCAAGGTCTCCGTGCTGGGAAAACAGGTTTTGCAGCTGTTTGAGCTAAGATTTCCAAGTTATTCACATAATGAAAACCTATACTTTGTTTCGGTCGAGTTCCCCATTCAAATGCATGTAACAGTGAGAAACGCACTGTCTTGGCGAAAGAAAGCTATTTTGTACAACTTCATAGAAATAGCTGTAACTTTTGATAGAAGACTCCGACAAACATGTTTATGGCTTTATCTTATAGAACTCAAGGTCTCCGTGCTGGGAAAACAGGTTTTGCAGCTGTTTGAGCTAAGATTTCCAAGTTATTCACATAATGAAAACCTATACTTTGTTTCGGTCGAGTTCCCCATTCAAAATGCATGTAACAGTGAGAAACGCACTGTCTTGGCGAAAGAAAACGTTTTTGTACAACTTCAAAGAAATAGCTGTGACTTTTGATAGAAGACTCAGACAAACATGTTTATGGCCTTATCTTATAGAACTCAAGGTCTCCGTGCTGGGAAAACAGGTTTTGCAGCTGTTTGAGCTAAGATTTCCAAGTTATTCACATAATGAAAACTTATACTTTGTTTCGGTCGAGTTCCCCATTCAAATGCATGTAACAGTGAGAAACGCACTGTCTTGGCGAAAGAAAGCGTTTTTGTACAACTTCATATAAATAGCTGTAACTTTTGATAGAAGACTCGGATACACATGTTTATGGCTTTATCTTATAGAACTCAAGGTTCCCGTGCTGGGCAAACAGGTTTTGCAGCTGTTTGAGCTAAGATTTCCAAGTTATTCACATAATGAAAACCTATACTTTGTTTCGGTCGAGTTCCCCATTCAAATGCATGTAACAGTGAGAAACGCACTGTCTTGGCGAAAGAAAGCGTTTTTGTATAACTTCATATAAATAGCTGTAACTTTTGATAGAAGACTCAGACAAACATGTTTATGGCCTTATATTATAGAACTCAAGGTCTCCGTGCTGGGAAAACAGGTTTTGCAGCTGTTTGAGCTAAGATTTCCAAGTTATTCACATAATGAAAACCTATACTTTGTTTCGGTCGAGTTCCCCATTCAAATGCATGTAACAGTGAGAAACGCACTGTCTTGGCGAAAGAAAGCGTTTTTGTACAACTTCATATAAATAGCTGTAACTTTTGATAGAAGACTCGGATACACATGTTTATGGCTTTATCTTATAGAACTCAAGGTTCCCGTGCTGGGCAAACAGGTTTTGCAGCTGTTTGAGCTAAGATTTCCAAGTTATTCACATAATGAAAACCTATACTTTGTTTCGGTCGAGTTCCCCATTCAAATGCATGTAACAGTGAGAAACGCACTGTCTTGGCGAAAGAAAGCTATTTTGTACAACTTCATATAAATAGCTGTAACTTTTGATAGAAGACTCGGATACACATGTTTATGGCTTTATCTTATAGAACTCAAGGTCTCCGTGCTGGGAAAACAGGTTTTGCAGCTGTTTGAGCTAAGATTTCCAAGTTATTCACATAATGAAAACCTATACTTTGTTTCGGTCGAGTTCCCCATTCAAATGCATGTAACAGTGAGAAACGCACTGTCTTGGCGAAAGAAAGCGTTTTTGTACAACTTCATAGAAATAGCTGTAACTTTTGATAGAAGACTCGGATACACATGTTTATGGCTTTATCTTATAGAACTCAAGGTTCCCGTGCTGGGCAAACAGGTTTTGCAGCTGTTTGAGCTAAGATTTCCAAGTTATTCACATAATGAAAACCTATACTTTGTTTCGGTCGAGTTCCCCATTCAAATGCATGTAACAGTGAGAAACGCACTGTCTTGGCGAAAGAAAGCTATTTTGTACAACTTCATATAAATAGCTGTAACTTTTGATAGAAGACTCGGATACACATGTTTATGGCTTTATCTTATAGAACTCAAGGTCTCCGTGCTGGGAAAACAGGTTTTGCAGCTGTTTGAGCTAAGATTTCCAAGTTATTCACATAATGAAAACCTATACTTTGTTTCGGTCGAGTTCCCCATTCAAATGCATGTAACAGTGAGAAACGCACTGTCTTGGCGAAAGAAAGCGTTTTTTTACAACTTCATATAAATAGCTGTAACTTTTGATAGAAGACTCAGACAAACATGTTTATGGCCTTATATTATAGAACTCAAGGTCTCCGTGCTGGGAAAACAGGTTTTGCAGCTGTTTGAGCTAAGATTTCCAAGTTATTCACATAATGAAAACCTATACTTTGTTTCGGTCGAGTTCCCCATTCAAATGCATGTAACAGTGAGAAACGCACTGTCTTGGCGAAAGAAAGCGTTTTTGTACAACTTCATATAAATAGCTGTAACTTTTGATAGAAGACTCGGATACACATGTTTATGGCTTTATCTTATAGAACTCAAGGTCTCCGTGCTGGGAAAACAGGTTTTGCAGCTGTTTGAGCTAAGATTTCCAAGTTATTCACATAATGAAAACCTATACTTTGTTTCGGTCGAGTTCCCCATTCAAATGCATGTAACAGTGAGAAACGCACTGTCTTGGCGAAAGAAAGCGTTTTTGTACAACTTCATATAAATAGCTGTAACTTTTGATAGAAGACTCGGATACACATGTTTATGGCTTTATCTTATAGAACTCAAGGTCTCCGTGCTGGGAAAACAGGTTTTGCAGCTGTTTGAGCTAAGATTTCCAAGTTATTCACATAATGAAAACCTATACTTTGTTTCGGTCGAGTTCCCCATTCAAATGCATGTAACAGTGAGAAACGCACTGTCTTGGCGAAAGAAAGCTATTTTGTACAACTTCATATAAATAGCTGTAACTTTTGATAGAAGACTCGGATACACATGTTTATGGCTTTATCTTATAGAACTCAAGGTCTCCGTGCTGGGAAAACAGGTTTTGCAGCTGTTTGAGCTAAGATTTCCAAGTTATTCACATAATGAAAACTTATACTTTGTTTCGGTCGAGTTCCCCATTCAAATGCATGTAACAGTGAGAAACGCACTGTCTTGGCGAAAGAAAGCGTTTTTGTACAACTTCATATAAATAGCTGTAACTTTTGATAGAAGACTCGGATACACATGTTTATGGCTTTATCTTATAGAACTCAAGGTCTCCGTGCTGGGAAAACAGGTTTTGCAGCTGTTTGAGCTAAGATTTCCAAGTTATTCACATAATGAAAACCTATACTTTGTTTCGGTCGAGTTCCCCATTCAAATGCATGTAACAGTGAGAAACGCACTGTCTTGGCGAAAGAAAGCGTTTTTGTACAACTTCATATAAATAGCTGTAACTTTTGATAGAAGACTCGGATACACATGTTTATGGCTTTATCTTATAGAACTCAAGGTCTCCGTGCTGGGAAAACAGGTTTTGCAGCTGTTTGAGCTAAGATTTCCAAGTTATTCACATAATGAAAACTTATACTTTGTTTCGGTCGAGTTCCCCATTCAAATGCATGTAACAGTGAGAAACGCACTGTCTTGGCGAAAGAAAGCGTTTTTGTACAACTTCATATAAATAGCTGTAACTTTTGATAGAAGACTCGGATACACATGTTTATGGCTTTATCTTATAGAACTCAAGGTTCCCGTGCTGGGCAAACAGGTTTTGCAGCTGTTTGAGCTAAGATTTCCAAGTTATTCACATAATGAAAACCTATACTTTGTTTCGGTCGAGTTCCCCATTCAAATGCATGTAACAGTGAGAAACGCACTGTCTTGGCGAAAGAAAGCTATTTTGTACAACTTCATATAAATAGCTGTAACTTTTGATAGAAGACTCGGATACACATGTTTATGGCTTTATCTTATAGAACTCAAGGTCTCCGTGCTGGGAAAACAGGTTTTGCAGCTGTTTGAGCTAAGATTTCCAAGTTATTCACATAATGAAAACCTATACTTTGTTTCGGTCGAGTTCCCCATTCAAATGCATGTAACAGTGAGAAACGCACTGTCTTGGCGAAAGAAAGCGTTTTTGTACAACTTCATATAAATAGCTGTAACTTTTGATAGAAGACTCAGACAAACATGTTTATGGCCTTATATTATAGAACTCAAGGTCTCCGTGCTGGGAAAACAGGTTTTGCAGCTGTTTGAGCTAAGATTTCCAAGTTATTCACATAATGAAAACCTATACTTTGTTTCGGTCGAGTTCCCCATTCAAATGCATGTAACAGTGAGAAACGCACTGTCTTGGCGAAAGAAAGCGTTTTTGTATAACTTCATATAAATAGCTGTAACTTTTGATAGAAGACTCAGACAAACATGTTTATGGCCTTATATTATAGAACTCAAGGTCTCCGTGCTGGGAAAACAGGTTTTGCAGCTGTTTGAGCTAAGATTTCCAAGTTATTCACATAATGAAAACCTATACTTTGTTTCGGTCGAGTTCCCCATTCAAATGCATGTAACAGTGAGAAACGCACTGTCTTGGCGAAAGAAAGCGTTTTTGTACAACTTCATATAAATAGCTGTAACTTTTGATAGAAGACTCGGATACACATGTTTATGGCTTTATCTTATAGAACTCAAGGTTCCCGTGCTGGGCAAACAGGTTTTGCAGCTGTTTGAGCTAAGATTTCCAAGTTATTCACATAATGAAAACCTATACTTTGTTTCGGTCGAGTTCCCCATTCAAATGCATGTAACAGTGAGAAACGCACTGTCTTGGCGAAAGAAAGCTATTTTGTACAACTTCATATAAATAGCTGTAACTTTTGATAGAAGACTCGGATACACATGTTTATGGCTTTATCTTATAGAACTCAAGGTCTCCGTGCTGGGAAAACAGGTTTTGCAGCTGTTTGAGCTAAGATTTCCAAGTTATTCACATAATGAAAACTTATACTTTGTTTCGGTCGAGTTCCCCATTCAAATGCATGTAACAGTGAGAAACGCACTGTCTTGGCGAAAGAAAGCGTTTTTGTACAACTTCATATAAATAGCTGTAACTTTTGATAGAAGACTCGGATACACATGTTTATGGCTTTATCTTATAGAACTCAAGGTCTCCGTGCTGGGAAAACAGGTTTTGCAGCTGTTTGAGCTAAGATTTCCAAGTTATTCACATAATGAAAACCTATACTTTGTTTCGGTCGAGTTCCCCATTCAAATGCATGTAACAGTGAGAAACGCACTGTCTTGGCGAAAGAAAGCTATTTTGTACAACTTCATATAAATAGCTGTAACTTTTGATAGAAGACTCGGATACACATGTTTATGGCTTTATCTTATAGAACTCAAGGTCTCCGTGCTGGGAAAACAGGTTTTGCAGCTGTTTGAGCTAAGATTTCCAAGTTATTCACATAATGAAAACTTATACTTTGTTTCGGTCGAGTTCCCCATTCAAATGCATGTAACAGTGAGAAACGCACTGTCTTGGCGAAAGAAAGCGTTTTTGTACAACTTCATATAAATAGCTGTAACTTTTGATAGAAGACTCGGATACACATGTTTATGGCTTTATCTTATAGAACTCAAGGTTCCCGTGCTGGGCAAACAGGTTTTGCAGCTGTTTGAGCTAAGATTTCCAAGTTATTCACATAATGAAAACCTATACTTTGTTTCGGTCGAGTTCCCCATTCAAATGCATGTAACAGTGAGAAACGCACTGTCTTGGCGAAAGAAAGCGTTTTTGTACAACTTCATATAAATAGCTGTAACTTTTGATAGAAGACTCGGATACACATGTTTATGGCTTTATCTTATAGAACTCAAGGTCTCCGTGCTGGGAAAACAGGTTTTGCAGCTGTTTGAGCTAAGATTTCCAAGTTATTCACATAATGAAAACTTATACTTTGTTTCGGTCGAGTTCCCCATTCAAATGCATGTAACAGTGAGAAACGCACTGTCTTGGCGAAAGAAAGCGTTTTTGTACAACTTCATATAAATAGCTGTAACTTTTGATAGAAGACTCGGATACACATGTTTATGGCTTTATCTTATAGAACTCAAGGTTCCCGTGCTGGGCAAACAGGTTTTGCAGCTGTTTGAGCTAAGATTTCCAAGTTATTCACATAATGAAAACCTATACTTTGTTTCGGTCGAGTTCCCCATTCAAATGCATGTAACAGTGAGAAACGCACTGTCTTGGCGAAAGAAAGCTATTTTGTACAACTTCATATAAATAGCTGTAACTTTTGATAGAAGACTCGGATACACATGTTTATGGCTTTATCTTATAGAACTCAAGGTCTCCGTGCTGGGAAAACAGGTTTTGCAGCTGTTTGAGCTAAGATTTCCAAGTTATTCACATAATGAAAACCTATACTTTGTTTCGGTCGAGTTCCCCATTCAAATGCATGTAACAGTGAGAAACGCACTGTCTTGGCGAAAGAAAGCGTTTTTGTACAACTTCATATAAATAGCTGTAACTTTTGATAGAAGACTCAGACAAACATGTTTATGGCCTTATATTATAGAACTCAAGGTCTCCGTGCTGGGAAAACAGGTTTTGCAGCTGTTTGAGCTAAGATTTCCAAGTTATTCACATAATGAAAACCTATACTTTGTTTCGGTCGAGTTCCCCATTCAAATGCATGTAACAGTGAGAAACGCACTGTCTTGGCGAAAGAAAGCGTTTTTGTATAACTTCATATAAATAGCTGTAACTTTTGATAGAAGACTCAGACAAACATGTTTATGGCCTTATATTATAGAACTCAAGGTCTCCGTGCTGGGAAAACAGGTTTTGCAGCTGTTTGAGCTAAGATTTCCAAGTTATTCACATAATGAAAACCTATACTTTGTTTCGGTCGAGTTCCCCATTCAAATGCATGTAACAGTGAGAAACGCACTGTCTTGGCGAAAGAAAGCGTTTTTGTACAACTTCATATAAATAGCTGTAACTTTTGATAGAAGACTCGGATACACATGTTTATGGCTTTATCTTATAGAACTCAAGGTTCCCGTGCTGGGCAAACAGGTTTTGCAGCTGTTTGAGCTAAGATTTCCAAGTTATTCACATAATGAAAACCTATACTTTGTTTCGGTCGAGTTCCCCATTCAAATGCATGTAACAGTGAGAAACGCACTGTCTTGGCGAAAGAAAGCTATTTTGTACAACTTCATATAAATAGCTGTAACTTTTGATAGAAGACTCGGATACACATGTTTATGGCTTTATCTTATAGAACTCAAGGTCTCCGTGCTGGGAAAACAGGTTTTGCAGCTGTTTGAGCTAAGATTTCCAAGTTATTCACATAATGAAAACTTATACTTTGTTTCGGTCGAGTTCCCCATTCAAATGCATGTAACAGTGAGAAACGCACTGTCTTGGCGAAAGAAAGCGTTTTTGTACAACTTCATATAAATAGCTGTAACTTTTGATAGAAGACTCGGATACACATGTTTATGGCTTTATCTTATAGAACTCAAGGTCTCCGTGCTGGGAAAACAGGTTTTGCAGCTGTTTGAGCTAAGATTTCCAAGTTATTCACATAATGAAAACCTATACTTTGTTTCGGTCGAGTTCCCCATTCAAATGCATGTAACAGTGAGAAACGCACTGTCTTGGCGAAAGAAAGCTATTTTGTACAACTTCATATAAATAGCTGTAACTTTTGATAGAAGACTCGGATACACATGTTTATGGCTTTATCTTATAGAACTCAAGGTCTCCGTGCTGGGAAAACAGGTTTTGCAGCTGTTTGAGCTAAGATTTCCAAGTTATTCACATAATGAAAACTTATACTTTGTTTCGGTCGAGTTCCCCATTCAAATGCATGTAACAGTGAGAAACGCACTGTCTTGGCGAAAGAAAGCGTTTTTGTACAACTTCATATAAATAGCTGTAACTTTTGATAGAAGACTCGGATACACATGTTTATGGCTTTATCTTATAGAACTCAAGGTTCCCGTGCTGGGCAAACAGGTTTTGCAGCTGTTTGAGCTAAGATTTCCAAGTTATTCACATAATGAAAACCTATACTTTGTTTCGGTCGAGTTCCCCATTCAAATGCATGTAACAGTGAGAAACGCACTGTCTTGGCGAAAGAAAGCGTTTTTGTACAACTTCATATAAATAGCTGTAACTTTTGATAGAAGACTCGGATACACATGTTTATGGCTTTATCTTATAGAACTCAAGGTCTCCGTGCTGGGAAAACAGGTTTTGCAGCTGTTTGAGCTAAGATTTCCAAGTTATTCACATAATGAAAACTTATACTTTGTTTCGGTCGAGTTCCCCATTCAAATGCATGTAACAGTGAGAAACGCACTGTCTTGGCGAAAGAAAGCGTTTTTGTACAACTTCATATAAATAGCTGTAACTTTTGATAGAAGACTCGGATACACATGTTTATGGCTTTATCTTATAGAACTCAAGGTTCCCGTGCTGGGCAAACAGGTTTTGCAGCTGTTTGAGCTAAGATTTCCAAGTTATTCACATAATGAAAACCTATACTTTGTTTCGGTCGAGTTCCCCATTCAAATGCATGTAACAGTGAGAAACGCACTGTCTTGGCGAAAGAAAGCTATTTTGTACAACTTCATATAAATAGCTGTAACTTTTGATAGAAGACTCGGATACACATGTTTATGGCTTTATCTTATAGAACTCAAGGTCTCCGTGCTGGGAAAACAGGTTTTGCAGCTGTTTGAGCTAAGATTTCCAAGTTATTCACATAATGAAAACCTATACTTTGTTTCGGTCGAGTTCCCCATTCAAATGCATGTAACAGTGAGAAACGCACTGTCTTGGCGAAAGAAAGCGTTTTTGTACAACTTCATATAAATAGCTGTAACTTTTGATAGAAGACTCAGACAAACATGTTTATGGCCTTATATTATAGAACTCAAGGTCTCCGTGCTGGGAAAACAGGTTTTGCAGCTGTTTGAGCTAAGATTTCCAAGTTATTCACATAATGAAAACCTATACTTTGTTTCGGTCGAGTTCCCCATTCAAATGCATGTAACAGTGAGAAACGCACTGTCTTGGCGAAAGAAAGCGTTTTTGTATAACTTCATATAAATAGCTGTAACTTTTGATAGAAGACTCAGACAAACATGTTTATGGCCTTATATTATAGAACTCAAGGTCTCCGTGCTGGGAAAACAGGTTTTGCAGCTGTTTGAGCTAAGATTTCCAAGTTATTCACATAATGAAAACCTATACTTTGTTTCGGTCGAGTTCCCCATTCAAATGCATGTAACAGTGAGAAACGCACTGTCTTGGCGAAAGAAAGCGTTTTTGTACAACTTCATATAAATAGCTGTAACTTTTGATAGAAGACTCGGATACACATGTTTATGGCTTTATCTTATAGAACTCAAGGTTCCCGTGCTGGGCAAACAGGTTTTGCAGCTGTTTGAGCTAAGATTTCCAAGTTATTCACATAATGAAAACCTATACTTTGTTTCGGTCGAGTTCCCCATTCAAATGCATGTAACAGTGAGAAACGCACTGTCTTGGCGAAAGAAAGCTATTTTGTACAACTTCATATAAATAGCTGTAACTTTTGATAGAAGACTCGGATACACATGTTTATGGCTTTATCTTATAGAACTCAAGGTCTCCGTGCTGGGAAAACAGGTTTTGCAGCTGTTTGAGCTAAGATTTCCAAGTTATTCACATAATGAAAACTTATACTTTGTTTCGGTCGAGTTCCCCATTCAAATGCATGTAACAGTGAGAAACGCACTGTCTTGGCGAAAGAAAGCGTTTTTGTACAACTTCATATAAATAGCTGTAACTTTTGATAGAAGACTCGGATACACATGTTTATGGCTTTATCTTATAGAACTCAAGGTCTCCGTGCTGGGAAAACAGGTTTTGCAGCTGTTTGAGCTAAGATTTCCAAGTTATTCACATAATGAAAACCTATACTTTGTTTCGGTCGAGTTCCCCATTCAAATGCATGTAACAGTGAGAAACGCACTGTCTTGGCGAAAGAAAGCTATTTTGTACAACTTCATATAAATAGCTGTAACTTTTGATAGAAGACTCGGATACACATGTTTATGGCTTTATCTTATAGAACTCAAGGTCTCCGTGCTGGGAAAACAGGTTTTGCAGCTGTTTGAGCTAAGATTTCCAAGTTATTCACATAATGAAAACTTATACTTTGTTTCGGTCGAGTTCCCCATTCAAATGCATGTAACAGTGAGAAACGCACTGTCTTGGCGAAAGAAAGCGTTTTTGTACAACTTCATATAAATAGCTGTAACTTTTGATAGAAGACTCGGATACACATGTTTATGGCTTTATCTTATAGAACTCAAGGTTCCCGTGCTGGGCAAACAGGTTTTGCAGCTGTTTGAGCTAAGATTTCCAAGTTATTCACATAATGAAAACCTATACTTTGTTTCGGTCGAGTTCCCCATTCAAATGCATGTAACAGTGAGAAACGCACTGTCTTGGCGAAAGAAAGCGTTTTTGTACAACTTCATATAAATAGCTGTAACTTTTGATAGAAGACTCGGATACACATGTTTATGGCTTTATCTTATAGAACTCAAGGTCTCCGTGCTGGGAAAACAGGTTTTGCAGCTGTTTGAGCTAAGATTTCCAAGTTATTCACATAATGAAAACTTATACTTTGTTTCGGTCGAGTTCCCCATTCAAATGCATGTAACAGTGAGAAACGCACTGTCTTGGCGAAAGAAAGCGTTTTTGTACAACTTCATATAAATAGCTGTAACTTTTGATAGAAGACTCGGATACACATGTTTATGGCTTTATCTTATAGAACTCAAGGTTCCCGTGCTGGGCAAACAGGTTTTGCAGCTGTTTGAGCTAAGATTTCCAAGTTATTCACATAATGAAAACCTATACTTTGTTTCGGTCGAGTTCCCCATTCAAATGCATGTAACAGTGAGAAACGCACTGTCTTGGCGAAAGAAAGCTATTTTGTACAACTTCATATAAATAGCTGTAACTTTTGATAGAAGACTCGGATACACATGTTTATGGCTTTATCTTATAGAACTCAAGGTCTCCGTGCTGGGAAAACAGGTTTTGCAGCTGTTTGAGCTAAGATTTCCAAGTTATTCACATAATGAAAACCTATACTTTGTTTCGGTCGAGTTCCCCATTCAAATGCATGTAACAGTGAGAAACGCACTGTCTTGGCGAAAGAAAGCGTTTTTGTACAACTTCATAGAAATAGCTGTAACTTTTGATAGAAGACTCAGACAAACATGTTTATTGCCTTATATTATAGAACTCAAGGTCTCCGTGCTGGGAAAACAGGTTTTGCAGCTGTTTGAGCTAAGATTTCCAAGTTATTCACATAATGAAAACCTATACTTTGTTTCGGTCGAGTTCCCCATTCAAATGCATGTAACAGTGAGAAACGCACTGTCTTGGCGAAAGAAAGCGTTTTTGTATAACTTCATATAAATAGCTGTAACTTTTGATAGAAGACTCAGACAAACATGTTTATGGCCTTATATTATAGAACTCAAGGTCTCCGTGCTGGGAAAACAGGTTTTGCAGCTGTTTGAGCTAAGATTTCCAAGTTATTCACATAATGAAAACCTATACTTTGTTTCGGTCGAGTTCCCCATTCAAATGCATGTAACAGTGAGAAACGCACTGTCTTGGCGAAAGAAAGCTATTTTGTACAACTTCATATAAATAGCTGTAACTTTTGATAGAAGACTCGGATACACATGTTTATGGCTTTATCTTATAGAACTCAAGGTCTCCGTGCTGGGAAAACAGGTTTTGCAGCTGTTTGAGCTAAGATTTCCAAGTTATTCACATAATGAAAACCTATACTTTGTTTCGGTCGAGTTCCCCATTCAAATGCATGTAACAGTGAGAAACGCACTGTCTTGGCGAAAGAAAGCGTTTTTGTACAACTTCATATAAATAGCTGTAACTTTTGATAGAAGACTCAGACAAACATGTTTATGGCCTTATATTATAGAACTCAAGGTCTCCGTGCTGGGAAAACAGGTTTTGCAGCTGTTTGAGCTAAGATTTCCAAGTTATTCACATAATGAAAACCTATACTTTGTTTCGGTCGAGTTCCCCATTCAAATGCATGTAACAGTGAGAAACGCACTGTCTTGGCGAAAGAAAGCGTTTTTGTACAACTTCATAGAAATAGCTGTAACTTTTGATAGAAGACTCGGATACACATGTTTATGGCTTTATCTTATAGAACTCAAGGTTCCCGTGCTGGGCAAACAGGTTTTGCAGCTGTTTGAGCTAAGATTTCCAAGTTATTCACATAATGAAAACCTATACTTTGTTTCGGTCGAGTTCCCCATTCAAATGCATGTAACAGTGAGAAACGCACTGTCTTGGCGAAAGAAAGCTATTTTGTACAACTTCATATAAATAGCTGTAACTTTTGATAGAAGACTCGGATACACATGTTTATGGCTTTATCTTATAGAACTCAAGGTCTCCGTGCTGGGAAAACAGGTTTTGCAGCTGTTTGAGCTAAGATTTCCAAGTTATTCACATAATGAAAACCTATACTTTGTTTCGGTCGAGTTCCCCATTCAAATGCATGTAACAGTGAGAAACGCACTGTCTTGGCGAAAGAAAGCGTTTTTGTACAACTTCATATAAATAGCTGTAACTTTTGATAGAAGACTCGGATACACATGTTTATGGCTTTATCTTATAGAACTCAAGGTCTCCGTGCTGGGAAAACAGGTTTTGCAGCTGTTTGAGCTAAGATTTCCAAGTTATTCACATAATGAAAACCTATACTTTGTTTCGGTCGAGTTCCCCATTCAAATGCATGTAACAGTGAGAAACGCACTGTCTTGGCGAAAGAAAGCTATTTTGTACAACTTCATATAAATAGCTGTAACTTTTGATAGAAGACTCGGATACACATGTTTATGGCTTTATCTTATAGAACTCAAGGTCTCCGTGCTGGGAAAACAGGTTTTGCAGCTGTTTGAGCTAAGATTTCCAAGTTATTCACATAATGAAAACTTATACTTTGTTTCGGTCGAGTTCCCCATTCAAATGCATGTAACAGTGAGAAACGCACTGTCTTGGCGAAAGAAAGCGTTTTTGTACAACTTCATATAAATAGCTGTAACTTTTGATAGAAGACTCGGATACACATGTTTATGGCTTTATTTTATAGAACTCAAGGTCTCCGTGCTGGGAAAACAGGTTTTGCAGCTGTTTGAGCTAAGATTTCCAAGTTATTCACATAATGAAAACCTATACTTTGTTTCGGTCGAGTTCCCCATTCAAATGCATGTAACAGTGAGAAACGCACTGTCTTGGCGAAAGAAAGCGTTTTTGTACAACTTCATATAAATAGCTGTAACTTTTGATAGAAGACTCGGATACACATGTTTATGGCTTTATCTTATAGAACTCAAGGTTCCCGTGCTGGGCAAACAGGTTTTGCAGCTGTTTGAGCTAAGATTTCCAAGTTATTCACATAATGAAAACCTATACTTTGTTTCGGTCGAGTTCCCCATTCAAATGCATGTAACAGTGAGAAACGCACTGTCTTGGCGAAAGAAAGCTATTTTGTACAACTTCATATAAATAGCTGTAACTTTTGATAGAAGACTCGGATACACATGTTTATGGCTTTATCTTACAGAACTCAAGGTCTCCGTGCTGGGAAAACAGGTTTTGCAGCTGTTTGAGCTAAGATTTCCAAGTTATTCACATAATGAAAACCTATACTTTGTTTCGGTCGAGTTCCCCATTCAAATGCATGTAACAGTGAGAAACGCACTGTCTTGGCGAAAGAAAGCTATTTTGTACAACTTCATATAAATAGCTGTAACTTTTGATAGAAGACTCGGATACACATGTTTATGGCTTTATCTTATAGAACTCAAGGTCTCCGTGCTGGGAAAACAGGTTTTGCAGCTGTTTGAGCTAAGATTTCCAAGTTATTCACATAATGAAAACCTATACTTTGTTTCGGTCGAGTTCCCCATTCAAAATGCATGTAACAGTGAGAAACGCACTGTCTTGGCGAAAGAAAACGTTTTTGTACAACTTCATAGAAATAGCTGTGACTTTTGATAGAAGACTCAGACAAACATGTTTATGGCCTTATCTTATAGAACTCAAGGTCTCCGTGCTGGGAAAACAGGTTTTGCAGCTGTTTGAGCTAAGATTTCCAAGTTATTCACATAATGAAAACCTATACTTTGTTTCGGTCGAGTTCCCCATTCAAAATGCATGTAACAGTGAGAAACGCACTGTCTTGGCGAAAGAAAACGTTTTTGTACAACTTCATAGAAATAGCTGTGACTTTTGATAGAAGACTCAGACAAACATGTTTATGGCCTTATATTATAGAACTCAAGGTCTCCGTGCTGGGAAAACAGGTTTTGCAGCTGTTTGAGCTAAGATTTCCAAGTTATTCACATAATGAAAACTTATACTTTGTTTCGGTCGAGTTCCCCATTCAAAATGCATGTAACAGTGAGAAACGCACTGTCTTGGCGAAAGAAAACGTTTTTGTACAACTTCATAGAAATAGCTGTGACTTTTGATAGAAGACTCAGACAAACATGTTTATGGCCTTATCTTATAGAACTCAAGGTCTCCGTGCTGGGAAAACAGGTTTTGCAGCTGTTTGAGCTAAGATTTCCAAGTTATTCACATAATGAAAACCTATACTTTGTTTCGGTCGAGTTCCCCATTCAAAATGCATGTAACAGTGAGAAACGCACTGTCTTGGCGAAAGAAAGCGTTTTTGTACAACTTCATATAAATAGCTGTAACTTTTGATAGAAGACTCGGATACACATGTTTATGGCTTTATCTTATAGAACTCAAGGTTCCCGTGCTGGGCAAACAGGTTTTGCAGCTGTTTGAGCTAAGATTTCCAAGTTATTCACATAATGAAAACCTATACTTTGTTTCGCTCGAGTTCCCCATTCAAATGCATGTAACAGTGAGAAACGCACTGTCTTGGCGAAAGAAAGCGTTTTTGTACAACTTCATATAAATAGCTGTAACTTTTGATAGAAGACTCCGACAAACATGTTTATGGCTTTATCTTATAGAACTCAAGGTTTCCGTGCTGGGAAAACAGGTTTTGCAGCTGTTTGAGCTAAGATTTCCAAGTTATTCACATAATGAAAACCTATACTTTGTTTCGGTCGAGTTCCCCATTCAAATGCATGTAACAGTGAGAAACGCACTGTCTTGGCGAAAGAAAGCGTTTTTGTATAACTTCATATAAATAGCTGTAACTTTTGATAGAAGACTCAGACAAACATGTTTATGGCCTTATATTATAGAACTCAAGGTCTCCGTGCTGGGAAAACAGGTTTTGCAGCTGTTTGAGCTAAGATTTCCAAGTTATTCACATAATGAAAACCTATACTTTGTTTCGGTCGAGTTCCCCATTCAAATGCATGTAACAGTGAGAAACGCACTGTCTTGGCGAAAGAAAGCGTTTTTGTACAACTTCATATAAATAGCTGTAACTTTTGATAGAAGACTCGGATACACATGTTTATGGCTTTATCTTATAGAACTCAAGGTTCCCGTGCTGGGCAAACAGGTTTTGCAGCTGTTTGAGCTAAGATTTCCAAGTTATTCACATAATGAAAACCTATACTTTGTTTCGGTCGAGTTCCCCATTCAAATGCATGTAACAGTGAGAAACGCACTGTCTTGGCGAAAGAAAGCTATTTTGTACAACTTCATATAAATAGCTGTAACTTTTGATAGAAGACTCGGATACACATGTTTATGGCTTTATCTTATAGAACTCAAGGTCTCCGTGCTGGGAAAACAGGTTTTGCAGCTGTTTGAGCTAAGATTTCCAAGTTATTCACATAATGAAAACCTATACTTTGTTTCGGTCGAGTTCCCCATTCAAATGCATGTAACAGTGAGAAACGCACTGTCTTGGCGAAAGAAAGCGTTTTTGTACAACTTCATATAAATAGCTGTAACTTTTGATAGAAGACTCAGACAAACATGTTTATGGCCTTATATTATAGAACTCAAGGTCTCCGTGCTGGGAAAACAGGTTTTGCAGCTGTTTGAGCTAAGATTTCCAAGTTATTCACATAATGAAAACTTATACTTTGTTTCGGTCGAGTTCCCCATTCAAAATGCATGTAACAGTGAGAAACGCACTGTCTTGGCGAAAGAAAACGTTTTTGTACAACTTCATAGAAATAGCTGTGACTTTTGATAGAAGACTCAGACAAACATGTTTATGGCCTTATCTTATAGAACTCAAGGTCTCCGTGCTGGGAAAACAGGTTTTGCAGCTGTTTGAGCTAAGATTTCCAAGTTATTCACATAATGAAAACCTATACTTTGTTTCGGTCGAGTTCCCCATTCAAAATGCATGTAACAGTGAGAAACGCACTGTCTTGGCGAAAGAAAACGTTTTTGTACAACTTCATAGAAATAGCTGTGACTTTTGATAGAAGACTCAGACAAACATGTTTATGGCCTTATATTATAGAACTCAAGGTCTCCGTGCTGGGAAAACAGGTTTTGCAGCTGTTTGAGCTAAGATTTCCAAGTTATTCACATAATGAAAACTTATACTTTGTTTCGGTCGAGTTCCCCATTCAAATGCATGTAACAGTGAGAAACGCACTGTCTTGGCGAAAGAAAGCGTTTTTGTACAACTTCATATAAATAGCTGTAACTTTTGATAGAAGACTCGGATACACATGTTTATGGCTTTATCTTATAGAACTCAAGGTTCCCGTGCTGGGCAAACAGGTTTTGCAGCTGTTTGAGCTAAGATTTCCAAGTTATTCACATAATGAAAACCTATACTTTGTTTCGGTCGAGTTCCCCATTCAAATGCATGTAACAGTGAGAAACGCACTGTCTTGGCGAAAGAAAGCTATTTTGTACAACTTCATATAAATAGCTGTAACTTTTGATAGAAGACTCAGACAAACATGTTTATGGCTTTATCTTATAGAACTCAAGGTCTCCGTGCTGGGAAAACAGGTTTTGCAGCTGTTTGAGCTAAGATTTCCAAGTTATTCACATAATGAAAACTTATACTTTGTTTCGGTCGAGTTCCCCATTCAAATGCATGTAACAGTGAGAAACGCACTGTCTTGGCGAAAGAAAGCGTTTTTGTACAACTTCATATAAATAGCTGTAACTTTTGATAGAAGACTCGGATACACATGTTTATGGCTTTATCTTATAGAACTCAAGGTCTCCGTGCTGGGAAAACAGGTTTTGCAGCTGTTTGAGCTAAGATTTCCAAGTTATTCACATAATGAAAACCTATACTTTGTTTCGGTCGAGTTCCCCATTCAAATGCATGTAACAGTGAGAAACGCACTGTCTTGGCGAAAGAAAGCTATTTTGTACAACTTCATATAAATAGCTGTAACTTTTGATAGAAGACTCCGACAAACATGTTTATGGCTTTATCTTATAGAACTCAAGGTTTCCGTGCTGGGAAAACAGGTTTTGCAGCTGTTTGAGCTAAGATTTCCAAGTTATTCACATAATGAAAACCTATACTTTGTTTCGGTCGAGTTCCCCATTCAAATGCATGTAACAGTGAGAAACGCACTGTCTTGGCGAAAGAAAGCGTTTTTGTATAACTTCATATAAATAGCTGTAACTTTTGATAGAAGACTCAGACAAACATGTTTATGGCTTTATCTTATAGAACTCAAGGTCTCCGTGCTGGGAAAACAGGTTTTGCAGCTGTTTGAGCTAAGATTTCCAAGTTATTCACATAATGAAAACCTATACTTTGTTTCGGTCGAGTTCCCCATTCAAATGCATGTAACAGTGAGAAACGCACTGTCTTGGCGAAAGAAAGCTATTTTGTACAACTTCATATAAATAGCTGTAACTTTTGATAGAAGACTCGGATACACATGTTTATGGCTTTATCTTATAGAACTCAAGGTTCCCGTGCTGGGCAAACAGGTTTTGCAGCTGTTTGAGCTAAGATTTCCAAGTTATTCACATAATGAAAACCTATACTTTGTTTCGGTCGAGTTCCCCATTCAAATGCATGTAACAGTGAGAAACGCACTGTCTTGGCGAAAGAAAGCTATTTTGTACAACTTCATATAAATAGCTGTAACTTTTGATAGAAGACTCAGACAAACATGTTTATGGCTTTATCTTATAGAACTCAAGGTCTCCGTGCTGGGAAAACATGTTTTGCAGCTGTTTGAGCTAAGATTTCCAAGTTATTCACATAATGAAAACCTATACTTTGTTTCGGTCGAGTTCCCCATTCAAATGCATGTAACAGTGAGAAACGCACTGTCTTGGCGAAAGAAAGCGTTTTTGTACAACTTCATATAAATAGCTGTAACTTTTGATAGAAGACTCGGATACACATGTTTATGGCTTTATCTTATAGAACTCAAGGTCTCCGTGCTGGGAAAACAGGTTTTGCAGCTGTTTGAGCTAAGATTTCCAAGTTATTCACATAATGAAAACCTATACTTTGTTTCGGTCGAGTTCCCCATTCAAATGCATGTAACAGTGAGAAACGCACTGTCTTGGCGAAAGAAAGCGTTTTTGTACAACTTCATATAAATAGCTGTAACTTTTGATAGAAGACTCGGATACACATGTTTATGGCTTTATCTTATAGAACTCAAGGTCTCCGTGCTGGGAAAACAGGTTTTGCAGCTGTTTGAGCTAAGATTTCCAAGTTATTCACATAATGAAAACCTATACTTTGTTTCGGTCGAGTTCCCCATTCAAATGCATGTAACAGTGAGAAACGCACTGTCTTGGCGAAAGAAAGCTATTTTGTACAACTTCATATAAATAGCTGTAACTTTTGATAGAAGACTCCGACAAACATGTTTATGGCTTTATCTTATAGAACTCAAGGTTTCCGTGCTGGGAAAACAGGTTTTGCAGCTGTTTGAGCTAAGATTTCCAAGTTATTCACATAATGAAAACCTATACTTTGTTTCGGTCGAGTTCCCCATTCAAATGCATGTAACAGTGAGAAACGCACTGTCTTGGCGAAAGAAAGCGTTTTTGTATAACTTCATATAAATAGCTGTAACTTTTGATAGAAGACTCGGATACACATGTTTATGGCTTTATCTTATAGAACTCAAGGTCTCCGTGCTGGGAAAACAGGTTTTGCAGCTGTTTGAGCTAAGATTTCCAAGTTATTCACATAATGAAAACCTATACTTTGTTTCGGTCGAGTTCCCCATTCAAATGCATGTAACAGTGAGAAACGCACTGTCTTGGCGAAAGAAAGCTATTTTGTACAACTTCATATAAATAGCTGTAACTTTTGATAGAAGACTCGGATACACATGTTTATGGCTTTATCTTATAGAACTCAAGGTTCCCGTGCTGGGCAAACAGGTTTTGCAGCTGTTTGAGCTAAGATTTCCAAGTTATTCACATAATGAAAACCTATACTTTGTTTCGGTCGAGTTCCCCATTCAAATGCATGTAACAGTGAGAAACGCACTGTCTTGGCGAAAGAAAGCTATTTTGTACAACTTCATATAAATAGCTGTAACTTTTGATAGAAGACTCAGACAAACATGTTTATGGCTTTATCTTATAGAACTCAAGGTCTCCGTGCTGGGAAAACAGGTTTTGCAGCTGTTTGAGCTAAGATTTCCAAGTTATTCACATAATGAAAACTTATACTTTGTTTCGGTCGAGTTCCCCATTCAAATGCATGTAACAGTGAGAAACGCACTGTCTTGGCGAAAGAAAGCGTTTTTGTACAACTTCATATAAATAGCTGTAACTTTTGATAGAAGACTCGGATACACATGTTTATGGCTTTATCTTATAGAACTCAAGGTCTCTGTGCTGGGAAAACAGGTTTTGCAGCTGTTTGAGCTAAGATTTCCAAGTTATTCACATAATGAAAACCTATACTTTGTTTCGGTCGAGTTCCCCATTCAAATGCATGTAACAGTGAGAAACGCACTGTCTTGGCGAAAGAAAGCTATTTTGTACAACTTCATATAAATAGCTGTAACTTTTGATAGAAGACTCCGACAAACATGTTTATGGCTTTATCTTATAGAACTCAAGGTTTCCGTGCTGGGAAAACAGGTTTTGCAGCTGTTTGAGCTAAGATTTCCAAGTTATTCACATAATGAAAACCTATACTTTGTTTCGGTCGAGTTCCCCATTCAAATGCATGTAACAGTGAGAAACGCACTGTCTTGGCGAAAGAAAGCTATTTTGTACAACTTCATATAAATAGCTGTAACTTTTGATAGAAGACTCGGATACACATGTTTATGGCTTTATCTTATAGAACTCAAGGTCTCCGTGCTGGGAAAACAGGTTTTGCAGCTGTTTGAGCTAAGATTTCCAAGTTATTCACATAATGAAAACCTATACTTTGTTTCGGTCGAGTTCCCCATTCAAATGCATGTAACAGTGAGAAACGCACTGTCTTGGCGAAAGAAAGCTATTTTGTACAACTTCATATAAATAGCTGTAACTTTTGATAGAAGACTCGGATACACATGTTTATGGCTTTATCTTATAGAACTCAAGGTCTCCGTGCTGGGAAAACAGGTTTTACAGCTGTTTGAGCTAAGATTTCCAAGTTATTCACATAATGAAAACTTATACTTTGTTTCGGTCGAGTTCCCCATTCAAATGCATGTAACAGTGAGAAACGCACTGTCTTGGCGAAAGAAAGCGTTTTTGTACAACTTCATATAAATAGCTGTAACTTTTGATAGAAGACTCGGATACACATGTTTATGGCTTTATCTTATAGAACTCAAGGTCTCCGTGCTGGGAAAACAGGTTTTGCAGCTGTTTGAGCTAAGATTTCCAAGTTATTCACATAATGAAAACCTATACTTTGTTTCGGTCGAGTTCCCCATTCAAATGCATGTAACAGTGAGAAACGCACTGTCTTGGCGAAAGAAAGCGTTTTTGTACAACTTCATATAAATAGCTGTAACTTTTGATAGAAGACTCGGATACACATGTTTATGGCTTTATCTTATAGAACTCAAGGTTCCCGTGCTGGGCAAACAGGTTTTGCAGCTGTTTGAGCTAAGATTTCCAAGTTATTCACATAATGAAAACCTATACTTTGTTTCGGTCGAGTTCCCCATTCAAATGCATGTAACAGTGAGAAACGCACTGTCTTGGCGAAAGAAAGCTATTTTGTACAACTTCATATAAATAGCTGTAACTTTTGATAGAAGACTCCGACAAACATGTTTATGGCTTTATCTTATAGAACTCAAGGTTTCCGTGCTGGGAAAACAGGTTTTGCAGCTGTTTGAGCTAAGATTTCCAAGTTATTCACATAATGAAAACCTATACTTTGTTTCGGTCGAGTTCCCCATTCAAATGCATGTAACAGTGAGAAACGCACTGTCTTGGCGAAAGAAAGCTATTTTGTACAACTTCATATAAATAGCTGTAACTTTTGATAGAAGACTCGGATACACATGTTTATGGCTTTATCTTATAGAACTCAAGGTCTCCGTGCTGGGAAAACAGGTTTTGCAGCTGTTTGAGCTAAGATTTCCAAGTTATTCACATAATGAAAACCTATACTTTGTTTCGGTCGAGTTCCCCATTCAAATGCATGTAACAGTGAGAAACGCACTGTCTTGGCGAAAGAAAGCTATTTTGTACAACTTCATATAAATAGCTGTAACTTTTGATAGAAGACTCGGATACACATGTTTATGGCTTTATCTTATAGAACTCAAGGTCTCCGTGCTGGGAAAACAGGTTTTGCAGCTGTTTGAGCTAAGATTTCCAAGTTATTCACATAATGAAAACTTATACTTTGTTTCGGTCGAGTTCCCCATTCAAATGCATGTAACAGTGAGAAACGCACTGTCTTGGCGAAAGAAAGCGTTTTTGTACAACTTCATATAAATAGCTGTAACTTTTGATAGAAGACTCGGATACACATGTTTATGGCTTTATCTTATAGAACTCAAGGTCTCCGTGCTGGGCAAACAGGTTTTGCAGCTGTTTGAGCTAAGATTTCCAAGTTATTCACATAATGAAAACCTATACTTTGTTTCGGTCGAGTTCCCCATTCAAATGCATGTAACAGTGAGAAACGCACTGTCTTGGCGAAAGAAAGCGTTTTTGTACAACTTCATATAAATAGCTGTAACTTTTGATAGAAGACTCGGATACACATGTTTATGGCTTTATCTTATAGAACTCAAGGTTCCCGTGCTGGGCAAACAGGTTTTGCAGCTGTTTGAGCTAAGATTTCCAAGTTATTCACATAATGAAAACCTATACTTTGTTTCGGTCGAGTTCCCCATTCAAATGCATGTAACAGTGAGAAACGCACTGTCTTGGCGAAAGAAAGCTATTTTGTACAACTTCATATAAATAGCTGTAACTTTTGATAGAAGACTCAGACAAATATGTTTATGGCTTTATCTTATAGAACTCAAGGTCTCCGTGCTGGGAAAACAGGTTTTGCAGCTGTTTGAGCTAAGATTTCCAAGTTATTCACATAATGAAAACTTATACTTTGTTTCGGTCGAGTTCCCCATTCAAATGCATGTAACAGTGAGAAACGCACTGTCTTGGCGAAAGAAAGCGTTTTTGTACAACTTCATATAAATAGCTGTAACTTTTGATAGAAGACTCGGATACACATGTTTATGGCTTTATCTTATAGAACTCAAGGTCTCCGTGCTGGGAAAACAGGTTTTGCAGCTGTTTGAGCTAAGATTTCCAAGTTATTCACATAATGAAAACCTATACTTTGTTTCGGTCGAGTTCCCCATTCAAATGCATGTAACAGTGAGAAACGCACTGTCTTGGCGAAAGAAAGCTATTTTGTACAACTTCATATAAATAGCTGTAACTTTTGATAGAAGACTCCGACAAACATGTTTATGGCTTTATCTTATAGAACTCAAGGTTTCCGTGCTGGGAAAACAGGTTTTGCAGCTGTTTGAGCTAAGATTTCCAAGTTATTCACATAATGAAAACCTATACTTTGTTTCGGTCGAGTTCCCCATTCAAATGCATGTAACAGTGAGAAACGCACTGTCTTGGCGAAAGAAAGTGTTTTTGTACAACTTCATATAAATAGCTGTAACTTTTGATAGAAGACTCGGATACACATGTTTATGGCTTTATCTTATAGAACTCAAGGTCTCCGTGCTGGGAAAACAGGTTTTGCAGCTGTTTGAGCTAAGATTTCCAAGTTATTCACATAATGAAAACCTATACTTTGTTTCGGTCGAGTTCCCCATTCAAATGCATGTAACAGTGAGAAACGCACTGTCTTGGCGAAAGAAAGCGTTTTTGTACAACATCATATAAATAGCTGTAACTTTTGATAGAAGACTCGGATACACATGTTTATGGCTTTATCTTATAGAACTCAAGGTTCCCGTGCTGGGCAAACAGGTTTTGCAGCTGTTTGAGCTAAGATTTCCAAGTTATTCACATAATGAAAACCTATACTTTGTTTCGGTCAAGTTCCCCATTCAAATGCATGTAACAGTGAGAAACGCACTGTCTTGGCGAAAGAAAGCTATTTTGTACAACTTCATATAAATAGCTGTAACTTTTGATAGAAGACTCGGATACACATGTTTATGGCTTTATCTTATAGAACTCAAGGTCTCCGTGCTGGGAAAACAGGTTTTGCAGCTGTTTGAGCTAAGATTTCCAAGTTATTCACATAATGAAAACCTATACTTTGTTTCGGTCGAGTTCCCCATTCAAATGCATGTAACAGTGAGAAACGCACTGTCTTGGCGAAAGAAAGCGTTTTTGTATAACTTCATATAAATAGCTGTAACTTTTGATAGAAGACTCAGACAAACATGTTTATGGCCTTATATTATAGAACTCAAGGTCTCCGTGCTGGGAAAACAGGTTTTGCAGCTGTTTGAGCTAAGATTTCCAAGTTATTCACATAATGAAAACCTATACTTTGTTTCGGTCGAGTTCCCCATTCAAATGCATGTAACAGTGAGAAACGCACTGTCTTGGCGAAAGAAAGCGTTTTTGTACAACTTCATATAAATAGCTGTAACTTTTGATAGAAGACTCGGATACACATGTTTATGGCTTTATCTTATAGAACTCAAGGTCTCCGTGCTGGGAAAACAGGTTTTGCAGCTGTTTGAGCTAAGATTTCCAAGTTATTCACATAATGAAAACCTATACTTTGTTTCGGTCGAGTTCCCCATTCAAAATGCATGTAACAGTGAGAAACGCACTGTCTTGGCGAAAGAAAGCTATTTTGTACAACTTCATATAAATAGCTGTAACTTTTGATAGAAGACTCCGACAAACATGTTTATGGCTTTATCTTATAGAACTCAAGGTTTCCGTGCTGGGAAAACAGGTTTTGCAGCTGTTTGAGCTAAGATTTCCAAGTTATTCACATAATGAAAACCTATACTTTGTTTCGGTCGAGTTCCCCATTCAAATGCATGTAACAGTGAGAAACGCACTGTCTTGGCGAAAGAAAGCGTTTTTGTATAACTTCATATAAATAGCTGTAACTTTTGATAGAAGACTCGGATACACATGTTTATGGCTTTATCTTATAGAACTCAAGGTTCCCGTGCTGGGCAAACAGGTTTTGCAGCTGTTTGAGCTAAGATTTCCAAGTTATTCACATAATGAAAACCTATACTTTGTTTCGGTCGAGTTCCCCATTCAAATGCATGTAACAGTGAGAAACGCACTGTCTTGGCGAAAGAAAGCTATTTTGTACAACTTCATATAAATAGCTGTAACTTTTGATAGAAGACTCGGATACACATGTTTATGGCTTTATCTTATAGAACTCAAGGTCTCCGTGCTGGGAAAACAGGTTTTGCAGCTGTTTGAGCTAAGATTTCCAAGTTATTCACATAATGAAAACCTATACTTTGTTTCGGTCGAGTTCCCCATTCAAATGCATGTAACAGTGAGAAACGCACTGTCTTGGCGAAAGAAAGCTATTTTGTACAACTTCATATAAATAGCTGTAACTTTTGATAGAAGACTCCGACAAACATGTTTATGGCTTTATCTTATAGAACTCAAGGTCTCCGTGCTGGGAAAACAGGTTTTGCAGCTGTTTGAGCTAAGATTTCCAAGTTATTCACATAATGAAAACCTATACTTTGTTTCGGTCGAGTTCCCCATTCAAATGCATGTAACAGTGAGAAACGCACTGTCTTGGCGAAAGAAAGCGTTTTTGTATAACTTCATATAAATAGCTGTAACTTTTGATAGAAGACTCAGACAAACATGTTTATGGCCTTATATTATAGAACTCAAGGTCTCCGTGCTGGGAAAACAGGTTTTGCAGCTGTTTGAGCTAAGATTTCCAAGTTATTCACATAATGAAAACCTATACTTTGTTTCGGTCGAGTTCCCCATTCAAAATGCATGTAACAGTGAGAAACGCACTGTCTTGGCGAAAGAAAGCGTTTTTGTACAACTTCATAGAAATAGCTGTAACTTTTGATAGAAGACTCGGATACACATGTTTATGGCTTTATCTTATAGAACTCAAGGTCTCCGTGCTGGGAAAACAGGTTTTGCAGCTGTTTGAGCTAAGATTTCCAAGTTATTCACATAATGAAAACCTATACTTTGTTTCGGTCGAGTTCCCCATTCAAATGCATGTAACAGTGAGAAACGCACTGTCTTGGCGAAAGAAAGCGTTTTTGTACAACTTCATATAAATAGCTGTAACTTTTGATAGAAGACTCGGATACACATGTTTATGGCTTTATCTTATAGAACTCAAGGTCTTCGTGCTGGGCAAACAGGTTTTGCAGCTGTTTGAGCTAAGATTTCCAAGTTATTCACATAATGAAAACCTATACTTTGTTTCGGTCGAGTTCCCCATTCAAAATGCATGTAACAGTGAGAAACGCACTGTCTTGGCGAAAGAAAGCGTTTTTGTACAACTTCATAGAAATAGCTGTAACTTTTGATAGAAGACTCAGACAAACATGTTTATGGCTTTATCTTATAGAACTCAAGGTTTCCGTGCTGGGAAAACAGGTTTTGCAGCTGTTTGAGCTAAGATTTCCAAGTTATTCACATAATGAAAACCTATACTTTGTTTCGGTCGAGTTCCCCATTCAAATGCATGTAACAGTGAGAAACGCACTGTCTTGGCGAAAGAAAGCGTTTTTGTACAACTTCATATAAATAGCTGTAACTTTTGATAGAAGACTCGGATACACATGTTTATGGCTTTATCTTATAGAACTCAAGGTCTCCGTGCTGGGAAAACAGGTTTTGCAGCTGTTTGAGCTAAGATTTCCAAGTTATTCACATAATGAAAACCTATACTTTGTTTCGGTCGAGTTCCCCATTCAAAATGCATGTAACAGTGAGAAACGCACTGTCTTGGCGAAAGAAAACGTTTTTGTACAACTTCATAGAAATAGCTGTGACTTTTGATAGAAGACTCAGACAAACATGTTTATGGCCTTATCTTATAGAACTCAAGGTCTCCGTGCTGGGAAAACAGGTTTTGCAGCTGTTTGAGCTAAGATTTCCAAGTTATTCACATAATGAAAACCTATACTTTGTTTCGGTCGAGTTCCCCATTCAAAATGCATGTAACAGTGAGAAACGCACTGTCTTGGCGAAAGAAAACGTTTTTGTACAACTTCATAGAAATAGCTGTGACTTTTGATAGAAGACTCAGACAAACATGTTTATGGCCTTATATTATAGAACTCAAGGTCTCCGTGCTGGGAAAACAGGTTTTGCAGCTGTTTGAGCTAAGATTTCCAAGTTATTCACATAATGAAAACCTATACTTTGTTTCGGTCGAGTTCCCCATTCAAATGCATGTAACAGTGAGAAACGCACTGTCTTGGCGAAAGAAAGCGTTTTTGTACAACTTCATATAAATAGCTGTAACTTTTGATAGAAGACTCGGATACACATGTTTATGGCTTTATCTTATAGAACTCAAGGTCTCCGTGCTGGGAAAACAGGTTTTGCAGCTGTTTGAGCTAAGATTTCCAAGTTATTCACATAATGAAAACCTATACTTTGTTTCGGTCGAGTTCCCCATTCAAATGCATGTAACAGTGAGAAACGCACTGTCTTGGCGAAAGAAAGCTATTTTGTACAACTTCATATAAATAGCTGTAACTTTTGATAGAAGACTCCGACAAACATGTTTATGGCTTTATCTTATAGAACTCAAGGTTTCCGTGCTGGGAAAACAGGTTTTGCAGCTGTTTGAGCTAAGATTTCCAAGTTATTCACATAATGAAAACCTATACTTTGTTTCGGTCGAGTTCCCCATTCAAATGCATGTAACAGTGAGAAACGCACTGTCTTGGCGAAAGAAAGCTATTTTGTACAACTTCATATAAATAGCTGTAACTTTTGATAGAAGACTCCGACAAACATGTTTATGGCTTTATCTTATAGAACTCAAGGTCTCCGTGCTGGGAAAACAGGTTTTGCAGCTGTTTGAGCTAAGATTTCCAAGTTATTCACATAATGAAAACCTATACTTTGTTTCGGTCGAGTTCCCCATTCAAATGCATGTAACAGTGAGAAACGCACTGTCTTGGCGAAAGAAAGCGTTTTTGTATAACTTCATATAAATAGCTGTAACTTTTGATAGAAGACTCAGACAAACATGTTTATGGCCTTATATTATAGAACTCAAGGTTTCCGTGCTGGGAAAACAGGTTTTGCAGCTGTTTGAGCTAAGATTTCCAAGTTATTCACATAATGAAAACCTATACTTTGTTTCGGTCGAGTTCCCCATTCAAATGCATGTAACAGTGAGAAACGCACTGTCTTGGCGAAAGAAAGCTATTTTGTACAACTTCATATAAATAGCTGTAACTTTTGATAGAAGACTCCGACAAACATGTTTATGGCTTTATCTTATAGAACTCAAGGTCTCCGTGCTGGGAAAACAGGTTTTGCAGCTGTTTGAGCTAAGATTTCCAAGTTATTCACATAATGAAAACCTATACTTTGTTTCGGTCGAGTTCCCCATTCAAATGCATGTAACAGTGAGAAACGCACTGTCTTGGCGAAAGAAAGCGTTTTTGTATAACTTCATATAAATAGCTGTAACTTTTGATAGAAGACTCAGACAAACATGTTTATGGCCTTATATTATAGAACTCAAGGTCTCCGTGCTGGGAAAACAGGTTTTGCAGCTGTTTGAGCTAAGATTTCCAAGTTATTCACATAATGAAAACCTATACTTTGTTTCGGTCGAGTTCCCCATTCAAAATGCATGTAACAGTGAGAAACGCACTGTCTTGGCGAAAGAAAGCGTTTTTGTACAACTTCATAGAAATAGCTGTAACTTTTGATAGAAGACTCGGATACACATGTTTATGGCTTTATCTTATAGAACTCAAGGTCTCCGTGCTGGGAAAACAGGTTTTGCAGCTGTTTGAGCTAAGATTTCCAAGTTATTCACATAATGAAAACCTATACTTTGTTTCGGTCGAGTTCCCCATTCAAATGCATGTAACAGTGAGAAACGCACTGTCTTGGCGAAAGAAAGCGTTTTTGTACAACTTCATATAAATAGCTGTAACTTTTGATAGAAGACTCGGATACACATGTTTATGGCTTTATCTTATAGAACTCAAGGTCTTCGTGCTGGGCAAACAGGTTTTGCAGCTGTTTGAGCTAAGATTTCCAAGTTATTCACATAATGAAAACCTATACTTTGTTTCGGTCGAGTTCCCCATTCAAAATGCATGTAACAGTGAGAAACGCACTGTCTTGGCGAAAGAAAGCGTTTTTGTACAACTTCATAGAAATAGCTGTAACTTTTGATAGAAGACTCAGACAAACATGTTTATGGCTTTATCTTATAGAACTCAAGGTTTCCGTGCTGGGAAAACAGGTTTTGCAGCTGTTTGAGCTAAGATTTCCAAGTTATTCACATAATGAAAACCTATACTTTGTTTCGGTCGAGTTCCCCATTCAAATGCATGTAACAGTGAGAAACGCACTGTCTTGGCGAAAGAAAGCGTTTTTGTACAACTTCATATAAATAGCTGTAACTTTTGATAGAAGACTCGGATACACATGTTTATGGCTTTATCTTATAGAACTCAAGGTCTCCGTGCTGGGAAAACAGGTTTTGCAGCTGTTTGAGCTAAGATTTCCAAGTTATTCACATAATGAAAACCTATACTTTGTTTCGGTCGAGTTCCCCATTCAAAATGCATGTAACAGTGAGAAACGCACTGTCTTGGCGAAAGAAAACGTTTTTGTACAACTTCATAGAAATAGCTGTGACTTTTGATAGAAGACTCAGACAAACATGTTTATGGCCTTATCTTATAGAACTCAAGGTCTCCGTGCTGGGAAAACAGGTTTTGCAGCTGTTTGAGCTAAGATTTCCAAGTTATTCACATAATGAAAACCTATACTTTGTTTCGGTCGAGTTCCCCATTCAAAATGCATGTAACAGTGAGAAACGCACTGTCTTGGCGAAAGAAAACGTTTTTGTACAACTTCATAGAAATAGCTGTGACTTTTGATAGAAGACTCAGACAAACATGTTTATGGCCTTATATTATAGAACTCAAGGTCTCCGTGCTGGGAAAACAGGTTTTGCAGCTGTTTGAGCTAAGATTTCCAAGTTATTCACATAATGAAAACTTATACTTTGTTTCGGTCGAGTTCCCCATTCAAATGCATGTAACAGTGAGAAACGCACTGTCTTGGCGAAAGAAAGCGTTTTTGTACAACTTCATATAAATAGCTGTAACTTTTGATAGAAGACTCGGATACACATGTTTATGGCTTTATCTTATAGAACTCAAGGTTCCCGTGCTGGGCAAACAGGTTTTGCAGCTGTTTGAGCTAAGATTTCCAAGTTATTCACATAATGAAAACCTATACTTTGTTTCGGTCGAGTTCCCCATTCAAATGCATGTAACAGTGAGAAACGCACTGTCTTGGCGAAAGAAAGCTATTTTGTACAACTTCATATAAATAGCTGTAACTTTTGATAGAAGACTCAGACAAACATGTTTATGGCTTTATCTTATAGAACTCAAGGTCTCCGTGCTGGGAAAACAGGTTTTGCAGCTGTTTGAGCTAAGATTTCCAAGTTATTCACATAATGAAAACCTATACTTTGTTTCGGTCGAGTTCCCCATTCAAATGCATGTAACAGTGAGAAACGCACTGTCTTGGCGAAAGAAAGCGTTTTTGTACAACTTCATATAAATAGCTGTAACTTTTGATAGAAGACTCGGATACACATGTTTATGGCTTTATCTTATAGAACTCAAGGTCTCCGTGCTGGGAAAACAGGTTTTGCAGCTGTTTGAGCTAAGATTTCCAAGTTATTCACATAATGAAAACCTATACTTTGTTTCGGTCGAGTTCCCCATTCAAATGCATGTAACAGTGAGAAACGCACTGTCTTGGCGAAAGAAAGCTATTTTGTACAACTTCATATAAATAGCTGTAACTTTTGATAGAAGACTCCGACAAACATGTTTATGGCTTTATCTTATAGAACTCAAGGTTTCCGTGCTGGGAAAACAGGTTTTGCAGCTGTTTGAGCTAAGATTTCCAAGTTATTCACATAATGAAAACCTATACTTTGTTTCGGTCGAGTTCCCCATTCAAATGCATGTAACAGTGAGAAACGCACTGTCTTGGCGAAAGAAAGCGTTTTTGTATAACTTCATATAAATAGCTGTAACTTTTGATAGAAGACTCAGACAAACATGTTTATGGCCTTATATTATAGAACTCAAGGTCTCCGTGCTGGGCAAACAGGTTTTGCAGCTGTTTGAGCTAAGATTTCCAAGTTATTCACATAATGAAAACCTATACTTTGTTTCGGTCGAGTTCCCCATTCAAATGCATGTAACAGTGAGAAACGCACTGTCTTGGCGAAAGAAAGCGTTTTTGTACAACTTCATATAAATAGCTGTAACTTTTGATAGAAGACTCGGATACACATGTTTATGGCTTTATCTTATAGAACTCAAGGTTCCCGTGCTGGGCAAACAGGTTTTGCAGCTGTTTGAGCTAAGATTTCCAAGTTATTCACATAATGAAAACCTATACTTTGTTTCGGTCGAGTTCCCCATTCAAATGCATGTAACAGTGAGAAACGCACTGTCTTGGCGAAAGAAAGCTATTTTGTACAACTTCATATAAATAGCTGTAACTTTTGATAGAAGACTCGGATACACATGTTTATGGCTTTATCTTATAGAACTCAAGGTCTCCGTGCTGGGAAAACAGGTTTTGCAGCTGTTTGAGCTAAGATTTCCAAGTTATTCACATAATGAAAACCTATACTTTGTTTCGGTCGAGTTCCCCATTCAAATGCATGTAACAGTGAGAAACGCACTGTCTTGGCGAAAGAAAGCGTTTTTGTACAACTTCATAGAAATAGCTGTAACTTTTGATAGAAGACTCAGACAAACATGTTTATGGCCTTATATTATAGAACTCAAGGTCTCCGTGCTGGGAAAACAGGTTTTGCAGCTGTTTGAGCTAAGATTTCCAAGTTATTCACATAATGAAAACCTATACTTTGTTTCGGTCGAGTTCCCCATTCAAAATGCATGTAACAGTGAGAAACGCACTGTCTTGGCGAAAGAAAGCGTTTTTGTACAACTTCATATAAATAGCTGTAACTTTTGATAGAAGACTCGGATACACATGTTTATGGCTTTATCTTATAGAACTCAAGGTCTCCGTGCTGGGAAAACAGGTTTTGCAGCTGTTTGAGCTAAGATTTCCAAGTTATTCACATAATGAAAACCTATACTTTGTTTCGGTCGAGTTCCCCATTCAAATGCATGTAACAGTGAGAAACGCACTGTCTTGGCGAAAGAAAGCGTTTTTGTACAACTTCATATAAATAGCTGTAACTTTTGATAGAAGACTCGGATACACATGTTTATGGCTTTATCTTATAGAACTCAAGGTCTTCGTGCTGGGCAAACAGGTTTTGCAGCTGTTTGAGCTAAGATTTCCAAGTTATTCACATAATGAAAACCTATACTTTGTTTCGGTCGAGTTCCCCATTCAAAATGCATGTAACAGTGAGAAACGCACTGTCTTGGCGAAAGAAAGCGTTTTTGTACAACTTCATAGAAATAGCTGTAACTTTTGATAGAAGACTCAGACAAACATGTTTATGGCTTTATCTTATAGAACTCAAGGTTTCCGTGCTGGGAAAACAGGTTTTGCAGCTGTTTGAGCTAAGATTTCCAAGTTATTCACATAATGAAAACCTATACTTTGTTTCGGTCGAGTTCCCCATTCAAATGCATGTAACAGTGAGAAACGCACTGTCTTGGCGAAAGAAAGCGTTTTTGTACAACTTCATATAAATAGCTGTAACTTTTGATAGAAGACTCGGATACACATGTTTATGGCTTTATCTTATAGAACTCAAGGTCTTCGTGCTGGGCAAACAGGTTTTGCAGCTGTTTGAGCTAAGATTTCCAAGTTATTCACATAATGAAAACCTATACTTTGTTTCGGTCGAGTTCCCCATTCAAATGCATGTAACAGTGAGAAACGCACTGTCTTGGCGAAAGAAAGCGTTTTTGTACAACTTCATAGAAATAGCTGTAACTTTTGATAGAAGACTCAGACAAACATGTTTATGGCTTTATCTTATAGAACTCAAGGTTTCCGTGCTGGGAAAACAGGTTTTGCAGCTGTTTGAGCTAAGATTTCCAAGTTATTCACATAATGAAAACCTATACTTTGTTTCGGTCGAGTTCCCCATTCAAATGCATGTAACAGTGAGAAACGCACTGTCTTGGCGAAAGAAAGCGTTTTTGTACAACTTCATATAAATAGCTGTAACTTTTGATAGAAGACTCGGATACACATGTTTATGGCTTTATCTTATAGAACTCAAGGTCTTCGTGCTGGGAAAACAGGTTTTGCAGCTGTTTGAGCTAAGATTTCCAAGTTATTCACATAATGAAAACCTATACTTTGTTTCGGTCGAGTTCCCCATTCAAATGCATGTAACAGTGAGAAACGCACTGTCTTGGCGAAAGAAAGCGTTTTTGTACAACTTCATATAAATAGCTGTAACTTTTGATAGAAGACTCGGATACACATGTTTATGGCTTTATCTTATAGAACTTAAGGTCTCCGTGCTGGGCAAACAGGTTTTGCAGCTGTTTGAGCTAAGATTTCCAAGTTATTCACATAATGAAAACTTATACTTTGTTTCGGTCGAGTTCCCCATTCAAATGCATGTAACAGTGAGAAACGCACTGTCTTGGTGAAAGAAAGCGTTTTTGTACAACTTCATATAAATAGCTGTAACTTTTGATAGAAGACTCGGATACACATGTTTATGGCTTTATCTTATAGAACTCAAGGTCTCCGTGCTGGGCAAACAGGTTTTGCAGCTGTTTGAGCTAAGATTTCCAAGTTATTCACATAATGAAAACCTATACTTTGTTTCGGTCGAGTTCCCCATTCAAATGCATGTAACAGTGAGAAACGCACTGTCTTGGCGAAAGAAAGCGTTTTTGTACAACTTCATAGAAATAGCTGTAACTTTTGATAGAAGACTCAGACAAACATGTTTATGGCTTTATCTTATAGAACTCAAGGTCTCCGTGCTGGGCAAACAGGTTTTGCAGCTGTTTGAGCTAAGATTTCCAAGTTATTCACATAATGAAAACCTATACTTTGTTTCGGTCGAGTTCCCCATTCAAATGCATGTAACAGTGAGAAACGCACTGTCTTGGCGAAAGAAAGCGTTTTTGTACAACTTCATAGAAATAGCTGTAACTTTTGATAGAAGACTCAGACAAACATGTTTATGGCTTTATCTTATAGAACTCAAGGTTTCCGTGCTGGGAAAACAGGTTTTGCAGCTGTTTGAGCTAAGATTTCCAAGTTATTCACATAATGAAAACCTATACTTTGTTTCGGTCGAGTTCCCCATTCAAATGCATGTAACAGTGAGAAACGCACTGTCTTGGCGAAAGAAAGCGTTTTTGTACAACTTCATATAAATAGCTGTAACTTTTGATAGAAGACTCGGATACACATGTTTATGGCTTTATCTTATAGAACTCAAGGTCTCCGTGCTGGGCAAACAGGTTTTGCAGCTGTTTGAGCTAAGATTTCCAAGTTATTCACATAATGAAAACTTATACTTTGTTTCGGTCGAGTTCCCCATTCAAATGCATGTAACAGTGAGAAACGCACTGTCTTGGCGAAAGAAAGCGTTTTTGTACAACTTCATAGAAATAGCTGTAACTTTTGATAGAAGACTCAGACAAACATGTTTATGGCCTTATATTATAGAACTCAAGGTCTCCGTGCTGGGAAAACAGGTTTTGCAGCTGTTTGAGCTAAGATTTCCAAGTTATTCACATAATGAAAACTTATACTTTGTTTCGGTCGAGTTCCCCATTCAAATGCATGTAACAGTGAGAAACGCACTGTCTTGGCGAAAGAAAGCGTTTTTGTACAACTTCATATAAATAGCTGTAACTTTTGATAGAAGACTCGGATACACATGTTTATGGCTTTATCTTATAGAACTCAAGGTCTCCGTGCTGGGCAAACAGGTTTTGCAGCTGTTTGAGCTAAGATTTCCAAGTTATTCACATAATGAAAACTTATACTTTGTTTCGGTCGAGTTCCCCATTCAAATGCATGTAACAGTGAGAAACGCACTGTCTTGGTGAAAGAAAGCGTTTTTGTACAACTTCATATAAATAGCTGTAACTTTTGATAGAAGACTCGGATACACATGTTTATGGCTTTATCTTATAGAACTCAAGGTCTCCGTGCTGGGCAAACAGGTTTTGCAGCTGTTTGAGCTAAGATTTCCAAGTTATTCACATAATGAAAACCTATACTTTGTTTCGGTCGAGTTCCCCATTCAAATGCATGTAACAGTGAGAAACGCACTGTCTTGGCGAAAGAAAGCGTTTTTGTACAACTTCATAGAAATAGCTGTAACTTTTGATAGAAGACTCAGACAAACATGTTTATGGCTTTATCTTATAGAACTCAAGGTCTCCGTGCTGGGCAAACAGGTTTTGCAGCTGTTTGAGCTAAGATTTCCAAGTTATTCACATAATGAAAACCTATACTTTGTTTCGGTCGAGTTCCCCATTCAAATGCATGTAACAGTGAGAAACGCACTGTCTTGGCGAAAGAAAGCGTTTTTGTACAACTTCATAGAAATAGCTGTAACTTTTGATAGAAGACTCAGACAAACATGTTTATGGCTTTATCTTATAGAACTCAAGGTTTCCGTGCTGGGAAAACAGGTTTTGCAGCTGTTTGAGCTAAGATTTCCAAGTTATTCACATAATGAAAACCTATACTTTGTTTCGGTCGAGTTCCCCATTCAAATGCATGTAACAGTGAGAAACGCACTGTCTTGGCGAAAGAAAGCGTTTTTGTACAACTTCATATAAATAGCTGTAACTTTTGATAGAAGACTCGGATACACATGTTTATGGCTTTATCTTATAGAACTCAAGGTCTTCGTGCTGGGCAAACAGGTTTTGCAGCTGTTTGAGCTAAGATTTCCAAGTTATTCACATAATGAAAACCTATACTTTGTTTCGGTCGAGTTCCCCATTCAAAATGCATGTAACAGTGAGAAACGCACTGTCTTGGCGAAAGAAAGCGTTTTTGTACAACTTCATAGATATAGCTGTAACTTTTGATAGAAGACTCAGACAAACATGTTTATGGCCTTATATTATAGAACTCAAGGTCTCCGTGCTGGGAAAACAGGTTTTGCAGCTGTTTGAGCTAAGATTTCCAAGTTATTCACATAATGAAAACCTATACTTTGTTTCGGTCGAGTTCCCCATTCAAATGCATGTAACAGTGAGAAACGCACTGTCTTGGCGAAAGAAAGCGTTTTTGTACAACTTCATATAAATAGCTGTAACTTTTGATAGAAGACTCGGATACACATGTTTATGGCTTTATCTTATAGAACTCAAGGTCTCCGTGCTGGGCAAACAGGTTTTGCAGCTGTTTGAGCTAAGATTTCCAAGTTATTCACATAATGAAAACCTATACTTTGTTTCGGTCGAGTTCCCCATTCAAATGCATGTAACAGTGAGAAACGCACTGTCTTGGCGAAAGAAAGCGTTTTTGTACAACTTCATAGAAATAGCTGTAACTTTTGATAGAAGACTCAGACAAACATGTTTATGGCCTTATATTATAGAACTCAAGGTCTCCGTGCTGGGAAAACAGGTTTTGCAGCTGTTTGAGCTAAGATTTCCAAGTTATTCACATAATGAAAACCTATACTTTGTTTCGGTCGAGTTCCCCATTCAAATGCATGTAACAGTGAGAAACGCACTGTCTTGGCGAAAGAAAGCGTTTTTGTACAACTTCATATAAATAGCTGTAACTTTTGATAGAAGACTCGGATACACATGTTTATGGCTTTATCTTATAGAACTCAAGGTCTTCGTGCTGGGCAAACAGGTTTTGCAGCTGTTTGAGCTAAGATTTCCAAGTTATTCACATAATGAAAACCTATACTTTGTTTCGGTCGAGTTCCCCATTCAAATGCATGTAACAGTGAGAAACGCACTGTCTTGGCGAAAGAAAGCGTTTTTGTACAACTTCATATAAATAGCTGTAACTTTTGATAGAAGACTCGGATACACATGTTTATGGCTTTATCTTATAGAACTCAAGGTCTCCGTGCTGGGCAAACAGGTTTTGCAGCTGTTTGAGCTAAGATTTCCAAGTTATTCACATAATGAAAACCTATACTTTGTTTCGGTCGAGTTCCCCATTCAAATGCATGTAACAGTGAGAAACGCACTGTCTTGGCGAAAGAAAGCGTTTTTGTACAACTTCATATAAATAGCTGTAACTTTTGATAGAAGACTCGGATACACATGTTTATGGCTTTATCTTATAGAACTCAAGGTCTCCGTGCTGGGCAAACAGGTTTTGCAGCTGTTTGAGCTAAGATTTCCAAGTTATTCACATAATGAAAACCTATACTTTGTTTCGGTCGAGTTCCCCATTCAAATGCATGTAACAGTGAGAAACGCACTGTCTTGGCGAAAGAAAGCGTTTTTGTACAACTTCATAGAAATAGCTGTAACTTTTGATAGAAGACTCAGACAAACATGTTTATGGCTTTATCTTATAGAACTCAAGGTCTCCGTGCTGGGCAAACAGGTTTTGCAGCTGTTTGAGCTAAGATTTCCAAGTTATTCACATAATGAAAACCTATACTTTGTTTCGGTCGAGTTCCCCATTCAAATGCATGTAACAGTGAGAAACGCACTGTCTTGGCGAAAGAAAGCGTTTTTGTACAACTTCATATAAATAGCTGTAACTTTTGATAGAAGACTCGGATACACATGTTTATGGCTTTATCTTATAGAACTCAAGGTCTTCGTGCTGGGCAAACAGGTTTTGCAGCTGTTTGAGCTAAGATTTCCAAGTTATTCACATAATGAAAACCTATACTTTGTTTCGGTCGAGTTCCCCATTCAAATGCATGTAACAGTGAGAAACGCACTGTCTTGGCGAAAGAAAGCGTTTTTGTACAACTTCATAGAAATAGCTGTAACTTTTGATAGAAGACTCGGATACACATGTTTATGGCTTTATCTTATAGAACTCAAGGTTTCCGTGCTGGGAAAACAGGTTTTGCAGCTGTTTGAGCTAAGATTTCCAAGTTATTCACATAATGAAAACCTATACTTTGTTTCGGTCGAGTTCCCCATTCAAATGCATGTAACAGTGAGAAACGCACTGTCTTGGCGAAAGAAAGCGTTTTTGTACAACTTCATATAAATAGCTGTAACTTTTGATAGAAGACTCGGATACACATGTTTATGGCTTTATCTTATAGAACTCAAGGTCTCCGTGCTGGGCAAACAGGTTTTGCAGCTGTTTGAGCTAAGATTTCCAAGTTATTCACATAATGAAAACTTATACTTTGTTTCGGTCGAGTTCCCCATTCAAATGCATGTAACAGTGAGAAACGCACTGTCTTGGCGAAAGAAAGCGTTTTTGTACAACTTCATATAAATAGCTGTAACTTTTGATAGAAGACTCGGATACACATGTTTATGGCTTTATCTTATAGAACTCAAGGTCTCCGTGCTGGGCAAACAGGTTTTGCAGCTGTTTGAGCTAAGATTTCCAAGTTATTCACATAATGAAAACCTATACTTTGTTTCGGTCGAGTTCCCCATTCAAATGCATGTAACAGTGAGAAACGCACTGTCTTGGTGAAAGAAAGCGTTTTTGTACAACTTCATAGAAATAGCTGTAACTTTTGATAGAAGACTCAGACAAACATGTTTATGGCTTTATCTTATAGAACTCAAGGTCTCCGTGCTGGGCAAACAGGTTTTGCAGCTGTTTGAGCTAAGATTTCCAAGTTATTCACATAATGAAAACCTATACTTTGTTTCGGTCGAGTTCCCCATTCAAATGCATGTAACAGTGAGAAACGCACTGTCTTGGCGAAAGAAAGCGTTTTTGTACAACTTCATAGAAATAGCTGTAACTTTTGATAGAAGACTCAGACAAACATGTTTATGGCTTTATCTTATAGAACTCAAGGTTTCCGTGCTGGGAAAACAGGTTTTGCAGCTGTTTGAGCTAAGATTTCCAAGTTATTCACATAATGAAAACCTATACTTTGTTTCGGTCGAGTTCCCCATTCAAATGCATGTAACAGTGAGAAACGCACTGTCTTGGCGAAAGAAAGCGTTTTTGTACAACTTCATATAAATAGCTGTAACTTTTGATAGAAGACTCGGATACACATGTTTATGGCTTTATCTTATAGAACTCAAGGTCTTCGTGCTGGGCAAACAGGTTTTGCAGCTGTTTGAGCTAAGATTTCCAAGTTATTCACATAATGAAAACCTATACTTTGTTTCGGTCGAGTTCCCCATTCAAAATGCATGTAACAGTGAGAAACGCACTGTCTTGGCGAAAGAAAGCGTTTTTGTACAACTTCATAGATATAGCTGTAACTTTTGATAGAAGACTCAGACAAACATGTTTATGGCCTTATATTATAGAACTCAAGGTCTCCGTGCTGGGAAAACAGGTTTTGCAGCTGTTTGAGCTAAGATTTCCAAGTTATTCACATAATGAAAACCTATACTTTGTTTCGGTCGAGTTCCCCATTCAAATGCATGTAACAGTGAGAAACGCACTGTCTTGGCGAAAGAAAGCGTTTTTGTACAACTTCATATAAATAGCTGTAACTTTTGATAGAAGACTCGGATACACATGTTTATGGCTTTATCTTATAGAACTCAAGGTCTCCGTGCTGGGCAAACAGGTTTTGCAGCTGTTTGAGCTAAGATTTCCAAGTTATTCACATAATGAAAACCTATACTTTGTTTCGGTCGAGTTCCCCATTCAAATGCATGTAACAGTGAGAAACGCACTGTCTTGGCAAAAGAAAGCGTTTTTGTACAACTTCATAGAAATAGCTGTAACTTTTGATAGAAGACTCAGACAAACATGTTTATGGCCTTATATTATAGAACTCAAGGTCTCCGTGCTGGGAAAACAGGTTTTGCAGCTGTTTGAGCTAAGATTTCCAAGTTATTCACATAATGAAAACCTATACTTTGTTTCGGTCGAGTTCCCCATTCAAATGCATGTAACAGTGAGAAACGCACTGTCTTGGCGAAAGAAAGCGTTTTTGTACAACTTCATATAAATAGCTGTAACTTTTGATAGAAGACTCGGATACACATGTTTATGGCTTTATCTTATAGAACTCAAGGTCTTCGTGCTGGGCAAACAGGTTTTGCAGCTGTTTGAGCTAAGATTTCCAAGTTATTCACATAATGAAAACCTATACTTTGTTTCGGTCGAGTTCCCCATTCAAATGCATGTAACAGTGAGAAACGCACTGTCTTGGCGAAAGAAAGCGTTTTTGTACAACTTCATATAAATAGCTGTAACTTTTGATAGAAGACTCGGATACACATGTTTATGGCTTTATCTTATAGAACTCAAGGTCTCCGTGCTGGGCAAACAGGTTTTGCAGCTGTTTGAGCTAAGATTTCCAAGTTATTCACATAATGAAAACCTATACTTTGTTTCGGTCGAGTTCCCCATTCAAATGCATGTAACAGTGAGAAACGCACTGTCTTGGCGAAAGAAAGCGTTTTTGTACAACTTCATATAAATAGCTGTAACTTTTGATAGAAGACTCGGATACACATGTTTATGGCTTTATCTTATAGAACTCAAGGTCTCCGTGCTGGGCAAACAGGTTTTGCAGCTGTTTGAGCTAAGATTTCCAAGTTATTCACATAATGAAAACCTATACTTTGTTTCGGTCGAGTTCCCCATTCAAATGCATGTAACAGTGAGAAACGCACTGTCTTGGCGAAAGAAAGCGTTTTTGTACAACTTCATAGAAATAGCTGTAACTTTTGATAGAAGACTCAGACAAACATGTTTATGGCTTTATCTTATAGAACTCAAGGTCTCCGTGCTGGGCAAACAGGTTTTGCAGCTGTTTGAGCTAAGATTTCCAAGTTATTCACATAATGAAAACCTATACTTTGTTTCGGTCGAGTTCCCCATTCAAATGCATGTAACAGTGAGAAACGCACTGTCTTGGCGAAAGAAAGCGTTTTTGTACAACTTCATATAAATAGCTGTAACTTTTGATAGAAGACTCAGATACACATGTTTATGGCTTTATCTTATAGAACTCAAGGTCTTCGTGCTGGGCAAACAGGTTTTGCAGCTGTTTGAGCTAAGATTTCCAAGTTATTCACATAATGAAAACCTATACTTTGTTTCGGTCGAGTTCCCCATTCAAATGCATGTAACAGTGAGAAACGCACTGTCTTGGCGAAAGAAAGCGTTTTTGTACAACTTCATATAAATAGCTGTAACTTTTGATAGAAGACTCGGATACACATGTTTATGGCTTTATCTTATAGAACTCAAGGTCTCCGTGCTGGGCAAACAGGTTTTGCAGCTGTTTGAGCTAAGATTTCCAAGTTATTCACATAATGAAAACCTATACTTTGTTTCGGTCGAGTTCCCCATTCAAATGCATGTAACAGTGAGAAACGCACTGTCTTGGCGAAAGATAACGTTTTTGTACAACTTCATAGAAATAGCTGTAACTTTTGATAGAAGACTCAGACAAACATGTTTATGGCCTTATATTATAGAACTCAAGGTCTCCGTGCTGGGAAAACAGGTTTTGCAGCTGTTTGAGCTAAGATTTCCAAGTTATTCACATAATGAAAACTTATACTTTGTTTCGGTCAAGTTCCCCATTCAAATGCATGTAACAGTGAGAAACGCACTGTCTTGGCGAAAGAAAGCGTTTTTGTACAACTTCATATAAATAGCTGTAACTTTTGATAGAAGACTCGGATACACATGTTTATGGCTTTATCTTATAGAACTCAAGGTCTTCGTGCTGGGCAAACAGGTTTTGCAGCTGTTTGAGCTAAGATTTCCAAGTTATTCACATAATGAAAACCTATACTTTGTTTCGGTCGAGTTCCCCATTCAAATGCATGTAACAGTGAGAAACGCACTGTCTTGGCGAAAGAAAGCGTTTTTGTACAACTTCATATAAATAGCTGTAACTTTTGATAGAAGACTCGGATACACATGTTTATGGCTTTATCTTATAGAACTCAAGGTCTCCGTGCTGGGCAAACAGGTTTTGCAGCTGTTTGAGCTAAGATTTCCAAGTTATTCACATAATGAAAACCTATACTTTGTTTCGGTCGAGTTCCCCATTCAAATGCATGTAACAGTGAGAAACGCACTGTCTTGGCGAAAGAAAGCGTTTTTGTACAACTTCATATAAATAGCTGTAACTTTTGATAGAAGACTCGGATACACATGTTTATGGCTTTATCTTATAGAACTCAAGGTCTCCGTGCTGGGCAAACAGGTTTTGCAGCTGTTTGAGCTAAGATTTCCAAGTTATTCACATAATGAAAACCTATACTTTGTTTCGGTCGAGTTCCCCATTCAAATGCATGTAACAGTGAGAAACGCACTGTCTTGGCGAAAGAAAGCGTTTTTGTACAACTTCATAGAAATAGCTGTAACTTTTGATAGAAGACTCAGACAAACATGTTTATGGCTTTATCTTATAGAACTCAAGGTCTCCGTGCTGGGCAAACAGGTTTTGCAGCTGTTTGAGCTAAGATTTCCAAGTTATTCACATAATGAAAACCTATACTTTGTTTCGGTCGAGTTCCCCATTCAAATGCATGTAACAGTGAGAAACGCACTGTCTTGGCGAAAGAAAGCGTTTTTGTACAACTTCATATAAATAGCTGTAACTTTTGATAGAAGACTCGGATACACATGTTTATGGCTTTATCTTATAGAACTCAAGGTCTTCGTGCTGGGCAAACAGGTTTTGCAGCTGTTTGAGCTAAGATTTCCAAGTTATTCACATAATGAAAACCTATACTTTGTTTCGGTCGAGTTCCCCATTCAAATGCATGTAACAGTGAGAAACGCACTGTCTTGGCGAAAGAAAGCGTTTTTGTACAACTTCATATAAATAGCTGTAACTTTTGATAGAAGACTCGGATACACATGTTTATGGCTTTATCTTATAGAACTCAAGGTCTCCGTGCTGGGCAAACAGGTTTTGCAGCTGTTTGAGCTAAGATTTCCAAGTTATTCACATAATGAAAACCTATACTTTGTTTCGGTCGAGTTCCCCATTCAAATGCATGTAACAGTGAGAAACGCACTGTCTTGGCGAAAGATAACGTTTTTGTACAACTTCATAGAAATAGCTGTAACTTTTGATAGAAGACTCAGACAAACATGTTTATGGCCTTATATTATAGAACTCAAGGTCTCCGTGCTGGGAAAACAGGTTTTGCAGCTGTTTGAGCTAAGATTTCCAAGTTATTCACATAATGAAAACTTATACTTTGTTTCGGTCAAGTTCCCCATTCAAATGCATGTAACAGTGAGAAACGCACTGTCTTGGCGAAAGAAAGCGTTTTTGTACAACTTCATATAAATAGCTGTAACTTTTGATAGAAGACTCGGATACACATGTTTATGGCTTTATCTTATAGAACTCAAGGTCTTCGTGCTGGGCAAACAGGTTTTGCAGCTGTTTGAGCTAAGATTTCCAAGTTATTCACATAATGAAAACCTATACTTTGTTTCGGTCGAGTTCCCCATTCAAATGCATGTAACAGTGAGAAACGCACTGTCTTGGCGAAAGAAAGCGTTTTTGTACAACTTCATATAAATAGCTGTAACTTTTGATAGAAGACTCGGATACACATGTTTATGGCTTTATCTTATAGAACTCAAGGTCTCCGTGCTGGGCAAACAGGTTTTGCAGCTGTTTGAGCTAAGATTTCCAAGTTATTCACATAATGAAAACCTATACTTTGTTTCGGTCGAGTTCCCCATTCAAATGCATGTACCAGTGAGAAACGCACTGTCTTGGCGAAAGAAAGCGTTTTTGTACAACTTCATAGAAATAGCTGTAACTTTTCATAGAAGACTCAGACAAACATGTTTATGGCCTTATATTATAGAACTCAAGGTCTCCGTGCTGGGAAAACAGGTTTTGCAGCTGTTTGAGCTAAGATTTCCAAGTTATTCACATAATGAAAACTTATACTTTGTTTCGGTCGAGTTCCCCATTCAAAGGCATGTAACAGTGAGAAACGCACTGTCTTGGCGAAAGAAAGCGTTTTTGTACAACTTCATATAAATAGCTGTAACTTTTGATAGAAGACTCGGATACACATGTTTATGGCTTTATCTTATAGAACTCAAGGTCTCCGTGCTGGGCAAACAGGTTTTGCAGCTGTTTGAGCTAAGATTTCCAAGTTATTCACATAATGAAAACCTATACTTTGTTTCGGTCGAGTTCCCCATTCAAATGCATGTAACAGTGAGAAACGCACTGTCTTGGCGAAAGAAAGCGTTTTTGTACAACTTCATATAAATAGCTGTAACTTTTGATAGAAGACTCGGATACACATGTTTATGGCTTTATCTTATAGAACTCAAGGTCTCCGTGCTGGGCAAACAGGTTTTGCAGCTGTTTGAGCTAAGATTTCCAAGTTATTCACATAATGAAAACCTATACTTTGTTTCGGTCGAGTTCCCCATTCAAATGCATATAACAGTGAGAAACGCACTGTCTTGGCGAAAGAAAGCGTTTTTGTACAACTTCATAGAAATAGCTGTAACTTTTGATAGAAGACTCAGACAAACATGTTTATGGCCTTATATTATAGAACTCAAAGTCTCCGTGCTGGGAAAACAGGTTTTGCAGCTGTTTGAGCTAAGATTTCCAAGTTATTCACATAATGAAAACTTATACTTTGTTTCGGTCGAGTTCCCCATTCAAATGCATGTAACAGTGAGAAACGCACTGTCTTGGCGAAAGAAAGCGTTTTTGTACAACTTCATATAAATAGCTGTAACTTTTGATAGAAGACTCGGATACACATGTTTATGGCTTTATCTTATAGAACTCAAGGTCTTCGTGCTGGGCAAACAGGTTTTGCAGCTGTTTGAGCTAAGATTTCCAAGTTATTCACATAATGAAAACCTATACTTTGTTTCGGTCGAGTTCCCCATTCAAATGCATGTAACAGTGAGAAACGCACTGTCTTGGCGAAAGAAAGCGTTTTTGTACAACTTCATATAAATAGCTGTAACTTTTGATAGAAGACTCGGATACACATGTTTATGGCTTTATCTTATAGAACTCAAGGTCTTCGTGCTGGGCAAACAGGTTTTGCAGCTGTTTGAGCTAAGATTTCCAAGTTATTCACATAATGAAAACCTATACTTTGTTTCGGTCGAGTTCCCCATTCAAATGCATGTAACAGTGAGAAACGCACTGTCTTGGCGAAAGAAAGCGTTTTTGTACAACTTCATATAAATAGCTGTAACTTTTGATAGAAGACTCGGATACACATGTTTATGGCTTTATCTTATAGAACTCAAGGTCTCCGTGCTGGGCAAACAGGTTTTGCAGCTGTTTGAGCTAAGATTTCCAAGTTATTCACATAATGAAAACCTATACTTTGTTTCGGTCGAGTTCCCCATTCAAATGCATGTAACAGTGAGAAACGCACTGTCTTGGCGAAAGATAACGTTTTTGTACAACTTCATAGAAATAGCTGTAACTTTTGATAGAAGACTCAGACAAACATGTTTATGGCCTTATATTATAGAACTCAAGGTCTCCGTGCTGGGAAAACAGGTTTTGCAGCTGTTTGAGCTAAGATTTCCAAGTTATTCACATAATGAAAACTTATACTTTGTTTCGGTCAAGTTCCCCATTCAAATGCATGTAACAGTGAGAAACGCACTGTCTTGGCGAAAGAAAGCGTTTTTGTACAACTTCATATAAATAGCTGTAACTTTTGATAGAAGACTCGGATACACATGTTTATGGCTTTATCTTATAGAACTCAAGGTCTTCGTGCTGGGCAAACAGGTTTTGCAGCTGTTTGAGCTAAGATTTCCAAGTTATTCACATAATGAAAACCTATACTTTGTTTCGGTCGAGTTCCCCATTCAAATGCATGTAACAGTGAGAAACGCACTGTCTTGGCGAAAGAAAGCGTTTTTGTACAACTTCATATAAATAGCTGTAACTTTTGATAGAAGACTCGGATACACATGTTTATGGCTTTATCTTATAGAACTCAAGGTCTCCGTGCTGGGCAAACAGGTTTTGCAGCTGTTTGAGCTAAGATTTCCAAGTTATTCACATAATGAAAACCTATACTTTGTTTCGGTCGAGTTCCCCATTCAAATGCATGTACCAGTGAGAAACGCACTGTCTTGGCGAAAGAAAGCGTTTTTGTACAACTTCATAGAAATAGCTGTAACTTTTCATAGAAGACTCAGACAAACATGTTTATGGCCTTATATTATAGAACTCAAGGTCTCCGTGCTGGGAAAACAGGTTTTGCAGCTGTTTGAGCTAAGATTTCCAAGTTATTCACATAATGAAAACTTATACTTTGTTTCGGTCGAGTTCCCCATTCAAAGGCATGTAACAGTGAGAAACGCACTGTCTTGGCGAAAGAAAGCGTTTTTGTACAACTTCATATAAATAGCTGTAACTTTTGATAGAAGACTCGGATACACATGTTTATGGCTTTATCTTATAGAACTCAAGGTCTCCGTGCTGGGCAAACAGGTTTTGCAGCTGTTTGAGCTAAGATTTCCAAGTTATTCACATAATGAAAACCTATACTTTGTTTCGGTCGAGTTCCCCATTCAAATGCATGTAACAGTGAGAAACGCACTGTCTTGGCGAAAGAAAGCGTTTTTGTACAACTTCATATAAATAGCTGTAACTTTTGATAGAAGACTCGGATACACATGTTTATGGCTTTATCTTATAGAACTCAAGGTCTCCGTGCTGGGCAAACAGGTTTTGCAGCTGTTTGAGCTAAGATTTCCAAGTTATTCACATAATGAAAACCTATACTTTGTTTCGGTCGAGTTCCCCATTCAAATGCATATAACAGTGAGAAACGCACTGTCTTGGCGAAAGAAAGCGTTTTTGTACAACTTCATAGAAATAGCTGTAACTTTTGATAGAAGACTCAGACAAACATGTTTATGGCCTTATATTATAGAACTCAAAGTCTCCGTGCTGGGAAAACAGGTTTTGCAGCTGTTTGAGCTAAGATTTCCAAGTTATTCACATAATGAAAACTTATACTTTGTTTCGGTCGAGTTCCCCATTCAAATGCATGTAACAGTGAGAAACGCACTGTCTTGGCGAAAGAAAGCGTTTTTGTACAACTTCATATAAATAGCTGTAACTTTTGATAGAAGACTCGGATACACATGTTTATGGCTTTATCTTATAGAACTCAAGGTCTTCGTGCTGGGCAAACAGGTTTTGCAGCTGTTTGAGCTAAGATTTCCAAGTTATTCACATAATGAAAACCTATACTTTGTTTCGGTCGAGTTCCCCATTCAAATGCATGTAACAGTGAGAAACGCACTGTCTTGGCGAAAGAAAGCGTTTTTGTACAACTTCATAGAAATAGCTGTAACTTTTGATAGAAGACTCAGACAAACATGTTTATGGCCTTATATTATAGAACTCAAGGTCTCCGTGCTGGGAAAACAGGTTTTGCAGCTGTTTGAGCTAAGATTTCCAAGTTATTCACATAATGAAAACTTATACTTTGTTTCGGTCGAGTTCCCCATTCAAATGCATGTAACAGTGAGAAACGCACTGTCTTGGCGAAAGAAAGCGTTTTTGTACAACTTCATATAAATAGCTGTAACTTTTGATAGAAGACTCGGATACACATGTTTATGGCTTTATCTTATAGAACTCAAGGTCTCCGTGCTGGGCAAACAGGTTTTGCAGCTGTTTGAGCTAAGATTTCCAAGTTATTCACATAATGAAAACCTATACTTTGTTTCGGTCGAGTTCCCCATTCAAATGCATGTAACAGTGAGAAACGCACTGTCTTGGCGAAAGAAAGCGTTTTTGTACAACTTCATATAAATAGCTGTAACTTTTGATAGAAGACTCGGATACACATGTTTATGGCTTTATCTTATAGAACTCAAGGTCTCCGTGCTGGGCAAACAGGTTTTGCAGCTGTTTGAGCTAAGATTTCCAAGTTATTCACATAATGAAAACCTATACTTTGTTTCGGTCGAGTTCCCCATTCAAATGCATGTAACAGTGAGAAACGCACTGTCTTGGCGAAAGAAAGCGTTTTTGTACAACTTCATATAAATAGCTGTAACTTTTGATAGAAGACTCGGATACACATGTTTATGGCTTTATCTTATAGAACTCAAGGTCTCCGTGCTGGGCAAACAGGTTTTGCAGCTGTTTGAGCTAAGATTTCCAAGTTATTCACATAATGAAAACCTATACTTTGTTTCGGTCGAGTTCCCCATTCAAATGCATATAACAGTGAGAAACGCACTGTCTTGGCGAAAGAAAGCGTTTTTGTACAACTTCATAGAAATAGCTGTAACTTTTGATAGAAGACTCAGACAAACATGTTTATGGCCTTATATTATAGAACTCAAAGTCTCCGTGCTGGGAAAACAGGTTTTGCAGCTGTTTGAGCTAAGATTTCCAAGTTATTCACATAATGAAAACTTATACTTTGTTTCGGTCGAGTTCCCCATTCAAATGCATGTAACAGTGAGAAACGCACTGTCTTGGCGAAAGAAAGCGTTTTTGTACAACTTCATATAAATAGCTGTAACTTTTGATAGAAGACTCGGATACACATGTTTATGGCTTTATCTTATAGAACTCAAGGTCTTCGTGCTGGGCAAACAGGTTTTGCAGCTGTTTGAGCTAAGATTTCCAAGTTATTCACATAATGAAAACCTATACTTTGTTTCGGTCGAGTTCCCCATTCAAATGCATGTAACAGTGAGAAACGCACTGTCTTGGCGAAAGAAAGCGTTTTTGTACAACTTCATAGAAATAGCTGTAACTTTTGATAGAAGACTCAGACAAACATGTTTATGGCCTTATATTATAGAACTCAAGGTCTCCGTGCTGGGAAAACAGGTTTTGCAGCTGTTTGAGCTAAGATTTCCAAGTTATTCACATAATGAAAACTTATACTTTGTTTCGGTCGAGTTCCCCATTCAAATGCATGTAACAGTGAGAAACGCACTGTCTTGGCGAAAGAAAGCGTTTTTGTACAACTTCATATAAATAGCTGTAACTTTTGATAGAAGACTCGGATACACATGTTTATGGCTTTATCTTATAGAACTCAAGGTCTCCGTGCTGGGCAAACAGGTTTTGCAGCTGTTTGAGCTAAGATTTCCAAGTTATTCACATAATGAAAACCTATACTTTGTTTCGGTCGAGTTCCCCATTCAAATGCATGTAACAGTGAGAAACGCACTGTCTTGGCGAAAGAAAGCGTTTTTGTACAACTTCATATAAATAGCTGTAACTTTTGATAGAAGACTCGGATACACATGTTTATGGCTTTATCTTATAGAACTCAAGGTCTCCGTGCTGGGCAAACAGGTTTTGCAGCTGTTTGAGCTAAGATTTCCAAGTTATTCACATAATGAAAACCTATACTTTGTTTCGGTCGAGTTCCCCATTCAAATGCATGTAACAGTGAGAAACGCACTGTCTTGGCGAAAGAAAGCGTTTTTGTACAACTTCATATAAATAGCTGTAACTTTTGATAGAAGACTCGGATACACATGTTTATGGCTTTATCTTGTAGAACTCAAGGTCTTCGTGCTGGGCAAACAGGTTTTGCAGCTGTTTGAGCTAAGATTTCCAAGTTATTCACATAATGAAAACCTATACTTTGTTTCGGTCGAGTTCCCCATTCAAATGCATGTAACAGTGAGAAACGCACTGTCTTGGCGAAAGAAAGCGTTTTTGTACAACTTCATAGAAATAGCTGTAACTTTTGATAGAAGACTCGGATACACATGTTTATGGCTTTATCTTATAGAACTCAAGGTCTCCGTGCTGGGCAAACAGGTTTTGGAGCTGTTTGAGCTAAGATTTCCAAGTTATTCACATAATGAAAACCTATACTTTGTTTCGGTCGAGTTCCCCATTCAAATGCATGTAACAGTGAGAAACGCACTGTCTTGGCGAAAGAAAGCGTTTTTGTACAACTTCATAGAAATAGCTGTAACTTTTGATAGAAGACTCAGACAAACATGTTTATGGCTTTATCTTATAGAACTCAAGGTCTCCGTGCTGGGAAAACAGGTTTTGCAGCTGTTTGAGCTAAGATTTCCAAGTTATTCACATAATGAAAACCTATACTTTGTTTCGGTCGAGTTCCCCACTCAAATGCATGTAACAGTGAGAAACGCACTGTCTTGGCGAAAGAAAGCGTTTTTGTACAACTTCATAGAAATAGCTGTAACTTTTGATAGAAGACTCAGACAAACATGTTTATGGCCTTATATTATAGAACTCAAGGTCTCCGTGCTGGGAAAACAGGTTTTGCAGCTGTTTGAGCTAAGATTTCCAAGTTATTCACATAATGAAAACTTATACTTTGTTTCGGTCGAGTTCCCCATTCAAATGCATGTAACAGTGAGAAACGCACTGTCTTGGCGAAAGAAAGCGTTTTTGTACAACTTCATATAAATAGCTGTAACTTTTGATAGAAGACTCGGATACACATGTTTATGGCTTTATCTTATAGAACTCAAGGTCTCCGTGCTGGGCAAACAGGTTTTGCAGCTGTTTGAGCTAAGATTTCCAAGTTATTCACATAATGAAAACCTATACTTTGTTTCGGTCGAGTTCCCCATTCAAATGCATGTAACAGTGAGAAACGCACTGTCTTGGCGAAAGAAAGCGTTTTTGTACAACTTCATAGAAATAGCTGTAACTTTTGATAGAAGACTCAGACAAACATGTTTATGGCCTTATATTATAGAACTCAAGGTCTCCGTGCTGGGAAAACAGGTTTTGCAGCTGTTTGAGCTAAGATTTCCAAGTTATTCACATAATGAAAACTTATACTTTGTTTCGGTCGAGTTCCCCATTCAAATGCATGTAACAGTGAGAAACGCACTGTCTTGGCGAAAGAAAGCGTTTTTGTACAACTTCATATAAATAGCTGTAACTTTTGATAGAAGACTCGGATACACATGTTTATGGCTTTATCTTATAGAACTCAAGGTCTCCGTGCTGGGCAAACAGGTTTTGCAGCTGTTTGAGCTAAGATTTCCAAGTTATTCACATAATGAAAACCTATACTTTGTTTCGGTCGAGTTCCCCATTCAAATGCATGTAACAGTGAGAAACGCACTGTCTTGGCGAAAGAAAGCGTTTTTGTACAACTTCATAGAAATAGCTGTAACTTTTGATAGAAGACTCAGACAAACATGTTTATGGCTTTATCTTATAGAACTCAAGGTTTCCGTGCTGGGAAAACAGGTTTTGCAGCTGTTTGAGCTAAGATTTCCAAGTTATTCACATAATGAAAACCTATACTTTGTTTCGGTCGAGTTCCCCATTCAAATGCATGTAACAGTGAGAAACGCACTGTCTTGGCGAAAGAAAGCTATTTTGTACAACTTCATATAAATAGCTGTAACTTTTGATAGAAGACTCGGATACACATGTTTATGGCTTTATCTTATAGAACTCAAGGTTTCCGTGCTGGGAAAACAGGTTTTGCAGCTGTTTGAGCTAAGATTTCCAAGTTATTCACATAATGAAAACCTATACTTTGTTTCGGTCGAGTTCCCCATTCAAATGCATGTAACAGTGAGAAACGCACTGTCTTGGCGAAAGAAAGCGTTTTTGTACAACTTCATAGAAATAGCTGTAACTTTTGATAGAAGACTCAGACAAACATGTTTATGGCCTTATATTATAGAACTCAAGGTCTCCGTGCTGGGAAAACAGGTTTTGCAGCTGTTTGAGCTAAGATTTCCAAGTTATTCACATAATGAAAACTTATACTTTGTTTCGGTCGAGTTCCCCATTCAAATGCATGTAACAGTGAGAAACGCACTGTCTTGGCGAAAGAAAGCGTTTTTGTACAACTTCATAGAAATAGCTGTAACTTTTGATAGAAGACTCAGACAAACATGTTTATGGCCTTATATTATAGAACTCAAGGTCTCCGTGCTGGGAAAACAGGTTTTGCAGCTGTTTGAGCTAAGATTTCCAAGTTATTCACATAATGAAAACTTATACTTTGTTTCGGTCGAGTTCCCCATTCAAATGCATGTAACAGTGAGAAACGCACTGTCTTGGCGAAAGAAAGCGTTTTTGTACAACTTCATATAAATAGCTGTAACTTTTGATAGAAGACTCGGATACACATGTTTATGGCTTTATCTTATAGAACTCAAGGTCTCTGTGCTGGGCAAACAGGTTTTGCAGCTGTTTGAGCTAAGATTTCCAAGTTATTCACATAATGAAAACCTATACTTTGTTTCGGTCGAGTTCCCCATTCAAATGCATGTAACAGTGAGAAACGCACTGTCTTGGCGAAAGAAAGCGTTTTTGTACAACTTCATAGAAATAGCTGTAACTTTTGATAGAAGACTCGGATACACATGTTTATGGCTTTATCTTATAGAACTCAAGGTCTCCGTGCTGGGCAAACAGGTTTTGGAGCTGTTTGAGCTAAGATTTCCAAGTTATTCACATAATGAAAACCTATACTTTGTTTCGGTCGAGTTCCCCATTCAAATGCATGTAACAGTGAGAAACGCACTGTCTTGGCGAAAGAAAGCGTTTTTGTACAACTTCATAGAAATAGCTGTAACTTTTGATAGAAGACTCAGACAAACATGTTTATGGCTTTATCTTATAGAACTCAAGGTTTCCGTGCTGGGAAAACAGGTTTTGCAGCTGTTTGAGCTAAGATTTCCAAGTTATTCACATAATGAAAACCTATACTTTGTTTCGGTCGAGTTCCCCATTCAAATGCATGTAACAGTGAGAAACGCACTGTCTTGGCGAAAGAAAGCGTTTTTGTACAACTTCATATAAATAGCTGTAACTTTTGATAGAAGACTCGGATACACATGTTTATGGCTTTATCTTATAGAACTCAAGGTCTCCGTGCTGGGCAAACAGGTTTTGCAGCTGTTTGAGCTAAGATTTCCAAGTTATTCACATAATGAAAACTTATACTTTGTTTCGGTCGAGTTCCCCATTCAAATGCATGTAACAGTGAGAAACGCACTGTCTTGGCGAAAGAAAGCGTTTTTGTACAACTTCATATAAATAGCTGTAACTTTTGATAGAAGACTCGGATACACATGTTTATGGCTTTATCTTATAGAACTCAAGGTTTCCGTGCTGGGAAAACAGGTTTTGCAGCTGTTTGAGCTAAGATTTCCAAGTTATTCACATAATGAAAACCTATACTTTGTTTCGGTCGAGTTCCCCATTCAAATGCATGTAACAGTGAGAAACGCACTGTCTTGGCGAAAGAAAGCGTTTTTGTACAACTTCATAGAAATAGCTGTAACTTTTGATAGAAGACTCAGACAAACATGTTTATGGCCTTATATTATAGAACTCAAGGTCTCCGTGCTGGGAAAACAGGTTTTGCAGCTGTTTGAGCTAAGATTTCCAAGTTATTCACATAATGAAAACTTATACTTTGTTTCGGTCGAGTTCCCCATTCAAATGCATGTAACAGTGAGAAACGCACTGTCTTGGCGAAAGAAAGCGTTTTTGTACAACTTCATAGAAATAGCTGTAACTTTTGATAGAAGACTCAGACAAACATGTTTATGGCCTTATATTATAGAACTCAAGGTCTCCGTGCTGGGAAAACAGGTTTTGCAGCTGTTTGAGCTAAGATTTCCAAGTTATTCACATAATGAAAACTTATACTTTGTTTCGGTCGAGTTCCCCATTCAAATGCATGTAACAGTGAGAAACGCACTGTCTTGGCGAAAGAAAGCGTTTTTGTACAACTTCATATAAATAGCTGTAACTTTTGATAGAAGACTCGGATACACATGTTTATGGCTTTATCTTATAGAACTCAAGGTCTCTGTGCTGGGCAAACAGGTTTTGCAGCTGTTTGAGCTAAGATTTCCAAGTTATTCACATAATGAAAACCTATACTTTGTTTCGGTCGAGTTCCCCATTCAAATGCATGTAACAGTGAGAAACGCACTGTCTTGGCGAAAGAAAGCGTTTTTGTACAACTTCATAGAAATAGCTGTAACTTTTGATAGAAGACTCGGATACACATGTTTATGGCTTTATCTTATAGAACTCAAGGTCTCCGTGCTGGGCAAACAGGTTTTGGAGCTGTTTGAGCTAAGATTTCCAAGTTATTCACATAATGAAAACCTATACTTTGTTTCGGTCGAGTTCCCCATTCAAATGCATGTAACAGTGAGAAACGCACTGTCTTGGCGAAAGAAAGCGTTTTTGTACAACTTCATAGAAATAGCTGTAACTTTTGATAGAAGACTCAGACAAACATGTTTATGGCTTTATCTTATAGAACTCAAGGTTTCCGTGCTGGGAAAACAGGTTTTGCAGCTGTTTGAGCTAAGATTTCCAAGTTATTCACATAATGAAAACCTATACTTTGTTTCGGTCGAGTTCCCCATTCAAATGCATGTAACAGTGAGAAACGCACTGTCTTGGCGAAAGAAAGCGTTTTTGTACAACTTCATATAAATAGCTGTAACTTTTGATAGAAGACTCGGATACACATGTTTATGGCTTTATCTTATAGAACTCAAGGTCTCCGTGCTGGGCAAACAGGTTTTGCAGCTGTTTGAGCTAAGATTTCCAAGTTATTCACATAATGAAAACTTATACTTTGTTTCGGTCGAGTTCCCCATTCAAATGCATGTAACAGTGAGAAACGCACTGTCTTGGCGAAAGAAAGCGTTTTTGTACAACTTCATATAAATAGCTGTAACTTTTGATAGAAGACTCGGATACACATGTTTATGGCTTTATCTTATAGAACTCAAGGTCTTCGTGCTGGGCAAACAGGTTTTGCAGCTGTTTGAGCTAAGATTTCCAAGTTATTCACATAATGAAAACCTATACTTTGTTTCGGTCGAGTTCCCCATTCAAATGCATGTAACAGTGAGAAACGCACTGTCTTGGCGAAAGAAAGCGTTTTTGTACAACTTCATATAAATAGCTGTAACTTTTGATAGAAGACTCGGATACACATGTTTATGGCTTTATCTTATAGAACTCAAGGTCTCCGTGCTGGGCAAACAGGTTTTGCAGCTGTTTGAGCTAAGATTTCCAAGTTATTCACATAATGAAAACCTATACTTTGTTTCGGTCGAGTTCCCCATTCAAATGCATGTAACAGTGAGAAACGCACTGTCTTGGCGAAAGAAAGCGTTTTTGTACAACTTCATATAAATAGCTGTAACTTTTGATAGAAGACTCGGATACACATGTTTATGGCTTTATCTTATAGAACTCAAGGTCTTCGTGCTGGGCAAACAGGTTTTGCAGCTGTTTGAGCTAAGATTTCCAAGTTATTCACATAATGAAAACCTATACTTTGTTTCGGTCGAGTTCCCCATTCAAATGCATGTAACAGTGAGAAACGCACTGTCTTGGCGAAAGAAAGCGTTTTTGTACAACTTCATATAAATAGCTGTAACTTTTGATAGAAGACTCGGATACACATGTTTATGGCTTTATCTTATAGAACTCAAGGTCTCCGTGCTGGGCAAACAGGTTTTGCAGCTGTTTGAGCTAAGATTTCCAAGTTATTCACATAATGAAAACCTATACTTTGTTTCGGTCGAGTTCCCCATTCAAATGCATGTAACAGTGAGAAACGCACTGTCTTGGCGAAAGAAAGCGTTTTTGTACAACTTCATATAAATAGCTGTAACTTTTGATAGAAGACTCGGATACACATGTTTATGGCTTTATCTTATAGAACTCAAGGTCTCCGTGCTGGGCAAACAGGTTTTGCAGCTGTTTGAGCTAAGATTTCCAAGTTATTCACATAATGAAAACCTATACTTTGTTTCGGTCGAGTTCCCCATTCAAATGCATGTAACAGTGAGAAACGCACTGTCTTGGCGAAAGAAAGCGTTTTTGTACAACTTCATATAAATAGCTGTAACTTTTGATAGAAGACTCGGATACACATGTTTATGGCTTTATCTTGTAGAACTCAAGGTCTTCGTGCTGGGCAAACAGGTTTTGCAGCTGTTTGAGCTAAGATTTCCAAGTTATTCACATAATGAAAACCTATACTTTGTTTCGGTCGAGTTCCCCATTCAAATGCATGTAACAGTGAGAAACGCACTGTCTTGGCGAAAGAAAGCGTTTTTGTACAACTTCATAGAAATAGCTGTAACTTTTGATAGAAGACTCGGATACACATGTTTATGGCTTTATCTTATAGAACTCAAGGTCTCCGTGCTGGGCAAACAGGTTTTGGAGCTGTTTGAGCTAAGATTTCCAAGTTATTCACATAATGAAAACCTATACTTTGTTTCGGTCGAGTTCCCCATTCAAATGCATGTAACAGTGAGAAACGCACTGTCTTGGCGAAAGAAAGCGTTTTTGTACAACTTCATAGAAATAGCTGTAACTTTTGATAGAAGACTCAGACAAACATGTTTATGGCTTTATCTTATAGAACTCAAGGTCTCCGTGCTGGGAAAACAGGTTTTGCAGCTGTTTGAGCTAAGATTTCCAAGTTATTCACATAATGAAAACCTATACTTTGTTTCGGTCGAGTTCCCCATTCAAATGCATGTAACAGTGAGAAACGCACTGTCTTGGCGAAAGAAAGCGTTTTTGTACAACTTCATAGAAATAGCTGTAACTTTTGATAGAAGACTCAGACAAACATGTTTATGGCCTTATATTATAGAACTCAAGGTCTCCGTGCTGGGAAAACAGGTTTTGCAGCTGTTTGAGCTAAGATTTCCAAGTTATTCACATAATGAAAACTTATACTTTGTTTCGGTCGAGTTCCCCATTCAAATGCATGTAACAGTGAGAAACGCACTGTCTTGGCGAAAGAAAGCGTTTTTGTACAACTTCATATAAATAGCTGTAACTTTTGATAGAAGACTCGGATACACATGTTTATGGCTTTATCTTATAGAACTCAAGGTCTCCGTGCTGGGCAAACAGGTTTTGCAGCTGTTTGAGCTAAGATTTCCAAGTTATTCACATAATGAAAACCTATACTTTGTTTCGGTCGAGTTCCCCATTCAAATGCATGTAACAGTGAGAAACGCACTGTCTTGGCGAAAGAAAGCGTTTTTGTACAACTTCATAGAAATAGCTGTAACTTTTGATAGAAGACTCAGACAAACATGTTTATGGCCTTATATTATAGAACTCAAGGTCTCCGTGCTGGGAAAACAGGTTTTGCAGCTGTTTGAGCTAAGATTTCCAAGTTATTCACATAATGAAAACTTATACTTTGTTTCGGTCGAGTTCCCCATTCAAATGCATGTAACAGTGAGAAACGCACTGTCTTGGCGAAAGAAAGCGTTTTTGTACAACTTCATATAAATAGCTGTAACTTTTGATAGAAGACTCGGATACACATGTTTATGGCTTTATCTTATAGAACTCAAGGTCTCCGTGCTGGGCAAACAGGTTTTGCAGCTGTTTGAGCTAAGATTTCCAAGTTATTCACATAATGAAAACCTATACTTTGTTTCGGTCGAGTTCCCCATTCAAATGCATGTAACAGTGAGAAACGCACTGTCTTGGCGAAAGAAAGCGTTTTTGTACAACTTCATAGAAATAGCTGTAACTTTTGATAGAAGACTCAGACAAACATGTTTATGGCTTTATCTTATAGAACTCAAGGTTTCCGTGCTGGGAAAACAGGTTTTGCAGCTGTTTGAGCTAAGATTTCCAAGTTATTCACATAATGAAAACCTATACTTTGTTTCGGTCGAGTTCCCCATTCAAATGCATGTAACAGTGAGAAACGCACTGTCTTGGCGAAAGAAAGCTATTTTGTACAACTTCATATAAATAGCTGTAACTTTTGATAGAAGACTCGGATACACATGTTTATGGCTTTATCTTATAGAACTCAAGGTTTCCGTGCTGGGAAAACAGGTTTTGCAGCTGTTTGAGCTAAGATTTCCAAGTTATTCACATAATGAAAACCTATACTTTGTTTCGGTCGAGTTCCCCATTCAAATGCATGTAACAGTGAGAAACGCACTGTCTTGGCGAAAGAAAGCGTTTTTGTACAACTTCATAGAAATAGCTGTAACTTTTGATAGAAGACTCAGACAAACATGTTTATGGCCTTATATTATAGAACTCAAGGTCTCCGTGCTGGGAAAACAGGTTTTGCAGCTGTTTGAGCTAAGATTTCCAAGTTATTCACATAATGAAAACTTATACTTTGTTTCGGTCGAGTTCCCCATTCAAATGCATGTAACAGTGAGAAACGCACTGTCTTGGCGAAAGAAAGCGTTTTTGTACAACTTCATAGAAATAGCTGTAACTTTTGATAGAAGACTCAGACAAACATGTTTATGGCCTTATATTATAGAACTCAAGGTCTCCGTGCTGGGAAAACAGGTTTTGCAGCTGTTTGAGCTAAGATTTCCAAGTTATTCACATAATGAAAACTTATACTTTGTTTCGGTCGAGTTCCCCATTCAAATGCATGTAACAGTGAGAAACGCACTGTCTTGGCGAAAGAAAGCGTTTTTGTACAACTTCATATAAATAGCTGTAACTTTTGATAGAAGACTCGGATACACATGTTTATGGCTTTATCTTATAGAACTCAAGGTCTCTGTGCTGGGCAAACAGGTTTTGCAGCTGTTTGAGCTAAGATTTCCAAGTTATTCACATAATGAAAACCTATACTTTGTTTCGGTCGAGTTCCCCATTCAAATGCATGTAACAGTGAGAAACGCACTGTCTTGGCGAAAGAAAGCGTTTTTGTACAACTTCATAGAAATAGCTGTAACTTTTGATAGAAGACTCGGATACACATGTTTATGGCTTTATCTTATAGAACTCAAGGTCTCCGTGCTGGGCAAACAGGTTTTGGAGCTGTTTGAGCTAAGATTTCCAAGTTATTCACATAATGAAAACCTATACTTTGTTTCGGTCGAGTTCCCCATTCAAATGCATGTAACAGTGAGAAACGCACTGTCTTGGCGAAAGAAAGCGTTTTTGTACAACTTCATAGAAATAGCTGTAACTTTTGATAGAAGACTCAGACAAACATGTTTATGGCTTTATCTTATAGAACTCAAGGTCTCCGTGCTGGGCAAACAGGTTTTGCAGCTGTTTGAGCTAAGATTTCCAAGTTATTCACATAATGAAAACTTATACTTTGTTTCGGTCGAGTTCCCCATTCAAATGCATGTAACAGTGAGAAACGCACTGTCTTGGCGAAAGAAAGCGTTTTTGTACAACTTCATATAAATAGCTGTAACTTTTGATAGAAGACTCGGATACACATGTTTATGGCTTTATCTTATAGAACTCAAGGTCTTCGTGCTGGGCAAACAGGTTTTGCAGCTGTTTGAGCTAAGATTTCCAAGTTATTCACATAATGAAAACCTATACTTTGTTTCGGTCGAGTTCCCCATTCAAATGCATGTAACAGTGAGAAACGCACTGTCTTGGCGAAAGAAAGCGTTTTTGTACAACTTCATATAAATAGCTGTAACTTTTGATAGAAGACTCGGATACACATGTTTATGGCTTTATCTTATAGAACTCAAGGTCTCCGTGCTGGGCAAACAGGTTTTGCAGCTGTTTGAGCTAAGATTTCCAAGTTATTCACATAATGAAAACCTATACTTTGTTTCGGTCGAGTTCCCCATTCAAATGCATGTAACAGTGAGAAACGCACTGTCTTGGCGAAAGAAAGCGTTTTTGTACAACTTCATATAAATAGCTGTAACTTTTGATAGAAGACTCGGATACACATGTTTATGGCTTTATCTTATAGAACTCAAGGTCTTCGTGCTGGGCAAACAGGTTTTGCAGCTGTTTGAGCTAAGATTTCCAAGTTATTCACATAATGAAAACCTATACTTTGTTTCGGTCGAGTTCCCCATTCAAATGCATGTAACAGTGAGAAACGCACTGTCTTGGCGAAAGAAAGCGTTTTTGTACAACTTCATATAAATAGCTGTAACTTTTGATAGAAGACTCGGATACACATGTTTATGGCTTTATCTTATAGAACTCAAGGTCTCCGTGCTGGGCAAACAGGTTTTGCAGCTGTTTGAGCTAAGATTTCCAAGTTATTCACATAATGAAAACCTATACTTTGTTTCGGTCGAGTTCCCCATTCAAATGCATGTAACAGTGAGAAACGCACTGTCTTGGCGAAAGAAAGCGTTTTTGTACAACTTCATATAAATAGCTGTAACTTTTGATAGAAGACTCGGATACACATGTTTATGGCTTTATCTTATAGAACTCAAGGTCTCCGTGCTGGGCAAACAGGTTTTGCAGCTGTTTGAGCTAAGATTTCCAAGTTATTCACATAATGAAAACCTATACTTTGTTTCGGTCGAGTTCCCCATTCAAATGCATGTAACAGTGAGAAACGCACTGTCTTGGCGAAAGAAAGCGTTTTTGTACAACTTCATATAAATAGCTGTAACTTTTGATAGAAGACTCGGATACACATGTTTATGGCTTTATCTTATAGAACTCAAGGTCTCCGTGCTGGGCAAACAGGTATTGCAGCTGTTTGAGCTAAGATTTCCAAGTTATTCACATAATGAAAACCTATACTTTGTTTCGGTCGAGTTCCCCATTCAAATGCATGTAACAGTGAGAAACGCACTGTCTTGGCGAAAGAAAGCGTTTTTGTACAACTTCATATAAATAGCTGTAACTTTTGATAGAAGACTCGGATACACATGTTTATGGCTTTATCTTATAGAACTCAAGGTCTCCGTGCTGGGCAAACAGGTTTTGCAGCTGTTTGAGCTAAGATTTCCAAGTTATTCACATAATGAAAACTTATACTTTGTTTCGGTCGAGTTCCCCATTCAAATGCATGTAACAGTGAGAAACGCACTGTCTTGGCGAAAGAAAGCGTTTTTGTACAACTTTATATAAATAGCTGTAACTTTTGATAGAAGACTCGGATACACATGTTTATGGCTTTATCTTATAGAACTCAAGGTCTCCGTGCTGGGCAAACAGGTTTTGCAGCTGTTTGAGCTAAGATTTCCAAGTTATTCACATAATGAAAACCTATACTTTGTTTCGGTCGAGTTCCCCATTCAAATGCATGTAACAGTGAGAAACGCACTGTCTTGGCGAAAGAAAGCGTTTTTGTACAACTTCATAGAAATAGCTGTAACTTTTGATAGAAGACTCAGACAAACATGTTTATGGCTTTATCTTATAGAACTCAAGGTCTTCGTGCTGGGCAAACAGGTTTTGCAGCTGTTTGAGCTAAGATTTCCAAGTTATTCACATAATGAAAACCTATACTTTGTTTCGGTCGAGTTCCCCATTCAAATGCATGTAACAGTGAGAAACGCACTGTCTTGGCGAAAGAAAGCGTTTTTGTACAACTTCATATAAATAGCTGTAACTTTTGATAGAAGACTCGGATACACATGTTTATGGCTTTATCTTATAGAACTCAAGGTCTCCGTGCTGGGCAAACAGGTTTTGCAGCTGTTTGAGCTAAGATTTCCAAGTTATTCACATAATGAAAACCTATACTTTGTTTCGGTCGAGTTCCCCATTCAAATGCATGTAACAGTGAGAAACGCACTGTCTTGGCGAAAGAAAGCGTTTTTGTACAACTTCATATAAATAGCTGTAACTTTTGATAGAAGACTCGGATACACATGTTTATGGCTTTATCTTATAGAACTCAAGGTCTCCGTGCTGGGCAAACAGGTTTTGCAGCTGTTTGAGCTAAGATTTCCAAGTTATTCACATAATGAAAACCTATACTTTGTTTCGGTCGAGTTCCCCATTCAAATGCATGTAACAGTGAGAAACGCACTGTCTTGGCGAAAGAAAGCGTTTTTGTACAACTTCATATAAATAGCTGTAACTTTTGATAGAAGACTCGGATACACATGTTTATGGCTTTATCTTATAGAACTCAAGGTCTTCGTGCTGGGCAAACAGGTATTGCAGCTGTTTGAGCTAAGATTTCCAAGTTATTCACATAATGAAAACCTATACTTTGTTTCGGTCGAGTTCCCCATTCAAATGCATGTAACAGTGAGAAACGCACTGTCTTGGCGAAAGAAAGCGTTTTTGTACAACTTCATATAAATAGCTGTAACTTTTGATAGAAGACTCGGATACACATGTTTATGGCTTTATCTTATAGAACTCAAGGTCTCCGTGCTGGGCAAACAGGTTTTGCAGCTGTTTGAGCTAAGATTTCCAAGTTATTCACATAATGAAAACTTATACTTTGTTTCGGTCGAGTTCCCCATTCAAATGCATGTAACAGTGAGAAACGCACTGTCTTGGCGAAAGAAAGCGTTTTTGTACAACTTCATATAAATAGCTGTAACTTTTGATAGAAGACTCGGATACACATGTTTATGGCTTTATCTTATAGAACTCAAGGTCTCCGTGCTGGGCAAACAGGTTTTGCAGCTGTTTGAGCTAAGATTTCCAAGTTATTCACATAATGAAAACCTATACTTTGTTTCGGTCGAGTTCCCCATTCAAATGCATGTAACAGTGAGAAACGCACTGTCTTGGCGAAAGAAAGCGTTTTTGTACAACTTCATAGAAATAGCTGTAACTTTTGATAGAAGACTCAGACAAACATGTTTATGGCTTTATCTTATAGAACTCAAGGTCTCCGTGCTGGGAAAACAGGTTTTGCAGCTGTTTGAGCTAAGATTTCCAAGTTATTCACATAATGAAAACCTATACTTTGTTTCGGTCGAGTTCCCCATTCAAAATGCATGTAACAGTGAGAAACGCACTGTCTTGGCGAAAGAAAGCGTTTTTGTACAACTTCATATAAATAGCTGTAACTTTTGATAGAAGACTCGGATACACATGTTTATGGCTTTATCTTATAGAACTCAAGGTCTCCGTGCTGGGCAAACAGGTTTTGCAGCTGTTTGAGCTAAGATTTCCAAGTTATTCACATAATGAAAACCTATACTTTGTTTCGGTCGAGTTCCCCATTCAAATGCATGTAACAGTGAGAAACGCACTGTCTTGGCGAAAGAAAGCGTTTTTGTACAACTTCATATAAATAGCTGTAACTTTTGATAGAAGACTCGGATACACATGTTTATGGCTTTATCTTATAGAACTCAAGGTCTCCGTGCTGGGCAAACAGGTTTTGCAGCTGTTTGAGCTAAGATTTCCAAGTTATTCACATAATGAAAACCTATACTTTGTTTCGGTCGAGTTCCCCATTCAAATGCATGTAACAGTGAGAAACGCACTGTCTTGGCGAAAGAAAGCGTTTTTGTACAACTTCATATAAATAGCTGTAACTTTTGATAGAAGACTCGGATACACATGTTTATGGCTTTATCTTATAGAACTCAAGGTCTTCGTGCTGGGCAAACAGGTATTGCAGCTGTTTGAGCTAAGATTTCCAAGTTATTCACATAATGAAAACCTATACTTTGTTTCGGTCGAGTTCCCCATTCAAATGCATGTAACAGTGAGAAACGCACTGTCTTGGCGAAAGAAAGCGTTTTTGTACAACTTCATATAAATAGCTGTAACTTTTGATAGAAGACTCGGATACACATGTTTATGGCTTTATCTTATAGAACTCAAGGTCTCCGTGCTGGGCAAACAGGTTTTGCAGCTGTTTGAGCTAAGATTTCCAAGTTATTCACATAATGAAAACTTATACTTTGTTTCGGTCGAGTTCCCCATTCAAATGCATGTAACAGTGAGAAACGCACTGTCTTGGCGAAAGAAAGCGTTTTTGTACAACTTCATATAAATAGCTGTAACTTTTGATAGAAGACTCGGATACACATGTTTATGGCTTTATCTTATAGAACTCAAGGTCTCCGTGCTGGGCAAACAGGTTTTGCAGCTGTTTGAGCTAAGATTTCCAAGTTATTCACATAATGAAAACCTATACTTTGTTTCGGTCGAGTTCCCCATTCAAATGCATGTAACAGTGAGAAACGCACTGTCTTGGCGAAAGAAAGCGTTTTTGTACAACTTCATAGAAATAGCTGTAACTTTTGATAGAAGACTCAGACAAACATGTTTATGGCTTTATCTTATAGAACTCAAGGTTTCCGTGCTGGGAAAACAGGTTTTGCAGCTGTTTGAGCTAAGATTTCCAAGTTATTCACATAATGAAAACCTATACTTTGTTTCGGTCGAGTTCCCCATTCAAAATGCATGTAACAGTGAGAAACGCACTGTCTTGGCGAAAGAAAGCGTTTTTGTACAACTTCATATAAATAGCTGTAACTTTTGATAGAAGACTCGGATACACATGTTTATGGCTTTATCTTATAGAACTCAAGGTCTCCGTGCTGGGCAAACAGGTTTTGCAGCTGTTTGAGCTAAGATTTCCAAGTTATTCACATAATGAAAACCTATACTTTGTTTCGGTCGAGTTCCCCATTCAAATGCATGTAACAGTGAGAAACGCACTGTCTTGGCGAAAGAAAGCGTTTTTGTACAACTTCATAGAAATAGCTGTAACTTTTGATAGAAGACTCAGACAAACATGTTTATGGCCTTATATTATAGAACTCAAGGTCTCCGTGCTGGGAAAACAGGTTTTGCAGCTGTTTGAGCTAAGATTTCCAAGTTATTCACATAATGAAAACCTATACTTTGTTTCGGTCGAGTTCCCCATTCAAATGCATGTAACAGTGAGAAACGCACTGTCTTGGCGAAAGAAAGCGTTTTTGTACAACTTCATATAAATAGCTGTAACTTTTGATAGAAGACTCGGATACACATGTTTATGGCTTTATCTTATAGAACTCAAGGTCTTCGTGCTGGGCAAACAGGTATTGCAGCTGTTTGAGCTAAGATTTCCAAGTTATTCACATAATGAAAACCTATACTTTGTTTCGGTCGAGTTCCCCATTCAAATGCATGTAACAGTGAGAAACGCACTGTCTTGGCGAAAGAAAGCGTTTTTGTACAACTTCATATAAATAGCTGTAACTTTTGATAGAAGACTCGGATACACATGTTTATGGCTTTATCTTATAGAACTCAAGGTCTCCGTGCTGGGCAAACAGGTTTTGCAGCTGTTTGAGCTAAGATTTCCAAGTTATTCACATAATGAAAACCTATACTTTGTTTCGGTCGAGTTCCCCATTCAAATGCATGTAACAGTGAGAAACGCACTGTCTTGGCGAAAGAAAGCTATTTTGTACAACTTCATATAAATAGCTGTAACTTTTGATAGAAGACTCGGATACACATGTTTATGGCTTTATCTTATAGAACTCAAGGTCTTCGTGCTGGGCAAACAGGTATTGCAGCTGTTTGAGCTAAGATTTCCAAGTTATTCACATAATGAAAACCTATACTTTGTTTCGGTCGAGTTCCCCATTCAAATGCATGTAACAGTGAGAAACGCACTGTCTTGGCGAAAGAAAGCGTTTTTGTACAACTTCATATAAATAGCTGTAACTTTTGATAGAAGACTCGGATACACATGTTTATGGCTTTATCTTATAGAACTCAAGGTCTCCGTGCTGGGCAAACAGGTTTTGCAGCTGTTTGAGCTAAGATTTCCAAGTTATTCACATAATGAAAACCTATACTTTGTTTCGGTCGAGTTCCCCATTCAAATGCATGTAACAGTGAGAAACGCACTGTCTTGGCGAAAGAAAGCTATTTTGTACAACTTCATATAAATAGCTGTAACTTTTGATAGAAGACTCGGATACACATGTTTATGGCTTTATCTTATAGAACTCAAGGTCTTCGTGCTGGGCAAACAGGTATTGCAGCTGTTTGAGCTAAGATTTCCAAGTTATTCACATAATGAAAACCTATACTTTGTTTCGGTCGAGTTCCCCATTCAAATGCATGTAACAGTGAGAAACGCACTGTCTTGGCGAAAGAAAGCGTTTTTGTACAACTTCATATAAATAGCTGTAACTTTTGATAGAAGACTCGGATACACATGTTTATGGCTTTATCTTATAGAACTCAAGGTCTCCGTGCTGGGCAAACAGGTTTTGCAGCTGTTTGAGCTAAGATTTCCAAGTTATTCACATAATGAAAACCTATACTTTGTTTCGGTCGAGTTCCCCATTCAAATGCATGTAACAGTGAGAAACGCACTGTCTTGGCGAAAGAAAGCGTTTTTGTACAACTTCATATAAATAGCTGTAACTTTTGATAGAAGACTCGGATACACATGTTTATGGCTTTATCTTATAGAACTCAAGGTCTCCGTGCTGGGCAAACAGGTTTTGCAGCTGTTTGAGCTAAGATTTCCAAGTTATTCACATAATGAAAACCTATACTTTGTTTCGGTCGAGTTCCCCATTCAAATGCATGTAACAGTGAGAAACGCACTGTCTTGGCGAAAGAAAGCGTTTTTGTACAACTTCATATAAATAGCTGTAACTTTTGATAGAAGACTCGGATACACATGTTTATGGCTTTATCTTATAGAACTCAAGGTCTTCGTGCTGGGCAAACAGGTTTTGCAGCTGTTTGAGCTAAGATTTCCAAGTTATTCACATAATGAAAACCTATACTTTGTTTCGGTCGAGTTCCCCATTCAAATGCATGTAACAGTGAGAAACGCACTGTCTTGGCGAAAGAAAGCGTTTTTGTACAACTTCATATAAATAGCTGTAACTTTTGATAGAAGACTCGGATACACATGTTTATGGCTTTATCTTATAGAACTCAAGGTCTCCGTGCTGGGCAAACAGGTTTTGCAGCTGTTTGAGCTAAGATTTCCAAGTTATTCACATAATGAAAACCTATACTTTGTTTCGGTCGAGTTCCCCATTCAAATGCATGTAACAGTGAGAAACGCACTGTCTTGGCGAAAGAAAGCGTTTTTGTACAACTTCATATAAATAGCTGTAACTTTTGATAGAAGACTCGGATACACATGTTTATGGCTTTATCTTATAGAACTCAAGGTCTCCGTGCTGGGCAAACAGGTTTTGCAGCTGTTTGAGCTAAGATTTCCAAGTTATTCACATAATGAAAACCTATACTTTGTTTCGGTCGAGTTCCCCATTCAAATGCATGTAACAGTGAGAAACGCACTGTCTTGGCGAAAGAAAGCGTTTTTGTACAACTTCATATAAATAGCTGTAACTTTTGATAGAAGACTCGGATACACATGTTTATGGCTTTATCTTATAGAACTCAAGGTCTCCGTGCTGGGCAAACAGGTTTTGCAGCTGTTTGAGCTAAGATTTCCAAGTTATTCACATAATGAAAACCTATACTTTGTTTCGGTCGAGTTCCCCATTCAAATGCATGTAACAGTGAGAAACGCACTGTCTTGGCGAAAGAAAGCGTTTTTGTACAAGTTCATATAAATAGCTGTAACTTTTGATAGAAGACTCAGACAAACATGTTTATGGCCTTATATTATAGAACTCAAGGTCTCCGTGCTGGGAAAACAGGTTTTGCAGCTGTTTGAGCTAAGATTTCCAAGTTATTCACATAATGAAAACCTATACTTTGTTTCGGTCGAGTTCCCCATTCAAATGCATGTAACAGTGAGAAACGCACTGTCTTGGCGAAAGAAAGCGTTTTTGTACAACTTCATATAAATAGCTGTAACTTTTGATAGAAGACTCGGATACACATGTTTATGGCTTTATCTTATAGAACTCAAGGTCTTCGTGCTGGGCAAACAGGTTTTGCAGCTGTTTGAGCTAAGATTTCCAAGTTATTCACATAATGAAAACCTATACTTTGTTTCGGTCGAGTTCCCCATTCAAATGCATGTAACAGTGAGAAACGCACTGTCTTGGCGAAAGAAAGCGTTTTTGTACAACTTCATATAAATAGCTGTAACTTTTGATAGAAGACTCGGATACACATGTTTATGGCTTTATCTTATAGAACTCAAGGTCTCCGTGCTGGGCAAACAGGTTTTGCAGCTGTTTGAGCTAAGATTTCCAAGTTATTCACATAATGAAAACCTATACTTTGTTTCGGTCGAGTTCCCCATTCAAATGCATGTAACAGTGAGAAACGCACTGTCTTGGCGAAAGAAAGCGTTTTTGTACAACTTCATATAAATAGCTGTAACTTTTGATAGAAGACTCGGATACACATGTTTATGGCTTTATCTTATAGAACTCAAGGTCTCCGTGCTGGGCAAACAGGTTTTGCAGCTGTTTGAGCTAAGATTTCCAAGTTATTCACATAATGAAAACCTATACTTTGTTTCGGTCGAGTTCCCCATTCAAATGCATGTAACAGTGAGAAACGCACTGTCTTGGCGAAAGAAAGCGTTTTTGTACAACTTCATATAAATAGCTGTAACTTTTGATAGAAGACTCGGATACACATGTTTATGGCTTTATCTTATAGAACTCAAGGTCTCCGTGCTGGGCAAACAGGTTTTGCAGCTGTTTGAGCTAAGATTTCCAAGTTATTCACATAATGAAAACCTATACTTTGTTTCGGTCGAGTTCCCCATTCAAATGCATGTAACAGTGAGAAACGCACTGTCTTGGCGAAAGAAAGCGTTTTTGTACAACTTCATATAAATAGCTGTAACTTTTGATAGAAGACTCGGATACACATGTTTATGGCTTTATCTTATAGAACTCAAGGTCTCCGTGCTGGGCAAACAGGTTTTGCAGCTGTTTGAGCTAAGATTTCCAAGTTATTCACATAATGAAAACCTATACTTTGTTTCGGTCGAGTTCCCCATTCAAATGCATGTAACAGTGAGAAACGCACTGTCTTGGCGAAAGAAAGCGTTTTTGTACAAGTTCATATAAATAGCTGTAACTTTTGATAGAAGACTCAGACAAACATGTTTATGGCCTTATATTATAGAACTCAAGGTCTCCGTGCTGGGAAAACAGGTTTTGCAGCTGTTTGAGCTAAGATTTCCAAGTTATTCACATAATGAAAACCTATACTTTGTTTCGGTCGAGTTCCCCATTCAAATGCATGTAACAGTGAGAAACGCACTGTCTTGGCGAAAGAAAGCGTTTTTGTACAACTTCATATAAATAGCTGTAACTTTTGATAGAAGACTCGGATACACATGTTTATGGCTTTATCTTATAGAACTCAAGGTCTTCGTGCTGGGCAAACAGGTTTTGCAGCTGTTTGAGCTAAGATTTCCAAGTTATTCACATAATGAAAACCTATACTTTGTTTCGGTCGAGTTCCCCATTCAAATGCATGTAACAGTGAGAAACGCACTGTCTTGGCGAAAGAAAGCGTTTTTGTACAACTTCATATAAATAGCTGTAACTTTTGATAGAAGACTCGGATACACATGTTTATGGCTTTATCTTATAGAACTCAAGGTCTCCGTGCTGGGCAAACAGGTTTTGCAGCTGTTTGAGCTAAGATTTCCAAGTTATTCACATAATGAAAACCTATACTTTGTTTCGGTCGAGTTCCCCATTCAAATGCATGTAACAGTGAGAAACGCACTGTCTTGGCGAAAGAAAGCGTTTTTGTACAACTTCATATAAATAGCTGTAACTTTTGATAGAAGACTCGGATACACATGTTTATGGCTTTATCTTATAGAACTCAAGGTCTCCGTGCTGGGCAAACAGGTTTGGCAGCTGTTTGAGCTAAGATTTCCAAGTTATTCACATAATGAAAACCTATACTTTGTTTCGGTGGAGTTCCCCATTCAAATGCATGTAACAGTGAGAAACGCACTGTCTTGGCGAAAGAAAGCGTTTTTGTACAACTTCATATAAATAGCTGTAACTTTTGATAGAAGACTCGGATACACATGTTTATGGCTTTATCTTATAGAACTCAAGGTCTCCGTGCTGGGCAAACAGGTTTTGCAGCTGTTTGAGCTAAGATTTCCAAGTTATTCACATAATGAAAACCTATACTTTGTTTCGGTCGAGTTCCCCATTCAAATGCATGTAACAGTGAGAAACGCACTGTCTTGGCGAAAGAAAGCGTTTTTGTACAACTTCATATAAATAGCTGTAACTTTTGATAGAAGACTCGGATACACATGTTTATGGCTTTATCTTATAGAACTCAAGGTCTCCGTGCTGGGCAAACAGGTTTTGCAGCTGTTTGAGCTAAGATTTCCAAGTTATTCACATAATGAAAACCTATACTTTGTTTCGGTCGAGTTCCCCATTCAAATGCATGTAACAGTGAGAAACGCACTGTCTTGGCGAAAGAAAGCTATTTTGTACAACTTCATATAAATAGCTGTAACTTTTGATAGAAGACTCGGATACACATGTTTATGGCTTTATCTTATAGAACTCAAGGTCTTCGTGCTGGGCAAACAGGTATTGCAGCTGTTTGAGCTAAGATTTCCAAGTTATTCACATAATGAAAACCTATACTTTGTTTCGGTCGAGTTCCCCATTCAAATGCATGTAACAGTGAGAAACGCACTGTCTTGGCGAAAGAAAGCGTTTTTGTACAACTTCATATAAATAGCTGTAACTTTTGATAGAAGACTCGGATACACATGTTTATGGCTTTATCTTATAGAACTCAAGGTCTCCGTGCTGGGCAAACAGGTTTTGCAGCTGTTTGAGCTAAGATTTCCAAGTTATTCACATAATGAAAACCTATACTTTGTTTCGGTCGAGTTCCCCATTCAAATGCATGTAACAGTGAGAAACGCACTGTCTTGGCGAAAGAAAGCGTTTTTGTACAACTTCATATAAATAGCTGTAACTTTTGATAGAAGACTCGGATACACATGTTTATGGCTTTATCTTATAGAACTCAAGGTCTTCGTGCTGGGCAAACAGGTTTTGCAGCTGTTTGAGCTAAGATTTCCAAGTTATTCACATAATGAAAACCTATACTTTGTTTCGGTCGAGTTCCCCATTCAAATGCATGTAACAGTGAGAAACGCACTGTCTTGGCGAAAGAAAGCGTTTTTGTACAACTTCATATAAATAGCTGTAACTTTTGATAGAAGACTCGGATACACATGTTTATGGCTTTATCTTATAGAACTCAAGGTCTCCGTGCTGGGCAAACAGGTTTTGCAGCTGTTTGAGCTAAGATTTCCAAGTTATTCACATAATGAAAACCTATACTTTGTTTCGGTCGAGTTCCCCATTCAAATGCATGTAACAGTGAGAAACGCACTGTCTTGGCGAAAGAAAGCGTTTTTCTACAACTTCATATAAATAGCTGTAACTTTTGATAGAAGACTCGGATACACATGTTTATGGCTTTATCTTATAGAACTCAAGGTCTTCGTGCTGGGCAAACAGGTATTGCAGCTGTTTGAGCTAAGATTTCCAAGTTATTCACATAATGAAAACCTATACTTTGTTTCGGTCGAGTTCCCCATTCAAATGCATGTAACAGTGAGAAACGCACTGTCTTGGCGAAAGAAAGCGTTTTTGTACAACTTCATAGAAATAGCTGTAACTTTTGATAGAAGACTCGGATACACATGTTTATGGCTTTATCTTATAGAACTCAAGGTCTCCGTGCTGGACAAACAGGTTTTGCAGCTGTTTGAGCTAAGATTTCCAAGTTATTCACATAATGAAAACCTATACTTTGTTTCGGTCGAGTTCCCCATTCAAATGCATGTAACAGTGAGAAACGCACTGTCTTGGCGAAAGAAAGCGTTTTTGTACAACTTCATAGAAATAGCTGTAACTTTTGATAGAAGACTCGGATACACATGTTTATGGCTTTATCTTATAGAACTCAAGGTCTCCGTGCTGGGCAAACAGGTTTTGCAGCTGTTTGAGCTAAGATTTCCAAGTTATTCACATAATGAAAACTTATACTTTGTTTCGGTCGAGTTCCCCATTCAAATGCATGTAACAGTGAGAAACGCACTGTCTTGGCGAAAGAAAGCGTTTTTGTACAACTTCATATAAATAGCTGTAACTTTTGATAGAAGACTCGGATACACATGTTTATGGCTTTATCTTATAGAACTCAAGGTCTCCGTGCTGGGCAAACAGGTTTTGCAGCTGTTTGAGCTAAGATTTCCAAGTTATTCACATAATGAAAACCTATACTTTGTTTCGGTCGAGTTCCCCATTCAAATGCATGTAACAGTGAGAAACGCACTGTCTTGGCGAAAGAAAGCGTTTTTGTACAACTTCATATAAATAGCTGTAACTTTTGATAGAAGACTCGGATACACATGTTTATGGCTTTATCTTATAGAACTCAAGGTCTTCGTGCTGGGCAAACAGGTATTGCAGCTGTTTGAGCTAAGATTTCCAAGTTATTCACATAATGAAAACCTATACTTTGTTTCGGTCGAGTTCCCCATTCAAATGCATGTAACAGTGAGAAACGCACTGTCTTGGCGAAAGAAAGCGTTTTTGTACAACTTCATATAAATAGCTGTAACTTTTGATAGAAGACTCGGATACACATGTTTATGGCTTTATCTTATAGAACTCAAGGTCTCCGTGCTGGGCAAACAGGTTTTGCAGCTGTTTGAGCTAAGATTTCCAAGTTATTCACATAATGAAAACCTATACTTTGTTTCGGTCGAGTTCCCCATTCAAATGCATGTAACAGTGAGAAACGCACTGTCTTGGCGAAAGAAAGCGTTTTTGTACAACTTCATATAAATAGCTGTAACTTTTGATAGAAGACTCGGATACACATGTTTATGGCTTTATCTTATAGAACTCAAGGTCTTCGTGCTGGGCAAACAGGTTTTGCAGCTGTTTGAGCTAAGATTTCCAAGTTATTCACATAATGAAAACCTATACTTTGTTTCGGTCGAGTTCCCCATTCAAATGCATGTAACAGTGAGAAACGCACTGTCTTGGCGAAAGAAAGCGTTTTTGTACAACTTCATATAAATAGCTGTAACTTTTGATAGAAGACTCGGATACACATGTTTATGGCTTTATCTTATAGAACTCAAGGTCTCCGTGCTGGGCAAACAGGTTTTGCAGCTGTTTGAGCTAAGATTTCCAAGTTATTCACATAATGAAAACCTATACTTTGTTTCGGTCGAGTTCCCCATTCAAATGCATGTAACAGTGAGAAACGCACTGTCTTGGCGAAAGAAAGCGTTTTTGTACAACTTCATATAAATAGCTGTAACTTTTGATAGAAGACTCGGATACACATGTTTATGGCTTTATCTTATAGAACTCAAGGTCTCCGTGCTGGGCAAACAGGTTTTGCAGCTGTTTGAGCTAAGATTTCCAAGTTATTCACATAATGAAAACCTATACTTTGTTTCGGTCGAGTTCCCCATTCAAATGCATGTAACAGTGAGAAACGCACTGTCTTGGCGAAAGAAAGCGTTTTTGTACAACTTCATATAAATAGCTGTAACTTTTGATAGAAGACTCGGATACACATGTTTATGGCTTTATCTTATAGAACTCAAGGTCTCCGTGCTGGGCAAACAGGTTTTGCAGCTGTTTGAGCTAAGATTTCCAAGTTATTCACATAATGAAAACCTATACTTTGTTTCGGTCGAGTTCCCCATTCAAATGCATGTAACAGTGAGAAACGCACTGTCTTGGCGAAAGAAAGCGTTTTTGTACAACTTCATATAAATAGCTGTAACTTTTGATAGAAGACTCGGATACACATGTTTATGGCTTTATCTTATAGAACTCAAGGTCTTCGTGCTGGGCAAACAGGTTTTGCAGCTGTTTGAGCTAAGATTTCCAAGTTATTCACATAATGAAAACCTATACTTTGTTTCGGTCGAGTTCCCCATTCAAATGCATGTAACAGTGAGAAACGCACTGTCTTGGCGAAAGAAAGCGTTTTTGTACAACTTCATATAAATAGCTGTAACTTTTGATAGAAGACTCGGATACACATGTTTATGGCTTTATCTTATAGAACTCAAGGTCTCCGTGCTGGGCAAACAGGTTTTGCAGCTGTTTGAGCTAAGATTTCCAAGTTATTCACATAATGAAAACCTATACTTTGTTTCGGTCGAGTTCCCCATTCAAATGCATGTAACAGTGAGAAACGCACTGTCTTGGCGAAAGAAAGCGTTTTTGTACAACTTCATATAAATAGCTGTAACTTTTGATAGAAGACTCGGATACACATGTTTATGGCTTTATCTTATAGAACTCAAGGTCTCCGTGCTGGGCAAACAGGTTTTGCAGCTGTTTGAGCTAAGATTTCCAAGTTATTCACATAATGAAAACCTATACTTTGTTTCGGTCGAGTTCCCCATTCAAATGCATGTAACAGTGAGAAACGCACTGTCTTGGCGAAAGAAAGCGTTTTTGTACAACTTCATAGAAATAGCTGTAACTTTTGATAGAAGACTCAGACAAACATGTTTATGGCTTTATCTTATAGAACTCAAGGTTTCCGTGCTGGGAAAACAGGTTTTGCAGCTGTTTGAGCTAAGATTTCCAAGTTATTCACATAATGAAAACCTATACTTTGTTTCGGTCGAGTTCCCCATTCAAAATGCATGTAACAGTGAGAAACGCACTGTCTTGGCTAAAGAAAGCGTTTTTGTACAACTTCATATAAATAGCTGTAACTTTTGATAGAAGACTCGGATACACATGTTTATGGCTTTATCTTATAGAACTCAAGGTCTTCGTGCTGGGCAAACAGGTATTGCAGCTGTTTGAGCTAAGATTTCCAAGTTATTCACATAATGAAAACCTATACTTTGTTTCGGTCGAGTTCCCCATTCAAATGCATGTAACAGTGAGAAACGCACTGTCTTGGCGAAAGAAAGCGTTTTTGTACAACTTCATATAAATAGCTGTAACTTTTGATAGAAGACTCGGATACACATGTTTATGGCTTTATCTTATAGAACTCAAGGTCTTCGTGCTGGGCAAACAGGTATTGCAGCTGTTTGAGCTAAGATTTCCAAGTTATTCACATAATGAAAACCTATACTTTGTTTCGGTCGAGTTCCCCATTCAAATGCATGTAACAGTGAGAAACGCACTGTCTTGGCGAAAGAAAGCGTTTTTGTACAACTTCATATAAATAGCTGTAACTTTTGATAGAAGACTCGGATACACATGTTTATGGCTTTATCTTATAGAACTCAAGGTCTCCGTGCTGGACAAACAGGTTTTGCAGCTGTTTGAGCTAAGATTTCCAAGTTATTCACATAATGAAAACCTATACTTTGTTTCGGTCGAGTTCCCCATTCAAATGCATGTAACAGTGAGAAACGCACTGTCTTGGCGAAAGAAAGCGTTTTTGTACAACTTCATAGAAATAGCTGTAACTTTTGATAGAAGACTCGGATACACATGTTTATGGCTTTATCTTATAGAACTCAAGGTCTCCGTGCTGGGCAAACAGGTTTTGCAGCTGTTTGAGCTAAGATTTCCAAGTTATTCACATAATGAAAACTTATACTTTGTTTCGGTCGAGTTCCCCATTCAAATGCATGTAACAGTGAGAAACGCACTGTCTTGGCGAAAGAAAGCGTTTTTGTACAACTTCATATAAATAGCTGTAACTTTTGATAGAAGACTCGGATACACATGTTTATGGCTTTATCTTATAGAACTCAAGGTCTCCGTGCTGGGAAAACAGGTTTTGCAGCTGTTTGAGCTAAGATTTCCAAGTTATTCACATAATGAAAACCTATACTTTGTTTCGGTCGAGTTCCCCATTCAAATGCATGTAACAGTGAGAAACGCACTGTCTTGGCGAAAGAAAGCGTTTTTGTACAACTTCATATAAATAGCTGTAACTTTTGATAGAAGACTCGGATACACATGTTTATGGCTTTATCTTATAGAACTCAAGGTCTCCGTGCTGGGCAAACAGGTTTTGCAGCTGTTTGAGCTAAGATTTCCAAGTTATTCACATAATGAAAACCTATACTTTGTTTCGGTCGAGTTCCCCATTCAAATGCATGTAACAGTGAGAAACGCACTGTCTTGGCGAAAGAAAGCGTTTTTGTACAACTTCATATAAATAGCTGTAACTTTTGATAGAAGACTCGGATACACATGTTTATGGCTTTATCTTATAGAACTCAAGGTCTTCGTGCTGGGCAAACAGGTTTTGCAGCTGTTTGAGCTAAGATTTCCAAGTTATTCACATAATGAAAACCTATACTTTGTTTCGGTCGAGTTCCCCATTCAAATGCATGTAACAGTGAGAAACGCACTGTCTTGGCGAAAGAAAGCGTTTTTGTACAACTTCATATAAATAGCTGTAACTTTTGATAGAAGACTCGGATACACATGTTTATGGCTTTATCTTATAGAACTCAAGGTCTCCGTGCTGGGCAAACAGGTTTTGCAGCTGTTTGAGCTAAGATTTCCAAGTTATTCACATAATGAAAACCTATACTTTGTTTCAGTCGAGTTCCCCATTCAAATGCATGTAACAGTGAGAAACGCACTGTCTTGGCGAAAGAAAACGTTTTTGTACAACTTCATATAAATAGCTGTAACTTTTGATAGAAGACTCGGATACACATGTTTATGGCTTTATCTTATAGAACTCAAGGTCTCCGTGCTGGACAAACAGGTTTTGCAGCTGTTTGAGCTAAGATTTCCAAGTTATTCACATAATGAAAACCTATACTTTGTTTCGGTGGAGTTCCCCATTCAAATGCATGTAACAGTGAGAAACGCACTGTCTTGGCGAAAGAAAGCGTTTTTGTACAACTTCATATAAATAGCTGTAACTTTTGATAGAAGACTCGGATACACATGTTTATGGCTTTATCTTATAGAACTCAAGGTCTTCGTGCTGGGCAAACAGGTTTTGCAGCTGTTTGAGCTAAGATTTCCAAGTTATTCACATAATGAAAACCTATACTTTGTTTCGGTCGAGTTCCCCATTCAAATGCATGTAACAGTGAGAAACGCACTGTCTTGGCGAAAGAAAGCGTTTTTGTACAACTTCATATAAATAGCTGTAACTTTTGATAGAAGACTCGGATACACATGTTTATGGCTTTATCTTATAGAACTCAAGGTCTTCGTGCTGGGCAAACAGGTATTGCAGCTGTTTGAGCTAAGATTTCCAAGTTATTCACATAATGAAAACCTATACTTTGTTTCGGTCGAGTTCCCCATTCAAATGCATGTAACAGTGAGAAACGCACTGTCTTGGCGAAAGAAAGCGTTTTTGTACAACTTCATATAAATAGCTGTAACTTTTGATAGAAGACTCGGATACACATGTTTATGGCTTTATCTTATAGAACTCAAGGTCTCCGTGCTGGACAAACAGGTTTTGCAGCTGTTTGAGCTAAGATTTCCAAGTTATTCACATAATGAAAACCTATACTTTGTTTCGGTCGAGTTCCCCATTCAAATGCATGTAACAGTGAGAAACGCACTGTCTTGGCGAAAGAAAGCGTTTTTGTACAACTTCATAGAAATAGCTGTAACTTTTGATAGAAGACTCGGATACACATGTTTATGGCTTTATCTTATAGAACTCAAGGTCTCCGTGCTGGGCAAACAGGTTTTGCAGCTGTTTGAGCTAAGATTTCCAAGTTATTCACATAATGAAAACTTATACTTTGTTTCGGTCGAGTTCCCCATTCAAATGCATGTAACAGTGAGAAACGCACTGTCTTGGCGAAAGAAAGCGTTTTTGTACAACTTCATATAAATAGCTGTAACTTTTGATAGAAGACTCGGATACACATGTTTATGGCTTTATCTTATAGAACTCAAGGTCTTCGTGCTGGGCAAACAGGTTTTGCAGCTGTTTGAGCTAAGATTTCCAAGTTATTCACATAATGAAAACCTATACTTTGTTTCGGTCGAGTTCCCCATTCAAATGCATGTAACAGTGAGAAACGCACTGTCTTGGCGAAAGAAAGCGTTTTTGTACAACTTCATATAAATAGCTGTAACTTTTGATAGAAGACTCGGATACACATGTTTATGGCTTTATCTTATAGAACTCAAGGTCTCCGTGCTGGGCAAACAGGTTTTGCAGCTGTTTGAGCTAAGATTTCCAAGTTATTCACATAATGAAAACCTATACTTTGTTTCGGTCGAGTTCCCCATTCAAATGCATGTAACAGTGAGAAACGCACTGTCTTGGCGAAAGAAAGCGTTTTTGTACAACTTCATATAAATAGCTGTAACTTTTGATAGAAGACTCGGATACACATGTTTATGGCTTTATCTTATAGAACTCAAGGTCTTCGTGCTGGGCAAACAGGTTTTGCAGCTGTTTGAGCTAAGATTTCCAAGTTATTCACATAATGAAAACCTATACTTTGTTTCGGTCGAGTTCCCCATTCAAATGCATGTAACAGTGAGAAACGCACTGTCTTGGCGAAAGAAAGCGTTTTTCTACAACTTCATATAAATAGCTGTAACTTTTGATAGAAGACTCGGATACACATGTTTATGGCTTTATCTTATAGAACTCAAGGTCTCCGTGCTGGGCAAACAGGTTTTGCAGCTGTTTGAGCTAAGATTTCCAAGTTATTCACATAATGAAAACCTATACTTTGTTTCGGTCGAGTTCCCCATTCAAATGCATGTAACAGTGAGAAACGCACTGTCTTGGCGAAAGAAAGCGTTTTTGTACAACTTCATATAAATAGCTGTAACTTTTGATAGAAGACTCGGATACACATGTTTATGGCTTTATCTTATAGAACTCAAGGTCTTCGTGCTGGGCAAACAGGTATTGCAGCTGTTTGAGCTAAGATTTCCAAGTTATTCACATAATGAAAACCTATACTTTGTTTCGGTCGAGTTCCCCATTCAAATGCATGTAACAGTGAGAAACGCACTGTCTTGGCGAAAGAAAGCGTTTTTGTACAACTTCATAGAAATAGCTGTAACTTTTGATAGAAGACTCGGATACACATGTTTATGGCTTTATCTTATAGAACTCAAGGTCTCCGTGCTGGGCAAACAGGTTTTGCAGCTGTTTGAGCTAAGATTTCCAAGTTATTCACATAATGAAAACTTATACTTTGTTTCGGTCGAGTTCCCCATTCAAATGCATGTAACAGTGAGAAACGCACTGTCTTGGCGAAAGAAAGCGTTTTTGTACAACTTCATAGAAATAGCTGTAACTTTTGATAGAAGACTCGGATACACATGTTTATGGCTTTATCTTATAGAACTCAAGGTCTCCGTGCTGGGCAAACAGGTTTTGCAGCTGTTTGAGCTAAGATTTCCAAGTTATTCACATAATGAAAACCTATACTTTGTTTTGGTCGAGTTCCCCATTCAAATGCATGTAACAGTGAGAAACGCACTGTCTTGGCGAAAGAAAGCGTTTTTGTACAACTTCATAGAAATAGCTGTAACTTTTGATAGAAGACTCAGACAAACATGTTTATGGCTTTATCTTATAGAACTCAAGGTTTCCGTGCTGGGAAAACAGGTTTTGCAGCTGTTTGAGCTAAGATTTCCAAGTTATTCACATAATGAAAACCTATACTTTGTTTCGGTCGAGTTCCCCATTCAAAATGCATGTAACAGTGAGAAACGCACTGTCTTGGCGAAAGAAAGCGTTTTTGTACAACTTCATAGAAATAGCTGTAACTTTTGATAGAAGACTCAGACAAACATGTTTATGGCCTTATATTATAGAACTCAAGGTCTCCGTGCTGGGAAAACAGGTTTTGCAGCTGTTTGAGCTAAGATTTCCAAGTTATTCACATAATGAAAACCTATACTTTGTTTCGGTCGAGTTCCCCATTCAAATGCATGTAACAGTGAGAAACGCACTGTCTTGGCGAAAGAAAGCGTTTTTGTACAACTTCATATAAATAGCTGTAACTTTTGATAGAAGACTCAGATACACATGTTTATGGCTTTATCTTATAGAACTCAAGGTCTCCGTGCTGGGCAAACAGGTTTTGCAGCTGTTTGAGCTAAGATTTCCAAGTTATTCACATAATGAAAACCTATACTTTGTTTCGGTCGAGTTCCCCATTCAAATGCATGTAACAGTGAGAAACGCACTGTCTTGGCGAAAGAAAGCGTTTTTGTACAACTTCATATAAATAGCTGTAACTTTTGATAGAAGACTCGGATACACATGTTTATGGCTTTATCTTATAGAACTCAAGGTCTTCGTGCTGGGCAAACAGGTATTGCAGCTGTTTGAGCTAAGATTTCCAAGTTATTCACATAATGAAAACCTATACTTTGTTTCGGTCGAGTTCCCCATTCAAATGCATGTAACAGTGAGAAACGCACTGTCTTGGCGAAAGAAAGCGTTTTTGTACAACTTCATATAAATAGCTGTAACTTTTGATAGAAGACTCGGATACACATGTTTATGGCTTTATCTTATAGAACTCAAGGTCTCCGTGCTGGGCAAACAGGTTTTGCAGCTGTTTGAGCTAAGATTTCCAAGTTATTCACATAATGAAAACCTATACTTTGTTTCGGTCGAGTTCCCCATTCAAATGCATGTAACAGTGAGAAACGCACTGTCTTGGCGAAAGAAAGCGTTTTTGTACAACTTCATAGAAATAGCTGTAACTTTTGATAGAAGACTCAGACAAACATGTTTATGGCCTTATATTATAGAACTCAAGGTCTCCGTGCTGGGAAAACAGGTTTTGCAGCTGTTTGAGCTAAGATTTCCAAGTTATTCACATAATGAAAACTTATACTTTGTTTTGGTCGAGTTCCCCATTCAAATGCATGTAACAGTGAGAAACGCACTGTCTTGGCGAAAGAAAGCGTTTTTGTACAACTTCATATAAATAGCTGTAACTTTTGATAGAAGACTCGGATACACATGTTTATGGCTTTATCTTATAGAACTCAAGGTCTCCGTGCTGGGCAAACAGGTTTTGCAGCTGTTTGAGCTAAGATTTCCAAGTTATTCACATAATGAAAACCTATACTTTGTTTCGGTCGAGTTCCCCATTCAAATGCATGTAACAGTGAGAAACGCACTGTCTTGGCGAAAGAAAGCGTTTTTGTACAACTTCATAGAAATAGCTGTAACTTTTGATAGAAGACTCAGACAAACATGTTTATGGCCTTATATTATAGAACTCAAGGTCTCCGTGCTGGGAAAACAGGTTTTGCAGCTGTTTGAGCTAAGATTTCCAAGTTATTCACATAATGAAAACCTATACTTTGTTTCGGTGGAGTTCCCCATTCAAATGCATGTAACAGTGAGAAACGCACTGTCTTGGCGAAAGAAAGCGTTTTTGTACAACTTCATATAAATAGCTGTAACTTTTGATAGAAGACTCAGACAAACATGTTTATGGCCTTATATTATAGAACTCAAGGTCTCCGTGCTGGGAAAACAGGTTTTGCAGCTGTTTGAGCTAAGATTTCCAAGTTATTCACATAATGAAAACCTATACTTTGTTTCGGTGGAGTTCCCCATTCAAATGCATGTAACAGTGAGAAACGCACTGTCTTGGCGAAAGAAAGCGTTTTTGTACAACTTCATATAAATAGCTGTAACTTTTGATAGAAGACTCGGATACACATGTTTATGGCTTTATCTTATAGAACTCAAGGTCTCCGTGCTGGGCAAACAGGTTTTGCAGCTGTTTGAGCTAAGATTTCCAAGTTATTCACATAATGAAAACCTATACTTTGTTTCAGTCGAGTTCCCCATTCAAATGCATGTAACAGTGAGAAACGCACTGTCTTGGCGAAAGAAAACGTTTTTGTACAACTTCATATAAATAGCTGTAACTTTTGATAGAAGACTCGGATACACATGTTTATGGCCTTATATTATAGAACTCAAGGTTTCCGTGCTGGGAAAACAGGTTTTGCAGCTGTTTGAGCTAAGATTTCCAAGTTATTCACATAATGAAAACCTATACTTTGTTTCGGTCGAGTTCCCCATTCAAATGCATGTAACAGTGAGAAACGCACTGTCTTGGCGAAAGAAAGCGTTTTTGTACAACTTCATATAAATAGCTGTAACTTTTGATAGAAGACTCGGATACACATGTTTATGGCTTTATCTTATAGAACTCAAGGTCTCCGTGCTGGGCAAACAGGTTTTGCAGCTGTTTGAGCTAAGATTTCCAAGTTATTCACATAATGAAAACCTATACTTTGTTTCGGTCGAGTTCCCCATTCAAATGCATGTAACAGTGAGAAACGCACTGTCTTGGCGAAAGAAAGCGTTTTTGTACAACTTCATAGAAATAGCTGTAACTTTTGATAGAAGACTCAGACAAACATGTTTATGGCCTTATATTATAGAACTCAAGGTGTCCGTGCTGGGAAAACAGGTTTTGCAGCTGTTTGAGCTAAGATTTCCAAGTTATTCACATAATGAAAACTTATACTTTGTTTCGGTCGAGTTCCCCATTCAAATGCATGTAACAGTGAGAAACGCACTGTCTTGGCGAAAGAAAGCGTTTTTGTACAACTTCATAGAAATAGCTGTAACTTTTGATAGAAGACTCAGACAAACATGTTTATGGCCTTATATTATAGAACTCAAGGTCTCCGTGCTGGGAAAACAGGTTTTGCAGCTGTTTGAGCTAAGATTTCCAAGTTATTCACATAATGAAAACCTATACTTTGTTTCGGTCGAGTTCCCCATTCAAATGCATGTAACAGTGAGAAACGCACTGTCTTGGCGAAAGAAAGCGTTTTTGTACAACTTCATATAAATAGCTGTAACTTTTGATAGAAGACTCGGATACACATGTTTATGGCTTTATCTTATAGAACTCAAGGTCTCCGTGCTGGGAAAACAGGTTTTGCAGCTGTTTGAGCTAAGATTTCCAAGTTATTCACATAATGAAAACCTATACTTTGTTTCGGTCGAGTTCCCCATTCAAATGCATGTAACAGTGAGAAACGCACTGTCTTGGCGAAAGAAAACGTTTTTGTACAACTTCATATAAATAGCTGTAACTTTTGATAGAAGACTCAGACAAACATGTTTATGGCCTTATATTATAGAACTCAAGGTTCCCGTGCTGGGCAAACAGGTTTTGCAGCTGTTTGAGCTAAGATTTCCAAGTTATTCACATAATGAAAACCTATACTTTGTTTCGGTCGAGTTCCCCATTCAAATGCATGTAACAGTGAGAAACGCACTGTCTTGGCGAAAGAAAGCGTTTTTGTACAACTTCATATAAATAGCTGTAACTTTTGATAGAAGACTCGGATACACATGTTTATGGCTTTATCTTATAGAACTCAAGGTTCCCGTGCTGGGCAAACAGGTTTTGCAGCTGTTTGAGCTAAGATTTCCAAGTTATTCACATAATGAAAACCTATACTTTGTTTCGGTCGAGTTCCCCATTCAAATGCATGTAACAGTGAGAAACGCACTGTCTTGGCGAAAGAAAGCGTTTTTGTACAACTTCATATAAATAGCTGTAACTTTTGATAGAAGACTCGGATACACATGTTTATGGCTTTATCTTATAGAACTCAAGGTCTTCGTGCTGGGCAAACAGGTTTTGCAGCTGTTTGAGCTAAGATTTCCAAGTTATTCACATAATGAAAACCTATACTTTGTTTCGGTCGAGTTCCCCATTCAAATGCATGTAACAGTGAGAAACGCACTGTCTTGGCGAAAGAAAGCGTTTTTGTACAACTTCATAGAAATAGCTGTAACTTTTGATAGAAGACTCGGATACACATGTTTATGGCTTTATCTTATAGAACTCAAGGTCTTCGTGCTGGGCAAACAGCTTTTGCAGCTGTTTGAGCTAAGATTTCCAAGTTATTCACATAATGAAAACCTATACTTTGTTTCGGTCGAGTTCCCCATTCAAATGCATGTAACAGTGAGAAACGCACTGTCTTGGCGAAAGAAAGCGTTTTTGTACAACTTCATAGAAATAGCTGTAACTTTTGATAGAAGACTCAGACAAACATGTTTATGGCCTTATATTATAGAACTCAAGGTCTCCGTGCTGGGAAAACAGGTTTTGCAGCTGTTTGAGCTAAGATTTCCAAGTTATTCACATAATGAAAACCTATACTTTGTTTCGGTCGAGTTCCCCATTCAAATGCATGTAACAGTGAGAAACGCACTGTCTTGGCGAAAGAAAGCGTTTTTGTACAACTTCATATAAATAGCTGTAACTTTTGATAGAAGACTCGGATACACATGTTTATAGCTTTATCTTATAGAACTCAAGGTCTTCGTGCTGGGCAAACAGGTTTTGCAGCTGTTTGAGCTAAGATTTCCAAGTTATTCACATAATGAAAACCTATACTTTGTTTCGGTCGAGTTCCCCATTCAAATGCATGTAACAGTGAGAAACGCACTGTCTTGGCGAAAGAAAGCGTTTTTGTACAACTTCATATAAATAGCTGTAACTTTTGATAGAAGACTCGGATACACATGTTTATGGCTTTATCTTATAGAACTCAAGGTCTCCGTGCTGGGAAAACAGGTTTTGCAGCTGTTTGAGCTAAGATTTCCAAGTTATTCACATAATGAAAACCTATACTTTGTTTCGGTCGAGTTCCCCATTCAAATGCATGTAACAGTGAGAAACGCACTGTCTTGGCGAAAGAAAGCGTTTTTGTACAACTTCATATAAATAGCTGTAACTTTTGATAGAAGACTCGGATACACATGTTTATGGCTTTATATTATAGAACTCAAGGTCTCCGTGCTGGGCAAACAGGTTTTGCAGCTGTTTGAGCTAAGATTTCCAAGTTATTCACATAATGAAAACCTATACTTTGTTTCGGTCGAGTTCCCCATTCAAATGCATGTAACAGTGAGAAACGCACTGTCTTGGCGAAAGAAAGCGTTTTTCTACAACTTCATATAAATAGCTGTAACTTTTGATAGAAGACTCGGATACACATGTTTATGGCTTTATCTTATAGAACTCAAGGTCTCCGTGCTGGGCAAACAGGTTTTGCAGCTGTTTGAGCTAAGATTTCCAAGTTATTCACATAATGAAAACCTATACTTTGTTTCGGTCGAGTTCCCCATTCAAATGCATGTAACAGTGAGAAACGCACTGTCTTGGCGAAAGAAAGCGTTTTTGTACAACTTCATAGAAATAGCTGTAACTTTTGATAGAAGACTCAGACAAACATGTTTATGGCCTTATATTATAGAACTCAAGGTCTCCGTGCTGGGAAAACAGGTTTTGCAGCTGTTTGAGCTAAGATTTCCAAGTTATTCACATAATGAAAACCTATACTTTGTTTCGGTCGAGTTCCCCATTCAAATGCATGTAACAGTGAGAAACGCACTGTCTTGGCGAAAGAAAGCGTTTTTGTACAACTTCATATAAATAGCTGTAACTTTTGATAGAAGACTCGGATACACATGTTTATGGCTTTATCTTATAGAACTCAAGGTCTTCGTGCTGGGCAAACAGCTTTTGCAGCTGTTTGAGCTAAGATTTCCAAGTTATTCACATAATGAAAACCTATACTTTGTTTCGGTCGAGTTCCCCATTCAAATGCATGTAACAGTGAGAAACGCACTGTCTTGGCGAAAGAAAGCGTTTTTGTACAACTTCATAGAAATAGCTGTAACTTTTGATAGAAGACTCAGACAAACATGTTTATGGCCTTATATTATAGAACTCAAGGTCTCCGTGCTGGGAAAACAGGTTTTGCAGCTGTTTGAGCTAAGATTTCCAAGTTATTCACATAATGAAAACCTATACTTTGTTTCGGTCGAGTTCCCCATTCAAATGCATGTAACAGTGAGAAACGCACTGTCTTGGCGAAAGAAAGCGTTTTTGTACAACTTCATAGAAATAGCTGTAACTTTTGATAGAAGACTCAGACAAACATGTTTATGGCTTTATCTTATAGAACTCAAGGTCTCCGTGCTGGGCAAACAGGTTTTGCAGCTGTTTGAGCTAAGATTTCCAAGTTATTCACATAATGAAAACCTATACTTTGTTTCGGTCGAGTTCCCCATTCAAATGCATGTAACAGTGAGAAACGCACTGTCTTGGCGAAAGAAAGCGTTTTTGTACAACTTCATAGAAATAGCTGTAACTTTTGATAGAAGACTCAGACAAACATGTTTATGGCTTTATCTTATAGAACTCAAGGTTTCCGTGCTGGGAAAACAGGTTTTGCAGCTGTTTGAGCTAAGATTTCCAAGTTATTCACATAATGAAAACCTATACTTTGTTTCGGTCGAGTTCCCCATTCAAATGCATGTAACAGTGAGAAACGCACTGTCTTGGCGAAAGAAAGCGTTTTTGTACAACTTCATATAAATAGCTGTAACTTTTGATAGAAGACTCGGATACACATGTTTATGGCTTTATCTTATAGAACTCAAGGTCTCCGTGCTGGGCAAACAGGTTTTGCAGCTGTTTGAGCTAAGATTTCCAAGTTATTCACATAATGAAAACCTATACTTTGTTTCGGTCGAGTTCCCCATTCAAATGCATGTAACAGTGAGAAACGCACTGTCTTGGCGAAAGAAAGCGTTTTTGTACAACTTCATATAAATAGCTGTAACTTTTGATAGAAGACTCGGATACACATGTTTATGGCTTTATCTTATAGAACTCAAGGTCTCCGTGCTGGGCAAACAGGTTTTGCAGCTGTTTGAGCTAAGATTTCCAAGTTATTCACATAATGAAAACCTATACTTTGTTTCGGTTGAGTTCCCCATTCAAATGCATGTAACAGTGAGAAACGCACTGTCTTGGCGAAAGAAAGCGTTTTTGTACAACTTCATAGAAATAGCTGTAACTTTTGATAGAAGACTCAGACAAACATGTTTATGGCCTTATATTATAGAACTCAAGGTCTCCGTGCTGGGAAAACAGGTTTTGCAGCTGTTTGAGCTAAGATTTCCAAGTTATTCACATAATGAAAACCTATACTTTGTTTCGGTGGAGTTCCCCATTCAAAATGCATGTAACAGTGAGAAACGCACTGTCTTGGCGAAAGAAAGCGTTTTTGTACAACTTCATATAAATAGCTGTAACTTTTGATAGAAGACTCGGATACACATGTTTATGGCTTTATCTTATAGAACTCAAGGTCTCCGTGCTGGGCAAACAGGTTTTGCAGCTGTTTGAGCTAAGATTTCCAAGTTATTCACATAATGAAAACCTATACTTTGTTTCGGTCGAGTTCCCCATTCAAATGCATGTAACAGTGAGAAACGCACTGTCTTGGCGAAAGAAAGCGTTTTTGTACAACTTCATAGAAATAGCTGTAACTTTTGATAGAAGACTCAGACAAACATGTTTATGGCCTTATATTATAGAACTCAAGGTCTCCGTGCTGGGAAAACAGGTTTTGCAGCTGTTTGAGCTAAGATTTCCAAGTTATTCACATAATGAAAACCTATACTTTGTTTCGGTTGAGTTCCCCATTCAAATGCATGTAACAGTGAGAAACGCACTGTCTTGGCGAAAGAAAGCGTTTTTGTACAACTTCATAGAAATAGCTGTAACTTTTGATAGAAGACTCAGACAAACATGTTTATGGCCTTATATTATAGAACTCAAGGTGTCCGTGCTGGGAAAACAGGTTTTGCAGCTGTTTGAGCTAAGATTTCCAAGTTATTCACATAATGAAAACTTATACTTTGTTTCGGTCGAGTTCCCCATTCAAATGCATGTAACAGTGAGAAACGCACTGTCTTGGCGAAAGAAAGCGTTTTTGTACAACTTCATAGAAATAGCTGTAACTTTTGATAGAAGACTCAGACAAACATGTTTATGGCCTTATATTATAGAACTCAAGGTCTCCGTGCTGGGAAAACAGGTTTTGCAGCTGTTTGAGCTAAGATTTCCAAGTTATTCACATAATGAAAACCTATACTTTGTTTCGGTCGAGTTCCCCATTCAAATGCATGTAACAGTGAGAAACGCACTGTCTTGGCGAAAGAAAGCGTTTTTGTACAACTTCATATAAATAGCTGTAACTTTTGATAGAAGACTCGGATACACATGTTTATGGCTTTATCTTATAGAACTCAAGGTCTCCGTGCTGGGCAAACAGGTTTTGCAGCTGTTTGAGCTAAGATTTCCAAGTTATTCACATAATGAAAACCTATACTTTGTTTCCGTCGAGTTCCCCATTCAAATGCATGTAACAGTGAGAAACGCACTGTCTTGGCGAAAGAAAGCGTTTTTGTACAACTTCATAGAAATAGCTGTAACTTTTGATAGAAGACTCGGATACACATGTTTATGGCTTTATCTTATAGAACTCAAGGTCTTCGTGCTGGGCAAACAGGTTTTGCAGCTGTTTGAGCTAAGATTTCCAAGTTATTCACATAATGAAAACCTATACTTTGTTTCGGTCGAGTTCCCCATTCAAATGCATGTAACAGTGAGAAACGTACTGTCTTGGCGAAAGAAAGCGTTTTTGTACAACTTCATATAAATAGCTGTAACTTTTGATAGAAGACTCGGATACACATGTTTATGGCTTTATCTTATAGAACTCAAGGTCTCCGTGCTGGGCAAACAGGTTTTGCAGCTGTTTGAGCTAAGATTTCCAAGTTATTCACATAATGAAAACCTATACTTTGTTTCGGTCGAGTTCCCCATTCAAATGCATGTAACAGTGAGAAACGCACTGTCTTGGCGAAAGAAAGCGTTTTTGTACAACTTCATATAAATAGCTGTAACTTTTGATAGAAGACTCGGATACACATGTTTATGGCTTTATCTTATAGAACTCAAGGTCTTCGTGCTGGGCAAACAGGTTTTGCAGCTGTTTGAGCTAAGATTTCCAAGTTATTCACATAATGAAAACCTATACTTTGTTTCGGTCGAGTTCCCCATTCAAATGCATGTAACAGTGAGAAACGCACTGTCTTGGCGAAAGAAAGCGTTTTTGTACAACTTCATAGAAATAGCTGTAACTTTTGATAGAAGACTCAGACAAACATGTTTATGGCCTTATATTATAGAACTCAAGGTCTCCGTGCTGGGCAAACAGCTTTTGCAGCTGTTTGAGCTAAGATTTCCAAGTTATTCACATAATGAAAACCTATACTTTGTTTCGGTCGAGTTCCCCATTCAAATGCATGTAACAGTGAGAAACGCACTGTCTTGGCGAAAGAAAGCGTTTTTGTACAACTTCATATAAATAGCTGTAACTTTTGATAGAAGACTCGGATACACATGTTTATAGCTTTATCTTATAGAACTCAAGGTCTTCGTGCTGGGCAAACAGGTTTTGCAGCTGTTTGAGCTAAGATTTCCAAGTTATTCACATAATGAAAACCTATACTTTGTTTCGGTCGAGTTCCCCATTCAAATGCATGTAACAGTGAGAAACGCACTGTCTTGGCGAAAGAAAGCGTTTTTGTACAACTTCATATAAATAGCTGTAACTTTTGATAGAAGACTCGGATACACATGTTTATGGCTTTATCTTATAGAACTCAAGGTCTCCGTGCTGGGCAAACAGGTTTTGCAGCTGTTTGAGCTAAGATTTCCAAGTTATTCACATAATGAAAACCTATACTTTGTTTCGGTCGAGTTCCCCATTCAAATGCATGTAACAGTGAGAAACGCACTGTCTTGGCGAAAGAAAGCGTTTTTGTACAACTTCATATAAATAGCTGTAACTTTTGATAGAAGACTCGGATACACATGTTTATGGCTTTATATTATAGAACTCAAGGTCTCCGTGCTGGGCAAACAGGTTTTGCAGCTGTTTGAGCTAAGATTTCCAAGTTATTCACATAATGAAAACCTATACTTTGTTTCGGTCGAGTTCCCCATTCAAATGCATGTAACAGTGAGAAACGCACTGTCTTGGCGAAAGAAAGCGTTTTTGTACAACTTCATATAAATAGCTGTAACTTTTGATAGAAGACTCGGATACACATGTTTATGGCTTTATCTTATAGAACTCAAGGTCTCCGTGCTGGGCAAACAGGTTTTGCAGCTGTTTGAGCTAAGATTTCCAAGTTATTCACATAATGAAAACCTATACTTTGTTTCGGTCGAGTTCCCCATTCAAATGCATGTAACAGTGAGAAACGCACTGTCTTGGCGAAAGAAAGCGTTTTTGTACAACTTCATAGAAATAGCTGTAACTTTTGATAGAAGACTCAGACAAACATGTTTATGGCCTTATATTATAGAACTCAAGGTCTCCGTGCTGGGAAAACAGGTTTTGCAGCTGTTTGAGCTAAGATTTCCAAGTTATTCACATAATGAAAACCTATACTTTGTTTCGGTCGAGTTCCCCATTCAAATGCATGTAACAGTGAGAAACGCACTGTCTTGGCGAAAGAAAGCGTTTTTGTACAACTTCATATAAATAGCTGTAACTTTTGATAGAAGACTCGGATACACATGTTTATGGCTTTATCTTATAGAACTCAAGGTCTTCCTGTTGGGCAAACAGGTTTTGCAGCTGTTTGAGCTAAGATTTTCAAGTTATTCACATAATGAAAACCTATACTTTGTTTCGGTCGAGTTCCCCATTCAAATGCATGTAACAGTGAGAAACGCACTGTCTTGGCGAAAGAAAGCGTTTTTGTACAACTTCATATAAATAGCTGTAACTTTTGATAGAAGACTCGGATACACATGTTTATGGCTTTATCTTATAGAACTCAAGGTCTCCGTGCTGGGCAAACAGGTTTTGCAGCTGTTTGAGCTAAGATTTCCAAGTTATTCACATAATGAAAACCTATACTTTGTTTCGGTCGAGTTCCCCATTCAAATGCATGTAACAGTGAGAAACGCACTGTCTTGGCGAAAGAAAGCGTTTTTGTACAACTTCATATAAATAGCTGTAACTTTTGATAGAAGACTCGGATACACATGTTTATGGCTTTATATTATAGAACTCAAGGTCTCCGTGCTGGGCAAACAGGTTTTGCAGCTGTTTGAGCTAAGATTTCCAAGTTATTCACATAATGAAAACCTATACTTTGTTTCGGTCGAGTTCCCCATTCAAATGCATGTAACAGTGAGAAACGCACTGTCTTGGCGAAAGAAAGCGTTTTTGTACAACTTCATAGAAATAGCTGTAACTTTTGATAGAAGACTCAGACAAACATGTTTATGGCCTTATATTATAGAACTCAAGGTCTCCGTGCTGGGAAAACAGGTTTTGCAGCTGTTTGAGCTAAGATTTCCAAGTTATTCACATAATGAAAACCTATACTTTGTTTCGGTTGAGTTCCCCATTCAAATGCATGTAACAGTGAGAAACGCACTGTCTTGGCGAAAGAAAGCGTTTTTGTACAACTTCATAGAAATAGCTGTAACTTTTGATAGAAGACTCAGACAAACATGTTTATGGCCTTATATTATAGAACTCAAGGTGTCCGTGCTGGGAAAACAGGTTTTGCAGCTGTTTGAGCTAAGATTTCCAAGTTATTCACATAATGAAAACCTATACTTTGTTTCGGTCGAGTTCCCCATTCAAATGCATGTAACAGTGAGAAACGCACTGTCTTGGCGAAAGAAAGCGTTTTTGTACAACTTCATAGAAATAGCTGTAACTTTTGATAGAAGACTCAGACAAACATGTTTATGGCCTTATATTATAGAACTCAAGGTCTCCGTGCTGGGAAAACAGGTTTTGCAGCTGTTTGAGCTAAGATTTCCAAGTTATTCACATAATGAAAACCTATACTTTGTTTCGGTCGAGTTCCCCATTCAAATGCATGTAACAGTGAGAAACGCACTGTCTTGGCGAAAGAAAGCGTTTTTGTACAACTTCATATAAATAGCTGTAACTTTTGATAGAAGACTCGGATACACATGTTTATGGCTTTATCTTATAGAACTCAAGGTCTCCGTGCTGGGCAAACAGGTTTTGCAGCTGTTTGAGCTAAGATTTCCAAGTTATTCACATAATGAAAACCTATACTTTGTTTCGGTCGAGTTCCCCATTCAAATGCATGTAACAGTGAGAAACGCACTGTCTTGGCGAAAGAAAGCGTTTTTGTACAACTTCATATAAATAGCTGTAACTTTTGATAGAAGACTCGGATACACATGTTTATGGCTTTATCTTATAGAACTCAAGGTCTCCGTGCTGGGCAAACAGGTTTTGCAGCTGTTTGAGCTAAGATTTCCAAGTTATTCACATAATGAAAACCTATACTTTGTTTCGGTCGAGTTCCCCATTCAAATGCATGTAACAGTGAGAAACGCACTGTCTTGGCGAAAGAAAGCTATTTTGTACAACTTCATAGAAATAGCTGTAACTTTTGATAGAAGACTCAGACAAACATGTTTATGGCCTTATATTATAGAACTCAAGGTCTCCGTGCTGGGAAAACAGGTTTTGCAGCTGTTTGAGCTAAGATTTCCAAGTTATTCACATAATGAAAACCTATACTTTGTTTCGGTTGAGTTCCCCATTCAAATGCATGTAACAGTGAGAAACGCACTGTCTTGGCGAAAGAAAGCGTTTTTGTACAACTTCATAGAAATAGCTGTAACTTTTGATAGAAGACTCAGACAAACATGTTTATGGCCTTATATTATAGAACTCAAGGTGTCCGTGCTGGGAAAACAGGTTTTGCAGCTGTTTGAGCTAAGATTTCCAAGTTATTCACATAATGAAAACTTATACTTTGTTTCGGTCGAGTTCCCCATTCAAATGCATGTAACAGTGAGAAACGCACTGTCTTGGCGAAAGAAAGCGTTTTTGTACAACTTCATATAAATAGCTGTAACTTTTGATAGAAGACTCGGATACACATGTTTATGGCTTTATATTATAGAACTCAAGGTCTCCGTGCTGGGCAAACAGGTTTTGCAGCTGTTTGAGCTAAGATTTCCAAGTTATTCACATAATGAAAACCTATACTTTGTTTCGGTCGAGTTCCCCATTCAAATGCATGTAACAGTGAGAAACGCACTGTCTTGGCGAAAGAAAGCGTTTTTGTACAACTTCATAGAAATAGCTGTAACTTTTGATAGAAGACTCAGACAAACATGTTTATGGCCTTATATTATAGAACTCAAGGTCTCCGTGCTGGGAAAACAGGTTTTGCAGCTGTTTGAGCTAAGATTTCCAAGTTATTCACATAATGAAAACCTATACTTTGTTTCGGTTGAGTTCCCCATTCAAATGCATGTAACAGTGAGAAACGCACTGTCTTGGCGAAAGAAAGCGTTTTTGTACAACTTCATATAAATAGCTGTAACTTTTGATAGAAGACTCGGATACACATGTTTATGGCTTTATCTTATAGAACTCAAGGTCTCCGTGCTGGGCAAACAGGTTTTGCAGCTGTTTGAGCTAAGATTTCCAAGTTATTCACATAATGAAAACCTATACTTTGTTTCGGTCGAGTTCCCCATTCAAATGCATGTAACAGTGAGAAACGCACTGTCTTGGCGAAAGAAAGCGTTTTTGTACAACTTCATAGAAATAGCTGTAACTTTTGATAGAAGACTCAGACAAACATGTTTATGGCCTTATATTATAGAACTCAAGGTCTCCGTGCTGGGAAAACAGGTTTTGCAGCTGTTTGAGCTAAGATTTCCAAGTTATTCACATAATGAAAACCTATACTTTGTTTCGGTTGAGTTCCCCATTCAAATGCATGTAACAGTGAGAAACGCACTGTCTTGGCGAAAGAAAGCGTTTTTGTACAACTTCATAGAAATAGCTGTAACTTTTGATAGAAGACTCAGACAAACATGTTTATGGCCTTATATTATAGAACTCAAGGTGTCCGTGCTGGGAAAACAGGTTTTGCAGCTGTTTGAGCTAAGATTTCCAAGTTATTCACATAATGAAAACTTATACTTTGTTTCGGTCGAGTTCCCCATTCAAATGCATGTAACAGTGAGAAACGCACTGTCTTGGCGAAAGAAAGCGTTTTTGTACAACTTCATAGAAATAGCTGTAACTTTTGATAGAAGACTCAGACAAACATGTTTATGGCCTTATATTATAGAACTCAAGGTCTCCGTGCTGGGAAAACAGGTTTTGCAGCTGTTTGAGCTAAGATTTCCAAGTTATTCACATAATGAAAACTTATACTTTGTTTCGGTCGAGTTCCCCATTCAAATGCATGTAACAGTGAGAAACGCACTGTCTTGGCGAAAGAAAGCGTTTTTGTACAACTTCATATAAATAGCTGTAACTTTTGATAGAAGACTCGGATACACATGTTTATGGCTTTATCTTATAGAACTCAAGGTCTCCGTGCTGGGCAAACAGGTTTTGCAGCTGTTTGAGCTAAGATTTCCAAGTTATTCACATAATGAAAACCTATACTTTGTTTCGGTCGAGTTCCCCATTCAAATGCATGTAACAGTGAGAAACGCACTGTCTTGGCGAAAGAAAGCGTTTTTGTACAACTTCATAGAAATAGCTGTAACTTTTGATAGAAGACTCAGACAAACATGTTTATGGCCTTATATTATAGAACTCAAGGTCTCCGTGCTGGGAAAACAGGTTTTGCAGCTGTTTGAGCTAAGATTTCCAAGTTATTCACATAATGAAAACCTATACTTTGTTTCGGTCGAGTTCCCCATTCAAATGCATGTAACAGTGAGAAACGCACTGTCTTGGCGAAAGAAAGCGTTTTTGTACAACTTCATATAAATAGCTGTAACTTTTGATAGAAGACTCGGATACACATGTTTATGGCTTTATCTTATAGAACTCAAGGTCTCCGTGCTGGGCAAACAGGTTTTGCAGCTGTTTGAGCTAAGATTTCCAAGTTATTCACATAATGAAAACCTATACTTTGTTTCGGTCGAGTTCCCCATTCAAATGCATGTAACAGTGAGAAACGCACTGTCTTGGCGAAAGAAAGCGTTTTTGTACAACTTCATAGAAATAGCTGTAACTTTTGATAGAAGACTCAGACAAACATGTTTATGGCTTTATCTTATAGAACTCAAGGTCTCCGTGCTGGGCAAACAGGTTTTGCAGCTGTTTGAGCTAAGATTTCCAAGTTATTCACATAATGAAAACCTATACTTTGTTTCGGTCGAGTTCCCCATTCAAATGCATGTAACAGTGAGAAACGCACTGTCTTGGCGAAAGAAAGCGTTTTTGTACAACTTCATATAAATAGCTGTAACTTTTGATAGAAGACTCGGATACACATGTTTATGGCTTTATCTTATAGAACTCAAGGTCTCCGTGCTGGGCAAACAGGTTTTGCAGCTGTTTGAGCTAAGATTTCCAAGTTATTCACATAATGAAAACCTATACTTTGTTTCGGTCGAGTTCCCCATTCAAATGCATGTAACAGTGAGAAACGCACTGTCTTGGCGAAAGAAAGCGTTTTTGTACAACTTCATAGAAATAGCTGTAACTTTTGATAGAAGACTCAGACAAACATGTTTATGGCTTTATCTTATAGAACTCAAGGTCTCCGTGCTGGGCAAACAGGTTTTGCAGCTGTTTGAGCTAAGATTTCCAAGTTATTCACATAATGAAAACCTATACTTTGTTTCGGTCGAGTTCCCCATTCAAATGCATGTAACAGTGAGAAACGCACTGTCTTGGCGAAAGAAAGCGTTTTTGTACAACTTCATATAAATAGCTGTAACTTTTGATAGAAGACTCGGATACACATGTTTATGGCTTTATCTTATAGAACTCAAGGTCTCCGTGCTGGGCAAACAGGTTTTGCAGCTGTTTGAGCTAAGATTTCCAAGTTATTCACATAATGAAAACCTATACTTTGTTTCGGTCGAGTTCCCCATTCAAATGCATGTAACAGTGAGAAACGCACTGTCTTGGCGAAAGAAAGCGTTTTTGTACAACTTCATATAAATAGCTGTAACTTTTGATAGAAGACTCGGATACACATGTTTATGGCTTTATATTATAGAACTCAAGGTCTCCGTGCTGGGCAAACAGGTTTTGCAGCTGTTTGAGCTAAGATTTCCAAGTTATTCACATAATGAAAACCTATACTTTGTTTCGGTCGAGTTCCCCATTCAAATGCATGTAACAGTGAGAAACGCACTGTCTTGGCGAAAGAAAGCGTTTTTGTACAACTTCATATAAATAGCTGTAACTTTTGATAGAAGACTCGGATACACATGTTTATGGCTTTATCTTATAGAACTCAAGGTCTCCGTGCTGGGCAAACAGGTTTTGCAGCTGTTTGAGCTAAGATTTCCAAGTTATTCACATAATGAAAACCTATACTTTGTTTCGGTCGAGTTCCCCATTCAAATGCATGTAACAGTGAGAAACGCACTGTCTTGGCGAAAGAAAGCGTTTTTGTACAACTTCATAGAAATAGCTGTAACTTTTGATAGAAGACTCAGACAAACATGTTTATGGCCTTATATTATAGAACTCAAGGTCTCCGTGCTGGGAAAACAGGTTTTGCAGCTGTTTGAGCTAAGATTTCCAAGTTATTCACATAATGAAAACCTATACTTTGTTTCGGTCGAGTTCCCCATTCAAATGCATGTAACAGTGAGAAACGCACTGTCTTGGCGAAAGAAAGCGTTTTTGTACAACTTCATAGAAATAGCTGTAACTTTTGATAGAAGACTCAGACAAACATGTTTATGGCCTTATATTATAGAACTCAAGGTGTCCGTGCTGGGAAAACAGGTTTTGCAGCTGTTTGAGCTAAGATTTCCAAGTTATTCACATAATGAAAACTTATACTTTGTTTCGGTCGAGTTCCCCATTCAAATGCATGTAACAGTGAGAAACGCACTGTCTTGGCGAAAGAAAGCGTTTTTGTACAACTTCATATAAATAGCTGTAACTTTTGATAGAAGACTCAGACAAACATGTTTATGGCCTTATATTATAGAACTCAAGGTCTCCGTGCTGGGAAAACAGGTTTTGCAGCTGTTTGAGCTAAGATTTCCAAGTTATTCACATAATGAAAACCTATACTTTGTTTCGGTCGAGTTCCCCATTCAAATGCATGTAACAGTGAGAAACGCACTGTCTTGGCGAAAGAAAGCGTTTTTGTACAACTTCATATAAATAGCTGTAACTTTTGATAGAAGACTCGGATACACATGTTTATGGCTTTATCTTATAGAACTCAAGGTCTCCGTGCTGGGCAAACAGGTTTTGCAGCTGTTTGAGCTAAGATTTCCAAGTTATTCACATAATGAAAACCTATACTTTGTTTCGGTCGAGTTCCCCATTCAAATGCATGTAACAGTGAGAAACGCACTGTCTTGGCGAAAGAAAGCGTTTTTGTACAACTTCATATAAATAGCTGTAACTTTTGATAGAAGACTCGGATACACATGTTTATGGCTTTATATTATAGAACTCAAGGTCTCCGTGCTGGGCAAACAGGTTTTGCAGCTGTTTGAGCTAAGATTTCCAAGTTATTCACATAATGAAAACCTATACTTTGTTTCGGTCGAGTTCCCCATTCAAATGCATGTAACAGTGAGAAACGCACTGTCTTGGCGAAAGAAAGCGTTTTTGTACAACTTCATATAAATAGCTGTAACTTTTGATAGAAGACTCGGATACACATGTTTATGGCTTTATCTTATAGAACTCAAGGTCTCCGTGCTGGGCAAACAGGTTTTGCAGCTGTTTGAGCTAAGATTTCCAAGTTATTCACATAATGAAAACCTATACTTTGTTTCGGTCGAGTTCCCCATTCAAATGCATGTAACAGTGAGAAACGCACTGTCTTGGCGAAAGAAAGCGTTTTTGTACAACTTCATAGAAATAGCTGTAACTTTTGATAGAAGACTCAGACAAACATGTTTATGGCTTTATCTTATAGAACTCAAGGTCTCCGTGCTGGGCAAACAGGTTTTGCAGCTGTTTGAGCTAAGATTTCCAAGTTATTCACATAATGAAAACCTATACTTTGTTTCGGTCGAGTTCCCCATTCAAATGCATGTAACAGTGAGAAACGCACTGTCTTGGCGAAAGAAAGCGTTTTTGTACAACTTCATATAAATAGCTGTAACTTTTGATAGAAGACTCAGACAAACATGTTTATGGCTTTATCTTATAGAACTCAAGGTTTCCGTGCTGGGAAAACAGGTTTTGCAGCTGTTTGAGCTAAGATTTCCAAGTTATTCACATAATGAAAACCTATACTTTGTTTCGGTCGAGTTCCCCATTCAAATGCATGTAACAGTGAGAAACGCACTGTCTTGGCGAAAGAAAGCGTTTTTGTACAACTTCATAGAAATAGCTGTAACTTTTGATAGAAGACTCAGACAAACATGTTTATGGCCTTATATTATAGAACTCAAGGTCTCCGTGCTGGGAAAACAGGTTTTGCAGCTGTTTGAGCTAAGATTTCCAAGTTATTCACATAATGAAAACTTATACTTTGTTTCGGTCGAGTTCCCCATTCAAATGCATGTAACAGTGAGAAACGCACTGTCTTGGCGAAAGAAAGCGTTTTTGTACAACTTCATATAAATAGCTGTAACTTTTGATAGAAGACTCGGATACACATGTTTATGGCTTTATCTTATAGAACTCAAGGTCTCCGTGCTGGGCAAACAGGTTTTGCAGCTGTTTGAGCTAAGATTTCCAAGTTATTCACATAATGAAAACCTATACTTTGTTTCGGTCGAGTTCCCCATTCAAATGCATGTAACAGTGAGAAACGCACTGTCTTGGCGAAAGAAAGCGTTTTTGTACAACTTCATATATATAGTTGTAACTTTTGATAGAAGATTCAGACTCACATATTTATGGCTTTATCTTATAGAATTCAATATCCCCGTGCTGGGCAAACAGGTTTTGCAGCTGTTTGAGCTAAGATTTTTAAGTTATTCACATAATGAAAACCTATACTTTCTTTCGTGCGAGTTCCCTTATTCAAATGCATGTAATAGCGAGAAACGCACTGTCTTGGCGAAAGAAAGCGTTTTTGTACAACTTCATATAGATAGGTGTAACTTTTGATAGACGACTCAGGCACACATGTTTATGGCTTCATCATATAGAATTCAATTTCCCCGTGCTGGGCAAAAAGGTTTTGCAGCTGTTTGAGCTAGGATTTTCAAGTTATTCACATAATGAAAACCTATACTTTGTGTCGGGCGAGAACTCCATTCAAATGCATGTAATAGCGAGAAACGCACTAACATGGTGAAATAAAGCGTTTTTCATGGTCTTCATAAAGACAGCTGTAACTTTTGATAGAAGACTCAGAAATACATATTTATGGCTTTTTCTTATAGAATTCAATATCCCCGTGCTGGGCAAACAAGTTTTGCAGCTGTTTGAGCTAAGATTTTCAATTTATTCACATAATGAAAACCTATACTTTGTTTCGTGCGAGTTCCCCATTCAAATGCATGTAATCGTCAGAAACATACGGTCTTGGCTAAATAAAGCGTTTTTGCACAACTTCATATAAATCGGTGTAACTTTTGATAGACGACTCAGACACACATGTTTATGGCTTCATCTTATAGAATTCAATATCCCTGTGTTGAGCAAACAGGTTTTGCAGCTGTTTGAGCTAAGATTTGAAAGTTATTCACATAATGAAAACCTATACTTTGTTTCGGGCGAATTCCCCATTCAAATGCATGTAATAGTCAGAAACGCACTGTCTTGACGAAATAAAGCGTTTTTGTACAACTTCATGAAGACAGCTGTAACTTTTGATAGCAGACTCAGACATACGTATTCATGGCTTTATCATATAGAATTCAATATCCCCGTGTTGAGCAAACAGGTTTTGCAGCTGTGTGAGCTAAGATTTTCAAGTTATTCACATAATGAATACCTATACTTTGTTTCAGGTGAGTTCCCCATTCAAATGCATGTAATCGTCAGAAACGCACTGTCTTGGCGAAATAAAGCCTTTTTGTACAACTTCATGAAGACAGCTGTAATTTTTGATAGAAGGCTCAGACACACATATTTATGGCTTTATCTTATAGAATTCAATATCCCCGTGCTGGGCAAACAGGTTTTTCAGCTGTTTGAGCTAAGATTTTCAAGTTATTCACATAATGAAAACTACTTTGTGTCGGGCGAGAACTCCATTCAAATGCATGTAATAGCGAGAAATGCACTAACGTGGTGAATTAAAGCCTTTTTAATGGTTTTCATAAAGACAGATGTAACTTTTGATAGAAGACTCAGATATACATATTTATGGCTTTATCTTATAGAATTCAATATCCCCGTGCTGGGCAAACAGGTTTTGCAGCTGTTTGAGCTAAGATGGTTAAGTTATTCACATAATGAAAACATATACTTTGTTTCAGGCGAGTTCCCCATTCAAATGCATGTAATCGTCAGAGACGCCCTGTCTTGGCGAAATAAAGCCTTTTTGTAAAACTTCATGAAGACAGCTGTAGTTTTTGATAGAAGGCTCAGACACACATATTTATGGCTTCATGTTATAGAATTCAATATCCCCGTGCTGGGCAAACAGGTTTTTGCAGCTGTTTGAGTTAAGATTTTCAATTTATTCACATAATGAATACCTATACTTTGTTTCAGGCGAGTTCCCCATTCAAATGCATGTAATCGTCAGAAACGCACTGTCTTGGCGAAAGAAAGCGTTTTTGTACAACTTCATATAGAGAGCTGTAACTTTTGATAGAAGGCTCAGACACACATATTTATGGCTTCATATTATAGAATTCAATATCCCCGTGCTGGGCAAACAGGTTTTGCAGCTGTTTGAGCTAAGATGGTTAAGTTATTCACATAATGAAAACCTATACTTTGTTTCAGGCGAGTTCCCCATTCAAATGCATGTAATCGTCAGAGACGCCCTGTCTTGGCGAAATAAAGCGTTTTTGTAAAACTTCATGAAGACAGCTGAAGTTTTTGATAGAAGGCTCAGACACACATATTTATGGCTTCATGTTATAGAATTCAATTTCCCCGTGCTGGGCAAACAGGTTTTGCAGCTGTTTGAGCTAAGATTTTCAATTTATTCACATAATGAAAACCTATACTTTGTGTCGGGCGAGAACTCCATTCAAATGCATGTAATAGCGAGAAACGCACTAACGTGGTGAAATAAAGCGTTTTTCATGTTCTTCTTAAAGACAGCTTTAGTTTTTGATATAAGGCTCAGATATACATATTTATCGCTTTATCTTATAGAATTCAATATCCCCGTGCTGGGCAAACTGGTTTTGCAGCTGTTTGAGCTAAGATTTCCAAGTTATTCACATAATGAAAACCTATACTTTGTGTCAGGCGAGTTCCCCATTCAAATGCATGTAATAGCGAGAAACGCACTAACGTGGTGAAATAAATCGTTTTTAATGGTCTTCATAAAGAAGGCTGTAACTTTTGATAGAAGACTCAGAAATACATATTTATGGCTTTATCTTATAGAATTCAATATCCCCGTGCTGGGCAAACAGGTTTTGCAGCTGTTTGAGCTAAGATTTTCAAGTTATTCACAAAATGAAAACTACTTTGTGTCGGGCGAGAACTCCATTCAAGTGCATGTAATAGCGAGAAACGCACTAAGGTGGTGAAATAAAGCGTTTTTAATGGTCTTCATAAAGAAGGCTGTAACTTTTGATAGAAGACTCAGAAATACATGTTTATGGCTTTATCTTATAGAATTCAATATCCCCGTGCTGGGCAAACAGGTTTTGCAGCTGTTTGAGTTAAGATTTTCAGGTTATTCACCTAATGAAAACCTATACTTTGCTTCAGGCGAGTTCCCCATTCAAAATGCATGTAATCGTGAGAAACGCACTGTCTTGGCGAAATAAAACCTTTTTGTACAACTTAGTGAAGACAGCTGTAATTTTTGATAGAAGTTTCAGACACACATATTTATGGCTTTATCTTATAGAAATCAATATCCCCGTGCTGGGCAAACAGGTTTTTGCAGCTGTTTGAGCTAAGATTTTAAAGTTATTCACATAATGAAAACCTATACTTTGTTTCAGGCGAGTTCCCCATTCAAATGCATGTAATAGTCAGAAACCCACTGTCTTGACAAAATAAAGCGTCTTTGTACAAATTCATATAAATAGCTGTAACTTTTGATAGAAGATTCAGATATACGTATTCATGGCTTTATCTTATAGAATTCAATATCCCCGTGCTGGGCAAACAGGTTTTTGCAGCTGTTTGAGTTAAGATTTTCAATTTATTCACATAATGAATACCTATACTTTGTTTCAGGCAAGTTCCCCATTCAAATGCATGTAATCGTCAGAAACGCACTGTCTTGGCGAAATAAAGCCTTTTTGTAAAACTTCATAAAGACAGCTGTAACTTTTGATAGAAGACTCAGATATACATATTTATGGATTTTTCTTATAGAATTCAATATCCCCGTGCTGGGCAAACAGGTTTTTGCAGCTGTTTGAGTTAAGATTTTCAATTTATTCACATAATGAATACCTATACTTTGTTTCAGGCAAGTTCCCCATTCAAATGCATGTAATTGTCAGAAACGCACTGTCTTGGCGAAATAAAGCCTTTTTGTAAAACTTCATGAAGACAGCTGTAGTTTTTGATAGAAGGCTCAGACACACATATTTATGGCTTTATCTTATAGAACTCAATATCCCCGTGCTGGGCAAACAGGTTTTGCAGCTGTTTGAGTTAAGATTTTCAATTTATTCACATAATGAATACCTATACTTTGTGTCAGGCGAGTTCCCCATTCAAATGCATGTAATCGTCAGAAACGCACTGTCTTGGCGAAATAAAGCCTTTTTGTACAACTTCATGAAGACAGCTTTAGTTTTTGATAGAAGTTTCAGACACACATATTTATGGCTTTATGTTGTAGACTTCAATATCCCCGTGCTGGACAAAAAAGTTTTGCAGCTGTTTGAGCTAAGCTGTTAAAGTTATTCACATAATGAAAACCTATACTATGTTTTGGGCGAGTTCGCCATTCAAATGCATGTAATAGCGAGAAACGCACTGTCTTGACGAAATAAAGCGTTTTTGTACAACTTCATATAAATAGCTGTAACTTTTGATAGAAGGCTCAGACACACATATTTATGGCTTCATCTTATAGAATTCAATATCCCCGTGCTGGGCAAACAGGCTTTGCAGCTGTTTGAGCTAAGATGTTAAAGTTATTCACATAATGAAAACCTATACTTTGTTTCAGGCGAGTTCCCCATTCAAATGCATGTAATCGTCAGAAACGCACAGTCTTGGCGAAATAAAGCCTTTTTGTAAAACTTCATGAAGACAGCTGTAGTTTTTGATAGAAGGCTCAGATATACGTGTTTATGGCTTCATCTTATAGAATTCAATATCCCCGTGCTGGGCAAACAGGTTTTGCAGCTGTTTGAGCTAAGATTTTCAAGTTATTCACATAATGAAAACCTATACTTTGTGTCGGGCGAGAACTCCATTCAAATGCATGTAATAGCGAGAAACGCACTAACGTGGTGAAATAAAGCGTTTTTAATGGTCTTCATAAAGACAGCTGTAACTTTTGATAGAAGACTCAGAAATACATATTTATGGCTTTATCTTATAGAATTCAATTTCCCCGTGCTGGGCAAACAGGTTTTGCAGCTGTTTGAGTTAAGATTTTCAAGTTATTCACATAATGAAAACCTATACTTTGTTTCGGGCGAAACAAGGAGTGCAGAATTATTAGGCAAGTTCCATTTTTGAGGAATAATATTATTATTGAACAACAACCATGTTATCAATGAACCCAAAAAACTCATTAATATCAAAGCTGAATGTTTGTGGAAGTAGTTTTTAGTTTGTTTTTAGTTTTAGCTATTTTTCGGGGATATCTGTGTGTGCAGGTGACTATTACTGTGCATAATTATTAGGCAACTTAACAAAAAACAAATATATACCCATTTCAATTATTCATTTTTAACAGTGAAACCAATATAACATCTCCACATTCACAAATATACATTTCTGACATTCAAAAACAAAACAAAAACAAATCAGCGACCAATATAGGCACCTTTCTTTGCAAGGACACTCAAAAGCCTGCCATCCATGGGTTCTGTCAGTGTTTTGATCTGTTCACCATCAACATTGCGTGCAGCAGCAACCACAGCCTCCCAGACACTGTTCAGAGAGGTGTACTGTTTTCCCTCCTTGTAAATCTCCCATTTGATGATGGACCACAGGTTCTCAATGGGGTTCAGATCAGGTGAGCAAGGTGACCATGTCATTAGTTTTTCTTCTTTTAAACCCTTTCTCGCCAGCCACGCTGTGGAGTACTTGGAAGCGTGTGATGGAGTATTGTCCTGCATGAAAATCATGTTTTTCTTGAAGGATGCAGACTTCTTCCTGTACCACTGCTTGAAGAAGGTGTCTTCCAGAAACTGGCAGTAGGACTGGGAGTTGAGCTTGACTCCATCCTCAACCCGAAAAGGCTCCACAAGCTCATCTTTGATGATACCAGCCCAAACCAGTACACCACCTCCACCTTGCTGGCGTCTGAGTCGGACTGGAGCTTTCTGCCCATTACCAATCCAGCCACGGGCCCATCCATCTGGCCCATCAAGACTCACTCTCATTTCATCAGTCCATAAAACCTTAGAAAAATCAGTCTTGAGATGTTTCTTGGCCCAGTCTTGACATTTCGGCTTGTGTGTCTTGTTCAGTGGTGGTCGTCTTTCAGCCTTTCTTACCTTGGCCATGTCTCTGAGTATTGCACACCTTGTGCTTTTGGGCACTCCAGTGATGTTGCAGCTCTGAAATATGGCCAAACTGGTGGCAAGTGGCATCTTGGCAGCTGCACGCTTGACTTTTCTCAAGCGTGGGCAGTTATTTTGCGCCTTGGTTTTTCCATACGCTTCTTGCGACCCTGTTAAATATTTTGAATGAAATGCAAAGCAACACAAGCCCTGGTGAAATGTGGATGGTATCAACGAGTAGCACAGGCTCTGGTGTAATGTGGATGGCCTCATCCAGCACCACATGCCCTGGTGTGGTGATGATGGCCTCACAGGAAGAACTGGCCCTTCTGTGTTGTTGATGTCATCAGCCAGCAACACAAGCCCTGGTGAAATGTGGATGGTTTCGGACAGCACCAAAGGGCCTGGTGAAATGTGAATGGTATTGGCCAGCACCAAAGGCCCTGGTGTAATGTGGATGGCCTCAGCCAAAAGTACAGGCCCTGGTGTGGTAAAGATGGCCTCACAGGAAGCACTGTCCCTGATGTAAAGTGTATGGCCTCAGCCAACAACAGTGGCCCTGGTGAAATGTGGATGGTATTGGCCAGAACAACAGGCCATGTTGTAATGTGAATGTCCTCAGCCAGTAGCACAGGCCCTTGTGTACTGTGGATCGCATCAGCCAGCAACACAAGCCCTGGTGAAATGTGGATGGTATCAACGAGTAGCACAGGCCCTGGTGTAATGTGGATGGCCTCATCCAGCAACACCACAGGCCCTGGTCAAATGTGGTTGTTTTCAGCCAGCAACACAGGCCCTTGGGTAATTTGGATGGCTAGCAGCACAGGCCCTGGTCTGGTGAAGATGACCTAACAGGAATCACTGGCCCTGGTGTATTTTCGATGGCATCAGCAAGCAGCACAGACCCTGGTCTAGTGAAGATGGCCTCACAGAAATCACTGGCCCTGGTGTATTGTGGATGGCATCAGCCATCAACACAGGCCCTCGTGAAATATAGGTGGCCTCAGCAGGCAACACAGTCCCTGGTGTAATGTTAATGTCCTCATCCAACCCCATGGCCCCGGTGCAATGTAGATGGCCTCAGCCAGCAGCACAGGACCTGGTGTAATGTGGATGGCATAATCTAAGAACACTGGCCCTTGTGAAATATGAATGGTATTGGTAAGCAGCACACACCCTTGTGTAATGTGGATGGCCTTAGCTTATTGTGTAATGTGAATGATATCGGCCAGCATCACAGGCCCTAATGTGGATGGCATCAACGAACATCAAAGGCCCTGGTGGGGTAAAGATGGCCTCACAGGAAGCACAGGCCCTGGTGTAATGTGGAATGTAGAAGCCGGCATCACAGTCTCTGGTGTAATGTGGATGGCCTAAGCCAACAACAGTGGCCCTGGTGAAATGTGGATGGTATTGGCCAGCACCACAGGCCTTGCTGTAATGTAGATGGCATCAGCCAGTAGCACATGCCCTTGAGTATTGTGAATGGCATCAGTCAGCAACACAGTTCCTTGGGTAATGTGGAAGGCTAGCAGCACTGTCCCTGGTGTAATGTGTATTTCGTCAGCCAACAACACTGGCCCTCTTAAATGTGGATGGTATTGGCCAACACCACAGGCCCTGGCGTAATGTGAATGTCCTCAGCCAACACCACTGGCCCTGGTGTAATTGGGATGGCATCAGCCAGTAGCACAGGCCCTTGTGTATTGTGGATCGCATCAGCCAGCAACACAAGCCCTTGTGAAATGTGGATGGTTTCGGGCTGCACCACAGGCCCTGGTTTAATGTGGATGGCATCAACGGGTAGCACAGTAGCACATTGTGTAATGTGGATCACGTCAGCCAGCAACACAGGCTATGGTGAAATGTAGGGGGTGGCTGTAGCTCAGGTGGCAGAGCAGGTCAGCCACTAATCAGAAGGTCGGTGGTTCGATCCCAGGCTGCTTCCTGGCTGCATGCCAAATATCCTTGGGCAAGATACTAACCCCGTGTTTGCCTACTGGTGGTGGCCTACTGGTGGCGCCAGTGTCCGGCAGCCTCGCCTCTGTCAGTGCGCCCCAGGGCAGCTGTGGGTACAATGTAGCTTGCCATCGCCAGTGTGTGAATGGGTGAATGACTGAATGTAGTGTGAAATGCTTTGGGGTCCTTAGGGACTAGAAAAGCGCAGGCCATTTACCATGACCTGAGACAGCAGCGCAGGCCCTGCTGTAGTGAAGTTGGCCTCAGAGGGAGCACTAGCCCTGGTGCAATGTGGATGGCCTAAGCCAGCAACACAGGCCCTTGTGTAATGTGGATGGTATCAGCCAGCACCACAGGCCCTGGTGTGGTGATGATGGCCTCACAGGAAGCACTTTCCCTGGTGAATTGTGAATGTCCTAAGCCAACAACACTGGCCCTGGTGAAATGTGGATGGTATTGGCCAGCACCACAGGCCCTGGTGTAATGTGAATGTCCTCAGCCATGACCACAGGCCCTGATGAAATGTAGTTGGCCTCAGCCATGACCACAGGCCCTGGTGAAATGTAAATGTCCTCAGCCGGTAGCACAGGCCCTGGTGTAATGTGAATGTCCTCAGCCAACACCACTGGCCCTGGTTTAATGTGGATGGCATCAACGAGTAGCACAGGCCCTTGTGTAATGTGGATCACATCAGCCATCAACACAGGCTCTGGTGAAATGTAGATGACCTCAGAAAGCAGCGTAGGCCCTGCTGTCGTGAAGTTGGCCTCAGAGGGAGCACTAGCCCTGGTGCAATGTGGATGGCCTAAGCCAGCAATACAGGCCCTGGTATGGTGACGATAGCCTCACAGGGAGCACATGCCGTGGTATAATGTGGATGGCCTCAGCCAGTAGCACAGGCCGTGTTGCAATGTGGATGGCCTCATCTACCAACACTGGCCCAGGTGAAATGTGGATGGTAATGGCCAGCACCACAGACCTTGGTGTAATGTGGATGGCCTTAGCCAACACCACTGGCCCTGGTGAAATGTGGATGACATCGGCAAGGACCAATGGCCTGGATGTAATGTGGATGGTTTCAGCCAATAGCACAGTCCCTGGTGTGGTGAAGATGGCCTCACAGGAAGCACTGTCCCTGGTGTAATTTGGATGGCCTCATCCAACAACACTGGCCCTGGTGAGATGTCGTGGTATTGGCCAGCACCACAGGCCCTGGTGTAATGTAGATGGCATCAGCCAGTAGCACAGGCCCTTGAGTATTGTGAATGGCATCAGCCAGCAACACCACTGGCCCTTGTGAAATGTGGATGGTTTCGACCATCAACACAGGCCCTTGGGTAATGTGGAAGGCTAGCAGCACAGGCCCTTGTGTAATGTGGATGGTATCAGCCAGCACCAAAGGCCCTGGTGTGGTGATAATGGCCTCACAGGGAGCACATGCCGTGGTATAATGTGGATGGCCTCAACCAGTAGCACAGGCCCTGTTGTAATGTGGATGGCCTCATCCAACAACACTGGCCCAGGTGAAATGTGGATGGTATTAGCCAGCACCACAGGCCCTGGTGTAATGTGAATGTCCTCAGCCAACACCACTGGCCCTGGTGTAATGTGGATGGTTTTGGCCAGCACGACAGGCCCTGGTGTAATGTGAATGGCCTCATCCAACAACACTGGCCCTGGTGAAATATGGATGGTATTGGCCAGCACCACAGGCCCTGGTGTAATGTGAATGTCCTCAGCCATGACCACAGGCCCTGATGAAATGTAGTTGTCCTAAGCCATGACCACAGGCCCTGGTGAAATGTAAATGTCCTCAGCCAGTAGCACAGGCCCTGTTGTAATGTGGATGGTCTCATCTAACAACTCTGTCCATGGTGAAATATGGATGGTATTGGTCAGGACCACACACCCTGGTGTAATGTGAATGGCCTTAGCCAACACCACTGGCCCTGGTGAAATGTGAATGATATCGGTCAGCACCAGAGGCCCAGGTGTAATGTGGATGGCATCAACGAGCAGCAGAGGCCCTGTGTGGCCACCCAACCAGGGGTGGCCACACAGCAATCACTGTCCCTGGTGTAATGTGGATGGTAGAAGCCGGCATCACAAGCCGTGATGTAATGTGGATGGCCTCAGCCAAAAGTACAGGCCCTCGTGTGGTGAAGATGGCCTCACAGGAAGCACTGTCCCTTGTGTAATGTGTATGGCCTCAGCCAACAAAAGTGGCCCAAGTGAAATGTGGATTATATTGGCCAGCAACACTGGTGTAATGTGAATATCCTCAGCCAGTAGTAAAGGCCCTTGTGTTTTGTGGAAAGGATCAGCCGGCAACAAAATCCCTGGTGAAATGTGCATGGCCTCATCCAGCACCACAGGCCCTGGTTTGGTGATGATTGCCACACAGGAAGAACTGTCCCTGGTGTAATGTGGATGGCCTCATCCAACAGTACAGGCCCTGGTGAAATGTCGGTAGTATTGGCCAGCACCACAGGCCCTGGTTTAATGTCGGTAGTATTGGCCAGCACCACAGGCCCTGGTTTAATGTAGATGGCATCAGCCAGTAGCACAGGCCCTTGAGTATTGTGAATGGCATCAGCCAGCAACACCACTGGCCCTTGTGAAATGTGGATGGTTTCGGCCAGCAACACTGGCCCTTGGGTAATGTGGAAAGCTAGCAGCACTGGCCCTTGTGTAATGTGGATGGTATCAGCCAGCACCACAGGGACTGGTGTGGTGATGATGGCCTCAGAGGAAGCACTGTCCCTGGTGTAATTTGGATGGCCTCATCAAACAACACTGGCCCTGGTGAAATGTGGATGGTATTAGCCAGCACCACAGGCCCTGGTGTAATGTGAATGTCCTCAGCCAGAAGCACAGGCCCTTGTGTATTGTGGATCACATCAGCCAGCAACACAAGCCCTGGTGAAATGTGGTTTGTATCAACGAGTAGCACAGACCCTGCTGTAATGTCGATGGCCTCAGCCAGCACCACAGGCCCTGGTTTGGTGATGATGGCATCACAGGAAGCACTGGCCCTGGTGTAATGTGGATGGCATTGGCCAGCACCACAGGCCCTGGTGTGATGATGATGGCCTGACAGGAAGCACTGTCCCTGTTGTAATGCGGATGGCCTCAGCCAAAAGTACAGGCCCTGGTGTGGTGAAGATCGCCTCACAAGAAGCACCTTCCCTGATGTAAAGTGTATGGCCACAGCCAACAACAGTGGCCCTGGTGAAATGTGGATGGTATTGGCCTGCACAACAGGCCATGTTGTAATGTGAATGTCCTCAGCCAGTAGCACAGGCCCTTGTGTACTGTGGATCGCATCAGCCAGCAACACAAGCCCTGATGAAATGTGGATGGTATCAACCAGTAGCACAGGCCTTGGTGTAATGTGGATGGCCTCATCCAGCAATACCACAGGCCCTGGTGAAATGTGGTTGTTTTCGGCCAGCAACACAGGCCCTTGGGTAATTTGGATGGCTAGCAGCACAGGCCCTGGTCTGGTGAAGATGGCCTCACAGGAATCACTGGCCCTGGTGTAATTTTGATGGCATCAGCAAGCAGCGCAGAACCTGGTCTAGTGAAGATGGCCTCAGAGAAATCACTGGCCCTGGTGTATTGTGGATGGCATTGCCATCAACACAGGCCCTCGTGAAATATAGGTGGCCTCAGCAGGCAGCACAGGCCCTACTGCAATGTGAATGGCCTCAGCCAGCAACACAGTCCCTGGTGTAATGTTAATGTCCTCATTCAACCCCATGGCCCCGGTGCAATGTGGATGGCCTCAGCCAGCAGCACAGTCTCTGGTGTAATGTGGATGGCCTAAGCCAACAACAGTGGCCCTGGTGTAATGGGGATGACATCAGGCAGTAGCACAGGCCGTTGTGTATTGTGGATCGCATCAGCCAGCAACACAAACCCAGATGAAATGTGGATGGTTTCGGAAAGCACAAAAGGGCCTGGTGACATGTGGATTGTTTCGGCCTGCACCACAGGCCCTGGTGTAATGTGAATGTCCTCAGCCATGACCACAGGCCCTGGTGAAATGTAAATGTCCTCATCCAGTAGCACAGACCCTGTTGTAATGTGGATGGCCTCAGACAGCAGCCAGGCCTTGGTGAAATGTAGATGGCCTCAGCCGGCAACATGCGCTCTGGTTAAATGTAATCTGCCTCAGCCAGTAGCACAGGCCCTGTTGTCGTGAAGATGGCCTCACAGGAAGCACTGTCCCTGGTGTAATGTGTATTTCCTCAGCAAAAACCACTGGCCCTGATGGTATTGGCCAGCACAACAGGCCCTGGTGTAATGTAGATGGCATCAGCCAGCAACACCACTGGCCCTTGTGAAATGTGGATGGTTTCGGCCAGCAACACAGGCCCTTGGGTAATGTGGAAGGCTAGCAGCACTGGCCCTTGTGTAATGTGGATGGTATCAGCAAACAACAATGGCCCTGGTGAAATGTCGGTGGTATTGGCCAGCACCACAGGCCCTGGTGTAATGTAGATGGCATCAACGAGGAGCACAGGCCCTGGTGTAATGTTGATGGCATCATCCAGCACCACAGGCCCTGGTGTGGTGAAGATGGCCTCACAGGGAGCACTGTCCCTTGTGTAACGTGTATGGCCTCAGCCAACAACAGTGGCCCTGGTGAAATGTGGATTATATTGGCCAGCACCACAGACCCTGGTGTAATGTGAATATCCTCAGCCAGTAGTAAAGGCCCTTGTGTTTTGTGGAACGCATCAGCCAGCAACACAATCCCTGGTGAAATGTGGATGACCTCATCCAGCACCACAGGCCCTGGTTTGGTGATGATTGCCACCTAGGAAGACCTGTACCTGGTGTAATGTGGATGGCCTTATCCAACAGTACAGGTCCTGGTTTAATGTAGATGGCATCAGCCAGTAGCAAAGGCCCTTTAGTATTGTGAATGGCATCAGCCAGCAACACCACTGGCCCTTGTGAAATGTGGATGGTTTCGGCCAGCAACACAGGCACTTGGGTTATGTGGAAGGCTAGCAGCAATGGCCCTTGTGTAATGTGGATGGTATCAGCTAGCACCACAGGCCCTGGTGTGGTGATGATGGCTTCACAGGAAGCACTGTCCCTGGTGTAATTTGGATGGCCTCATCCAACAACACTGGCCCAGGTGAAATGTGGATGGTATTGGCCAGCACCACAGGCCTTGGTGTAATGTGGATGGTATTGGCCAGCACCACAGGCCCTGGTGTAATGCGAATGGCCTCATCCAACAACACAGGCCCTTGGGAAATGTGGATGGTATTGGCCAGCACAACAGGCCTTGGTGTAATGTGATTGTCCTAGGCCAGAAGCACAGGCCCTTGAGTATTGTGGATCGCATCAGCCAGCAACACAAGCCCTGGTGATGTGGTTGGTATCAACGAGTAGCACAGGCCCTGGTGTAATGTGGATGGACTCGGCCATGACCACAGGCCCTGATGAAATGTAGTTGTCCTCAGCCATGACCACAGGCCCTGGTGAAATGTAAATGTCCTCAGCCAGTAGCACAGGCCCTGTTGTAATGTGGATGGCCTCATCTAACAACTCTGTCCCTGTTGAAATATGGATGGTACTGGTCAGCACCACACACCCTGGTGTAATGTGAATGGCCTTAGCCAGCACCACTGGCCCTGGTGAAATGTGCATGATATTGGTCAGCACCAGAGGCCCAGGTGTAATGTGGATGGCATCAACGAGCAGCAGAGGCCATGGTGGGGTGAAGATGGCCACACAGCAATTACTGTCCCTGGTGTAATGTGGATGGTAAAAGCCGGCATCACAGGCCGTGATGTAATGTGGATCGCCTCAGCCAGCACCACAGGCCCTGGTGTGGTGAAGATGGCCTCACAGGACGCACAGGCCATGGTGTAATGTGGATGGCCTCAGACAGCAGCCAGGCCCTGTTGTGGTGAAGATGGCCTCACAGGAAGCAATGTTGCTGGTTTAATGTGTATTTCCTCAGCCAACACCACTGGCCCTGGTGCAATGTGGATGGCCTCAGCCAGTAGCACAGGCTCTGTTGTAATGTGGATGGACTCATCTACCAACACTGGCCCAGGTGTAATGTGGATGGTAATGGCCAGCACCACAGACCTTGGTGTAATGTAGATGGCCTTAGCCAACACCACTGGCCCTGGTGAAATGTGGATGACATCAGCAAGGACCAATGGCCCTGATGTAATGTGGATGGTTTCAGCCAACAGCACAGTCCCGGGTGTGGTGAAGATGGCCTCACAGGAAGCACTGTCCCTGGTGTAATGTGGATGGCCTCAGAAAACAACACTGGCCCTGGTGAAATGTCGGTGGCATTGGCCAGCACCACAGGCCCTGGTGTAATGTAGATGACATCAACGAGGAAAACAGGCCCTGGTGTAATGTTGATGGCATCATCCAGCACCACAGGCCCTGGTGTGGTGATGATGGCCTGACAGGAAGCACTGTCCCTGGTGTAATGCGGATGGCCTCATCCAACAACAATGGCCCTGGTGAAATTTGGATGGTATTGGCCAGCACCACAGGCCGTTGTGTAATGTGGTTGGCCTCAGCCAACACCACTGGCCCTGGTGTAATGTGGATGACATCAGCCAGTATCACAGGCCCTTCTGTGTTGTGGATGTCATCAGCCAGCAACACAAGCCCTTGTGAAATGTGGATGGTTTCGGACAGCACCAAAGGGCCTTGTGAAATGTGGATGGTATTGGCCAGCACCAAAGGCCCTGGTGTAATGTGGATGGCCTCATCCAGCAACACCACAGGCCCTGGTGAAATGTGGTTGTTTTTGGCCAGCAACACAGGCACTTGGGTAATTTGGATGGCTAGCAGCACAGGCCCTGGTCTGGTGAAGATGGCCTCACAAGAATCACTGGCCCTGGTGTATTTTCGATGGCATCAGCAAGCAGCACAGACCGTGGTCTAGTGAAGATGGCCTCACAGAAATCATTGGCCCTGGTGTATTGTGGATGGCATCGGCCGTCAACACAGGCCCTCGTGAAATATAGGTAGCCTCAGCCAGCAGCACAGGCGCTACTGCAATGTGAATGGCCTCAGCCAGCAACACAGTCCCTGGTGTAATGTTAATGTCCTCATCCAACCCCATGGCCCCGGTGCAATGTGGATGGCCTCAGCCAGCAGCACAGGACCTGGTGTAATGTGGATGGCATAATCTAACAACACTGGCCCTTGTGAAATTCAAATTCAAATTCAAATTCAAATTCAAATTCAAATTTTATTTGTCACGTACACAGTCATACACAGTACGATATGTAGTGAAATGCTTGGACAACTGCTCGTGAACTAAAGAAAACAAAAAAGGAAAAGGCTATGAATAAGATAGGAAATAAATATGAAAAATTAAAAAGGGTAAATTTAACTAGGAAGGAATAAAATATAAGTTAAGGTTAAAAATGAAATAACTGTACAACACAAATTAGAATGAAGGGTAAATTTAACTGGGAAGAATAAGATAAAGATAAATATATAAATTAAAGTTGAAAATAAAATAACTGTACAACAAAATACACAATACACAATATAGAACTATATAAGAATGTATGAAGAAATCTAAATATAAATAAATATATACACAATAACAGCAGCTGTACAAGTATTAACTGGAAATGAAGAATATAGTGACCAGTGTTGTGCAAAACCAAAGTCCAGAAAGTCCAGTGTGTGTGTAAGAACCATATGTGTGTGGATGGTATTGGTAAGCACCACACACCCTGGTGTAATGTGCATGATATCGGCCAGCATAACAGGCCCTAATGTGGATGGCATCAACGAGCATCAAAGGCCCTGGTGGGGTAAAGATGGCCTCACAGGAAGCACAGTCTCTGGTGTAATGTGGATGGCCTCAGCAAACAACACTGGCCTTGGTGAAATGTCGATGGTATTGGCCAGCACCACAGGCCCTTGAGTATTGTGAATGGCATCAGCCAGCAACACAGCCCCTTGGGTAATGTGGAAGGCTAGCAGCACAGGCCCTTGGGTAATGTGGATAGTATCAGCCAGCACCACAGGCCCTGGTGTGGTTATGATGGCCTCACAGGAAGCACTGTCCCTGGTGTAATTTGGATGGCCTCATCCAACAACACTGGCCCTGGTGAAATGTGGATGGTATTGGCTAGCAGCACAGGCCCTGGTGTAACGTGAATGTCCTCAGCCAACACCATTGGCCCTGGTGTAATGTGGATGGTATTGGCTAGCAGCAAAGGCCCTGGTGTAACGTGAATTTCCTCATCCAACAACACTGGCCCTGGTGAAATGTGGATGGTATTTGCCAGCACCACAGGCCCTGGTGTAATGTGAATGTCCTCAGCCATGACCACAGGCCCTGATGAAATGTAGTTGTCCTCAGCCATGACCACAGGCCCTGGTGAAATGTAAATGTCCTCAGCCAGTAGCACAGGCCCTGTTGTAATGTGGATGGCCTCATCTAACAACTCTGTCCCTGTTGAAATATGGATGGTACTGGTCAGCACCACACACCCTGGTGTAATGTGAATGGCCTTAGCCAGCACCACTGGCCCTGGTGAAATGTGCATGATATTGGTCAGCACCAGAGGCCCAGGTGTAATGTGGATGGCATCAACGAGCAGCAGAGGCCATGGTGGGGTGAAGATGGCCACACAGCAATTACTGTCCCTGGTGTAATGTGGATGGTAAAAGCCGGCATCACAGGCCGTGATGTAATGTGGATCGCCTCAGCCAGCACCACAGGCCCTGGTGTGGTGAAGATGGCCTCACAGGACGCACAGGCCATGGTGTAATGTGGATGGCCTCAGACAGCAGCCAGGCCCTGTTGTGGTGAAGATGGCCTCACAGGAAGCAATGTTGCTGGTTTAATGTGTATTTCCTCAGCCAACACCACTGGCCCTGGTGCAATGTGGATGGCCTCAGCCAGTAGCACAGGCTCTGTTGTAATGTGGATGGACTCATCTACCAACACTGGCCCAGGTGTAATGTGGATGGTAATGGCCAGCACCACAGACCTTGGTGTAATGTAGATGGCCTTAGCCAACACCACTGGCCCTGGTGAAATGTGGATGAAATCAGCAAGGACCAATGGCCCTGATGTAATGTGGATGGTTTCAGCCAACAGCACAGTCCCGGGTGTGGTGAAGATGGCCTCACAGGAAGCACTGTCCCTGGTGTAATGTGGATGGCCTCAGAAAACAACACTGGCCCTGGTGAAATGTCGGTGGCATTGGCCAGCACCACAGGCCCTGGTGTAATGTAGATGACATCAACGAGGAAAACAGGCCCTGGTGTAATGTTGATGGCATCATCCAGCACCACAGGCCCTGGTGTGGTGATGATGGCCTGACAGGAAGCACTGTCCCTGGTGTAATGCGGATGGCCTCATCCAACAACAATGGCCCTGGTGAAATTTGGATGGTATTGGCCAGCACCACAGGCCGTTGTGTAATGTGGTTGGCCTCAGCCAACACCACTGGCCCTGGTGTAATGTGGATGACATCAGCCAGTATCACAGGCCCTTCTGTGTTGTGGATGTCATCAGCCAGCAACACAAGCCCTTGTGAAATGTGGATGGTTTCGGACAGCACCAAAGGGCCTTGTGAAATGTGGATGGTATTGGCCAGCACCAAAGGCCCTGGTGTAATGTGGATGGCCTCATCCAGCAACACCACAGGCCCTGGTGAAATGTGGTTGTTTTTGGCCAGCAACACAGGCACTTGGGTAATTTGGATGGCTAGCAGCACAGGCCCTGGTCTGGTGAAGATGGCCTCACAAGAATCACTGGCCCTGGTGTATTTTCGATGGCATCAGCAAGCAGCACAGACCGTGGTCTAGTGAAGATGGCCTCACAGAAATCATTGGCCCTGGTGTATTGTGGATGGCATCGGCCGTCAACACAGGCCCTCGTGAAATATAGGTAGCCTCAGCCAGCAGCACAGGCGCTACTGCAATGTGAATGGCCTCAGCCAGCAACACAGTCCCTGGTGTAATGTTAATGTCCTCATCCAACCCCATGGCCCCGGTGCAATGTGGATGGCCTCAGCCAGCAGCACAGGACCTGGTGTAATGTGGATGGCATAATCTAACAACACTGGCCCTTGTGAAATTCAAATTCAAATTCAAATTCAAATTCAAATTCAAATTTTATTTGTCACGTACACAGTCATACACAGTACGATATGTAGTGAAATGCTTGGACAACTGCTCGTGAACTAAAGAAAACAAAAAAGGAAAAGGCTATGAATAAGATAGGAAATAAATATGAAAAATTAAAAAGGGTAAATTTAACTAGGAAGGAATAAAATATAAGTTAAGGTTAAAAATGAAATAACTGTACAACACAAATTAGAATGAAGGGTAAATTTAACTGGGAAGAATAAGATAAAGATAAATATATAAATTAAAGTTGAAAATAAAATAACTGTACAACAAAATACACAATACACAATATAGAACTATATAAGAATGTATGAAGAAATCTAAATATAAATAAATATATACACAATAACAGCAGCTGTACAAGTATTAACCGGAAATGAAGAATATAGTGACCAGTGTTGTGCAAAACCAAAGTCCAGAAAGTCCAGTGTGTGTGTAAGAACCATATGTGTGTGGATGGTATTGGTAAGCACCACACACCCTGGTGTAATGTGCATGATATCGGCCAGCATAACAGGCCCTAATGTGGATGGCATCAACGAGCATCAAAGGCCCTGGTGGGGTAAAGATGGCCTCACAGGAAGCACAGTCTCTGGTGTAATGTGGATGGCCTCAGCAAACAACACTGGCCTTGGTGAAATGTCGATGGTATTGGCCAGCACCACAGGCCCTTGAGTATTGTGAATGGCATCAGCCAGCAACACAGCCCCTTGGGTAATGTGGAAGGCTAGCAGCACAGGCCCTTGGGTAATGTGGATAGTATCAGCCAGCACCACAGGCCCTGGTGTGGTTATGATGGCCTCACAGGAAGCACTGTCCCTGGTGTAATTTGGATGGCCTCATCCAACAACACTGGCCCTGGTGAAATGTGGATGGTATTGGCTAGCAGCACAGGCCCTGGTGTAACGTGAATGTCCTCAGCCAACACCATTGGCCCTGGTGTAATGTGGATGGTATTGGCTAGCAGCAAAGGCCCTGGTGTAACGTGAATTTCCTCATCCAACAACACTGGCCCTGGTGAAATGTGGATGGTATTTGCCAGCACCACAGGCCCTGGTGTAATGTGAATGTCCTCAGCCATGACCACAGGCCCTGATGAAATGTAGTTGGCCTCAGCCATGACCACAGGCCCTGGTGAAATGTAAATATCCTCAGCCAGCAGCACAGGCCCTGTTGTAATGTGGATGTCCTCATCTAACAACTCTGTCGCTGGTGAAATATGGATGATATTGGTCAGCACCACACACTCTGGTGAAATGTGCATGATATTGGTCAGCACCACAGGCCCAGGTGTAATGTGGATTGCATCAACGAGCAGCAGAGGCCCTGGTGTGGTGAAGATGGCCTCACAGGAAGCACTGTCCCTTGTGTAATGTGCATGGCCTAAGCCAACAACAGTGGCCCTGGTGAAATGTGGATTATATTGGGCGGCACCACAGGCCCTGGTGTAATGTGAATATCCTCAGCCAGTAGCACAGGCCCTTGTGTTTTGTGGAACGCATCAGCCAGCAACACAATCCCTGGTGAAATGTGGATGGCCTCATCCAGCACCACACACCCTGGTGTTGTGAAGATGGCCACACAGGAAGCACAGGCCATGGTGTAATGTGGACTGCCTCAGACAGCAGCCAGGCCCTGGTGAAATGTAGATGGCCTCAGCCGGCAACATGCGCTCTGGTGACATTTAGTCTGCCTCAGCCAGTAGCACAGTCCCTGTTGTGGTGAAGATGGCCTCACAGGAAGCACTGTCCCTGGTGTAATGTGGATGGCCTAAGCCAGCAATGCGGGCCCTGTTGTGGTGACGATAGCCTCACACGGAGCACATGCCGTGGTATAATATGGATGGCCTCAGCCAGTAGCACAGGCCCTGTTGTAATGGGGATGGTATTGGCCAGCACCACAGGCCCTGGTTTGGTGATGATGGCCAGACAGGAAGCACTGTGCCTGGTGCAATGCGGATGGCCTCATCCAGCAACACTGGCCCTGGTGAAATGTGGATGGTATTGGCCAGCACCACAGGCCGTTGTGTAATTTGGATGGCCTCAGCCAACACCACTGGCCCTGGTATAATGTGTATGGCATCAGCCAGTATCACAGGCCCTTCTGTGTTGTGGATGTCATCAGCCAGCAACACAAGCCCTGGTGAAATGTGGATGGCCTCAGCCAACAACACAAGCCCTGGTGAAATGTGGATGGTATTGGCTAGCACCACAGGCCGTTGTGTAATGTGGATGGCCTCAGCCAGTAGCACAGGCTTGTGTACGATCCACAGTACACAAGGGTGTACTGTGGATCGCATCAGCCAGCAACACAAGCCCTGATGAAATGTGGATGGTATCAACGAGTAGCACAGGCCCTGGTGTAATGTGGATGGCCTCATCCAGCAACACCACAGGCCCTGGTGAAATGTGGTTGTTTTCGGCCAGTAACACAGGACCTTGGGTAATTCGGATGGCTAGCAGCACAGGCCCTGGTCTAGTGAAGATGGCCTAAGAGAAATCACTGGCCCTGGTGTATTCTGGATGGCATCAGCCATCAACACAGGCCCTCGTGAAATATAGGTGGCCTCAGAGGGCATCACAGGCCCTAATGTGGATGGCATCAACGAGCATCAAAGGCCCTGGTGGGGTAAAGATGGCCTCACAGGAAGCACAGGCCCTGGTGTAATGTGGATGGTAGAAGCCGGCATCACAGTCTCTGGTGTAATGTGGATGGCCTAAGCCAACAACAGTGGCCCTGGTGTCATGGTCCCCGTACCTGCTCGGCTGGCCCTGTGTGGCTACATGTTATGTTTTGTCTTTTCTCTCTCTCCTCTCTCTCTGCTCGCTGCCTGGGCGGAGCTCATTGTGAGCTCCCGGCCTCCACCACCTGTAGGCAATCACCTGTGGCTCCTCACCTTGTTTGCTCCCGCTACTTAAGGCAGTGACTGATAGCACCTCGCCGCTGGACTATTGAATAACGCTCGTCAGTGCTACTTTAGCCTCAGCCAGTTTTGAGCTCTGTCTGTGAAAGTTCCGTGCTAACTCTTGTTCTCTGTATGCAGATTTCTCGTGCTTGGTTTGGAGACTCTGGACGCTTTTCCCGACCCTGCTCTGCACCCCTGGGAACCCTGGCCCCCTTCTCCTTCACCTGTATATAGTGCACCTGGAGTGTGTAAATAAACCTGTTTTTCTGAGATTTCAGTCTGCGCCGAGTCCTCCCTGCTCCTCCGTGACAGAATAGTCCAGCCAACCATGGACTCAGCAGACTCTGCTTCCTCGGCCCCGGCCCCGATTACCTTGGAGGAGCTACTACACCGGCACGAGCAGATGTTAGTCCGGCTCAGTGGAGAGGTGGCCGCCTTGGCTCTGGCCGTCGCCCAACAAACACCACTAGAGGCGAGCCCCCCCAAGGCGAGCCCCCCGGAGCGCCCAGCCTCTGCCTCATCTCCTCAGGTAACATCAGGCTTTGCTGCAAGCGCTGCTGCACCACCTCTCTCCTCTGTGTCTTTGGATAAGCTGTTGCCCACACCTGAGGCATTCACGGGGGAGCTGGGGAAGTGCGTGGGGTTTTTGATGCAGTGCGCTATGCATTTTCGCCAATTGCCACATGTCTTTTCTAGCGATGAGGTCAAGATCGCCTATTTCGTTCAGCTGTTACGTGACCGTGCTTTGACCTGGGCGCAGGCTCAACTTCAAGCAAACCCTGTAATTACGTATGCTGACTTCCTTTCCAAGTTTAAAGCTGTGTTTGATAAGGGCTCCAGCACAGAAGCCGCCGGTCACCGCTTACTCAACCTTAAACAAGGTAAGCGCAGCATGGCTGATTATTCTGTTGATTTTTGGACCCTGGCAGCGCAAACAAAGTGGGGGCAGGAGGCATTAAGGACCACGTTACTAAATAACATCAACGACGACCTAAAGGACGAATTAATGATGCGTGAGCTCCCTCAATCTCTGGAGGCTGTTATGTCGCTGTGTATTCAGGTGGATGATCGGCTGCGTGCGCGCCGGAGCGTGCGGAGGCACGCACCGCGGGAGCTGCGGGCAACAAGAGACCCTTCCCCCGAGTCACGAGGAGCCCGTGAGTACAGCGGGGGCGAGGAAGGAGAGCAGCCGATGCAGATAGGACGCTCCCGCCTTTCACCCGCGGAACGTCAGCGTCGGTTCTCCGCTGGTGAGTGCCTGTATTGCGGCCGTAAGGGTCACTTTATCTCCACCTGCCCGGCTCTGGCAAAAGAGCGCGCCCACCAGTAATGGAGAGGGTACTGGTGGGCGACCTGTCTGGTAAACACTCCCATCCACGTTTAACATTGCCCGCAAAGCTCACGATACAGACAGCGATTCACCCTCTTTCTGCATTAATAGACTCTGGTGCTGAGCAGAGCTTCATTAATATCTCCCTAGCCACAAAGCTGAACGTTGCTACCACAGCTTTGCCTAATCCGCTCCGTGTGTCTGCCTTATCAGGCCAACGTTTGCCAGACATCACTCATATTACTGAACCCTTGTCTCTCACACTCTCCGGTAACCATACTGAAAGGATTAGCTTCTTCGTGTTCAAGACACCGTTTGCACCACTTGTGTTAGGTTACCCCTGGTTGGTGCAACATAACCCCCAGATAGACTGGAAGAAAGAGCGTGTTACGGGGTGGAGTGTGGAATGCCACATGAACTGTCTTAAAACTGCCACCCCCCCGGTCACTCGGCTAACCACAATTGAGCCCACAGAGGAGTGCGATTTGTCCGCTGTTCCCTTTGTCTATCACGACCTGGCAGCAGTATTCAGCAAGGACAAAGCAAAAATGCTCCCCCCCCCACAGGCCCTATGACTGTGCCATTGACCTCCTCCCGGGGGCGCCGCTTCCCTCTGGCCGCTTGTATAGTCTCACCCAACCTGAGAGAGAGACAATGGAGAAATACATCACCGACTCGCTGGCCGCGGGCATTATGCAGTCCTCTTCTTCTCCTGTGGGTGCGGGGTTTTTTTTCGTCAGCAAGAAAGACAAAACCCTCCGGCCGTGTATAGACTATCGTGGCCTCAACAGAATCACGATCAAAAACAAATACCCGCTGCCCCTTCTCTCCTCTGCCTTTGAACTACTTCAAGGGGCTACAGTGTTCACCAAACTCGATCTGAGAAACGCTTACCACCTAGTGAGGATTCGAAAGGGAGACGAGTGGAAGACGGCATTCAATACACATCTTGGTCATTTTGAGTATTTGGTAATGCCCTTCGGTCTGACGAACGCCCCTGCTGTTTTCCAAGCGCTAGTCAATGATGTCCTCAGGGATTTTATTAACCGCTGTGCTTTTGTCTACCTTGATGACATTCTTGTTTTTTCAAAGACTGTGAAGGAGCACGAAGTCCATGTGAGACAGATTCTCCAGCGCCTGTTGGAGAACAGACTCTTTGTGAAGGCGGAGAAATGTGACTTCCACGTAGACTCAGTGGCGTTCTTGGGGTACATCATCGCTCAAGGTAATCTGAAGCCTGACCCGGCAAAGGTCCAAACAGTCCTAGACTGGCCCAAGCCCCCAAATCGCCTGCAGCTCCAGCGTTTTTTGGGCTTTGCCAATTTCTACAGGCGCTTCATTAAAGATTATAGTAAGATCGCATTGCCTCTCACAAGACTTACTTCCCCGAAGGTGTCGTTTCAGTGGGACCCGCCAGCCCAGGAGGCGTTCGCCTGCCTAAAGGAAATGTTTGCCACCGCTCCTATCCTTCAACAGCCTGACCTCAACCAACAGTTCGTGGTGGAGGTGGATGCGTCGGAGACGGGGGTTGGGGCAGTCCTGTCTCAGCGCTTTAAAGGTAAACTCCACCCGTGTGCCTTCTTCTCTCGCCGCCTCACACCAGCGGAGCGGAATTACGACATCGGGGACCGAGAGCTGCTGGCTGTGAAACTCGCACTAGAGGAATGGAGGCACTGGCTAGAGGGCGCTGAGCATCCCTTTATTGTATGGACAGACCACAAAAACCTGGAGTACATCCGGTGTACAGCGAAGCGTCTCAACTCCCGGCAGGCCAGGTGGGCTCTGTTTTTCTCACGGTTTGACTTTTCTCTCACCTACAGGCCCGGGTCACGAAACGTAAAACCTGACGCCCTTTCCCGGCTGTTCACCGTTACGGAGAAAGACCCTGACCCTGAGCCCATCCTCCCCTCCTCCTGCGTGTTCGGAGCAGTCACTTGGGCGATTGAATCCCAAATCCTCGAGGCGCAAGTCACCGAACCCGACCCAGGGACGGGCCCACCAGGGCGGCTTTATGTTCCCACATCCGTCAGGTCACATGTTCTCCAGTGGGGTCACACCGCCCACTTTTCCTGCCACCCTGGACTTCATCGCACGATCTCCTTCTTGCAACGTTACTTCTGGTGGCCCTCCCTGATAAATGACACTAGAGACTATGTGACCGCCTGTCCCACGTACGCTCAAAACAAGCGTCCCAACCAACCGCCGTCCGGGTTGCTCCAGCCTCTCCCCACTCCTGGCCGGCCCTGGTCCCACATCGCCCTGGACTTCGTCACGGGGCTGCCGTCCTCTTCAGGTAACACAGTAATACTAACCATTGTGGACCGTTTTTCTAAGGCTGCACATTTTGTTGCCCTCACAAAGCTCCCGACCGCACTGGAGATTGCTCAACTGCTCACGGCACATGTGTTTAGGCTGCACGGCATCCCTGACGACATCGTTTCCGACAGAGGCCCTCAGTTCACCTCGCGGGTTTGGATTTCAGTCTGCGCCGAGTCCTCCCTGCTCCTCCGTGACACCTGGTGTAATGGGGATGGCATCAGCCAGTAGCACAGGCCCTTGTGCATTGTGGATCGCATCAGCCAGCAACACAAGCCCTGGTGAAATGTGGATGGTTTCGGACAGCACCAAAGGGCCTTGTGAAATGTGAATGGTTTCGGGAGGCACCACAGGCCCTGGTGTAATGTGAATGTCCTCAGCCATTAGCACAGGCCCTGTTGTAATGTGGATGGCCTCATCTAACAACTCTGTCGCTGGTGAAATATGGATGGTATTGGTCAGCACCAATCACCCTGGTGAAATGTGTATGATATCGTTAAGCACCACAGGCCCAGGTGTAATGTGGATGGCATCAACGAGCATCGGAGGCCCTGGTGTGGTGAAGATTGCCTCACAGGAAGCACTGTCCCTTGTGTAATGTGTATGGCCTCAGCCAACAACAGTGGCCCTGGTGAAATGTGGATTATATTGGGCAGCACCACAGGCCCTGGTTTGGTCATGATTGCCACACAGGAAGAACTGTACCTGGTGTAATGTGGATTGCGTCATCCAACAGTACAGGCCCTGGTGTGGTGAAGATGGCCTCACAGGACGCACAGGCCATGGTGTAATGTGGATGGCCTCAGACAGCAGCCAGGCCCTGGTGAAATGTAGATGGCCTCAGCCGGCAACATGCGCTCTGGTGAAATGTAGTCTGCCTCAGCCTGTCATGATACGGCTGTGTGGCAGGCGGGAGGAGGACCCAATCGCAAGATTCACAAACACGGGGATGAACTCAAAAGCAGCTTTATTGCTGACAGGCAGAACATAGGAAATACAGAACTCAACTAAACTGGGAATCAATAAACTAACACTCGTAGGGAGACACAGGGAATCCACACAGCAATGAGGGAGAACGCGACGCCGAACAGAGGGAGACGCAGACAGAAATACACAGAGGGTTAACGAGGAAAGTGGGAACACACGGGGAACACAGCTGACACAGATAACCATAACGAGACAGGGCGGGGTGAACATAACACTGACGGGAGACGGGCAGAGTCAAACAGGAAGTACAGAGGTTCAGACAGGAGGAGAGAGAGCACAGGGAAAACACAGACATAACGGGCTGGGGAAACATGGAACAACCACAAAGGGAGACGAGGGCTCATAAATACACAGAGGGCACACAGGGGGGGAGAGAGAGCACGGGGAGAACTTAGACATAACGGGCAGGGGAAACATGGAATAAAACATAAGGAGAGACGAGGGCTCACATATACACAGAGGGGCACACAGGGGGTAAAAGCCACGAAGGGAAAACACTTAGGGAACAACACAACAGGGCAACTCAGGAAACATGGCCTAAATAGGGAACAAAATACAAACATACAAGAAAACTAAGAATACTGGGCCAACATGGCCCAGGACCATGACAGTACCCCCCCCACCCCACAAGGGCTGGATCCGACAGCCAAAACCTGAGAACCAAGAGAAAAACAGAAAACAACCCACCCAGGGCGGGAGGCGGGGGACCAGGACGGAGGGACCAGAACAGGAAACAAAAACGAACAACAGAAAACACAGGACCACAAGACCACAGTTCAAATAAAGTTCAGGGGGCCGACCCAGAGCCCACCGGCACAAAAGTTCACGGGTCACACGGTCGGGGGGCCGACCAGGCGGGTGGCACAGGTGACAGAGCTGGTCCGGAGGCCGGCCGTGCGGAAGGCAGCGACGAAGAAGACGACGGAGCAGTTCAGGAGGCCGGCCGCGCGGAAGGCAGCGGCGGCGGCGAAGGAGACGACGGAGCAGTTCAGGGGGCCGGCCGCGTGGAAGGCAGCGGCGGCTCTCCAGTGTTAGGCGTGCTGGCCATGGCCCGGTGGGCGCAGGACCAGACGGTGGCGTGGCAGCCACAGGCGACGGAGCCGGACCAGACGGTGGTGTGGCAGCCACAGGCGACAGAGCCGGACCAGGCGGTGCAGATGCAGAGGCTGGAGCTCGACCAGGCGAAGCACAGGCTGAAGCTGGACCAGACGAGGACGAAGTCCCGGATGAAGCTGGACCAGACGAGGACGAAGTCCTGGATGAAGCTGGACCAGACGAGGACGAAGACTCGGATGCTGCTGAGGTTGAGGCTGGACCAGGCGGAGCTGCAGAAGTAGATGGAGGCTGAACGGGCCCCTCGGACCCTCCAGCGGAGACGGGAGGCTGAACGGGCCCCTCGGACCCTCCAGCGGAGACGGGAGGCTGAACGGGCCCCTCGGACCCTCCAGCGGAGACGGGAGGCTGAACGGGCCCCTCGGACCCTCCAGCGGAGACGGGTGGCTGAACGGGGCTGGCCGGGCTGAGCAGAGCCGCCAGCAGAAATGAGGAGGTGCTGGCCGGGCTGACCTGAGCCGCCAGTGGAGACGAGGTGGTGCTGGCCAGGCTGACCTGAGCCGCCAGCGGAGACGAGGTGCGGGCGAGGTTCTCTTGAACCCCCAGCGGAGACGAGGAGCGGCTGGAGGGGTCCTCCTGAACCCCCAGCGGAAACAGATGCAGAGCCAGCTGGTGCAGAGACTTCTGGCTGAGGGGACGCCAACTGTGGCTGCACAGGGTGCTCAGTCGGCTTAGAAGGCAACGGCTGGGGCTGTGCAGGGCTAACAGTCTGTCCAAGCTTTGTCAGCACGACGCTGTCCTCAACTGGCTGAGTGAGCTCACAAGAGCTTCTAGCAGAGGATGGCGGTGACTGGACGAGTTGCTGAACTACCGACTGATCAGGAAACAAAGTTACTAACTGAGCTAAGAACTGAACAAGCAATGGAAGAAACTGAGGTGACAACGGAGCGGATGAGTGAGCGGGTAAATGAGCTGCTAACTGTGCTAATGACTGAGCTACAGACTGCGTTGTGGACAGAGATGCCAGGTGTAGTGGTAGGTGCGCTTGTGGTTGAGGTGACGGCTGAATGTCCATCAACCCCACCCGAGGGGTAGGTACGGGTGCCGGGATGAACGGATAGGCAGGGGATAGAAGCAGGGACCAGCTGGACCTCAGCCACCCTCACCCGAGGAGCTGATACGGGTGCAAGGGAAAGCTGGGCCCGCACTGCCCTGGTTATAGGAACTGGAGGTGGAGAGCGACACATAGGAACAGAAACAGTGACTAGGTGAACTAAGTTGTTGGAGTCAAATACAGTGTCAGTAAACAGAGACTTATGGTGGGCTGGATCTAGCATCGCTGCTGTGTTTAAGTTGTCCAGGGCATCATTAGCAGTCTTGGAAAGAGTGGGTCTAGGGGCAGCCACAGGTACAGGAAAACTCATACAAGCAGCGTCCGGATGACCTGGATGTGGAACCACGCTACTCGCAGCCGTACCGGACGTAGCCCGAGACGTAGTGCACACAGAGTCCATGAAACCTGGCTGAAAAGCATGGTGCACAGAGTTAAACCAACTTAACTGGGGAACAGAAAAGTGAACCTGTGCAAACAGCTCGGTAGAGCTCAAACCAAAATCTTTTGCTAGTCTGTCTATAGCAGACGAAACCTTGCGGTTCTTGACCTTAGCAGGCATGGGAAAAGTTGAGGTTGCACAGGTAACGTCCGAGTTAACACTTTCAAGTTGAGGCACAGAGAAAACCACAGCCTGAGAAACTGAAGGAACCACACTAGGAGTCACAGACACAAGAGCTGGTTTAAAGATTAAACTGTTCGTAGCAGAGGAATGGCTAATAGTCTCTGTGTCACCTGGCTCAGGGAGAATGCTAGGCGTAGACGTTAAGATGGCTGGCTCAGCAACACAGGTCTCAGTGTCTCTTTGAGGAGCCAAGAAGGCAATGGCTGGTTGAGGAGTTGGCTGGGAAACATCAGAAATGTCTAAAGACAAAATAGGCTGGAACATGAAACAGTCACTAGGAGGAGCATTAGCTATAGAACACACGGTTTCAGGGGGTATGTGTTTCTCAGCATGCACTGTTACATCTAGAGCTGATGATACTGACTGTGTGTGGCTGAGCTCAGACTGGGAAACCCTAGAGTCCAAGGGCGGAGTAACACAGTTCTGCGGGGCTACAATGCTAGTAGCAGTGTGTAGATGAGTCTGGTGAGAAATAACAGTCTTAGGTTCAGTTACCTCCACGGGTGACACCGTCATATCCGCTAAACCAAAGGAAACGCTGCGAGCGTTTCCTGAATCAGAGGGCTCAAAAACACAGGGGTTACCAGCGAGAGCACCCGGTGAATGATCGGGCACGGAGGTGCCTCGCTGTATAGTGTCCCTGGAGTCCAAAAAAAAGGGAACAGAATTATCCAAGTCCGGTGTCAAAAAAACAGCGCCACTCACGATTGTGCATGAGTTATGGAATCCGGGATCCGAAGGCTCGGGCTGAGAGTGTGACACACGGTCACTCTCTCACAGGGGTGAAAACTGCTCCGCTGCTCGGGAACGGCGACGGCGGGGACGCCGTTTTCTCCGGGAAGGGGGAGGAGACGAGCCGGGCCGCGAATCCGTCAGCAGGCCGGGCTGAACATCCTCCGGCTCTTCGTACAGGAGCGACTGCTCCGGGAGGACGCCTACAGTGGAGACAAGGAAGTCCTGGATGTGGGGGCGGAGAGCGCCGAATAGCCACGGGAGTCCGGACACCATCCGCTGTAGACGGACGGCTACGGTCTCCCGGTACTCACCCTCGGGCAGCGCCACCCACTCCTGACAGTGATACTCCACTGTATAAATCAGATCCTCCCGGAGGTCAGCGGAGGGGTTGTGAATCGCTGGGTCCATGTCGTGGTCGCGTTCTTCTGTCATGATACGGCTGTGTGGCAGGCGGGAGGAGGACCCAATCGCAAGATTCACAAACACGGGGATGAACTCAAAAGCAGCTTTATTGCTGACAGGCAGAACATAGGAAATACAGAACTCAACTAAACTGGGAATCAATAAACTAACACTCGTAGGGAGACACAGGGAATCCACACAGCAATGAGGGAGAACGCGACGCCGAACAGAGGGAGACGCAGACAGAAATACACAGAGGGTTAACGAGGAAAGTGGGAACACACGGGGAACACAGCTGACACAGATAACCATAACGAGACAGGGCGGGGTGAACATAACACTGACGGGAGACGGGCAGAGTCAAACAGGAAGTACAGAGGTTCAGACAGGAGGAGAGAGAGCACAGGGAAAACACAGACATAACGGGCTGGGGAAACATGGAACAACCACAAAGGGAGACGAGGGCTCATAAATACACAGAGGGCACACAGGGGGGGAGAGAGAGCACGGGGAGAACTTAGACATAACGGGCAGGGGAAACATGGAATAAAACATAAGGAGAGACGAGGGCTCACAGATACACAGAGGGGCACACAGGGGGTAAAAGCCACGAAGGGAAAACACTTAGGGAACAACACAACAGGGCAACTCAGGAAACATGGCCTAAATAGGGAACAAAATACAAACATACAAGAAAACTAAGAATACTGGGCCAACATGGCCCAGGACCATGACACAGCCAGTAGCACAGGCCCTGTTGTGGTGAAGATGGCCTCACAGGAAGCACTGTCCCTGGTTTAATGTGTATTTCCTCAGCCAACACCACTGGCCCTGGTGCAATGTGGATGGCCTCAGCCAGTAGCACAGGCCCTGTTGTAATGTGGATGGCCTCATCTACCAACACTGGCCCAGGTGTAATGTGGATGGTAATGGCCAGTACCACAGACCTTGGTGTAATGTGGATGGCCTTAGCCAACACCACTGGCCCTGGTGAAATGTGGATGACATCGGCAAGGACCAATGGCCCTGATGTAATGTGGATGGTTTCAGCCAACAGCACAGTCCCGGGTGTGGTGAAGATGGCCTCACAGGAAGCACTGTCCCTTGGTGTAATGTGGATGGCCTCAGCAAACAACAATGGCCCTGGTGAAATGTTGTTGGTATTGGCCAGCACCACAGGACCTGGTGTAATGTAGATGGCATCAGCTAGTAGCACAGGCCCTTGAGTATTGTGAATGGCATCAGCCAGCAAAACCACTGGCCCTTGTGAAATGTGGATGGTTTCAGCCAGCAACACAGGCCGTTGGGTTATGTGGAAGGCTAGCAGCACTGGCCCTTGTGTAATGTGGATGGTATCGGCCAGCACCACAGGCCCTGGTGTGGTGATGATGGCCTCACAGGAAGCACTGTCCTTGGTGTAATTTCGATGGCCTCATCCAACAACACAGGCCCTGGTGTAATGTGAATGTCCTCAGCCAACACCACTGGCCTTGGTGTAATGTGGATGGCATCAGCCAGTAGCACAGGCCCTTGTGTATTGTGGATCGCATAAGCCAGCAACAAAAGCCCTGGTGAAATGTGGTTGGTATCAACGAGTAGCACAAGCCCTGGTGTAATGTGAATGGCCTCAGCCAGCACCACAGGCCCTGGTTTGGTGATGATGGCATCACAGGAAGCACTGGCAGTGGTGTAATGGGGATGGCCTCATCCAACAACACAGGCCCTGGTGAAATGTGGATGGTATTGACCAGCACCACAGGCCGTTGTGTAATTTGGATGGCCTCAGCCAACACCACTGGCCCTGGTGTAATGTGGATGGCATCAGCCAGTATCCCACGCCCTTCTGTGTTGTGGATGTAATCAAGCCAGCAACACAAGCCCTGGTGAAATGTGGATGGTATTGGCCAGCACCACAGGCCCTGGTGTAATGTGAATGTCCTCAGCCAACACCACTGGCCTTGGTGTAATGTGGATGGTATTGGCCAGCACCACAGGCCCTGGTGTAATGTGAATGGCCTCATGCAACAACACTGGCCTTGGTGAAATGCGGATGGTATTGGCCAGCTCCACAGGCCCTGGTGTAATGTGTTTGTCCTCAGCCAGAAGCACAGGCCCTTGTGTATTGTGGATCGCATCAGCCAGCAACACAATCCCTGGGGAAATGTGGTTGGTATCAAGGAGTAGCACAGGCCCTGGTGTAATGTGGATGGACTCAGCCATGACCACAGGCCCTGATGAAATGTAGTTGTCCTCAGCCATGACCACTGGCCCTGGTGAAATGTGCATGATATCGGTCAGCACCAGAGGCCCAGGTGTAATGTGGATGGCATCAACGAGCAGCAGAGGCCCTGGTGGGGTGAAGATGGCAACACAGCAATTACTGTCCCTGGTGTAATGTGGATCGTAAAAGCCGGCATCACAGGCCGTGATGTAATGTGGATCGCCTCAGCCAAAAGCACAGGCCCTGGTGTGGTGATGATGGCCTCACAGGAAGCACTGCCCCTGGTGTAATTTGGATGGCCTCATCCAACAACACAGGCCCTGGTGTATTGTGAATGTCCTCAGCCAACACCACTGGCCTTGGTGTAATGTGGATGGCCTCATCCAACAACACTGGCCCTGGTGAAATGTGGATGGTATTGGCCAGCACCACAGGCCCTGGTGTAATGTGAATGTCCTCAGCCAACACCACTGGCCTTGGTGTAATGTGGATGGTATTGGCCAGCACCACAGGCCCTTGTGTATTCTGGATCGCATCAGCCAGCAACACAAGCTCTGGTGAAATGTGGTTGGTATCAACGAGTAGCACAGGCCCTGGTGTAATGTGGATGGCCTCAGTCAGCACCACAGGCCCTGGTTTGGTGATGATGGCCTGACAGGAAGCACTGTCCCTGGTGTAATTTGGATGGCCTCATCCAACAACACTGGCCCTGGTGAAATGTGGATGGTTTTTGCCAGCACCAAAGGCCGTAGTGTAATGTGGATGGCCTCAGCCAACACCATTGGCCCTTCTGTGTTGTGGATGTAATCAAGCCAGCAACACAAGCCCTGGTGAAATGTGGATGGTATTGGCCAGCACCAAAGGCCCTGGTGTAATGTGGATGGCCTCAGCCAAAAGTACAGGCCCTGGTGTGGTGAAGATGGCCTCACAGGAAGCACTGTCCCTGATGTAAAGTGTATGGCCTCAGCCAACAACAGTGGCCCTGGTGAAATGTGGATGGTATTGGCCAGCACAACAGGCCATGTTGTAATGTGAATGTCCTCAGCCAGTAGCACAGGCCCTATTGTAAAGTGGATTGCCTGATCTAACAACTCTGTCGCTGATGAAATATGGATGGTATCAACGAGTAGCACAAGCCCTGGTGTAATGTGAATGGCCTCAGCCAGCACCACAGGCCCTGGTTTGGTGATGATGGCATCACAGGAAGCACTGGCAGTGGTGTAATGTGGATGGCCTGAGCACACAACACTGGCCCTGGTGTAATATGGATGGTTTCAGGCAGCAGCACTGGCCCTTGTGTAATGTGGATGGTATTGGCCAGCACCACAGGCCCTGGTGTAATGTGAATGGCCTCAGCCAGTAGCACAGGCCCTGTTTTAATGTGGATGGCCTGATCTAACAACTCTGTCGCTGGTGAAATAATAATACTAATAATGGATACTTTATTGATCCCCATGGGGAAATTACTTGTTTTCTCTGCATTTGACCCATTCACTCAGTGAAGCAGTGGGCAGCCCACTAAGCAGGCACCCGGGGAGCAGTGTGTAGGGACGGTACCTTGCTCAGGGGTACCTCAGGGTAGCCGTTAGGTGGATTCGAACCACCGACCTTCCGATCATGGGGTGACCACTTTACCTACTGAGCTATCCCTGCCCTAAATATGGATGGTATTGGTCAGCACCACACACCCTGGTGAAATGTGTATGATATCGGTAAGCACCACAGGCCCAGGTGTAATGTGGATGGCATCAACGAGCAGCAGAGGCCCTGGTGTGGTGAAGATGGCCTCACAGGAAGCACTGTCCCTTGTGTAATGTGCATGGCCTAAGCCAACAACAGTGGCCCTGGTGAAATGTGGATTATATTGGCCAGCACCACAGGCCCTGGTGTAATGTGAATATCCTCAGCCAGTAGTAAAGGCCCATGTGTTTTGTGGAACGCATCAGCCAGCAACACAATCCCTGGTGAAATGTGGATGGCCTCATCCAGCACCACACACCCTGGTGTTGTGAAGATGGCCACACAGGAAGCACAGGCCATGGTGTAATGTGGATGGCCTCATCCAACAGTACAGGCCCTGGTGTCGTGAAGATGGCCTCACAGGAAGCACAGGCCATGGTGTAATGTGGATGGCCTCAGACAGCAGCCAGGCCCTGGTGATATGTAGATGGCCTCAGCCGACAACATGCGCTCTGGTGAAATGTAGTCTGCCTCAGCCAGTAGCACAGGCCCTGTTGTGGTGAAGATGACCTCACAGGAAGCACTGTCCCTGGTGTAATGTGTATTTCCTCAGCCAAAAACACTGGCCCTCTTTAAATGGGGATGGTATTGGCCAACACCACAGGCCCTGGCGTAATGTGAATGTGCTCAGCCAACACCACTGGCCCTGGTGTAATGTGGATCGCATCAGCCAGCAACACAAGCCCTGGTGAAATGTGGTTGGTATCAACGAGTAGCACAAGCCCTGGTGTAATGTGAATGGCCTCAGCCAACAACACTGGCCCTCTTTAAATGTGGATGGTATTGGCCAACACCACAGACCCTGGCGTAATGTGAATGTCCTCAGCCAACACCACTGGCCCTGGTGTAATGTGGATGGCATCAGCCAGTAGCACAGGACCTTGTGTATTGTGGATCGCATCAGCCAGCAACACAAGCCCCGGTGACATGTGGACTGTTTCGGACTGCACCACAGGCCCTGGTTTAATGTGGATGGCATCAACGAGTAGCACAGGCCCTTGTGTAATGTGGATTACATCAGCAAGCAACACAGGCTCTGGTGAAATGTAGATGACCTCAGACAGCACCACAGGCCCTGTTGTGGTGAAGATGACCTCACAGGAAGCACTGTCCCTGGTGTATTGTGTATTTCCTCATCCAACAACACTGGCCCTGGTGAAATGTGGATTATATTGGCCAGCACCACAGGCCCTGGTGTAATGTGAATATCCTCAACCAGTAGTAAAGGCCCTTGTGTTTTGTGGAACGCATCAGCCAGCAACACAATCCCTGGTGAAATGTGGATGGCCTCATCCAGCACCACAGGCCCTGGTTTGGTGATGATTGCCACACAGGAAGAACTGTACCTGGTGTAATGTGGATGGCCTCATCCAACAGTACAGGCCCTGGTGTGGTGAAGATGGCCTCACAGGAAGCACTGTCCCTGGTGTAATGTGTATTTCCTCAGCCAACAACACTGGCCCTCTTTAAATGTGGATGGTATTGGCCAACACCACAGGCCCTGGCGTAATGTGAATGTCCTCAGCCAACACCACTGGCCCTGGTGTAATGTGGATGGCATCAGCCAGTAGCACAGGCCCTTGTGTATTGTGGATCGCATCAGCCAGCAACACAAGCCCCGGTGACATGTGGACTGTTTCGGACTGCACCACAGGCCCTGGTTTAATGTGGATGGCATCAACGAGTAGCACAGGCCCTTGTGTAATGTGGATTACATCAGCAAGCAACACAGGCTCTGGTGAAATGTAGATGACCTCAGACAGCACCACAGGCCCTGCTGTCGTGAAGTTGGCCTCAGCACTAGCCCTGGTGCAATGTGGATGGGCTCAGCCAGCAATACAGGCCCTGGTGTGGTGACGATAGCCTCACAGGGAGCACATGCCGTGGTATAATATGGATGGCCTCAGCAAGTAGCACAGGCCCTGTTGTATTGGGGATGGTATTGGCCAGCACCACAGGCCCTGGTGTGGTGTTGATGGCATCACAGGAAGCACTGGCAGTGGTGTAATGTGGATGGCCTGAGCCAACAACACTGGCCCTGGTGTAATGTGGTTGGTATTGGCCAGCACCACAGGACCTGGTGTGGTGATGATGGCCTCACAGGAAGCACTGTCCCTGGTGTAATGGGGATGGCCTCATCCAACAACACTGGCCCTGGTGAAATGTGGATGGTATTGGCTAGCACCACAGGCCGTTGTGTGAAATGTGGATGGCCTCAGGAAACACCACTGGCCCTGGTGTAATGTGGATGGCATCAGCCAGTATCACAGGCCCTTCTGTGTTGTGGATGTCATCAGCCAGCAACACAAGCCCTGGTGAAATGTGGATGGTATTGGCCAGCACAACAGGCCATGTTGTAATGTGAATGTCCTCAGCCAGTAGCACAGGCCCTGTTGTAATGTGGATGGCCTCATCTAACAACTCTGTCGCTGGTGAAATATGGATGCTATTTGTCAGCGCCACACACCCTGGTGTAATGTGGATGGCCTCAGCCAACACCACTGGCCCTGGTATAATCTGTATGGCATCAGCCAGTATCACAGGCCCTTCTGTGTTGTGGATGTCATCAGCCAGCAACACAAGCCCTGGTGAAATGTGGATGGTTTTGGACAGCACCAAAGGGCCTGGTGAAATGTGGATGGTATTGGCCAGCACCAAAGGCCCTGGTGTAATGTGGATGGCCTCAGCCAAAAGTACAGGCCCTGATGTCGTGAAAGTGGCCTCACAAGAAGCACTGTCCCTGGTGAAATGTGGATGGTATTGGCCAGCACCAAAGGACGTTGTGTAATGTGGATGGCCTCAGCCAACACCACTGGCCCTTCTGTGTTGTGGATGTCATCAGCCAGCAACACAAGCCCTGGTGAAATGTGGATGGCCTCAGCCAACAACAGTGGCCCTGGTGAAATGTGGATGGTACTGGCCAGCACAACAGGCCATGTTGTAATGTGAATGTCCTCAGCCAGTAGCACAGGCCCTTGTGTACTGTGGATCGCATCAGCCAGCAACACAAGCCCTGATGAAATGTGGATGGTATCAACGAGTAGCACAGGCCCTGGTGTAATGTGGATGGCCTCATCCAGCAACACCACAGGCCCTGGTGAAATGTCGTTGTTTTCGGCCAGCAACACAGGCCCTTGGGTAATTCGGATGGCTAGCAGCACAGGCCCTGGCCTGTTGAAGATGGCCTCAAAGGAATCACTGGCCCTGGTGTATTTCCAATGGCATCAGCAAGCAGCACAGACCCTGGTCTAGTGAATATGGCCTCAGAGAAATCACTGGCAGTGGTGTAATGTGGATGGCCTGAGCCAACAACACTGGCCCTGGTGTAATGTGGATGGTTTCAGCCAGCAGCACTGGCCCTTGTGTAATGTGGATGGTATTGGCCAGCACCACAGGCCCTGGTGTAATGTGAATGGCCTCAGCCAGTAGCACAGGCCCTGTTTTAATGTGGATGGCCTGATCTAACAACTCTGTCGCTGGTGAAATATGGATGGTATTGGTCAGCACCACACACCCTGGTGAAATGTGTATGATATCGGCAAGCACCACAGGCCCAGGTGTAATGTGGATGGCATCAACGAGCAGCAGAGGCCCTGGTGTGGTGAAGATGGCCTCACAGGAAGCACTGTCCCTTGTGTAATGTGCATGGCCTAAGCCAACAACATTGGCCCTGGTGAAATGTGGATTATATTGGGCAGCACCACAGGCCCTGGTGTAATGTGAATATCCTCAGCCAGTAGTAAAGGCCCTTGTGTTTTGTGGAACGCATCAGCCAGCAACACAATCCCTGGTGAAATGTGGATGGCCTCATCCAGCACCAGAGGCCCTGGTTTGGTGATGATTGCCACACAGGAAGAACTGTACCTGGTGTAATGTGAATGGCCTCATCCAACAGTACAGGCCCTGGTGTGGTGAAGATGGCCTCACAGGAAGCACAGGCCATGGTGTAATGTGGATGGCCTCAGACAGCAGCCAGGCCCTGGTGAAATGTAGATGGCCTCAGCCGGCAACATGCGCTCTGGTGAAATGTAGTCTGCCTCAGCCAGTAGCACAGACCCTGTTGTGGTGAAGATGACCTCAAAGGAAGCACTGTCCCTGTTGTAATGTGTATTTCCTCGGCCAACAACACTGGCCCTCTATAAATGTGGATGGTATTGGCCAACACCACAGGCCCTGGCGTAATGTGAATGTGCTCAGCCAACACCACTGGCTCTGGTGTAATGGGGATGGCATCAGCCAGTAGCACAGGCCCTTGTGTATTGTGGATCGCATCAGCCAGCAACACAAGCCCTGGTGAAATGTGGTTGGTATCAACGAGTAGCACAAGCCCTGGTGTAATGTGAATGGCCTCAGCCAGCACCACAGGCCCTGGTTTTGTGATGATGGCATCACAAGAAGCACTGGCAGTCGTGTAATGTGGATGGCCTGAGCCAACAACACTGGCCCTGGTGTAATGTGGATGGTATTGGCCAGCACCACAGGCCCTGGTGTAATGTGAATGTCCTCAGCCAGAAGCAGAGGCCCTTGTGTATTGTGGATCGCATCAGCCAGCAACACAAGCCCTGGTGAAATGTGGTTGGTATCAACGAGTAGCACAGGCCCTGGTGTAATGTGGATGGCCTGAGCCAACAACACTGGCCCTGGTGAAATGTGGATGGTATTGGCCAGCACCACTGGCCCTTGTATAATGTGGGTGGCATCAACGAGTAGCACAGGCCCTTGTGTAATGTTGATGGCATCATCCAGCACCACAGGCCCTGGTGTGGTGAAGATGGCCTGACAGGAAGCGCTGTCCCTGGTGTAATGCGGATGGCATCATCCAACAACACTGGCCCTGGTGAAAAGTGGATGGTATTGGCCAGCACCACAGGCCGTTGTGTAATGTGGATGGCCTCAGCCAACACCACTGGCCCTGGTGTAATGTGAATGGCATCAGCCAGTATCACAGGCACTTCTGTGTTGTTTATGTCATCAGCCAGCAACACAAGCCCTGGTGAAATGTGTATGGTTTCGGACAGCACCAAAGGCCCTGGTGTAATGTGGATGGCCTCAGCCAAAAGTGCACGCCCTGGTGTGGTGAAGATGGCCTCACAGGAAGCACTGTCCCTGATGAAAAGTGTATGGCCTCAGCCAACAACAGTGGCCCTGGTGAAATGTGGATGGTATTGGCCAGCACAACAGGCCATGTTGTAATGTGAATGTCCTCAGCCAGTAGCACAGGACCTTGTGTACTGTGGATTGCATTAGCCAGCAACACAAGCCCTGGTGAAATGTGGATGGTATCAACGAGTAGCACAGGCCCTGGTGTAATGTGGATTGCCTCATCCAGCAACACCACAGGCCCTGGTGAAATGTGGTTGTTTTCGGCCAGCAGCACTGGCCCCTGGGTAATTTGGATGGCTAGCAGCACAGGCCCTGGTCTGGTGAAGATGGCCTCACAGAAATCACTGGCCCTGGTGTATTGTGGATGGCATCAGCCATCAACACAGGCCCTCGTGAAATATAGGTGGCCTCAGCCAGCAGCACAGGCCCCACTGCAATGTGAATGCCCTCAGCCAGCAGCACAGGACCTGGTGTAATGAACCTATAACGATAATTGACATTTGACCTCACTGTATGATTATAGCAGCTGTGTGTTATGTCATGGCATGTTTTAAAAATGCCACCTGAAATTTAGGAGGTAGTGATGGGTCGTTCGCGAACGAAATGGCTCTTAGAGCCGGCTCTTTGACGTGAACGACGCCAGCCGGCTCCTTATCGCGAACCCTCACGTGGGTTTTTGTTTTTTTCTTTCTCTCACCCTCTCTCGCACTTTTTTTCCGCTTCACTCTGCACTCTGCTTTACGCTGGGCAGAGGGGGGAGGGGCGGTAGTTACACTTAGTAGCACAGGAACAGAGCAGTGTTGCCAACTTGTGGCAGCTTTTACAAAACTTTGTAAAAGCGAGTTTTCAGACCCCTTAGCCACTTTTTTTCTAAAAAAAGTTGCTAAAAAAAGACATGAAAGCACTTATCGCTTTTACTCTCAAAAAGCAGCGGGTGCTGTAACGCAGTCAGTTCTTCTTTTACTCTTTTACTCTTATGCTGTTTTGTGGATCACAAGGTTTAAAACTACTTATAAACACACACACAAAGTAACTCCACCAGAGTGCCTATTTCGGGTCACTTTTGCCGGTCCAAGCCCAGGTAAAGGAGCAGGGTTGGAATTGTGACATAAAAAAAACAATATTTGCTAAAATAAATTTCATTTGTAGTTTTAAATAAACTCTAAACGCATTTAGGACGTTTTTTACTCACTTTATGTCTCTTTCACGATGTTATTTCTCTCTCCAACAACATAGGTTACAATTAGATTAGCATGACCAATTATGCAAATTAGGCGATGATGTCATTTAGCGACTTCTAGCGACTTTTGGGACAGCCAATAGCGATTTTCCTTACTGAGGAGTTGGCAACACTGGAACAGAGCCAGAGGGAGAGAGAGAGAGAAAGAGAGCCAGGGACAACAACGTCACATTAGAAAGGTATCCGGTTGTTCAGTGATGACCAGTGTTGGGTAATGTCAATGGAAAATTGTATTTAGTAGTCAGTATAATCTTTTAGTGATATAAGTTTGCATATGGTAGAATACTGCATGTAGTTATTTGTATTGGGAAATATTCAACCATGTATACTTAGAGGCATATAATCAATTGTGTGTGATCTCTAACAGGCTGCAGGTTTGGTGTGCACTCCAGGAATGCACCCCCACATCCTGGGAGCATGAGAGTTCGTACCTTGTTTTATTGTTTTACGGCAGGATTAACGTAGCTATGTCTGTTTTAGTTTAAGTGCTTCTTTACATATAGATGAACTGTTGGATTTTCCAGACCAGCAGGTTAAGGGAAGTTGTTTATGGGGTCACACTCTGAACACACACACACACACACACACACACACACACACACACACACACACACACACACACACACACACACACACACAGAAGTATAAAATAAAGACAGGGGCAAAGCTCAGCGCGAGTCTCTGAGACTGCCCTTGCTAGCAAGAACTTCTGTGTGTTTCTTTTCTCTGAGTCTTTACTGAAGAAGTGTTTTAGAATATTTTCCCTAACATTTACTTGGTCCTTCGTAGCCGGAGCAGAATATATCAGAACTGTTATCTGTGACTCTGTTCCAGGATCCAGCACTGATTCCTGACGCCGTGGGGGGCCGGCACCGAAGTCTGTGCACAGCCCTCTTAGACGAGGAGAGAGTCCCAGAGCGTGAATTCAAGTCTGGGCCGGTGACCAGGTCCACGGCGCTGGGATTTAGTCTGGTGATCCGAACCGTCAGTGGGACATCGGGGGTAAGAAACACTATTTGGTATATAAGACGGCCGCAAAGGTTTAAAGTAACGTGATAAATTAGGTTGGGTTCGCCGAAAGGAGCTGAATTAGACTTAGGTTTTAGAGGTAGCCGAAATTACTTCGTGACAAATTCAAATGAAAACACGTTGAGACAAAGAAATTAAAATAGGTTGGGTTCGCCGGAAAGAGTTGAATTAGACTTGAGTTTTAGAGGTAGCTGAAATTATCTCGTGACAAATTAAAAAAGGTTGGGTTCGCCAAAAAGAGCTGAATTAGACTTGAGTTTTAGAGGTAGCTGAAATTATCTCGTGACAAATTAGCACGCAAATGTCTATGTGTGTGTATGTGTCTGGAAGTAAGTTGATTTTACAGCACAATACGCTGCTGAACTACTTCCATTTTTGTTTTCTTTGCTGAGGCTCACGTGCTGGTGACAAAGGAGAACGGTTGAGTTTCATCTCATAAAACTGATACCGCTTCACCGTTAGGGTGAAGTCGAAGGCCGTATCAGTAAACCACTCTGAAGTCAAGCGTGCCAGCGACGGCCCAGCAAAAATTTTTGAAAATGGGTGTGTGTCCCGAGCGTCCCTTCATTGGGTTTTGAAATCGCCCTGGGTGTGTGTCCCGAGCATCCCGCATCCCTTCATTGGGTTTTGTCGCGCGACTGGGTTAGCGTCCCACAACTGGGTTAGTGTCCCGAGCGGTCCGGTGCGAGTCCGGATTAGGCCTATTTTGTGTCATTGTTGTCGTCGTTGTTGTTGTTGTGTGAGTGTGTGCGGAGCAGAACACGTGGTCTGTGACACCGACTGTTGTTGTCATCATGGGTTTCTAAGCAACCAAGAGTGAGTCGGAGGGAGACAGACGTATGCTGGACTTTGCTCCTGGCAGCACAAAGTATTTAAATGACAAAAAAAAAAAAAAAAAAGAGCGACGGCTCCTTAGCTGCGCGCGTTCACGCGAGCACGGTCGCGCGGCTTTCACGCGGACCTGAGCCGTGCGGTTAATCGCAGGCTTATAAATGGAAGAGATTCAAATGTCAGAAGTTTTCAGAAAATACACCAGCTTTGAAGAGCGTGTGGAGAAGGCCAGTCCACATCACTTAAGATATGCTCTGGTGAATGGCTTTCCCCCACCCCTTGCTGACACAAAATATTTATTCTTTAGCTTGCCCTGATCGACAACAGCCTGTGTGCCAGACCATAGATTTAATTGAGGTGGATAGTTGTTAAAAGTAATCTACATTAAGCTTAGGGTTGCTCAAATTTAGTACAATGGCATATGAGGTGAAGTGATATAGATAAATGTTTAAACTAATGAAGTGCATAGAGGCACTTGACCTGTGTGAAAGACTGTCGTCTTATTATGAGCCATTGTTGAGATATAGAGCACACCTGTGAAAACAACTAATATGCTGAACCCTGTATGAAACATCTAAAAGTACATGATGGAGAAGCTGAATTGAATATGAAAGTGCAAGACTTTGCCACTGTGGGCAAAGCATGCAACCACTTTTCTGAGCTGATGAGCAAGCTACACATCATCAGATCGAGAGCTGTCTGAGAACTCCTCGAAGAGAGGGAAACAGAACTATGATAACTATGATAACTGTGATAACTGGAGTGTGCAGCGTTTCCGTGAGAAGTTTTTCTGCATCTTGACTCATGTGTGTGGAGTGTTCATAGCATCAGCATTATGTTTTTGTTTATTTGTTTTGTTGGGTTGAAAATAATTAAATAAACTTGTGATCATATGTATGGATCACCATGGCACATATCATCAGCCATATGATTTATTTACGCAGATGAAAAAGTGAGTGTGAATGTGTCTGACGTCACAGTGTTTTTGTGCGCTGTGTAAAAGTAATTGCCTTTGATTGTGAGAGCGGTGATTCTGCAGGTCACCAGCTATTTAAAAAAAAAAAAGAGTGAAAAAGAGACAAAATTTACATTGTAGATTGTCATGATTCGGCCGTGTGGCAGGCAGGATGAGGACCCAAATTGCAAAACTCACACACACGGGGATGAACTCAAAAAACACAGCTTTATTGCTGGCCACGAGAAACAATACAAAACTAAACTGGGAAAAACTAACATAAAGCTCACCAAGGAACACAGGGGAATCACACACAGCATGAGGGAGAACGCGACGCCGAACAGAGGGAGACTCAGACAGAAATACACAGAGGGTAAACGAGGAAAGTGGGCACACACGGGGAACACAGGTGATACTGATAATCATAACGAGACAGGGCGGGGTGAACTGAACATGACATGTACAGGCACAGAGGTTCAGACAGGAGGAGAGAGAGCACGGGGAAAACACAGACATAACGGGCTGGGGAAACATGAAACAACCACAAAGGGAGACGAGGGCTCATAAATACATAGAGGGCACACAGGGGGGAGAGAGAGCACGGGGAGAACTTAGACATAATGGGCAGGGGAAACATGGAATAAAACATAAGGAGAGACGAGGGCTCACAGATACACAGAGGGGCACACAGGGGGTAAAAGCCATGAAGGGAAAACACTTAGGGAACAACACAACAGGGCAACTCAGAAAACATGGTCTAAATAAGGAACGAAATACAAAAATACAAGGAACTAAGAATACTGGGCCCACATGGCCCAGGACCATGACATCACCCCCCCCTAAAGGGCTGGCTCCCGACAGCCCAAACCCGAAAAACAAAACAAAAACAGAAAACAACCCACCCAGGGCGGGAGGCGGGGGACCAGGACGGAGGGACCAGAACGGGAAACAAAACAAACAACAGAAAACACAGGAGCACATGACCATAGTCCAAATAAAGTTCAGGGGGCTGACCCAGAGCCCACAGGCACAAGAGTTCACGGGTCACACGGTCGGGGGGCCGACCAGGCGGGTGGCACAGGTGACAGAGCTGGTCCGTAGGCCGGCCGTGCGGAAGGCAATGGCGGCGGCGACGAAGGAGACGACGGAGCAGTTCAGGAGGCCGGCCGCGCGGAAGGCAGCGGCGGCGGCGAGGGAGACGACGGAGCAGTTCAGGAGGCCGGCCGCGCGGAAGGCAGCGGCGGCTCTCCAGTGTCAGGCGTGCTGGCCATGGCCCGGTGGGCACAGGACCAGACGAAGCACAGGCTGAGGCTGGACCAGACGAAGCACAGGCTGAAGACTCAGAGGCTGGACCAGACGAAGCACAGGCTGAAGACTCTGAGGCTGGGCCAGACGAGGACGAAGACTCTGAGGCTGGGCCAGACGAGGACGAAGACTCTGAGGCTGAAGCCGGAGCCGGACCAGGCGGAGCAGGAGCAGCTGATGCAGAGGCCGGACCGGGCGAGGATGAAGGCTCTGAGGCTGCAGAGGATGAAGGCTCTGAGGCTGGAGCTGCAGCTGACGAAGCACAGGCCGGAGCTGCAGCTGACGAAGCACAGGCCGGAGCTGCAGCAGACGAAGCACAGGCTGGAGCTGGACCGGGAGGAGCAGAAGCCAAAGCTGGACCAGGCGTAGCAGAAGCAGAGGCTGGACCAGGCGTAGCAGAAGGTGGCTGGATGGGCTCCTCGGGCCCTCCAGCTAATGTGGCATGGTGCTGGACGGGCTCCTCGGGCCCTCCAGCAGACGAGGCGTGAGGCCGGACGGGCTCCTCGGGCCCTCCAGCTGAGACAGGAGGCTGAACGGGCCCCTCGGACCCTCCAGCTGACGTGGCATGAGGCTGGTGCGGTTCTCCTGAACCCCCAGCTGACGAGGAAGGTTGCTGAACGGGCCCCTCGGACCCTCCAGCGGAGACAGGAGGCTGAACGGGCCCCTCGGACCCTCCAGCGGAGACAGGAGGCTGAACGGGCCCCTCGGACCCTCCAGCTGACGAGGTAGATGGCGGCGTAGGAGCCGCGGAGTCCTGGATGAGCTCATCCGAGCTCCCAGCAGGAGCTGATGCAGAGCCAGAGAGATTTGAGACCCCTGGCTGAATGTTAAGCTGACCAGCGGACCGTACTGCTATCAGGGACTGGGCTACAGGAGCTACTGGGGCCTGCGCTACAGGCGGCACTGGAGCTACTGGGGCCTGCGCTACAGGCGGCACTGGAGCTACTGGGGCCTGCGCTACAGGAGGCACTGGAGCTACTGGAGACTGAACTGAGGGTGGCTGCGAGGGAGCTAACTGAACTGAGGGTGGCTGCGAGGGAGCTAACTGAACTGAGGGTGGCTGCGAGGGAGCTAACTGAACTGAGGGTGGCTGCGAGGGAGCTAACTGAACTGAGGGTGGCTGCGAGGGAGCTAACTGAACTGAGGGTGGCTGCGAGGGAGTTAACTGAACTGAGGGTGGCTGCGAGGGAGCTAACTGAACTGACCTGGGAGGAGAAACACGAGCAGGAAAAGGAGCAGGCTCAGAAAAAACTGTCCGAGAAATGGCAGGCTCAGGGTCGACAAAAATGGCTCTATCAAAAATGAACCCGCCGTCCACTTCATGTTTTGTAGTTTTAGCATTGTCCGGTTTATGGCGGCGGGCGCGCCGCCTCCTTCGAGCAGAGGAAGCTGGCGCGATGGGCGCTGATGGCGCCAACACAGAGGGTGACGTAGTGGTGAGTTCCCCGTCGTCCGCCCCCATCCTTGCCAGAAATGAGACAGGCGAAAAATAGCCTAAGCGGATCGGAGACGGCGAGCGGCTGGTAGGCTGTGCAGCAGGTGAGAGGTCCTCCTCCGGGATGAGCCAGGGTTTCCGCCGGAGCTCGTCCTCCCGATAAGCCCGTAACACCTGCTGCCGCTCTTCCTCGCCAAAGTCTATGGCTTCCGTTGTCTCCGTGCGCCACGCCGTGCGGCCAGACCGCGGTGAAGACGCGGAAGCCGGCGGGGTGCGGGCGGAAGGTGTGTCTGTGGCGAGCCTCACCGTTCCAACTCTGACCGCTACTGGCTCATGAGACAGCGGCGATGACACCCGTTCACGGGACGGAGGTGTGGGTGCTGAAGCGGCATTCAGGACCCTCTGGGCCAGCGCATGGGCACGAAGCTCCTCCTTAAGGGGGCCCAGGGAGTCAAACGCCTCGACGAGGTGGGGGAGCTGTCGCAACCGTGGCTCCCGCAACAAAACGGCGTCCACGGCCGCCAATCCTGTGGAAACCACACTTGGATCCGTGCATCCGATGATGCGATCCATAATGCGGCAGAGCCGGTTCAGCTCCTCCCCTACCTCCTCTGAAATGTCCGCTGAGTCCGACATGGTCGCGTCGTCCTGGAGGTCCGCGGAGGGGTTGTGAACTGCTGGGTCCATATCGTGGTCGCGTTCTTCTGTCATGATTCGGCCGTGTGGCAGGCAGGATGAGGACCCAAATTGCAAAACTCACACACACGGGGATGAACTCAAAAAACACAGCTTTATTGCTGGCCACGAGAAACAATACAAAACTAAACTGGGAAAAACTAACATAAAGCTCACCAAGGAACACAGGGGAATCACACACAGCATGAGGGAGAACGCGACGCCGAACAGAGGGAGACTCAGACAGAAATACACAGAGGGTAAACGAGGAAAGTGGGCACACACGGGGAACACAGGTGATACTGATAATCATAACGAGACAGGGCGGGGTGAACTGAACATGACATGTACAGGCACAGAGGTTCAGACAGGAGGAGAGAGAGCACGGGGAAAACACAGACATAACGGGCTGGGGAAACATGAAACAACCACAAAGGGAGACGAGGGCTCATAAATACATAGAGGGCACACAGGGGGGAGAGAGAGCACGGGGAGAACTTAGACATAAAGGGCAGGGGAAACATGGAATAAAACATAAGGAGAGACGAGGGCTCACAGATACACAGAGGGGCACACAGGGGGTAAAAGCCATGAAGGGAAAACACTTAGGGAACAACACAACAGGGCAACTCAGAAAACATGGTCTAAATAAGGAACGAAATACAAAAATACAAGGAACTAAGAATACTGGGCCCACATGGCCCAGGACCATGACAGTAGATGAAAAATAATCATAGGAAAAAGGTTTTGTGTTGATCAGCCAAGAACAACTACAATCTCATTTTCTGCTTTTAAGAAAGGACTGTTCACAAAAACACAGAAAGAGAGAGAGAGAGAGAGAGAGAGAGAGAGAGAGAGAGATGTGTATTGATTAAGCAGTGATGATAATAATGAACATGTCTTAGTTTGTCACTTTCAGGTGCAAAGCAGACCTGAATCAATTTTCCACATGCAGCGGTCGGAAGAAAGTTATAGTTTAACATCATTGGAAACATGCAGGCCAAGTTTCTGGCTGACTTATTTACAGCACCATGTGTCTCTCAACCTCACAAGCAGCTCTCACTCCTCCCTGAAGACAAGGAATGCAGCTCCAAAGACCAATAACATGGCAGATAAAGAGACAGCAGCAAGTCCTGAACAAAGAGACCCAGCAGGCAGCAGCAATGTGGACAAACAGCATCAGAGAAGAAGAGCAAACCCATCATCCTGCCTGATCAGATGAATGGCACTGTGAAGCTGCAACTTCACTATGCATGTGAAGAAAACTTTTGAGGAGAACTGAGGAGACTGTTGGAGTTTGACATTTGCCACCTTTGGAGAAGATGGCAAGAAGAGACAGTGACAGGACAAAGCTAAGGAGAACTGCCGGCTATTGGACTGTTGAAGTGGGAGAGGACAACAGAGTGAGAGGACACAGAGTGAGTAAGTAGAACACAGAGGAGTGCTGGTGTTAAATGTGGGAAATCAAAATTTGGGTTAGTAAACCTGGGAAAAACAAAACTGACTGCTTAAGTTTGAAAATTGAGAAGGAGTCTGAAACACTGCAAAAAAGAAACATATACAAAATCACACACACAAGTAGAACGTGCCTTAACCCTACTAACACTTCCAAACACAAGAGAGCTTATGAAGATTAGACAACATTTTAAGCATGTGAGTCTGTTTATCATCTTGTCCAAATCACTTAGTGTGATGCAAAGACCAGTGGACTCATAGCACATTAGTTAAGAAATGATCAAATAATAGCAGAGAAGTGTGTAGGAAAGGCAGCTTTAAGAACATGCCCTGCTGGAGATGCAGCTCCACAGACATGCATTAAACCTGCCTAATAACACAAACACACATGCAATGAAAATTTATCTCTCATCAGTGTTAAAATAGTGTCAATTTAGCAGACACTTGTTATCAAATACTGAATTTATCCAATGCAACAAATTGACTCTCTAGGTTGCAGGACAACAGTTTTAACTTTTGTGGGAAAAAAGATTCTGGTTTGACCAACCAGTGATCAGACAATAAATTTAGTTGTTAATATAGTAAATTGGGAGATGCTTTCTGCTTGATTGATGCAGCACAAGTAATTTACTGTATGAGGGAAATTCTATTTTTGTGATAACATTTTGAACATGCATTTCTGTTGTCCTGTCAACTTAGTGGGTTAATAGCTGATATGCAAATTAGTTGATCGTTCTTAGATTAATGAAAGGTGATTGAATTCTCTCCGGGTACTCCGGCTTCCTCCCACCGTCCAAAGACATGCAGCTTGTGGGGATAGGTTAATTGGATAATCCAAATTGTCACTAGGTATGAATGTGAGCGCGAATGGTTGTCTGTCCCTGTGTGTTGGCCCTGCGACAGACTGGCGACCTGTCCAGGGTGTACCCTGCCTCTCGCCCTATGACAGCTGGGATGGGCTCCAGCACCCCCCGCGACCCTGAAAAGGATAAGCGGAAGCGAATGGATGGATGGATGGATGGATGGATGGATTGAATTCTAGCACGAGTGAATGAGATGTGTTGGAGTTTGTTAGAGTGGAGACTCTAAAACACTGAGTTTCCTGTTTTGATGTGCGAGTGAATCCTGTACTTAGATACACAACTCTGAATACATAAGAACAAACTTCTTTTGTGAAGTGCATGACAACATGTCACATGTTTTATGATGACGGGAAAAAAGAAAAATTGAATAAAATAGATCTGTGGCCTAAATGAGTGAAAAGCACAGACCTGGGGATTAAACTCATAGCTAATAGGACATTAGGATTGTATTGTGCAGCTGATGGTTGGTTTGGAGTGAATCTAGCTGATTTCTTTTGTTGTGAAGTTGAGCCTGCCAATTAGTATGATGGTATGATAAACCATGCTAATGGTATGATTTACCCTCCTGAGATGAGGAGCTTGTGTCATGACTTAACAAGGCCTTTTTATTTTGATACTTTCACAGTGCACTGAAAGTTTTGTTTGATAATTTCTGTTATTTTTCATTTTTCATTTTTTTTCAACAGGCACTGATTTCTGTTTGTCAATTTCTTTTCTTTAAGCAGATCCACACGTCAGGAATTAAAAGTGCTATACGACATTTTGAGAAAACCGTTACAAGTGAGTTTCTCCACATTAAAATGGGCTCTGGAGAACGCCACTTATTTGGGACTTATTTGGGACAAAAAGTTCTTCTTTTTCTTTTGAAATGACGTCATTTTGCTGAAAGTGGAAACTAAATGCGATGATGGTTTCCACTATCAGCAAAGAAAGAATGAATGAATGAATGAATGAATGAATGAATGAATGAATGAATGAAAAAAAAAAAAACAAACTGACTGACTGGTAAAAGCTGACAAGACTTGACCACGACTCAAGGTTAACCTCCACCTAGACAGGACAAAGGGTGGATGAATTTATGTGTTTCCTGTTACAGGAGCAGAAAGATGATAGCAACATTCGAGGTTGCATGATGGTTTAACCTTTGAAATGCCATTTTCTGTGTCTGTGCATCTACCAGGGGTGTTATTCACTACCTAGTGTTGCTTACAGAGGTAACGGTGACAAAGTATGCATACGCCTGCGCAGCGCTAACATTTGCATTTTCTTCTCTACAGCATTGCAGTTTTTCATGTGTTTGATCATGTGATTTATAAGAGGATTAGTTAATGTTTTTCTACTACAGGATTTCTGGGTTTATGTGTGACGGAAACTGTGTTTACAGGTTATGAGTTGGTGATGCTTTTACACTGTGTTTTTGGGAAAATGTGAAGGTTACTTTGATGATGTGAATGACATTCTTTCCACAGCTATGGATGGCTAACTTTATGGTCTTTTTATGGCACCTCTGGAACCTGTCGACCTGCGTTTGACCTGTGTCTGACCACCGTCTGACCACAGTCAATGTGTATTGCTAATGTTTGTTTTTCTAAGAATGCTTATTATTCTTATGATATAATTGTTTATAAGTGTGAAGTTTGATTTCACTTCCAGATCTTGTTTTCCAGGCCATGATGGTGTGTATGCAGGCTCCTGGGGGAGCCAGTCTTTAAGCAAATTTAATATGCAAAACACACTAACATTTTTATTGCAGGATTATAGGTCCAGGGTGGTGCTGCTCCAGAGGAGGAGATGCCCTGATGTTACCTGGGATATGATCTAGCTAATCTTTTTCTTTAAGACAGGAATCTGATTTTGATGAGTTGACTCATGGGAGCTTCCATGTGTCAAGATGAGGAATCCAGGATTAATATGAAACAATGAATTAACATTAAATTTTGGAATTAACATTAAATTTTGTTTTATATGATTTTTGCAGCGATTTGTGTGATTAACAGCTCATTCAACGGGTATTAAACCTATGCAAGTGGTGCATCCATGTTCAGATGAGGCTTTGATGGCCTATAAGTGAAGTTCACTGAACTAAAGAATGTGGTTTGATGATTGTTGACATGCTCTCCAAATAGAAGTTTTTCCTCCTAGCAAGGAAATACAGGTGCAGCAGTAATCTCCTGAAAAATCTTCAGAGGCCCAGTGAGAAGCGAGAACCATTCCAGGCATAACTGACAGCCCAGGCAGTGGTTGAGGTCAAAGGTCGAGCTGGTTGGGGCCCATCATGAGATCAGACTTTGGAGCCACAGCAAGGACCATGAAACTGCGTTGGAATGAGAGCTGTGCCACGGGGGTTTCCAGAGGCCAACAGAGGAGATTGTGGACAACAGATGGGCACCTGAAGGATGAGGGGAGCGTGCCAGCTCCATCGACAGCGCAGAGGGAGTCTAAGGATGGCATCATGATTCTGGGAAAGCACAGGAACCAGAAGCTATGGTGGTGATGACAGCAGTTTCCTATGAACATCACCTAATGCTGTGCCACTATACTGTGCATACGATGGCACACTGAAGACTGCTGGGATCATAACAGCAGTAAGATAACTGGACCCAGCACCCTTTCCACAAAGGGGTTTTTCTGCAGAGGATGGACAGTAGAAGAGTCATAAGTATTCCTACCGCAGGATGAAGGCCTGAAGTGAGGTGATGGGGGTTGATGGAGGCCAATTCAAGTGCTTCTGACCATTTCAACTGCCTGCAAAATAGCGGAGAGACCCTCCTGGATACATCAGAGCCACTGCAAAAAGGTTGAGGTCCCAGGAAACCACGACACCCCCAAGACAGCACAGTAGAGAAATCTCACGCTTGGTTGTTTCAGTGGTGAGGGGGGAGTGCTGATTGATCCCCCGTAGGGTAAGCTCGCACTTCAACCTCCAGCCTCTGATCAACTCTAGGGCAACCAAGTGCGAGGCGTGACGGACCTGTGTGCAACCATGGGAAGGTGGACCCTCTTGGTTACCTTGACTACAACGCTCACTTTTACAGGACCCCAGCTGACGCAAACAACAGCTGAACCAGGAGAAAGGCAGAAAAGACTGACACACGACAACTCTCACCTAAGAGACATGACACAAGATCACATTCATCCGTGGATGAATAATGCCTGGTACCGTTATATCCACGACAGAACAAAGGCAGAATCAGCAAATACAGACTGTTATGTCTGTTCTCATATGCCCAGCACGTCGACACACCCCACATTATATGGCGAATATATGAACAACACTCAAGCAAAGTGTGCAGCTAGCTTTGCTGGCATTGGATTCCAACACAGCCGAATCACCATCGACGATAAAATCTCACACCCCTCACTTAATAATTGGAACATGTGATCAACTTTTTTGGATCGACCTCAATGTGACAAATCGGAACATCTCTATCCATTTCCCAGTGTTCCTGGACAAAGTGCCCGGAAAAAACCACTCCATGTGTTACCAGCAAGAGAAAGGTAACAGACCCCTTGGAGACACCACAAATTGTGTCCAAACTGCAAGCCACGGAGAGGGTGCACCTGTGAATATGAGTGGGCCCTCTAACGGCACGTACTGGGTGCAAGGAATGGCCTGGTTATGTGGACAACGGGCATATTTCATACTGCCCCCAGACTGGACAGGAACATGTGCTCCTATATTCCTGTCAGACCACACTTTCAGGATGTCTGCGGTGAACACCAGTGCTGAAGTGCAGTGTAGTGCTGAAGAGAAACCTAGGGTTGTTCTCATTTTCGCTTTCTAAATCTGTGATCCTCAATTTCCTCTCCAGCTTACGAGTTATCTGCTTTAAGCTACATGTTTGAGAGTTATACCAGGGAGTTAAGTACTTCTGTTTTGAAGCTCTTTTTTTCACAGAAGCTACAGTATCCAGTGTCATATGTAGTAAGGAGGTAAAATTATAAACAAGTTAATCGACCTCTGGTGGAGTAGTGTTCAGGTAGCTGCTCTGCTCTTTGTTGGTACAAAGCATTGAAGATGATAACAGTGGGTGAATTATATTCTTAATCAGTTACAGCACTTTCAGAAAGACATATGAAGACATTCACTGTGATGAAATCTCCCCACTGCTGTGTAATCATTTATTGTATATTAAACTGTTATTAGAAAATGATCAGATAAGAGAGGGTTTTCAGGAAAGACTGTTAAATGTTCAGTTTGCATTAAGACTTATGGCACAAAGTGAAAAGATTTCCTCTTAGAGGTTAGCTTCGAATGTCTATTCAGTTTAAATTGATGGTGAACTGTGGCTGGGCCGTTGCATAATGGCATAATGCATAATGCATAACTGTTCTCCAGTGGTGTTAATGTCTGTCATTATTGAAATGTACTCTTGTATAAGTTTGATTAAACCTGCAGTCAGCTGAGGTTGAAGATGTCACTCGGATGAGCGATAAAACGTTTCTCCCACTGAAAACCCTACATCCAGATGCACAGAGTCAACTTTTTGGGATTCCTTTGGTTTAGTGTAGCAGGCCATGTATGTCAGTTTAGGACACATAATATAGAAGATGTTCACACACAGTCTCATTAACTGTTTTCAGTAATACAGATGGAGGTTTATCAGAGGAGGAGACTTAATTATTCTACACTCACACTGGCCAGGGCTCCTAAGCTTGTTAAATAAAAAAGTGTAAAATTAAATTTCAATAAACTAACCATAATGCCAGCTCATATGCTCTTAACACTGCATCTTTAACTCTTTTATAGGATTTGCAGTCTTCTGATTCCTGATGAGTTCCGTAAGTGACAAGCTTACTGACTGTGTTTACTCTTCTGTGTATTAGGTATTAGGAGTAGGTACGGGTGCAGAGGAAGGTTGTGTCCTGGCTGACTCTATTCATGAAAAATATAATCTGTGTTACAACAAGATTGAAATTGAGACTCAGCATTGTTTCCCAATCTTCCAAGCCCATATGAACTGTAGCCTCAGCTTTCTGTTCTTAGCTGACAGGAGTGATAGCAGAACAGATGTGTTATAAAATTTTGAGCAATGTCCTTGTACGATATTTAAGCTGCTTGTAAAGTGAAGAAAGTAGACACTTTAATCAGCCCACTCCTACAACCTGAAATGTGTGAAAGTCTAAATATTTATCAGAGGGGTTCACTAAATATCAGCTGATTTCAACAGGACAAAACTGCTTAAACTACTTCAATCTCCCACTGTGACCAATGGTGCAGAGCAGGATGAGGGTTTGAAGGTCAGTTCCTGCTATTGCAGCATCACTGAGTGTCTAGCTTAAGATAAACATCATTTATTTTTGAGGTCAGTTTTGATCAAGAACATAAGTATAGCCTGCATGAAACAACCAGACCAGGAGGTTCAATCAAGAACACATATGACATATGACACATATCTACAGTGGGGCAAAAAAGTATTTAGTCAGCCACCGATTGTGCAAGTTCCCCCACTTAAAATGATGACAGAGGTCAGTAATTTGCACCAGAGGTACACTTCAACTGTGAGAGACAGAATGTGAAAAAAAATCCATGAATCCACATGGTAGGATTTGTAAAGAATTTATTCGTAAATTAGGGTGGAAAATAAGTATTTGGTCACCTCAAACAAGGAAAATCTCTGGCTCTCACAGACCTGTAACGTCTTCTGTAAGAAGCTTTTCCGTCCCCCACTCGTTACCTGTATGAATGGCACCTGTTTGAACCCATCATCTGTATAAAAGACACCTGTCCACAGCCTCAAACAGTCAGACTCCAAACTCCGCCATGGCCAAGACCAAAGAGCTTTTGAAGGACACCAGGAAAAGTATTGTAGACCTGCACCAGACTGGGAAGAGTGAATCTACAATAGGCAAGCAGCTTGGTGTGAAAAAATCAACTGTGGGAGCAATCATCAGAAAATGGAAGACATACAAGACCACTGATAATCTCCCTCAATCTGGGGCTCCACGCAAGATCTCATCCCGTGGGGTCAAAATGATCATGAGAACGGTGAGCAAAGATCCCAGAACCACACGGGGGGACCTGGTGAATGACCTGCAGAGAGCTGGGACCAAAGTAACAAAGGTCACCATCAGTAACACAATACAACGGCAGGGAATCAAATCCCGCAGTGCCAGACGTGTTCCGCTGCTGAAGCCAGTGCATGTCCAGGCCCGTCTGAAGTTTGCCAGAGAGCACATGGATGATACAGCAGAGGATTGGGAGAATGTCATGTGGTCAGATGAAACCAAAGTAGAACTTTTTGGTATAAACTCAACTCGTCGTGTTTGGAGGAAGAAGAATACTGAGTTGCATCCCAAGAACACCATACCTACTGTGAAGCATGGGGGTGGAAACATCATGCTATGGGGCTGTTTTTCTGCCAAGGGGACAGGACGACTGATCCGTGTTAAGGACAGAATGAATGGGGCCATGTATCGTGAGATTTTGAGCCAACACCTCCTTCCATCAGTGAGAACTTTGAAGATGAAACGAGGCTGGGTCTTCCAACATGACAATGATCCAAAACACACCGCCCGGGCAACAAAGGAGTAAGAAGTGTCCTGACGTCAAACATCTGCACCTGGTTTGGGAACAGCACCAAGCAGGACAGACGAGATCTGCAAAGGGTGGTGCGCTCGGCAGAACGCATCATTCAATCAGAGCTCCCTGACCTGCTGTCCATCTACACCAAGCGGTGCAAGTCCAAAGCTAGGAAGATTATGATGGACCTCTCCCATCCCAACAATGGACTCTTCTCACTGTTGAGGTCTGGGAAGCGCTTCCGCTCCCTTAAGGCCAAAACAGAGAGAATGAAGAGGAGCTTCTTCCCCCAGGCTATTCGGGGCCTGAACCAGGTGTAGACTGGACTCTCCCAAACACGTCACTATAAGACTGGACTCTCACACACGTCACCACACGCACCACCACACATTTCCTATAATCCTATAATTCCTATAATTTATAATCCTTATCTTTATAATCTCTTCTGCTATTTGCACATTCTTTACTGTAAATTCCTAAGTTAATTTGTAAATTTTTGTAGTAAATTGTAAATATTGTAGAACTTTTCTTCTGTCATTTAATGGTCGGGCATTGTACAGCTACAAGCATTTCACCCCCATGTCATACTGTGTATGGTTGTGTGTGTGTGACAAATAAAATTTGAATTTGAATTTGAAAAGAAGCATTTGAAAGTCCTGGAGTGGCCTAGCCAGTATCCAGACCTCAACCCCATAGAAAATCTGTGGCGGGAGTTGAAAGTCCGTGTTGCTCGGCGACAGCCCCAAAACATCACTGCTCTCGAGAAGATCTGCATGGAGGAATGGGCCAAAATACCAGCTACTGTGTGTGCAAACCTGGTAAAGACCTATAGTAAACGTTTGACCTCTGTTATTGCCAACAAAGGTTATGTTACAAAGTATTGAGTTGTATTTTTGTTATTGACCAAATACTTATTTTCCACCCTGATTTACGAATAAATTCTTTACAAATCCTACCATGTGGATTCATGGATTTTTTTTTCCACATTCTGTCTCTCACAGTTGAAGTGTACCTCTGGTGCAAATTACTGACCTCTGTCATCATTTTAGGTGGGGGAACTTGCACAATCGGTGGCTGACTAAATACTTTTTTGCCCCACTGTACTTGACACGAAAGCAGTACACACTGAACTCAGGTAACATTTGTTATTAGAGGAGGTCAAAAAGTGTGTCAGTGAGAAATATCCATCAAAAGCATGATTTACACTAGCTGCAGCTCACAGTCAGCAACTCATCAGTTTTGTTGTTCAAACCAAACAAGAATTTTTCACATCATGTTGTCCTGCAGGAACTCACCAGATCACCTCTCCAGCACTTTGATCCCAAGACAGGAATACAATATGCAGAGTTAGTTTAATTGATTGGAATGCAGCTGTCATCTTCAGAGTGTTTCATTTGATAAAGTTAATAACGAGAAATCAAGTGGTCAGAGCTATCATGGTGATATTCAGGGTCAGATTCTGTGCTAGTGCAAAACCTTCTTTTGGCCTGAAAAAGCTGCTGTGGGGTTTACAACAGAGGAGCAATTGAAAGCCTGCAGGTCAAATTAACGTCCGGATGCATTTGCAAAAATGTTTCATGTGAGTGGAAAGTTCTCTGGGTGATCCAACAGTGCGTTAGTTGATATACAAACATTTCAGTAATTGGCTTTTAAGTGTCACCCAAACATGAGGAGGCCAGTGATGGAGCCAGTGACGGTTTAACAAAAATAATACAGTGTGAGTGCAGGTTTACATGTTTCTCTCTGAGAAAAAGAGAAGTCGATGTGTTTCTATTAGTGTGAAATCCTTTTTAGAAATTAGGCACTGTGTGAGGTCATTTAGTAAGAGTCAGTGAATCTTTCACAGTTGTAAAAAACATAAAAAGAAACAACATAAGTAACGTATGTTTTTCTCCGAGGGTGGTGGGGTAGAGGACTTCATGTGTGGGTGACTGAGAATGTCCATTTTATTAGATATGTTGTTGTAACTGTTTCAAAGTCAGTAATGCATGAATCTTCAATGATTTTTATTCCTTAAAAGAGGACTGTGTACAGTGTCCATTTGTGTCTGTCTCCACGTTGGGTGATTGTGGAGTATTTGAATATGTGTGCATGAGGGTGGGAATGCCCGTCGGTGGCTGCGTGCGCCTGTTCGACTGTGTCTGTATGTCAGGTCGGGTCTTACACTCCACCTCTCTGGGAACATCTCAGGCCCTTCAAGGTATGGAGGCATATCTCGATTTACCACACTCCTTGCCGTTGCCTGATGCCCTCAGGCGTCGGTATGTTCAACACGTTCTAACTCCCAACTCGTCAAACGTGTGACGCATGGTCAGGCCCCCTCTGCTGCACATATGGACGCGCAGGGTACCCCCCTCGCGTCGGGAATTGACGTGAAAGGTCCTCCGATTGAAGAGATTGCCGCGGAAGTGGCTTTTGTCGGTATATTTAGACATTTTCCAAATCACATTGTAATGACCTATACTGAACACAATAAATTATATAATGCAGGCAACTATCTGAGAGAAAATTACTGCAGATAAAACTAATTACAGGCTGTTATTTGTGTATCGGTTCTTGCATTGACGGAGTGAGCGATGTATGCTGGGTAATGGCACAGCTAGCGATTGGGTGAATTTATTGCACCGGTTTTATAAACTGTTCTACAATCCTTTTGATATTTGGAAATCTGTCGATCATTCGGCTACAGCTGTAAGATATCTTCTCCAACTCCTCTGAATACATGCAGTCATTTTACCGTCTGCTTTGGCTAATCACGCTCTTACGTATTAAATTAAATTAAATGCCTAATAAAAAAGCTGTTCTTTTTTTATTAGGCAAAAACATTTTCGGCAAAAAAACATTATGCAAAAACATTTTCGGTGCTGTTAAGGAATTCACAGCGACTCACTTGTTTATTTTTGAGAAAGTTTATTTTTTTATCATATTAGATGACCGGCAGTGACGTCAACGTACTCGATCGTACCACAGGTAAGTGCGAATCTGAATCTGTAGATTTTTTAAAATTATTTTTCTTATTTAAAACCAAAAAGAAAAACCCGAAACAGTGAGCTCACAAAGCTGCTTTTAGCAGTTCCATGGGTTAAGATTAGCAATTTCGTGGAACAGCGAATGACTTAACATTTAATAGCATATATGTTACCACACCACATGTGCTGTAAGTTAGCTAAATTCATTTCTGTTAGCCAATCAAGTTAAGCTTATCATATATCATCATCCAGGGTACAGTGATAGAGAAGTGTGTGCTGACGTTTGCTGTTGTTGCCACTTTGTAAAGTTTGAGGGTTCTAATAAGGGTCAGTGTTGCCAGATTGGGTTGATGCTCAAATTGAAGATAGACGTTATCTATCAATCTAGCTCTCTAGCTCTCTCTTTATAGCTCTCTCTCTCATTCTGGCTCTCTCTCTCTCTCTCTCTCTCTCTCGATTTTAAACTTAATAGCAGCATTACATAATCATTAAATAGCAGACCGATCATCTATGCTGCAAATGAAATACAAATGGATACTAAACAGGGTTTATCTAAATCGTTACAATAGGGTTTAATGTATATATTTATTTATAAGGTGCTTCTGAATTCTGAATACTTTTTTTTTCTAAACAGGTTCTTCATCAATCAGCCTATTATTGATTGATTCCTTCCTACATCTGCTTTTTGAGGAACTCCTAAAGGCACTTTTAAGAGCCACGTCAGTCTGTTTGTATCTGTTCTTACTGCTGTCCTTATTGGTCTGTCTCTCTGTTTCTGCCTCGCTCTGTTGGTCTCTGTCTTGTTTGATTATTCTGTTTGTGTGTGTGTGCGTGCGTGCATGCGTGTTTGTTTGTTTGTTTGTTTGTTTGTGTGTTTGTGTGTGTGTTTGTTTGTTTGTTTGTTCTTCTTTCTGCCATGAGTGACTCCGAAATTCAAGATCCTTTAAGGATCCTAGATAATCTGACTGATCAGCAGGAACAAATTGATGAGCTCCAACACCTCGATGACATGCTTGGTGAGCTGAAGCAAGAGGTAGCTCCTGTACCTGTGAAGCCACCTGACCTAACAGTAAAATGGAAAAAAAGAGACAAAGATGGAAACCAACTCTATGCGAGGCCAAGATCAATCCGGAGTCAATTACATAAGGGTCAGTACTCTTTCATACAAGATAATTTGTATCACGGGGCGATCATGGCTCTGTCACTACCCGATCCGTACCGGAAACCCGATCGGTACCCCGCATGCGCAAATCTTACGTCACTTCCTCTCTTTGCCAACATTGCGACATTCAATATATTTGAATGATACGGTTAGCGCCCAGTTAGCTCCTAGCATTTCTCAACAGCTCTGCCTCCTTTTCGACTGCCCGGGACATTTAAACAATGGATAATTCATGCTTTTCTCCTCAACAGAGAGCGTCCCCCGATTGAGCAACAGCGCCGTAAAATAAGAAGAATGGCGCCTAATTACAGAGTTAATAATGCAGACTTTGTAATATCTCACGTGTAGATTCATCAGCCAGATGAAGTGTTTACTGACAATTGACAGTGATAGCGCACATCATCATCACTATTCCAACAATCCTTTCCTCACAGACAAGCATAAACACTCTCGACTATTGCTAAATCAAATTTAACACACGTTTGTAATGACGCTAATTCAGTTTATAATAGGGTTCATTCGCTCGGTCAGCAGGTGGCGGTATCCTCGTACACTGGGGAGTACACTGCCATTAAACGAACAGAAGAAGAAGAAAACATCTGCACATGCGCGGTACGGATCGGGTAGACCCGATTTGTACGGTCAGACTTTACACATGCGCAGTAAGGATGGGAGAGTCCTGATCCGTAACTTTATTTTTATTTTTCGTTTTTGTCTACATTGTACTGAAATGCTTCATTATTGCAAACATTTTAAGATATACATGTTATTCTTAACATCTTAACAGATACTCTGACCCATAACTATCGTAAAACGCTATGACCGGAAGTAGAAACCTTTCGCGCATGCGGGGTACCGATCGGGTTTCCGGTACGGATCGGGTAGTGACTTTTTTTTTTTTTTTTTTTAATTGACAAAGCACAAAATACAGATATACAAATACAAAATAGCAAACACAATGTCAGCGGGTTCGTATAAAAAAGCAAAATAGACACAGTCTATTATAGAATCACATGATATTGAACAGGGAACATAGGTTTACGGTTTTGACAGCTTTTTGATTTTGAGAATGTTGTATGGTTTTAACATATTGTTTGGTTTCATTTAAAAAGCACCGAAAGGATGGTTTTGCGTTAGAAAATTTCGACTTATGTATATGAAATTTGGCCAATAATATCAATAAGTTAATCAAATAAAATTCGTTTGCCCTGTGCATGGGGTACTTAAAGAAACCAAACAATATTTTCTTGTAACAAAGAGAGAACTCAGAAAGGATAAAGGAAACAACAAAAACACAAAATTCTTGCCAGAAAAGATTCGTGTATAAGTATGACCAAAATAAATGAGAAATATCTTCCTTCACACAATTACAAAATGTACAGTTAACATCAATGTCCTTTTTATAACGTACAAGAAAAGACCTAGTTGGGTAAAAACGATGAATAACTTTAAAAGATATTTCCTTTACTTTGTTATTTAATAGAAATTTCGACGGTAAGGTCCAAATCTTCTCCCATTCCTGGTCCTGGTATAAGTTATTCCAGTAGGCGACAGCCGTTGGGTCACAAGTTCTGTCTGTTTGAAACAGAGTTCGTATTTCACGGTTGTTTTTCCTCCTTACAGAAGGGAAACACACCTGACCGACATAAGTAACAGCAGGATCCAGTGGTAAAGGGGTCAAATCACTAACAACAAGATTTCTAAACAACATTAAGACCCCAGCAGGGATAGCATCAAACACTATGGCATATTCCTTTGGTGGAACAGGAAGACCATATGTATTCAAAAATTCTGAGTAAGAGAGTAAACCTCCAGCTGGATTTATAAGTTGTGCAACACGATGAATCCCATTATCAAACCAATTACTTAAAAACACAGATTTATGTTTGTATAAAATGTCTCTATTGTTCCAAATATAGTATCTATGTGGAGAAAAATTGTGTTTATAAATCAATGACCAGGAAAGAAGCATTTGTTTATGAAAGTTGGATAGTTTTAAAGGGATTTTATCAATATTGTAATTACAAAGCAAAAGAAAGTTAAGACCACCAATTTTTGAGAAAATATAATTGGGAATAAAGTTCCAAATTGAGGTTGGGTTCCTGAAAAATTGTTTAATCCAGTTTATTTTAAACACATTGTTTAATGAGGAGAAGTCAAGAAAGTTTACTCCACCATGTTGGTATGAGTTGGATAAAACTGATCTTTTAATATAATGAATTCTATTCTTCCATATGAAATTATAAATAAGTCTGTCAATATCTGCCAGGGTCTCTTTATTTACATCAAGAGACAAAGCAGCATAAGTTAGACGAGATAAACCCTCTGCTTTCGTGAGTAAAACTCTCCCTTTAATGGATAAATCCCGCTGCAGCCAAGCATTTAGCTTTTTTTTGTGTTTTGTCCAAAATTGGAGTGAAATTAAGGGAGCACCTGGTGGATTGATTTTTATTAATGACTATTGTAGAAAACCCCTATGATTTGTGTATATAGACTGTTCCACGGACCCCCTCTAACCACTGCTAAGATGGTACATTCCTCCCATCCCTTGTTTGTGTTTGCGCTGGTCCACCTTGATAGCGCTGGTGGAGCTGGGCTGTTGTACTGAACATGTGTAGTGCGTGTGCGTGAATGATAAGTAAGTGCCTTGTATTTGTTTGTTCTATGGTTGTAACTTATCATATACTTAGCTATGTACATTGGGTGATGCTTAGTAGAGTTTTCCAGCTGTTCGTGTAGCCACGAGACACTGTATATTCACGCTGATTTGACCAAAATGGCGCTACCCTTGTGAACTGAGCTGCCCAAAGTAAAGATGGAGTCTATCCCTGTGCAGCAGCCCATTTGTGTCCACCAGGGGGTGGTGTTTAGTCATTTCTGTTCAACCCTTTCTGTATTATTTAGACCAGTTTGGTTGACTTTAATTGTTTGCTAATTGTAATTTCTGTTATTTTACAGAACCACACACACATATACATATACTCACACGAATTCACTTCTGGAGATGTTTGGATTAAAAGAACCCTAATTATCATTGCTGTGGACCCTCTCTTTCATCATATAAGTCACCTGTGCCTTCTGACCGAGGATAGGAAAATCCTGCTGTAATTTGCCAGTCTATTAAGCACACACATGTCCAGTTCAAGTGGTCCTTCGAGCCGGATTAATTACAGCATTTCCTAACATGGCGGCATGCCAATATGATGAAGAACAACAAGGTGCCCGGCAAAGGAGACCACATAGGGCTCCAAGATATCTGGATGACTTCATCTGGACCTATCCCCCACAGCCGACTAACCCAGTTCCACCGAACACTAACGCAGCTACTCCAATACACCAAATCGCTGGCATCGATGGCTCACCAGAGATGGAGAGAATAAGGAGGATGGAGCAGTGTGTTACCCAGGTACAGGAGCAGATGAGGGAGATACAGAGCGCTATACAAGTGTCTTTGAACTTTGGCCAAAGAACCCCCCAAGTACAGTTACAAACCCAGGTCCGGAGCCATAGTATGCCTTTACTAACTGTGGATAATAATCCTACACAAGCTCCTCCTATGGGCGGACTAGAAAACATCCCTCCCATATCTCCAGTAATACCTAGCCCTCAGTTTCATACTGTACAGCAGACCTCCCCTTCCACAGCTCATCATGTTGATAACCCTCAAATATTACAGTCAACAGCTCCTACTCTCCCTGTTAACCGACCTATTCCTCAGCCCCCTCTATACGTCCACTCTTCCATGCCATCAGCTGCTCAGCCAACACCAGTGGTACCCCGGTCTGCATCTACAGCAACAGAACAGCCACATCCTCCCTGGTATCAGCAAAGAGACCTGAATTGGCAGTCATCAACCCCACAGTGGTCTGTGCCACACAGTGCTGCTCAGTTTAGTATCCCTGGCACTATGCAGTACCCTGTCACGCTGCCGCCTGGCATGCCCTCTCCAGGTTATCCGCCTTGGACTTCAGGCCCACCTCTCAGTCAGCCATACGTTACACCAGTGCTGCCACCTGCTGTTAGCTCACAGTATACCTATCAGCATCATGCTCCAGCTGCACCGCCACCTGTCAGTTCACAGCATGATGTAATTCAGAGCATCCCACAACACTCCTCATCTCTGCTTTCCTCTCAGAGACCGAACTTGATGGAGATGGCTATTTCCTCTTCTTATGGCATCCCAAAACCCAACCTGATCCGCTTCACCACAGGAAAAGAGAGTGATTTCCTGCTACTGAAGAAAGGTCTGGATGGAGTTTTGGGACCACACCCACATCTGTCTGAGGATTACAAATTCCAAGTACTTCTGGATCATCTAAAGTTTCCTCCCGCGTTTCAGCTTGCAAAGAGGTATGTGCATGACACTATGCCCTTCACTAAAGCAATGCAGGCTCTACAGCAGCGCTATGGACAACCACGCCAATTAGTCCAAGGTGAAATTAACAACATTTTGAGAGCTCTTACAGTGAAAGCTGGAGATACACAAGGGTTTGAAGACTTTGCTCTATCAGTTAGTAGTTTGGTGGGACTACTAAACTCCATGGAAGGAGCTGCTAAGAGCGAACTAGAGTGTGGCTCCCATGTGGACAGGCTTTTGAGTAAACTCCCCTTCTCCTATCAAGACAGTTTTGCTGAATATTGTCTTGCAAAGGGCATCTTGCGGAGTGACTCAGCTAACACCTATACTCTCCCTGACTTTGCACAGTGGTTGGAGAGGAAGTCACAGGCCATACAGATATCACGAAGGGCTACAGAAAGCTACATATCTGATAAACCCCGCTCAGATCGTAGAGACAAGTCATCACGACCATTAAAGACATCCTCATCAGTCTACTATGGCACTGACAAGCCTACAACACCGACGGCTAATACCACTTCAGCCCCTACTGACAGTAAAGAACCTATGAAAGGGAAGAAAAGAGAGAAATTTAAGCCCTACTGCCCCTTCTGTAGCAGTACAGAACATTACTTGAGTTCCTGTTCTGACTTCAGTAAGCTGAGTACTACACAGATTATTACATGGATTAATGACAATAAGAGATGCTGGAGATGTGGTCGGAGTCACCAGCCTGACAGTTGCAATCTGAAGAAACCTTGTGCCACCTGTGGAGAACAACACCTGCAGATCCTTCATGAAGCTGCCTCTCGCTCAAACAAGAGTATCCTGACATTGAGTACAGCCTCCAGCATGGTGTATTTGGACCAAGTCACTCATTCAGGCAGAGTCATGCTTAAAGTGGTCCCAGTTACCCTCCACAACAATGGGCGATCTCTGTCCACCTATGCCATTCTTGACGATGGATCAGAGCGGACTATTGTTTTATCTGCAGCGGTTCATTACCTGCAATTAAATATCACAGAGGAGTCCCTCAAACTACGAACCATCAGGCAGGAGGTGTCACAGTTACAAGGCGCATCGGTTTCTTTTGAACTGAGTGCACCCAGCTCTCCCCAAATCAAACATCACATCAGACGTGTCTTCACTGCTAAAGAACTTAATCTGGCAAAACAATCCTGTCCAGTGGACATACTCCGTCAGAGATATCCACATCTGGCCGACGTTCCCATCAAAGCATTTAAGGATGTGCAGCCTATGCTTCTTATAGGCTCAGATAATGTCCAGCTCATCACCCCTCTGTCACCTGTCAAAGTCGGTCCACTAGGCAGCCCTGTTGCTGTCAACACTAACCTCGGTTGGGCCATCCAGGGACCAGCTACCTTTCTACATCTACCTACTGAAGCTTCATGTCTGCACACATCCCTGTTACCATCTCCCTCTCAAGCGCTAAGACAGAACGTTGAGAAGCTGTGGCAGTTAGATGTGCTCCCCTTTCGATCAGAGAAAGAGGTAACTCGCTCTAAACAAGACAAAGAGGCACTGGAGTTACTGCAGAAAACCACAGAACGTGTACAGGTGGATGGAATAGCTCGCTATGCTACTCCTCTGCTCCGCCGCAGAGACTCCACTAAACTACGAACTGACCATGACGCAGTGATGGCTCTCCTTCGGTCCACCGAGAAGCGCCTGATTAAAGATCCTGATCTAGCGGCTGTGTACAATGCAGAAATACACAAACTGGAACAAGCAGGTTATGTAAGGAAACTCACTCCTGAAGAGGCAAACCGCACAGATGAATCCTGGTTCATTCCCCATCATATTGTGCATCATAACAATAAGCCTAGGATAGTTTTCAACTGTTCCTTCCAATACAGGCAAGACTGCCTTAACGATCAGCTGCTACCAGGTCCAACTCTCGGTCCATCCTTAATAGGTGTCCTGTTGAGATTTAGGGAGCACCCTGTTGCTGTGAGTGGGGACATACGAGGTATGTTCCATCAGGTGCGGCTTCTTCCGCATGACCGGCCCCTGCTGAGATTCGTGTGGAGAGATATGGAAAGAGATCGGAGCCCGGACATTTATGAGTGGTGTGTCCTGCCCTTTGGAACCACATGCAGCCCCTGTTGTGCCACGTATGCCCTTCAGCGCCATGTGCAGGATCATAAAGATGGCAATGAACAAGTACTAGACTCAGTGCTGCGCTCATTTTATGTCGATAACTGTTTGCAATCTCTGCCCTTTGCTTTGCAGGCACGACCACTTGTCGATAACATCAGAGAGTTGCTATCTACTGGTGGTTTCGAAATCCGACAGTGGGCAAGTAACTACCCAGAGGCCATTGCTCATCTCCCCTCTGAAGCAAAGTCCCCTACCTGCGAGCTGTGGTTGACTGAACACCAACCAGATCCCCAAGAACCAACCTTAGGCTTGGCATGGCACTGCTCCACAGACCAGATTGCCTACAGATGTCGGCCAGTGGTTCCTCAGGAGTCAACCATGAGAAATATCTACAGCATCCTCGCCTCTCAATACGACCCACTGGGCTTCATCATCCCCTTCACGACCCGGGCAAAGGTTATTGTTCAACGTCTGTGGCAGAATGACAGGAACTGGGATGATCCCATCGAGGGCGAGTTACTCCAGCGGTGGCAAGAGTGGGTGAGTGAGTTACAGTATCTACAAGAAATCTGTCTGCCTAGATGCTACATAGCCCCAGCAACCCAAGAGGGAACTTTCCAGCTGCATGTATTCTGTGATGCGTCAGAGAGTGCTTACGGAGCAGTGGCATATTTGAGATTTAAAGCGGCAGAACATGAGGTCCACACTGCCTTTATCATGGCCAGATCACGTGTAGCTCCCCGCAAGAAACTGTCAATTCCCCGTCTAGAGCTGTGTGCTGTACTGGCTGGGGCACAACTGTCTAGACTCCTCCTCAGTGAGCTTACTCTGCCCATTAGTGAGACTACTTTATGGACCGATTCTACCACTGTGTTGAACTGGATCCAGTCCGAGTCCTGTCACTATAAAGTGTTTGTAGGTACTCGTATTGCCGAAATACAGGAACTGACTGAGGCCGCCAGCTGGAGGTATGTCCCCTCGGCTTTGAACCCAGCAGATGACATCACCCGGGGAAAACCATTACGTGAGCTGTCAAAACCTAGCCAGTGGATGGATGGGCCCCCCTTCCTGAGACAAGCATCTGAGCAGTGGCCAGCACGACCTACTGTGAGTACAGACACTGAAGATAATACTGAGTTAAAGAAATCAGCTTTCTGTGCCTATGTCACTACAGATTTGGCACAGTCTGATCCTGCATACAACACCTGGGCTGATTTGGTGCAGGCCACCCACCTGTCTTCTCACAGGGCGGCTGGCCTCCCTATGTCAGCAGCACAACGACTAGAGACAGAAGTTCAAATTCTCAAACAGGCGCAACAAGAAAGCTTCCCTGTTGAAGTACACACCCTTAAATCTGGGAAAGAGGTGTACAAAGACAGCAGACTGAGCAACCTTTCTCCCGAATATGACAGTCAGCTTGGCCTCATACGAGTAGGTGGACGCCTCCGGCGAGCAGAGCAGATGGATGTTGACACTCTGCATCCTATCGTGTTGTCACCAGACCATCCTACTACTCAGCTCATCATCAAAGACTATGATACACGTCTCCTGCATCCTGGCCCAGAACGTGTCTTTGCCGAATTGAGACGCAGGTATTGGATTTTAAGAGGCAGACAGGCCATAAGGAAGCATCAGTATCGCTGTTTGGAGTGTAAGAAGTGGAGAGCCAAGCCTGTTTCACCGAAGATGTCTGATCTCCCTGCTACCCGCTTGCGATTAAATCAGCCGCCATTCTGGTCCACAGGAATTGACTGTTTTGGCCCTTTCACTATAAAGATAGGCAGGAGACAAGAAAAACGGTGGGGCATTATATTTAAATGCCTTACGACCCGCTGCATTCACCTCGACCTTCTCACTGGTATGGACACTGACTCCTTTCTCATGGCTCTGCGCAGATTTATTGCTCGAAGAGGAAAACCCTTTGAAATACTGAGTGATCAGGGCACCAATTTCAGAGGAGGAGACAGAGAGCTGCAGGAGGCATTCAAAGTGATGGAGCCACGACTGCAGGAGAAGCTCAGTGAACAGAGCATCACTTTCCACTTCAACCCTCCGCATGCTCCACATTTTGGGGGAGCCTGGGAACGGGAGATCCGTTCAGTCAAATCTGCACTTCAAGTTGCCCTCAAAGGTCAAGCGGTGCCAGAGGATTTGTTGCTTACTGTTCTTATTGAAGTAGAGGGCATACTTAATTCCAAGCCACTGGGATACGTTTCCTCGGATATTGCAGATGTTGACCCGATCACGCCAAATATGTTGCTCATGGGGCGGCGCAATGCTTCCCTCCCCCAGGCAGTATATGGCACCAGAGAAGAACTTGGAAGGCGAAAATGGCGTCACAGCCAAGTCATAGCAGACCGGTTCTGGACTCAGTTCATTCAGCGCTACCTGCCTGGACTGCAGCCTCGCCAGAAGTGGAACCAGACTACTCCACCTTTGAAAGTGGGACAGACTGTCATGGTGGTGGACTATCAGCTCCCACGGGCTTCCTGGCCCGTAGGACAGGTAACACAGGTGTTTCCCAGCCCGGATGGACAGGTGCGAGTAGCTGAAGTCGCTATTGGGGAACATAAATACCAACGGCCTGTGTCAAAACGTATCACGTTACCTGAACTGTCAGCTGAACGTCCTTAGTTATATTCACATGGGTTTTTGATGTTTACTAATGTGCTATACACATTAGGGGGCGGCTGTAGAAAACCCCTGTGATTTGTGTATATAGACTGTTCCACGGACCCCCTCTAACCACTGCTAAGATGGTACATTCCTCCCATCCCTTGTTTGTGTTTGCGCTGGTCCACCTTGATAGCGCTGGTGGAGCTGGGCTGTTGTACTGAACATGTGTAGTGCGTGTGCGTGAATGATAAGTAAGTGCCTTGTATTTGTTTGTTCTATGGTTGTAACTTATCATATACTTAGCTATGTACATTGGGTGATGCTTAGTAGAGTTTTCCAGCTGTTCGTGTAGCCACGAGACACTGTATATTCACGCTGATTTGACCAAAATGGCGCTACCCTTGTGAACTGAGCTGCCCAAAGTAAAGATGGAGTCTATCCCTGTGCAGCAGCCCATTTGTGTCCACCAGGGGGTGGTGTTTAGTCATTTCTGTTCAACCCTTTCTGTATTATTTAGACCAGTTTGGTTGACTTTAATTGTTTGCTAATTGTAATTTCTGTTATTTTACAGAACCACACACACATATACATATACTCACACGAATTCACTTCTGGAGATGTTTGGATTAAAAGAACCCTAATTATCATTGCTGTGGACCCTCTCTTTCATCATATAAGTCACCTGTGCCTTCTGACCGAGGATAGGAAAATCCTGCTGTAATTTGCCAGTCTATTAAGCACACACATGTCCAGTTCAACTATACCAAGGTAAGTGACAGACTCTTTCACTGGGATGCCAGCAATAGATAGACTGGTACAATTTCTAAGGGCAAGCAGTTCACATTTGCCAATGTTTAGGTGGAGTCCTGAAGCTAAAGAAAAGGCATTAATTGTGTTAATAGCCATCTGCACCTGTGAAGCATTTTTTAAAAAGAGAGTGGTATCATCAGCAAGTTGACTAATGAATATTTCTTCATCCGCAATTGTTATACCTTTCAGAGGACTGCGTTTAATATAATCAGAGAGGAGTTGAGCACAGATGAGAAATAAGTATGGGGAGATGGGGCAGCCTTGCCTGATACCGCGGTTCAAGTTAAACCTAGGTGATGTACCTGCTTGTAGTTTGATGGAGCAATTCACATTTTTGTACATTGTTTTAATTGCATTCTGAAAATAAGGGCCAAAGCCAAATTTGTCCAAAGCCTGAAAAATAAAACCATGTTCAATCGTGTCAAACGCTTTGCAGAAATCTACAAATAAGATAAAGCTATCATCCCTACACAAATCTGCATAATCAATTAGGTCAAAAACAAGTCTGATGTTGTTGGATATGTGTCTGTTAGCCATAAAGCCAGACTGAGTTTCATCAATAATATCATTCAAAACAGCTTTCAGTCTTTTGGCAAAGATCTGAGCTAGGATCTTATAATCATTATTAAGGAGGCAAATTGGCCTCCAATTGTCAATATAAGTGGGATCTTTCTTTGGCTTTGGGATTAGGGTTAACAGACCTTGTGATAAAGTGGGGGGAAGAGACTGATTTGTAAGACTTTCAATGTATACATTAAGAAGAAATGGAGCCAGTTGATCTGCAAAAGTAATGTAAAATTCAGAGGTTAAGCCATCGGTTCCTGGGGATTTATTAGTTTAAGACGTCGAATAGCAGGTAGCACTTCACTAATAGATATCAGCCTATCACAGAAACTCATCTGATCTTCTTTAACTGTTCGCACATCAGGGATTTGTTCCATAAAGTTCAGAGCAGCACTCTCATCAAACTCTGACTTGTATAAATTTCTATGAAAATTGGAGCAATAGGTGGAGACTTTTCGGGGATCATCAGTTATAATACCGTCAATATTAAGTCTCCGAACAGAACTAAGTTTAGAATGAGATTTCTCTAATTTAAAAAAATAGGATGAGTGTTGTTCACCTTCTTCTAACCATCTTCTCCTTGATCTCACAAAGGCTCCCTCTGCTTTCAGTTTATAGATATCATTTAACTTACTCTGTTGCAAAGCTAAGTCAGTTTTATCTTCTTCAGATAGGTTCTCTGGTGGGATCTGAGTGAGAGCAGATATCCTAGTAATTACATTAATTTCTTCATTTTTCCTCTGTTTTGCTGCAGATGAGCCATACTCTCTTAAATATTTAGCGGCTTCAAATTTAAAGAGTTCCCAGTTTTGACAGTAGAGATGACTGGTTAGGGCTTTATCCCAGAAACGTTTGAATAATGACAAAATATCTTCAAGCACTTTTTCATGTTTTAGAAGAGAGTTATTAAGTTTCCAGTAGCAGCTCCTAAAAGTTTGGGCAGCATTAGTATTGAAAAAGACCTGAAGTGATACCGCTTTGTGATCCATGAGTGGAGTTGGCATTATATTGGCTATAACATTATCCCTATTTAAGCAATCAGAAATTAACCAGAAGTCAATACGGGATTTAGAAGAGTTGGATTTGTTACTCCATGTAAATAGTCTGGCTTTAGGGTTTTTAAATCTCCAAATGTCAATTAAATGAAACTTTTGCATGAATGTATTTAAACGACAGGACAGAGAGTTATTTGAGCTAGGTGGCCATCTGTCTAGTGAAGGATCTGGAGCAATGTTAAAATCACCTCCAACTAATAACAGGAGATTCGGGTATTTGGATAACCAGAACAAAAAGCGTGTTTCAAGGGCATCCAGTAAGAAGTCATTATCAGACTTAGAATTAAAACCATACACGTTGGCAAGAAGAAGAAGTGTACCATCAATGTTGACAATCATTAACACATAGTGTCCTTCTGAGTCCATTTCAGAGTGCATAACATTCCCATTAAATTTATTCTTCAGAGTAGTAACTCCTGCCGATCTTTCTGATCCATGTGAGAACCATAGGTCCTTGCCCCACTGTGTTTTCCAAAAAGCAGTATCCTTAATAACAGAATGTGATTCTTGAAAAAAAAACAAAGTCAGTATTCTGTTGATTTGCAAACAAAAACAAAGCTTTTTGCTTAACAGTGTCTCTTAAACCCCTGACATTGAGAGAACAAAGTGATATAGACAGTGCGGCTTTAACACAAAATAATGAACAGTTTACTTCCCATAGTTAACATGGAACTGGTATTAACTTTTATCCTGAACCTCAAAATTGTAAACAACCCCTTTGACATCTGTAACTTTATACCTCAAGGAGGGCATGAAACCTCCATCAACGCAGGTGGAGCTTGATCCTCAGGCGAAGTGAGCGTTGGGTGCACCTCTTTCCCCTCAATGATCACACGGACCCCGGCAAAGTGAGCTCTTTTTCCTTCTTTCCTTGCAGCATCAATAAGAGGCCAAAGCTTCTATCGAATTGCCCTGTCGGCAGAGGACAGATCTTCAGTGAACCTCATGTAGTTTTCTTTCAGAAAGGAGCAGTTTTTAGCTTTTCTCCAGATCAAGTCACGAGCTGATCTTGTCACAAATCGAATGATAACCAGCCTTGGTTTCTTCTGAGTTTCGCTGTAGCGGCCCAGGCGATGAACTACATCAATGCTGTTTTTGAATCCTGCACTTGTTTCCCCGGCAACAGTGCAGCAGATGTCAAGTACTTTTCTGGTGATGTCTTCTTGCTTTTGCTCAGGGACACCTGAGAGCCTGAGATTCCATCTCCAATGGTATCTTTCAACTTCGTTGACCTTCAGTTCTACTTGAGACATTCTGCTGCTGTTTTTTTCACAAGTAGCTTTAACAAAACCGTTAAAGCTACTTGTGAAAAAAACATTCTTCAAAGATTCTACTTCCAAGAACATGAAGTCAATAGACTTCTTCATGGCCTTGATGTTAACAGTATTCTTGCTGATCATAGCCTCCAGATTATCTGAGCGCTCATTAATTAAAGTAGCAATGTTGTTTTGCACATCAGCAAGAGTTATATCCCCTTTGTGTTTTTTACCATCTGGTCTGGCTGGAGTATCGGGATCTGAGTCCGGCAGTGGCATCAGTTCAGGACTTTTGCTGCGGTTGTAGTCATGTTCGGCAGTCACGGCATTCTTGGGGCTGGTTTTTGAGCCAGCAACACCTGTGTTTCTCTCCATTTCCTTGGTTGCTCCTTTGGTTAGACTTTTAAACTTCATGGGTGTTTCTTTTTCCTTCCTTTTGCTTCCCTGAGTTGCTGAAAACATCGCTGAGGTAACAGAGCTTTCCTGCTGTTAGCTGAGCTATCACTTTGCAAAGAGGCTATGGTCGCGAAAAAGTCCTTTGAAGTATGGTTCAGGAAGCCGTTACTTAGAAATGTCGCATATGTGTACTGAATAAACAGTCAGTAGAATAACTCATTTGTGATTCAGAGAAAAAACGACGGCTGAAAGGGAAGTAAAACTGCAAAATCCTGCTTAGCCGCGGAGAAGAGCGTCTACCTCGGTCGCCATCTTGGCTGCTCCCTCCGGATTGGGTAGTGACAGGCTCAAGAGTTGGGAGTTCGCCTTGTAATCGGAAGGTTGCCGGTTCGAGCCCCGGCTTGGACAGTCTCGGTCGTTGTGTCCTTGGGCAAGACACTTCACCTGTTGCCTACTGGTGGTGGTCAGAGGGCCCGGTGGCGCCAGTGTCCAGCAGCCTCGCCTCTGTCAGTGCGCCCCAGGGTGGCTGTGGCTACAACGTAGCTTGCCATTACCAGTGTGTGAATGTGTGTGTGAATGGGTGGATGACTGGATATGTAAAGCGCTTTGGGGTCTGTGATATTATTCTGTTATTATATGTTACCTTATATATGTAATCAAAGTAGTTGAAGTATGATACTGCTATAGATCATATGATACCCTTTAACATAGAGTGTGTGATCAGTATGTAGTCTTAGTTTGCATTATACTTCTGACTTAAAAGAGTGTGAAAATCATTAGATCTATTGGATTGACCTGTATTACTCGACACTGTTGAATGTGTTACACTGTTTCTTGACATTTCATACTGCTGAATCATGAAGAGAATGTTGTGTGCAGAGGACCTTGTGCCGATAATAGAAGAGACAGACCACATTCCACACCCCCACCTTACAGAAAGCAGAGAAAGACAGGGAGCCGAGGTCATAACTTAGGCGCTGTAACAGAGAAAGAATGTGATGTTTTGGCTTTTACGACTAGATGGGGGCCACTAGAGACTATAAAAAGCTGAGCAACCCGTCACCATTTTGAGATTTGCTGTGACCCTCTTCAGGCATGTCTCCCCATCATGATGGTCCTTATGCTCTTAAGTGTTGAATTGTATGGAAATAAATGATTGTTGATTGAGCATAAATACACCGAGTATTGTCCTTCCTTCAGCCCAAAGATTCAAAGAATTGGGAGATTTCAACAGGTCCTTAGGGACTAGTAAAGCTACCATCAAACGATCACTATGGCATTACTGAGAGTTGAAAAACTGTCTAAAGTCTTTCATCTTTAATAAAATGATCAGCGTTCTGCTCTACCAGGTGTAACAATTGAGTTTAACATCCAGGCATCCATGAAAACGGAATTTTTGACATTTAACGGAGTTAGAAGTTAGCAGGAAGTTAGCTCGCTAGCTTCTATCTAAATACAATATAGCATGTCCTGACTGCGGGGTTTTGGAAACAAATTAAAACGTACAGCTCTGCTATCACTTCCAACATAAATGAAGACAGAAAACGAAACAGCAGTGACGTTTGTAGGGTTACTGAAGTTTGGCTAGCTGGTATATAATGATGTGCTACGTGACCGCTAGCGACACAGCTATGTTAGCATAATATGAACAAGCTAACTTTTTTTCCACTCGATAAAAGTTAACATGAGTGTTCTCGGTGGTCAGGAACAAATGTAATCGCGTGGCAGGGTGCTGTAAAAGGACAAAACTTCAGCCAGGAGAACAACTGAGATAATCCATCCACAATACGAGGTTAGTCATTCATATACTGCTGCATGGGCTGGGCTGTAGTTACATCCTAAGGTTTTAAAAACTGAGCTTAAATAAATGATTAGCGGTAATAAAAGCTGAGGGAGGTCAGCAGTGATCACTGACTGTTTTAGGAGCTTTTTGATATCAAATATAAGAAAATACATAACATTAAACATGTTAACAACACAAAAGCCATATTAAACGCAGACTACTTTAGACCCGGAAGTAGGATTCGTCCCGTCATCACCAGTGTTGGGACTAACGCGTTATTAAGTTACGCGTTATAGTAACTACATTATTATTGTGGTAACGAGCACGGTAACTAGTTATTATGCCAAAATCAGGAACGCGTTAGTCGTTACTGGGATTTAGATAGGGTCGTTACTCATTACTTCGTGTGGTGGCTATCGCGGAGCTTCCACAGATTCAGTAACATTAGCAAGTGGTGGAGGCCAGCAGGTGGATGAAGGAAAGGGGAGGCTGAAGGAATTGGCCGCCGGTCCAAGTGTGAACTGAACTTCAGGTAAGAAGTTATGACCTGCACTCTCTCTGGGTCAGATATAAACCAAGTTTAGGTGGAGTTTATTTTCGTTATTCTGACTTTTTCCGTACTGCGTGGTAGCTAGCATGACGGGGTTTCTATACAGCTGGGTGGGTGCTATGATACTGATGTTGAACTTTATTTTGTTCATAAGTTATTAGAGTTGCCAACCATCCCGTCCGGTATTCAGAGAAAATATTACGCGTTTCTTATTGAGGTGAAAAGGAACAGTTTGTCCCGTAATTCAGCTACAATGAAAAAGGCACAAAGCTGGAGTTATTCTGTGTCTTTGCTGCACAGCTGCCTCTTCTTCTTTCATTCTCCCCCCTCCCTCTCCCGTTTCTACTTCAGTCATGAAAACTGATCAATGATCAGCTGATCGGCTCTCTTGTTTGTTTATCGCTCACTTTGCGCCGAAAGAGGAAACCAGCGGATGTCGCACTAAACAACAGCAGCACGTTTAAGCTTGATCAGCTATTGTTAGAATTTATTTAATATTAATTTCTAGTATCAGCTGATGTTTGCTGGAGCCACAGCTGCAAAAAAGCTGCTGGTCATTAGGGCTGAACGATTATGGAAAATAATCTAATTGCGATTTTTTGCCCCAATATTGCGATTGCGATGCGATTATTTTTTAAGGTCTTTGTCTTTTGTATTATTAAACAAAGACAAGCAATACATCATATAGTATGGCCAATACTATATTACATTAATTTTAAACTGTTCTTTCCTGGAAGACAGACCTCTGTTATGATGACATGAGGTGATGCATGAATTGATGACTGACATTTTTATTTAACTTCTTCAATCACAACAGTATATTTAAACATACACAATAGTTTATTTTTAGCTTACAAACATCTGAGCATAAAGTGCTGACAAGGAACCCTGGTGTAAACATTAAAATGAAAGTCAGTACAATGTGCAGATTGCAGAAATATACATTAAAAAATCAGTGGCTTTACCACACTCAGTTTTTCTGTGAACTACTAGACAGTCATTAAATTAAAAAATAATATTAAATAAATAAAACTAATAAATAAAAAATACACACATCTTACTGATCTCTGCAGTCAGTAACATTACACATAAAGTGCAAACATAATAGCAATTGTATAAACACACACACAAACACGCCTTTAAATTAAAACTGGCTGAACATCTTGATTATCTGCAGTAAGTAACAGCAACACAGCACAAACTAAAGTGCACAATGAGTATGGCTCAGCCTACCTACCTAGCTCACAGGTTTTTTGCTAGGAAGACCAGCATATCTACTTTTGCTGGCTTTAAGGATGAGCGAGTGCAGGTCACTATATTCCCTCCAGTGCTGAACAGACGCTCTGAGGGGGCACTTGTGGCTGGCACACAGATATTTGCGGGCCATCTTGCACAGTCGTGGAAAGTGAATGTTGTGCACCTTCCACCAGGCTAAGGGATCATCCTCTCCGTCAATGACAGGGGTCAACAGGTAACTATTCAACTCTGCCTCCACGACATCTTCAAGTGGCAGAGGCAAAGCTGAAGAGGCCGCACTGGTTTTAAAAAGACTACCAAGAGTCTTCTTTGCCTTTCCCCCAGAGGCCTGTGCACTTGGAGAATTTTGAGCAGTTTCAGTGCGAGACCTCTTCTCCTGCCAGATGCGAAGAGAGACATTAGTTTTGCAGTTAGCTTATATATAAATATTATGTGTTTTTGGAAATATAATTTTCAAGGTGTTAGGGAGTTTTTATTGTTTTATTTGCTTATGCTTCAAAAGTTATGTTATACATATTTCACCAGACACAGTTTTCTGTAGAAACAGGAAGCTGACCCTGTGACACTGACAAGAGACCAGTACAGAAATACATATCCGCAGAAGCTGACTTGCATTATATTATTCTTAGAAATTGACTTGCAACACACATACTTTGTGACACACACACATACAGCTTGCACACACACAGCTTACACACAGACAGCATCAGGACCTGCGTAACAGGAAATGTGATTATATTTGCATATTGACGATGTAACCTATAAAAATAAACGAATACTGCAGTTCGGTGTGATTTGCTCTGAGCTTTTCACCCGTGCAGCACGTTAACCTTGTCTGTGAAGGTTCTCAGTCATCCAGGTCATCGTAGTCAAAGGAGCTTGCAAAGAAAAGCGTCTGGACTTCTATAAGTTGCTTGAAGACGTTTCACCTCTCCACCATTTGACCTTAGAACTGAAGAAGCTTCTCGGATGAGAGGTGAAATGTCTTCAAGCAACTTATAGAAGTCCAGACGCTTTTCTTTGCAAGCTCCTTTGGTCACTATACTTGTCGTTGAGGTATGCCGGGACCTTGGTTTTAATTGATCTAGTCAGATCAGTGTCCTCAGCATCTTCAGCCAAGACTGATGTTGCCAGAAGATGGAGAAAATACAAAAATACAAAAAAGAAAATACATAAGAAGAGGTGGGTACATCAGTGTGGGGTTGACATAACATATCTAGAATTAACAGCAGTAAAGAACAAGATAAATAATATTGTTGTGTGTTTGTGGGAGAGAGTGATACACAGGCTCGCGCATACACACGCACACACACTCACACACACTCTCTCTCTCTCTCTCTCTCCCTCTCCCTCTCACGGCAGTAACTTACCAATAGCAAGATGTAATCTGTGTCCGAAACACTGGAGCCTGGTCCATTCGTTCAGCTGTGCTGCTTTCACCATATTTGACGCGTTGTCCGTCGTTATGCAGACAAGGTTGTCTTCCCAACACGCAAGCCCCTCTCTCAGGCCAGCAGCAATGTTTTCCCCTGTGTGGTCTTCGGGGAAGTAGGCCGTTTGTAGGCTGCGAGCTTCGAGGTGGAGGTCTTCGGTAATGTAATGCACCGTCAGACTTTGATAGGGCTCTGCTGTATGGCTTGACCACATGTCTGTTGTCGCCGCAAAAAACTCAACAGCCTTTAACTCCGCTGCAACCCTCCGCCTACATTGCATATGTAGCTCGGGTATTGGAGTCTGACTGAAATACGTGCGGGAGGGCATTCTGTACCTCTTATCCAGTGTAGTTACTAAATTATTGAACCCAGGCTTGGTCACCGTATTGACGGGCATCATGTCTTTCGCGATGCAGTGGGTTACTGCTTTGGTGATTTCCACGTGCCGTTTTGAAGTGCGTTCATATGGCGTAACACCTTCAAACAGTTCGGTCAGTGATCCTTGCCGAGTAACGTTACTAGGTTTATTCTGCACACTACTAGATTTTTTATCCATACATCTATCATACTCTGTTTTGTGCTGAGTCTTAAGGTGCTGGTACAAATTCGTAGTGTTTCCCCGAGATGTAGAAACTCTACCAAGACAGGTTTTACACAGTACCTGACTCTGTGCGACATCATCTCTTTTAAACCCAAAATATTCCCACACGGCTGATGTGCAGTTCCTCTTTGGTACTAGCATCCCCGCAGGCTCTGGTTCTGTTGAACCTGAGGCCATTGTGTAGGCTACAGCTTTGCTTGCTAGTTCACTCTCGGTAGACTGTTTCAAAACTTTGCTCCCCGTGTCACGTGACCAGAGTGCAGCCTCTGTGGTTAGACAATCTCGTTTGATCATATCACATGTTTTACTCGCGCATGTCACGTAAACAGAGTATAATCGCAGCCTTTGCGGTTAGAAAATTGCACTTGATCATGTCGCGATATTATCGCAAATGCGATATATCGTTCAGCCCTACTGGTCATGATATGGTTTGGTTATCTGGTGAGAGGGAAACATGAAGATGAAACCAGGAGATGTCCTTACTGGATCATCAGAGCTGAACAGGTGATGGAGAAACAGGTTTACCTTTTAGGTGACATGAATGAGTTGAAGGGAAGTTATGAAACTGTTTCTGAGAGACAAATAACCCCAGGATCCTTTTCTAGGTAGCTGACAGCTGGTAACTGTGCAGGTGCGGATCTAGCAAAGTGTTGCCAGGGGGGCATGTAGGGCATTAACGGGGAAAGGGGGGCACAAAGAAATACTTTTCTTTCTTATTCTCATTTAAAATGTCTAGCTTTTAAAAAATAATTATCTGAATCTTACAAAAAACAATTGATAGATTGGTGCATATATACCATCAAAACAGTGTACATCACTGTCACAACAGTGTTTATTTTCATTCAAAGGCTTTATGATTTTTCCTATAATGGTGGGCCAGTCTCTAGTCAAAATGCCCGGGCCAATTTTCTGTCCCAGTCCAGCCCTGTATGCAGCTCATCTGCAGTCTGGTGTTGCCTACATCTTCCTATTCAGAAGGCAGAATTTCCGAGTTCTGAGTACAATCGAAAGCACCACGACTGCAGTTTTTGTGTTGGATGTAAAAGGCGCACATGACGCTGTGACGTAGGCTAGAATCATGGCAGCAGTCAATGACGGTCCAGGCGTGGGATTTCTCTCATGGAAATATGCACATTATCTTTTCCTTTCTATTGGTAGGTGGCACAGTGCACTTGTGGCAAGTAAGCAAGCTAGAAGACTGGCAAAGTTATGGAAGAAACACATTAACAAGAGAATTCTGAGTAAAACCAAAGTTACTTTCCCTAGTAACTAGTTACTTTGAAAGTAACGAGTAACTTGAAGTAACTGAGTTACTTTTGAGAGAAGTAACTAGTAATGTAACTAAGTTACTATTTTAGAGTAACTTACCCAACACTGGTCATCACTGAACAACCGGATACCTTTCTAATGTGACGTTGTTGTCCCTGGCTCTCTTTCTCTCTCTGGCTCTGTTCCAGTGTTGCCAACTCCTCAGTAAGGAAAATCGCTATTGGCTGTCCCAAAAGTCGCTAGAAGTCGCTAAATGACATCATCGCCTAATTTGCATAATTGGTCATGCTAATCTAATTGTAACCTATGTTGTTGGAGAGAGAAATAACATCGTGGAAGAGACATAAAGTGAGTAAAAAACGTCCTAAATGCATTTAGAGTTTATTTAAAACTACAAATGAAATTTATTTTAGCAATTATTGTTTTTTTAATGTCACAATTCCAACCCCGCTCCTTTACCCGGGCTTGGACCGGCAAAAGTGACCCGAAATAGGCACTCTGGTGGAGTTACTTTGTGTGTGTGTTTATAAGTAGTTTTAAACCTTGTGATCCACAAAAACAGCATAAGAGTAAAAGAGTAAAAGAAGAACTGACTGCGTTACAGCACCCGCTGCTTTTTGAGAGTAAAAGCGATAAGCGCTTTCACGTCTTTTTTTAGCAACTTTTTTTAGAAAAAAAGTGGCTAAGGGGTCTGAAAACTCGCTTTCACAAAGTTTTGTAAAAGCTGCCACAAGTTGGCAACACTGCTCTGTCCCTGTGCTACTAAGTGTAACTACCGCCCCTCCCCCCTCTGCCCAGCGTAAAGCAGAGTGCAGAGTGAAGCGGAAAAAAAGTGCGAGAGAGAGGGTGAGAGAAAGAAAAAAACAAAAACCCACGTGAGGGCTCGCGATAAGGAGCCGGCTGGCGTCGTTCACGTCAAAGAGCCGGCTCTAAGAGCCATTTCGTTCGCGAACGACCCATCACTACCTCCTAAATTTCAGGTGGCATTTTTAAAACATGCCATGACATAACACACAGCTGCTATAATCATACAGTGAGGTCAAATGTCAATTATCGTTATAGGTTCTTGCTATATGTTATAACATAAACACAGCACAGTTGTAAAAATAATAGTTTCTAGGTTCTAAGGCTTTTTGTCAGTTTAATAGTGAGCTTTACGAGATTCATTTTCGTGCCAAAGGCTCGCACAGGCCTAAGTTCCCTTATGACAACTAGAGCTGGAAACAAGACCTCAAGCAATCCTAAGGCTAATTAGCACGGCTAGCATTTTACAAAACATTTGTTAAATGTTGTCATTGCTAGCACATACCTGTATTACAGCATGGTAAGTAGCGAGAGCGCTAAGTTTTTGTTACCTTTGAAAAGAAAAATGTGAAGCTGTACTATTAGCATGAGCTATGCTAATGTCATTCACTCAAACAAACATCTCAGGTACTGACTTACTGCTTTCTAATATCTGTGTTTATTTCTGGATATACCTACATGGTTATTAGACATCCCACATAAAGGGTGACAAAGGCAGTAACTATAAATGACCATAACTTTACTGTAAATTACACTGATGGGCTCAGTTCATATAGTTCTATCATGTGTACATGCATGTTAGCAACCGTAACCATGGCCAGCTGTAGGTATATGAATGCTGTGCAAGGTTCCAGCTGTTCCTTTACACTTGCTCTTGGACTTGTCTTGACCTGCTCCAAGCTCAGCTTGTGGAAAGATAACGTTTGGAGAATATTTCTACAGAAAGCGGATTTTACTACAAAGCGACAACAACTACTGCATCTTTGGATCTTTTGTACTTGTGTTTCATCATAACAGCAAAGCTTGAAGATCGTGGACCCCGACTCGTAGACAGACACCTGGTACATTTCAAAATTTCTTCAATTATTTCAAGAGTCACTAGATGACTATAATAATTTTACAGGTTCCAGTGTGAATATCACGTTTTAATGTGATCAAAATAACTGTGTTCCAAGATTTTTCCTGGTAAATTGCTTTTATGCTTTAAATTTTCCAGGAGAGGTGTAGAATTTATTACCGACTGGTGTATGAATGTGAAAAAAGGTTTTACTTTGATTTGAAGCCTTCAAATTTGAAACTTTTTTTTCCAATGAAATGGTTAAAATTAGCTTGAAATTCGTAAAATGCCCCCCTCCCCCAAATATACATATGTATATGTGTATATCGGTTTCTATGGTAGCAGCATCTCCTCACAATGGTAGAACATATAGGAGTAAACACACCAGATCCCTTGTAGGTCCTGACATCATTTTCTTCTCTGGATCAAAGGCTTCATTTAAATAAACTATAACTTTTTCCCAGCTACATATGCGATAATAAAATAAATAAATAAATAAAATGAAATAATATAAAAAAGAATATTGAAAACATCAATCATAGTCAAAAATAATCATGAAGTCAAACTGTTACAAAAATGTGTTTTATTTTTTAAAATTGTGCATGGAGTTCTACTGCCTTTTTTGTATTAGCAATATTTAGGACATGGAATTGGTACATGGGGAGATTAATGTTGCGTTATATTTTGCATCATTAATGAAAGAATTAAAAAAAGTACGGGAATGAGCTGCAAAGTTATTTATGAATTTACTGTAGTATGCTATTCATGTCCAGTTCTTTACACATCAGTACCTATTATCCATTACCTACTCCAACTTAGTGTTTGCATAAAGGTTTAAAAAGAACAAATAAACAAAATGAATGTATACAAAATACAATACTGTTACCTTAAAAGTGTAGTGTGCACAGAGTGAGCTACCTTGGCAGAGACTTGGATGCTTCACTTAATGATTGTGGACATAGTTGAAATCTTGTTTTCTTCTCACATGAACAAGTAAAGTGTCATTCAGTCTGATATGAATGTAGCCTGTAGCTTTAGCACTGGGTGTTTACTACATTCCTACTGTTATTTTAAACTTTGATTCCTTACAGGCTGTCTTGACTACATTGTCAAACGTCCCGAGAACGAGACCTTTCTGAAGTCATCAAGATCCTTGATGACAGTCTCCTGAGCGCCATCTCTTCTGATGAATCGTGGGACACTGATATCGAGCGTGTAAGTAAAGGTGAGTACATCGCCCTCTCATCCTCCCCCTCTTCTCATAAAGAACTGGATGCTGATGCGTGTCAGTGAAGGGGAAGGTGAGTACCCCCTCCCCACCTCGCTTTGTCGCACTGAGGTCTGCTTATTGTAAATATCTTGTATTTGTTTTTACACCTTTTAATGTCAAAGTTGGCCTCTGTGCTTTTTCAGTGGTGGAATGACTCTTGCACTGAGGTGTGCTTATTGTAAATATCTTGTACTTGTTTTTACACCTTTTAATGTCAAAGTTGGCCTCTGTGCTTTTTCAGTGGTGGAAAGACTCTTTCTTGCACTGAGGTCTGCTTATTGTAAATATCTTGTACTTGTTTTTACACCTTTTAATGTCAAAGTTGGCATCTGTGCTTTTTCAGTGGTGGAAAGACTCTTTCTTGCACTGAGGTCTGCTTATTGTAAATATCTTGTACTTGTTTTTACACCTTTTAATGTCAAAGTTGGCCTCTGTCCTTTTTCAGTGGTGGAAAGACTCTTGCACTGAGGTCTGCTTATTGTAAATATCTTGTACTTGTTTTTACACCTTTTAATGTCAAAGTTGGCCTCTGTGCTTCTTCAGTTTTGGAAAGACTATTTCTTGCACTGAGGTCTGCTTATTGTAAATATCTTGTACTTGTTTGAACACCTTTTAATGTCAAAGTTGGCCTCTGTGCTTTTTCAGTGGTGGAAAGACTCTTGCACTGAGGTGTGCTTATTGTAAATATCTTGTACTTGTTTTTACACCTTTTAATGTCAAAGTTGGCCTCTGTGCTTTTTCAGTGGTGGAAAGACTCTTTCTTGCACTGAGGTCTGCTTATTGTAAATATCTTGTACTTGTTTTTACACCTTTTAATGTCAAAGTTGGCCTTTGTGCTTCTTCAGTGTTGGAAAGACTCTTTCTCACACTGAGGTCTGCTTATTGTACTTGTTTCTACACCTTTAAATGTCAAAGTTGGCCTCTGTGCTTTTTCAGTGGTGGAAAGAATCTTTCTTGCACTGAGGTCTGCTTATTGTAAATATCTTGTACTTGTTTTTACACCTTTTAATGTCAAAGTTGGCCTCTGTGCTTTTTCAGTGGTGTAAAGACTCTTTCTTGCACTGAGGTCTGCTTATTGTAAATATCTTGTAGTTCTTTGAACACCTTTTAATGTCAAAGTTGGCCTCTGTGCTTTTTCAGTGGTGGAAAGACTCTTTCTTGCACTGAGGTCTGCTTGTTGTAAATATCTTGTACTTGTTTTTACACCTTTTAATGTCAAAGTTGGCCTCTGTGCTTTTTCAGTGGTGGAAAGACTCTTTCTTGCACTGAGGTCTGCTTATTGTAAATATCTTGTAGTTGTTTGAACACCTTTTAATGTCAAAGTTGGCCTCTGTGCTTTTTCAGTGGTGGAAAGACTCTTGCACTGAGGTCTGCTTATTGTAAATATCTTGTAGTTGTTTTTACACCTTTTAATGTCAAAGTTGGCATCTGTGCTTTTTCAGTGGTGGAAAGACTCTTTCTTGCACTGAGGTCTGCTTATTGTAAATATCTTGTACTTGTTTTTACACCTTTTAATGTCAAAGTTGGCCTCTTTGAGTGGTGGAAAGACTCTTTCTTGCACTGAGGTCTGCTTATTGTAAATATCTTGTACTTGTTTTTACACCTTTTAATGTCAAAGTTGGCCTCTGTGCTTCTTCAGTTTTGGAAAGACTATTTCTTGCACTGAGGTCTGCTTATTGTAAATATCTTGTAGTTGTTTGAACACCTTTTAATGTCAAAGTTGGCCTCTGTGCTTTTTCAGTGGTGGAAAGACTCTTGCACTGAGGTGTGCTTATTGTAAATATCTTGTACTTGTTTTTACACCTTTTAATGTCAAAGTTGGCCTCTGTGCTTTTTCAGTGGTGGAAAGACTCTTTCTTGCACTGAGGTCTGCTTATTGTAAATATCTTGTACTTGTTTTTACACCTTTTAATGTCAAAGTTGGCCTTTGTGCTTCTTCAGTGTTGGAAAGACTCTTTCTCACACTGAGGTCTGCTTATTGTACTTGTTTCTACACCTTTAAATGTCAAAGTTGGCCTCTGTGCTTTTTCAGTGGTGGAAAGAATCTTTCTTGCACTGAGGTCTGCTTATTGTAAATATCTTGTACTTGTTTTTACACCTTTTAATGTCAAAGTTGGCCTCTGTGCTTTTTCAGTGGTGTAAAGACTCTTTCTTGCACTGAGGTCTGCTTATTGTAAATATCTTGTAGTTCTTTGAACACCTTTTAATGTCAAAGTTGGCCTCTGTGCTTTTTCAGTGGTGGAAAGACTCTTGCACGGAGGTGTGCTTATTGTAAATATCTTGTACTTGTTTTTACACCTTTTAATGTCAAAGTTGGCATCTGTGCTTCTTCAGTGATGGAAAGACACTTTCTTGCACTGAGGTCTGCTTATTGTAAATATCTTGTACTTGTTTTTACACCTTTTAATGTCAAAGTTGGCCTTTGTGCTTCTTCAGTTTTGGAAAGACTCTTTCTTGCACTGAGGTCTGCTTGTTGTAAATATCTTGTACTTGTTTTTACACCTTTTAATGTCAAAGTTGGCCTCTGTGCTTTTTCAGTGGTGGAAAGACTCTTTCTTGCACTGAGGTCTGCTTATTGTAAATATCTTGTACTTGTTTTTACACCTTTTAATGTCAAAGTTGGCCTCTGTGCTTTTTCAGTGGTGGAAAGACTCTTTCTTGCACTGAGGTCTGCTTATTGTAAATATCTTGTACTTGTTTTTACACCTTTTAATGTCAAAGTTGGCATCTGTGCTTTTTCAGTGGTGGAAAGACTCTTTCTTGCACTGAGGTCTGCTTATTGTAAATATCTTGTACTTGTTTTTACACCTTTTAATGTCAAAGTTGGCCTCTTTGAGTGGTGGAAAGACTCTTTCTTGCACTGAGGTCTGCTTATTGTAAATATCTTGTAGTTGTTTGAACACCTTTTAATGTCAAAGTTGGCCTCTGTGCTTTTTCAGTGGTGGAAAGACTCTTGCACTGAGGTCTGCTTATTGTAAATATCTTGTACTTGTTTTTACACCTTTTAATGTCAAAGTTGGCCTCTGTGCTTCTTCAGTGATGGAAAGACACTTTCTTGCACTGAGGTCTGCTTATTGTAAATATCTTGTACTTGTTTTTACACCTTTTAATGTCAAAGTTGGCCTCTGTGCTTCTTCAGTGATGGAAAGACACTTTCTTGCACTGAGGTCTGCTTATTGTAAATATCTTGTACTTGTTTTTACACCTTTTAATGTCAAAGTTGGCCTTTGTGCTTCTTCAGTTTTGGAAAGACTCTTTCTTGCACTGAGGTCTGCTTATTGTAAATATCTTGTACTTGTTTTTACACCTTTTAATGTCAAAGTTGGCCTCTGTGCTTTTTCAGTGGTGGAAAGACTCTTTCTTGCACTGAGGTCTGCTTGTTGTAAATATCTTGTACTTGTTTTTACACCTTTTAATGTCAAAGTTGGCCTCTGTGCTTTTTCAGTGGTGGAAAGACTCTTTCTTGCACTGAGGTCTGCTTATTGTAAATATCTTGTAGTTGTTTGAACACCTTTTAATGTCAAAGTTGGCCTCTGTGCTTTTTCAGTGGTGGAAAGACTCTTTCTTGCACTGAGGTCTGCTTATTGTAAATATCTTGTACTTGTTTTTACACCTTTTAATGTCAAAGTTGGCCTCTGTGCTTTTTCAGTGGTGGAAAGAATCTTTCTTGCACTGAGGTCTGCTTATTGTAAATATCTTGTACTTGTTTTTACACCTTTTAATGTCAAAGTTGGCATCTGTGCTTCTTCAGTGATGGAAAGACACTTTCTTGCACTGAGGTCTGCTTATTGTAAATATCTTGTACTTGTTTTTACACCTTTTAATGTCAAAGTTGGCCTTTGTGCTTCTTCAGTTTTGGAAAGACTCTTTCTTGCACTGAGGTCTGCTTGTTGTAAATATCTTGTACTTGTTTTTACACCTTTTAATGTCAAAGTTGGCCTCTTTGAGTGGTGGAAAGACTCTTTCTTGCACTGAGGTCTGCTTATTGTAAATATCTTGTACTTGTTTTTACACCTTTTAATGTCAAAGTTGGCCTCTGTGCTTTTTCAGTGGTGGAAAGACTCTTTCTTGCACTGAGGTCTGCTTATTGTAAATATCTTGTACTTGTTTTTACACCTTTTAATGTCAAAGTTGGCCTTTGTGCTTCTTCAGTGTTGGAAAGACTCTTTCTCACACTGAGGTCTGCTTATTGTACTTGTTTCTACACCTTTAAATGTCAAAGTTGGCCTCTGTGCTTTTTCAGTGGTGGAAAGAATCTTTCTTGCACTGAGGTCTGCTTATTGTAAATATCTTGTACTTGTTTTTACACCTTTTAATGTCAAAGTTGGCCTCTGTGCTTTTTCAGTGGTGTAAAGACTCTTTCTTGCACTGAGGTCTGCTTATTGTAAATATCTTGTAGTTCTTTGAACACCTTTTAATGTCAAAGTTGGCCTCTGTGCTTTTTCAGTGGTGGAAAGACTCTTGCACTGAGGTGTGCTTATTGTAAATATCTTGTACTTGTTTTTACACCTTTTAATGTCAAAGTTGGCATCTGTGCTTCTTCAGTGATGGAAAGACACTTTCTTGCACTGAGGTCTGCTTATTGTAAATATCTTGTACTTGTTTTTACACCTTTTAATGTCAAAGTTGGCCTTTGTGCTTCTTCAGTTTTGGAAAGACTCTTTCTTGCACTGAGGTCTGCTTGTTGTAAATATCTTGTACTTGTTTTTACACCTTTTAATGTCAAAGTTGGCCTCTTTGAGTGGTGGAAAGACTCTTTCTTGCACTGAGGTCTGCTTATTGTAAATATCTTGTACTTGTTTTTACACCTTTTAATGTCAAAGTTGGCCTCTGTGCTTTTTCAGTGGTGGAAAGACTCTTTCTTGCACTGAGGTCTGCTTATTGTAAATATCTTGTACTTGTTTTTACACCTTTTAATGTCAAAGTTGGCCTTTGTGCTTCTTCAGTGTTGGAAAGACTCTTTCTCACACTGAGGTCTGCTTATTGTACTTGTTTCTACACCTTTAAATGTCAAAGTTGGCCTCTGTGCTTTTTCAGTGGTGGAAAGAATCTTTCTTGCACTGAGGTCTGCTTATTGTAAATATCTTGTAGTTCTTTGAACACCTTTTAATGTCAAAGTTGGCCTCTGTGCTTTTTCAGTGGTGGAAAGACTCTTGCACTGAGGTGTGCTTATTGTAAATATCTTGTACTTGTTTTTACACCTTTTAATGTCAAAGTTGGCATCTGTGCTTCTTCAGTGATGGAAAGACACTTTCTTGCACTGAGGTCTGCTTATTGTAAATATCTTGTACTTGTTTTTACACCTTTTAATGTCAAAGTTGGCCTTTGTGCTTCTTCAGTTTTGGAAAGACTCTTTCTTGCACTGAGGTCTGCTTGTTGTAAATATCTTGTACTTGTTTTTACACCTTTTAATGTCAAAGTTGGCCTCTGTGCTTTTTCAGTGGTGGAAAGACTCTTTCTTGCACTGAGGTCTGCTTATTGTAAATATCTTGTACTTGTTTTTACACCTTTTAATGTCAAAGTTGGCCTCTGTGCTTTTTCAGTGGTGGAAAGACTCTTTCTTGCACTGAGGTCTGCTTATTGTAAATATCTTGTACTTGTTTTTACACCTTTTAATGTCAAAGTTGGCATCTGTGCTTTTTCAGTGGTGGAAAG